>NW_027181782.1:24652835-25357835 GCF_029961685.1 Aristolochia californica | reverse complement strand
GGCGTCAACCTTACTTAGGGGGAAAGTGGAATGGGAAGGGAGAAGCCTGATTTTAGCCTAAATAGGATTTGGAGTTCTCCTCAACGAGCTCTAGGGTTTGGAGTTACCCTCAACGAGATCTGATTCTTCAATTTTCTCCTTGTATCTTTTCCATTTACCGAAACCAAGCCTAGCACAGCAGTACTGAACTCGTGCACTGATTTCTGGGTTAAACCTTCCAGTGCAAGCCTAGCGCCACAATGCTGAATTCGTCCACTCAGCTCTGGATTCATCTTTCGAACGCCGTGTTACAAGATCCATGACCAGGGACCGTAACATCAATGTATCAGATCAGGGTAACATGGGGGATTCATCCAGCATTGACAAGTTGAGAACAATGGTTAGAGAGATGTACACAGAGAATGAGCAGCGAATGGCAGCAAGAGAAACCAGATTTGAACAACAATGGAACAGAAGATTTGAGAAGCAGATGGAACAAATTATGAGCAGCGTTTCTGAGATAGTGGCTGGAATAAATGCACCCCCAGATACGACATGAAGGGTAGAAGACAAATTTTACAATAGACGGGGGGAGTAGACTGCAGGGTTCACATCAATCGCAGCAATGCGAACAGAGTTAGCTTCAGCTATACGTGATGATACCCATCAGGTTTCCATTAAAATGTTTGAGAGATTGGTTGAAATTGAGATGCATCTTGATAAGGATTCAGAGAGGAAGGTCACCATTCTGGAAGAAGATAGTGCAGCCTCTGTCTCGGGGATTAATTTCGGCCGTCCCAAAGTGAGTCGACCTAAATTCTCCGATCCTGAAAATCCAGAGCCGAACTCCAAAGCCTGGAAATCCAGAGCCGAAGTCTAGAGTCTGGAAATACGAAGTCGTGGAGACTAGAAATTTCAGCGCTGCCTCTGTCTCTGCAAACAATTTTGGCCATCCTGAAGTGGGTCAACCTAACTTCTCTGAGCCTGGAAATCTAGAGCCGAACTCCAGAGCCTGGAAATCCGAAGTTGGTCGTTTCCTGTGCAATGAGCTGTTATGTTCCTGATGTGGAGAAATGCCATGGGAAGAAAGTGAAGAACGACATTAATGAAGTGATACATGTGAGTAACGCATTGCTCCATATGTATGCAACTTGTGGCTTGGTCTATTGAGCTAATCTTATAGTTGATGAAATACCTACAAAAGAGGTAGTGTCCTAGAATTCTATAATTCGCAGTTATGTTAAAAAAGGGAGATTTAGTATTTTCCTGGAAACTCTTTGATGAAATGCCCGAGAAAAAAGTCGTGTCCTAGAATGTGATGATTGCTGGATATTTAAATGGCAGACACCTGGGCCATGGGCTTAACCTGTTTAGGGAGATGGAGAAGTTGGGTGCTTTAGACCTTAAAGAATGGGTTAATGGATACATGGAGGACAACGGGTTAAAGAGAAGCCATCTTTTGACTACATCCTTTGTAGACAAAAGTGCCAAATGAGGTCAGATTGATACTGCTAGGCAATTGTTTGATGCAAGGACTACCCAAGATGTTGTTGCATGGTCAGGTTATAGACAATCAAATAGCATTGAACCTAATGTCGTAGTCTGGAGTACTGTGTTAGCTACATGCCAAATTCACAAAAAAATGTTGAAATTGGGGAAGAATCATGGAGGCAGCTCTCAAGGTTGGACCCAGGGCTTTGCGGTGATTATATACTTATGTCAACTATCTATGCATATGTGGTCAGGTGGGAGGATGCACTGAAGATGAGAAAATAGATAAAGGAAAGAGGAATTAAGAAGACTTCAGGCTGTCGTATGATTGAGGTGGATGGGGTGATTCATGAGTTCTTTGCTGAAGATAGTGACCATTCTCTGTCCAAAGACATATATGATACAGTTGAAGAAATGCTTTAGAGGATAAAGTTGGAATGTTTTGTTCCTAACACATCAGAGAAAAGATTAGATACAGAGGATGAAGAGTACCTTGCAACGAATTTCAGTGTTGCCACACCGGTGGTTGGGAGTCACTTGCTCAGTAGGAGAAATGAATTCTTCATCCAGAATAGGGACTTCGATTCTATTTTCAGAAATAATCAGAAACTATTGGACTCCACAACCATTGCTGTTGAGGTTTCTTATGGTTTTCACAAGGATATGCTGGTGGGTGCTGCTAAGGCCATTGTTCAATCTAAACCTTCAGGCATGGAGGTTCCGCCTCGTTGTTGCTGCTTTGCTCAACATACAATCAATTCTTGAAGAGGGTGAAATGGGGGACTTGTATGGTGCACATATTTATCTGAGTACCTTGAGAGCACGGGAGCGCAGCAACCAACACAATTTTTCAACCCAAATTTTTTACTGTGATCTTTGGTTCATTAATACGTGTACTATGAAATCTCCTACTCAATCAGCCATGGAAACTTTAACTTCCAACTACAAAAAGGATGGTAACTCCCTTGTAGTGGCTGGATGTGTGTCTCAAGGAAGTAGAGACTTGAAGGAGCTTGAAGGGATTAATATAATTGCAGTGCAAAAAATAGACCATGTTGTTGAAGTAATTGAGGAGATACTCAAGGGTCATGCAGTAAGACTCTCGACTAAGAAAACATTGCCAGCCTTGATTTTCCAAAGGTGAGAAAGAACAAATTTATTGAGATTCTTCCAATTAATGTTGGTTGTTTAGGTGCTTCCACTTATTGCAAGACAAACATGCTCATGGACATCTAGGGAGCTACATAGTGGATGGTCTTGTGTAACGTGGGAAAACTGTTATACAAGAAGGTGTTATGGAGATATGGATAAACAGTGAGGTCACTGGTGCCTATGGCAGTGACATTGGAGATCATCTTCCCATTTTGTTAAATGCAATTGTTGCATAGATTACTCATGATCAAATTACCATGCTTCACATTGGAATGACTAATCCTTATTTTCTTCTTGAAAGAGATTACTAGTGTTTTACTACATCCATGTGTCTGTTGTGGACTCAATAGCACACCGTGTCTCACAATGAAGGAGGCAACAACAACTCACTCAATAGGATTTATTTATAATATTACTTTGAATAGGATTTATTTCTTATATTGTTTTACGTAGGATTTATTTTTAATTACTTTTATATGTAGGGGCATTATGGGGAATTATTGTAACCTAACCCTAAAAATCAATGACGTGATCTAGTTAAGGGAAAGGAATGAATGAAATAGGTAAGTTTTGAGATTTTAGAATAACCTAGTGTAAACAGGCTGAGATCACCTCTTGATCCCGAGTTTAGGGTTTACTCCAAAAATCCAACCTATCCTTCACCCTCCTGTTAGGATCCTCACGATCCATGGATCTTGTCACCCTCCTCTTTTCTCTTCCTTCCATTACCTTGCTTGACCTTGAGATAGAATGATGGAATGGTGAAGACAAAATTTCGAAAAATGAATTGGGGAAAAATGGGAGAGAGCTTGAAGGAGCTCTCGACCTGTTTATCTAATTTAATCTAAGCTAGAGTAGACTCAATTTCTACCTCTTCATTACTCTAGCCGTCCCCTTAAATAGGGTTGAGGACACCCAAAACAATTTAGACCCCTTGGGTCAATGGTTCAAACCAACCCAAACCAAAGACAATTACATGGAAATTGAAAATCACATTAATTAATTCCTACGCCTGCTGGTAACTCGTGATGCTATAGAGTCCATAACATCACCCCCCTCCTGGAAAGAGAGCTTGTCCTCAAACTCGAAGGAAGGATATAGGAGTTTAAATGCTGATAACGGCTCCCATGTGGTGTCATTGGGGTCGGCATCTGCCCACTGGACGAGAATTTCCCAATCACCTTGAAGGTGGCGTGCTTTTAAAACTTGAACTGGAGTAGAAAGGACTCTGCCCTCATGTAGTGGCGGTAGTGGAGTGTGCAATAGGGGCGAGTCACCCTGGAATGGCTTCAATTGGGAGACGTGAAATACATTATGTATCTTTGCTTCTGTTGGTAGCTACAACCGGTATGCCACGGGGCCAATGTTGTCCAACACCTGAAATGGACCATAATATTTTGGAGACAGCTTATGGCGCTTGGATGCAGTGAAGGACAGCTGGCGGTAGTGTTGAAGCTTTAACCTCACATAGTCTCCGGGGAAATAAGATACCTCCCGGTGCTTTTTATCATAATAGAGCTTCATAGAGTGTTGGGCCTCCTATAGATGAGTATGTACCTCGGTGAGCATAGCGTCTCTTTCAGCTAACGCTTGGTCCAAAGTGACGACTTTGGATGCCCCGGGTTCATTTGGTAACAGACAAGGTGGATCTCTGCCATAAACTACCCTGAAAGGAGTAGTTCCCAATGCTGTGTGGTACGATGTGTTATAGCAAAATTCTGCCCATGAAAGCCATTTCGCCCACTGTCTAGGTACATCCCCCACAAAACAACGAAGATACATTTCAATCGTGTGATTGACGACCTCTGTTTGTTCGTTCGTTTGTTGATGATATGCAGATGAAAATGCCAATTGGGTGCCCTATAATTTGAATAATTCCTTGCAAAAGATACTGGTAAAAATGGCATCACTGTCACTGATAATGGATGTGGGAATTTCGGTACCTTGAAAAGTGGATCATTGTAGAAGTTCTGAAAGTACTTGACGTATGTCCTCTGGAGAAGAGGAATCGCCGAGGGTGGACCTGTCTGATACCAAAGTTGTTAGATTCCTCACAAGCCATGGATCTTGTCACCCTCCTCTCTTCTCTTCCTTCCATTACCTTGCTTGACGTTGAGATAGAATGATGGAATGGTGAAGACAAAATTTTGGAAAAGGAATTGGGGAAAAATGGGAGAGAGCTTGAAGGAGCTTTCGACCTGTTTATCTAATTTAATCTAAGCTAGAGTAGACTCAATTGCTACCTCTTCATTACCCTAGCCGTCCCCTTAAATAGGGTTAAGGACACCCAAAACACTTTAGACCCCTTGGGTCAATGGTTCAAACCAATAAATGCTAAACCAACCCAAACCAAAGACAATTACATGGAAATTGAAAATCACATTAATTAATTCCTAAACCTGCTGGTAACTCGTGATACTATAGAATCCATAACACCTCCATTGCCATCCATCTTCATCCACCTTCATCCACCATCATCCATAGTTGGAAGAGGAGCTTCGTGCCCCTTTTTCGAGCCCAAAGAGAGGGTCTTTCCTCCTCAGCGTCAACAACAAGTAGGGGTTCAATCCCTCTTGACGAGCTGAAAAAAGGAAGAGTTTCTAGTTCTTCCACGTGAAGGACTAGTGCAACTCCTCTTGTTGGGGAATCATTATGGAAACAGAGCAAGAACAACCATCAACGTGAGCCAAGGGTGGTCCTTAAGCTAGGTCTTCAATCCTTGCACGAGCTGCACCAAATCAGGGTTGAAACCTCGATTTACGTGAGCAAGAAAAGGTATTTCTTCCATTATCCCTCCACCTGAATTATTTCCATTCCAGCTATAAATTTAGGACTAGAGTGAGTTCATAAAAAGAGAGACTGATCACTGGTGGAAGATTAGCCTAAGAAGGGATCTTTAACCCTCCTTACCAAGTCTAGCAACTCAGTACCAGTGCTGGATTCACAAATCCCATGATTTATTATTCGATCCATGACCTGGCACCGTAACAATGTTGTATTAGAGGAGGCACTATGTCCTGTGTTTGAGTCCCTGCATGCTTAGGAGGACCGCACACCCCTGCCAATGGGCAGTAAGGGATTATGGGATCCTGACCTGGCTCTTGTTGCTGTGTTATTGCCGTCGTGGTTGTCGGCTCGGGCGTGCGGGGTGTATTTTTATGGTCCTAGGGTTAAGTACCTATGCCTTCCGTTTCTAACAAGCCGGTCTTTTGGGTAGTATTGGCTAGGTGCATAACATTTGGTACCAGAGCAGGGTAACATGGGGGATACTCTCAGCAATGAAAAAATCCAAATCATGATACAAAATATAGAAGATAGCCTTGAAACAACACTATCAGTGTTGGGGAAGGTTTATGGTTTGGAAAAAGAGATGAGCCGAGTCATCAACATGCTAATGGAGTTGAGGGCAGAGAGACATTAGAGTCCAGAGGTGAGAGAGGTTGCTCAACCATATCACAGAAGAGGGGAACAGTGGCCTGGGTGCACTGCTGTCCAAGGATCCCAGCATGGAGGCACAGTTCCAAGGTACACCAAGTTAGAGTTTCCCTCTTTTAATGGTTCAGTTGATCCCTTAATTTGGTTGCATAGATGTGAAATTTGTTTTTTGAACCAAGGGACTACTGAATGGGATAAGGTGCAACTAGCCTCTTTCCATATGACAGATGCAGCTATGTTATGGTTTACTCAAGTAGAGAAGAGAGACTAGGGATGACTTGGGGAGAATTTAAAAACCTATGCATAGTTAGATTTGGCCCTCCCACCAACAGAAACCCCCTGGGGGAGTTAGTCCTAATGCGACAAACTGGTTCGGTGGAACAATATCAAAAATTGTTCCAGGAAAAGTTGGCTCATGCTAGTGAGAAGGTATTGGTTGACCAACAGGTCTCCCTATTCACAATGGGTCTCAATGAGTATCTACGACTCGAGGTAGAACTCCTTATGCCTACGGATTTAGCTCATGCAATGAATATGGCCTGAGCAATGGAACAACGACAACAATTGCAGCAACTTAAGCCGGGTTGGTCGGGTGAGAGGAACACTTTTTCCACGTGGCAAGGGCGCCACTATAATTCATCTCAAGGAGCATCTCCAGCAACACCATCCAGACACACAACAACTACGACTCGGGTAGCCAATCACCGCCCTAATAATCCCCTACCGAACTTTATAAAAATTAACGAGTGCGGAGATGGCAGAAAGGTGGTCCAAAAATTTATGTTATAAATGCGATGAGTAGTATTGGGTAGGGCACCAATGTAAATGATTGTTTTGGCTTGAGGAGGAGGATTCAAAGGATCCAGAGGAGCTAGAGGATATTATCGAGGAGGATTCACCGGAGATATCATTGTACTGGGCAGAAATCTCCTAATACAATGCAAGTCCGAGCTCATGTCATCGACCGAGAACTGGTGTGTTATGGACTCTATAGCATCACGAGTTACCAATAGGCGTAGGAATTAATGAATGTGTTTTTCAATTTCCATGTAATTGTTTCTTGGTTTGGTTTTGTCTTTGGTTTGGGTTGGTTTAGCATTTATTGGTTTGAACCATTGACCCAAGAGGTCTTTAGGGTTTTGGACGTCCTCCACCCTATTTAAGGGGACGGCTAGGGTAATGAAGATTATCAATTGAGTTCACTTTAGTTAACATAATTTAGATAAACAGGTCAAGAGCTCCTTCAAGCTCTCTTCCGTTTTTCCCCCAATTCTTCTTTCCGAAATTCAATTCCCTTCAACCCCTCATTCCATCTCAACGTCAAGCAAGGTAATGGAAGGACGAGAAGAGAGGAGGGTGACAAGATCCATGGCTCGTGAGGATCCTAACAACGTGGTATCAGACAGGTCCACCCTCGGTGATTCCTCTTCTCCAGAGGACATACATCAAGTCCTTTCAAAACTTCAACAACGATCCACTCTTCAAGGTACTGAAATTTCACACATCAATACTACCTTACAAACTTTGGAATCATCTCTACAAACCATCCTCCGACAACTTGCTGCACTTCAAGCACCAACGCCACCACCAGCAACCAATTTTCAACCACAACCAGTTCCCCACCAATAATTCACGCCACCACCAAATCCACCCCTGCGCCAACCAATGGGTTCAATGACCGCTCACACACAAGCACCATCAACGGTTCCCAAGTACTTTAAACTTAACTTTCCTACATATGATGGCTCTAAAGATCCTTTACTATGGTTCACGAAATGTGAACAATTCTTTTATCATCAACAAACTGTGGAAATGGACAAGGTTACTTTGGCCGCCTACCACATGCTCGATGAAGCGCTCATGTGGTTCCATCACTACCGAAATGTCCATTCCATTCAGGATTGGCTGCACTTTAAACATGCTTGCCAGTTGAGGTTCGGACCTCCAGCTAGCAGCAACCCAGTGGGGGAATTGATCAACTACAAACATACCAGCACCTTAGAAGTTTACCAAAAAAACGCTCCAAGAAAGGTTGGCCAGAGCTAGTGAATTTGTTCCTCCTCACCTACATGTTCAGATTTTTAATGCTGGATTGACAGAGGCAGTCAGATTGGAAGTGGAATTACTTGGTCCGACAAATTTGGACTCAGCAATTAATTATGCCAGGGCTGTGGAGAACAAACAGAGAGTTCTAAAAGAGTCTTTACAAAGAAAACCATTTTGGCAAAACAGAATACATGGTACTGCATCTGGTCCATGTTTTGGGTCCTCTGCCCTTAACCGAGCAGATAAGGCTACTAGTGTGCCTCCACACTCTATGCCACGTAAATTTTTGACTAAATAGGAAATGGACGCTCGAAAGGCAAAGGGTCTATGTTTTAATTGTGACGAACAATTCCTGCCCGGACATACCTGTAAACGTTTATTCAGTATGGAATTGTTGGAAGAAGATCCAGAAGAGCTTCTTGAAAATGAAATTGTTGAAGTGGTACAACAGGAAGCAGAGCTCTCCCTCCATGCCATGCATGGCCGGCGTAGTTCTAATACCATGCAGGTAAAGGCCAGGTTACATCATCTCATGCTACTTGCTTTAGTTGATTCGGGCAGCACACATAATTTTATCAGTAAACCAGCCGCGCAACAATTGGGATTGGAAATTCAACAACAAAGGGGACTTTCAGTTTCAGTGGCTAATGGGGCCAAAATTGCTAGCGTGGGGTTATGTGCTAACACCCCTTTCAATATTGAGGGGCATTCCTTTCAGGCAGATTTACTAGTCATTCCATTGGCTGGATTTGATTTGGTGCTCGGGGTCAAATTGCTCCAGTTATTAGGACCGATATTATGGGACTTTCAGGCTCGAACTATGACATTTTCAGCACCACAGGGCCAGATTACATTACAAGGCATTGTGGCACAGGTCCCTAACTCACTTCACACTTTGCATATTCAACACACGGGTGATGATCAGTTAGTTCGTTCACTTACAGCATTTGCGGATTTATTTAATCACCCTAGAGGTCTACCACCAGTGCGTCATTGTGATCACCGCATTCGTTTCAAGTTGGGAACTGATCTAGTAGTGGTGCGGCCTTATCGTTACCCGCATATCCAAAAAGATGAAATATAACGATAGTGCATGCATATGCTTGCTCAGGGTGTGATCCAGCCCAGTCGATCTCCTTTCTCCTCACCAGTGTTACTTGTACGTAAAAAAGATAAATCTTGGAGATTTTGTGTCGACTATAGGCAACTCAACTTGCACACAGTTAAGGACAGGTTCCCCATTCCAGTCATGGACGAGTTGCTGGATGAGTTACATGGTGCTACAATTTTTACCAAATTAGATTTGAAATCGGGCTATCATCAAATACGAGTTCACCAGGCGGATGTGGAGAAGACTGCCTTCCGCACACATCACGGTCATTTCGAGCTCCTCGTCATGCCCTTCGGTCTCTCCAATGCACCATCCACTTTTTCAGGCCCTCATGAATGAGGTCTTTTCATCACTTCTGCGCCACTATGTGTTAGTTTTTTTTTATGACATTCTGGTCTACAACAAAAATTGGGAAGAACATCTCCACTACCTCCACCAGGTATTTACCATTCTACGTTCTCATCATTTGATTTTGAATAAATCGAAATGTTCTATGGGTACATCTGAGGTGGCATATTTGGGCCACGTCATATCAGCTGTGGGCGTGAAAATTGACCAGAGCAAGATACAGGCAGTTATAGATTGGCCAGTTCCCACCTGCACCACAGCATTAAAGGGATTTTTGGGCTTAGCGGGATATTATAGAAAATTTATCCAATCTTATGGCCAGATAGCAGCACCACTCAACAACCTACTAAAAAAAATGTCTTCCACTGGTCTTCTTTAGCAGAACAGGCCTTTAACCTGTTAAAGGAGGCCTTAGCCTCAACGCCAGTCCTACAATTACCAGATTTTGAGGCAGAATTTGTGGTGGAATGTGATGCCTCCGGGGGAAGTATAGGGGTAGTGTTACAACAATTGGGACACCCCATTGCTTATTTCTGTTGTCAGTTGGGACAACACCACTAAAAGTTAGCTGCATATGAGAGGGAATTGATTGGGTTAGCCAAGGCTGTCCAACATTGGAGACCTTATCTTTGGGGAAGACCGTTTCTCATTCGTACAGATCATTGCAGCCTCAAGTATCTTCTTGAACAGCGCCTCACCACATCCCCACAGCAGCATTGGTTAACTAAACTCATGGGCTTCAATTTTACAGTTCATTATAAGCCAGGTAGTTCGAATTTGGGGGCCGATGCCTTATCACGTCGGGATATTTCCGCCACTCAAATTTATGCTATCAGTCACCCACGTGCACTGCTATAAGATTCTATTCATGAGGAAGTTAATCAATATCCGGATCTCATGTCATTATATCAGGATATTCAATAGGGGACAGCTGCTCCTCATTGGACGATTCAGGATCGTCTCATTATCTACAAAAACAGGATCTTTTTGCATAATACATCCCCACTTCTTCACACCATCCTGTCCTCTATCCATGATAGCACACATGAGGGTCAACAGAAAACATATTTCCGAATCAGTCGGGACTTTTACTGGAAGGGCATGAAGAGCACAATTGTTGATTATGTAGCTGCTTGTCAGATTTGTCAAAGATATAAGGCCGAATCTCTAAGTCCAACCGGCCTACTGCAACCTCTGCAACTACCATCTCAAATCTGGTCTGATATTTCCATGGACTTCATTGCTGGTCTTCCCATTTCATCAGGTAAATCAGTGATATTCGTCGTCGTTGATCGGTTTTCAAAATATGGGCACTTTCTTGCTATGGCGCATCCATATACTGCTGCTCAGGTCGCTCAATTATTTATGGACAACATTGTCCGATTACATGGAATTCCCTCATCCATTATCAGTGACAGGGATGCCATTTTTACCAGTCTCTTTTGGAAGGAATTATTCAAATTACAAGGCACCCAATTGGCATTTTCGTCTGCCTGTCATCCACAAACGAACGGCCAAACAGAGCTTGTCAATCGCACGATTGAAATGTATCTTCGTTGTTTTGTGGGAGACGCACCTAGAAGATGGGTGAAATGGCTTTCATCGGCAGAATTTTGCTATAACACATCTTACCACACAGCATTGGGTACTACTCCTTTCAGGGCAGTTTATGGCAGAGATCCACCTCGTTTGTTACCATATGAACCGAGAACATCCAAAGTCGTCACTTTGGACCAAGCATTAGCTGAACGAGACGCTATGCTCACTGAGGTACGTACACATCTGCAGGCGGCCCAACACTCTATGAAACGCTTTTATGATAAGAAGCACTGGGAGGCATCTTATTGCCCTGGAGACTATGTGTGGTTAAAGCTTCAACACTACCGCCAGCTGTCCCTGACTGCAGCCAAGCGCCATAAGCTGTCTCCAAAATATTATGGTCGATTTTCGATATTGGACCAAATTGGGCCCGTGGCATACCGCTTGTAGCTACCACCGGAAGCAAAGATCCACAATGTATTTCACGTCTCCCAATTGAAGCCCTTCTAGGGTGACTCGCCCCTACTACACACTCCACTGCCGCCATTACATGAGGGCAGAGTCCTTTCTATTCCGGCTCAGGTAATACAAGCACGCCACATTCAAGGGGATTGGGAAATTCTAGTCCAATGGGCAGATGCCGATCCCAGTGACACCTCATGGGAGCCGTTATCAGCATTTCGACTTTTATATCCTTCCTTCGAGCTTGAGGACAAGCTCTTTCTCCAGGAGGGGGGTGATGTTATGGACTCTATAGCATCACGAGTTACCAACAGGCGTAGGAATTAATGAATGTGTTTTTCAATTTCCATGTAATTGTTTCTTGGTTTGGATTTGTCTTTGGTTTGGGTTGGTTTAGCATTTATTGGTTTGAACCATTGACCCAAGAGGTCTTTAGGGTTTTGAACGTCCTCCACCCTATTTAAGGGGATGGCTAGGGTAATGAAAATTATCAATTGAGTTCACTTTAGTTAACGTAATTTAGATAAACAGGTCGAGAGCTCCTTCAAGCTCTCTTCCGTTTTTCCCCCAATTCTCCTTTCCGAAATTCAATTCCCTTCAACCCCTCATTCAATCTCAACGTCAAGCAAGGTAATGGAAGGAAGAGAAGAGAGGAGGGTGACAAGATCCATGGCTCGTGAGGATCCTAACACATTGACCCAAGGGGTCTAAAGTGTTTTGGGCGTCCTCAACCCTATTTAAGGGGACGAGTAGGGTAATGAGAAAGATGCAATTGAGTCTACTTTAGCGTAGAGTACATTAGATAAACAGGTCGAGAGCTCCTTCAAGCTCTCTCCCATTTTTCCCTAATTCCTTTCCGAAATCCCCTTTTTCGAAATTCAATCTTCATCATTCCCTCATTCTATCTCAACGTCAAGCAAGGCAATGGAAGGAAGAGAAGAGAGGAGGGTGACAAGATCCATGGCTCGTGAGGATATTAACAATCCACCTTGCCTTCTCTCGTACAACCTAGGGTCCACCCGCGTGGATGCAATTGATCAGGCACTCATGGAACGGGATCTGCTGCTATAGAATATCACAGAATGACTACGTCGCGCTCAAGCTCGAATGTAGGATGTCGACAACAAAGGCCACCATGAGGTCTCTTTTGAGGTTGGGGAGTATGTGTGGCTACGACTCCAGCCCTACCGTCAGAAGTCTCTGGCGGGACCTCCACGACATAAGCTCTCTCCCAGATTTTTTGGGTCGTTTCCCATTCTTTGACGCGTGGGACTAGTCGCCTATCAGCTCAAATTACCGGACACAGCCAAAATTCATGATGCGTTTCATGTCTCTCTTTTGAAGCCACATTCCGGGGCACAACCTACATCCACTCCATTCCTACCACCGGTTGATAATAGCGAGGTTATTCTTAACCCAGCTGCGGTGTTACGTGGTCGACTGACCAATGACCATTGGGAGATTCTCGTTCAGTGGATGGACATTGACCCCAACGCTGCAACATGGGAACGTGTGGACATCTTCAAACAAGTCTACCTAATTTCTCCATGGGGAGGCAGATGTTGTGGACTCAATAGCACACTAAGTCACACAATGAAGAAGGCAACAACAACTCACTCAATAGGATTTATTTCTTATATTACTTTGAGTAGGATTTATTTCTTATATTATTTTAAGGAGTTATTTCTAATTACTTTTATATGTTGGGGCATTATGGAGAATTATTGTAACCCTAACCGTAAAACTCAATGACGTGATCTATTTAAGGGAAAGGAATGAATGCAATAAGTAAGCTTTGAGATTTTAGAATAACCTAGTGTAAACAGGCTGAGATCACCTCTTGATCCCGAGTTTAGGGTTTACTCCAAAAATGCAACCTATCCTTCACCCTCTTTTGCCATCCATCTTCATCCACCTTCATCCACCATCATCCATAGTTGGAAGAGGAGCTTCCTGACCCTTTTCTGAGCCCAAAGAGAGGGTCTTGCCTCCTCCTCAGCATCAACAACAAGTACGGGTTCAATCCCTCTTGATGAGCATAAAAAAGGAAGAGTTTCTGGTTCTTCCATGTGAAGGACTAGTGCAACTCCTCTTGTTGGGGAATCATCACGGAAATAGAGCAAGAATTGCCATCAACGTGAACCAAGGCTGGTCCTTAAGCTAGGCCTTCAATCCTAGCACGAGCTGCACCAAATCAGGGTTGAAACCCTGATTTACGTGAGGAAGAAAAGGTATTTCTTCCATTATCTCTCTACCTGAATTATTTCCATTCTAGCTATAACTTTAGCACTAGAGTGTTATGGTCCCGGATCTGGCACATGGATTCTTTGGGAGGATTTGCAATCTGCCACGAGTTACGGGTCTTCTAGGCATTACCGCAGGGATAATAGGAAGACATGGAGAAGACGAAAATGAAAGATCAAGCCTAAGGGAAGCTTAAAAACCCTAAAGCTCGTTGAGGAGAACTCTAAACTTCTTTACTCTAGATTTAACCTAATTCTTAATACTTCAATCCTTTTTCTTTTCTCATTACTCTTACCCCTTAAATAGGGTTCACCCTGTTAGGGTTTAATAAAATATTACAAAAGTATCCCTATGAATAAAATATTCCAAAAATATCCCTATGAATAAAATATTCCAAAAATATCCCTATGAATAAAATATTCCAAAACTATCCCTATTAATAAATAATTCCAAAAATACCCCTGTGACCTAAAACTGAAATAAAATAAAGTAAATTAAAGAAAACACTAAAATAATAATGTTATTGTGTGCATAACATTACACCCCCCTTGGAAGACGAGCTTGTCCTCAAGATCGGAAGTAGTGTCTGTATGCCGATGTCTCCTGATGCAAATCATTCGTCAATAAAATGATACTTCTTGGTCCCTTCCCTCCAATCATGTTCAGTATCAGCTACACAAAAGCGGAACAGTCCATAATCTGTTGAGTACCAGTGGTTGGCCCTAAACATAATACATCGTCTCTGCTACAACACCACATTCTCCACCAGAATCTGTAGTGCCATAGAGGTAACCAGATCCTGCCCAGGCGCGTTCATGTTTACCACATGCTATCATATATGGAACAACAGAAGCAATAGGTTCCCTTGGTGCCATAAACTGGTCCCACTGCTAGATATATCCATTTGCAGCCGCTATGCGAGCCTTGAAGCCGTTTTCATCAAACCCATAGCCTTGGTATGCTCCACAATACCATCTTCCTCTTGTTTCCTGAATGCCATCAAGCTCAAGCAAGGCTTTGGAGGCTGCAACTGACAGAACAGGATAGCTTGTTGACCACTTGATCACAATATTTCGAGGCTCATGAAGTGGGTTTAGAGACACAAGGAAAAGGAGTCCAGTGTCATCAATATTCTGAATCACATTAAGCCAATATGTGAGGCGTACGTTGTTACTCATGTTTCCAAGAGAATTCCAGGCACTCCATGTTGAAGGGTTCTTAGTCATCAAATTTGTACCAGGTGAAGGCAAATATAACTGTAGACATATTGAAATGCACCAAGGATTCTGGTTTGTTCATTAGTAGCTTCTTCTCCTAAAGCTCTCACGGCATCTGCCAGAATTGCTGGTATGGGTAGCACTGTTTTGGAAACAGCAGTCAAAAGGACAATATCACCCAACTTCAAAATATGCAAGTGGTCCGGAAATCCAGAAATTGTATCACAATGATGGATAGAATCCCAAAGGAACATGAATGGTTTCAGATCTAATGTCTTCCTTGCAGGGACAGAGGCACAAGCAGTGCCAACAGTGACAGTATGGAAGGACACTTCTGTGGAATTGCCCCCAAATTTTCCAAATTCATCACCAAAGTCCTTTGCAAGAGAATGGTAAAAGTTGTGGTACTCTTCAGCAGTAACCTCTTCATTTGATTCCTCATCCTCTGCTGGAACTGCTGACTCAACCTCCCTGCTTGCCCCAAGATAGATGGGGAAGTGGATTTCAGAGTATCTTGTCACCAATTCCTTGTGATTGCTACTCATTTCATCTCTCTCAGTCTGCACAAATTTATCTTCGCTGTAATCCTCTTTCTCGTCACAAACTGCTCTGTTTTTATCCACTTTCGTTCCAGAAACAAGACCCTCCTCAGAACAAGGCTCTTCAGTGACAACCTTTGTTCGTAAAAGATGAGAGGGTCCTTCATCCTGGACAGTTAACTGTTCTTCTGGGCCAGATTTTTCTCTGTGAGTAGAACTACTGTTCTCATGACCAAAATCTGTTTCATAACCTGCTTGAGCTTTGGATGCCAATTGTGGTTCTGAATCCAAATCATTTTTGTCCTGATGGCTCTCTTGATTAGAAAATTGACCTGAACCTTTCTCAGGGGAAACATCATCATGTGGGCAAAAAGGATACTCTACAGCGAAATTATGATTTTCTAGATTATCCATGCCATCACTAGAATTAGTTTGTAGTGATATAGACCCTAAGGCCAGTGATAGAATGGTAGATGGTGCAAACCAAGACCCATCCGACCTTCGAACAACCACCAAACCGGTACCCCTTTTGTAGGTAGGAACCACCCCTAGTGCTGCAACTGTTAAAATTTTCTGCCCTTTAGCTCCTTTGAGCACATCTATCCTTCCCAACATCCCCAAAAAAAATCCCTCTTGAAAGTCATACACACCAGCCGTAAGGTAGCCAAAACAATGCTGGATGTGTTTCTCTGTTTCCCGAAACAAAAACTCACCAGGCCAAAATTTCGAAAGTGAAGTTCATGGCCGAACAACATATAGGGGATCCAGAAAATTAAACCCCACATCTGCAATTTGAAGATTCACAGCCGCACACGTACTGTGCTCATCCACAGAAAAACAAAGGTCATAGAGACAGAAAATGCATTGGCATGGTAGAGGCTTACCCCAAATTACGGTGAAGTGGTTTCCCCGTGGAACTGCCGAGACCTAGAATGGGAGGGCCAGGTGGTGGTCGGAAGTTGGATCCCACTGGACTTGCTTCCGACGGCGCCGACGGAGTTGCCTTCGTGTCCGGTGGTGAAGAGCAGCCGTTTTGGGCGTCACCGCCTGGTAAGTTTTCGAGACCGAGGGCTCTCGGAAACACACCCCTGTTGGAAGAATCGCAGGAAGACACTGGGCTGGCCGTGGGGAGGGGTTTTGGGAGGTGGAACCCCCACCCTTGATTACCGATGGGAGCGAGGCATTATACCCTTCCGAGATCCTAAAAATTGACGTCCCGCCGGGAGATTGCTGAAATGTGGAGGCCAAAATCGGCTGTGATTTCGTAGGTTCAATTTCAAAAATGTTGAGGTCAAAATCGATGCCCCTTTTTGTTAAAAAAACAGCTTCCGCCTCTTCTACATGGATTTTTTCCGGTAACGATGACGAAATTTTTGATTTTTCCAGCCCTTGGCCTGTTGCCCCATCCGAGATAGCTTCTGGTAGTTCATGTTGGTCGGAGATTTGAGGTCGTGTGACCTGTTTTGCTGCAGCAACGAGTTCCTCCCTTGCATAACATTCAATGGAAGCATCTAACCGTGCTCGTATTTCTTCCAATTCCTTACCCATAGTCATCCGTCTTTCTTGAGATATAGAATAACCCTTTGTGTTCCTAGTCTGATACCAGTTGTTATGGTCCCGGATCTGACACATGGATTCTTTGGGAGGATCTGCAATCTAACACATGGATTCTTTGGGAGGATCTGCAATCTAACACATGGATTCTTTGGGAGGATCTGCAATCTAACACATGGATTCTTTGGGAGGATCTGCAATCTGACACATGGATTCTTTGAGAGGATCTGCAATCTACCACGGGTTACAGGTCTTCCAGGCATTACCGTAGGGATAATAGGAGAACTCTAAGCCTCTTTACTCTAGATTTAACCTAATTCTTAATACTTCAATCCTTTTTCTTTTCTCATTACTCTTACCCCTTAAATAGGGTTCACCCTATTAGGGTTAAATAAAATATTACAAAAATATCCCTATGAATAAAATATTCCAAAAATATCCCTATTAATAAATGATTCCAAAAATACCCCTGTGACCTAAAACTGAAATAAAATAAAGTAAATTAAAGAAAACACGAAAATAATAATGTTATTGCGTGCATAACATAGAGTGAGTTAATAAAAAGGGAGACTGATCACTGGTGGAAGATTAGCCTAAGAAGGGATCTTTAACCCTCCTTACTGAGTCCAGCAACTCAGTACCAGTGCTGGATTCACAAATCCCACGCTGTGTTACTTGATCCATGACCCAAGACCGTAACAGTGTCTATTCATTTCTGCATGTGCCTGGATAGTCTCAAGGAGTGATTCGGTTCTGAGTGCAATGAACAAGGAGTACACTATAAGCAAGTGCAGAACTATGGTAGACACACTATATCAATTTGTACATGGGATGTATATTGCAACTGATAGAATTTGTGGTTTTCCTGGTGAAGCAGTTGTGGTAGATCACGCATTGGATGTTAATTTTGTGTATGTTCCTAAAAGTTGTGTTGAATGGGCTCCACAAGTATATTTTATTAATGAGACAGTCATGAATTTAGAAGCAAATGTTGTCAGGGGTGCAATGATTAAGTGCAGTGAATGTGGGAAGAGGGGGCAGCCCGTGGATGCTGTGCTCAGAGCTTTAGGCGGAGCTATCATGTTCCATGTTCAGTTTACGTCTAAGGTTGCCTGTGGGATAATGATAATTTCCTAGTGCTTTGTCCTACTCATTCTTCACTCAAGTTTCCAAATGAAAAATCAAAATCCAAGAAACACATGAAAGAAAAGCAATGTGTAGCTCTCCTACTTAGATTTTTGGAGGTATTATGTCATAGATTTGGTAGTCTAACTGTTCAAAAGGAAGACTCTGTTGAATTAGGAACTTAACTTTTTACAAAGTGGAGAGTTCCTGATGATCCATGGGGAAATATCATAGGGACACTTATTGTTGGCAATGCAACCTCAATCCAGACATTGGAATGGATGGTGGAAGCACTACTAAAGGATATGTTGCAGAGCTGATCTTTATCAAAAGTCCAGGATTGTGATGGGGTAACAAATAGTTCCCTATCCAAGCAAGACCCAAGGTATGATACACATGATAGCAGCTTAGGGTTATGAGTGGGCCTTAAGTCCAATTTTAAGTTTTTGAGTTGGTATAAACTTCCATGATATCAATGGCTGGACTGCCTTGCCTTGGGCTGCGAAATTTTGAAGGGAGAAAATGGTAGCTACACTTGTAGTTGCAGGTGCTTTTGTTGGGGTTGTGATAGATCCCACTTCACAACATTTGTTAGGAGATTGCTCAACTACTGTGGATTTATTTTTGATGAATTTAATCCCTTTAAGATTTAAGTACATATAGGTTGCGTAAAATGTTGTTTGGTTGCTTCACGTTATGGTTGTTTGCTTCAGCGAGGGATGTTGACTGTGTTGAAAAAAAATTTTGCTTTTCAGGTTGAACATACTGCCAGCAGGGGGACCCAAAGGAGGGTTTTGGATATTGTAGACTCTATGTCTGTGGTGCTACATTAGAGCGCTTACCTTATTTATGTCCGGCCTATCCAGAATTCTAGCTTGAGGACAAGCTCTTTCTCCAGGGGGAGTGATCTTATGAACTCAAAAAGTAGGCCGAGTCAGTTAGCAGCACCGTGGCTTTCTTTCAATTTACTTTATTTTTAATTCATTTAAAGAGTTAATATGCTGCAGGGGCATTATTGTAATCTTTTGTCTTGAACTTGTGCTGGCGTCCACCTTACTTAGAGGGAAAAGTGTAATGGGAAGAGGCAAGTCTGATTTTAGCCTAAACAGGATTTGGAGTTCTCCTCAACGAGCTCTAGGGTTTGGAGTTCTCCTCAACGAGCTCCGATTCTTCCTGTTGAAACCAGTCCGCTAAAAGACTCGAACCTCTTAGTAAATCAACCACAAGGATCTTATACAAGGACTGGCCCGGTCGATACAAACAAATATTTCAACACTCCCCCGCACAGGGATAACCCAAGGACAAACTCACTGGAAAAACCCGGGACAAATTTGGTGGGAGCGGGACTCGAACATGGGATCAACCTGCTCTGATACTATGTTGAAACCAATGTGCTAAAAGACTCGAACCTCTTAGTAAAGCAACTGCATGGATCTTATACAAGGACTGGCCCGGTTGATAAAAACAAATATTTCAAAACTTCTATTTTCTCCTTTTCTCTTTTCCATTTACTGAAACCAAGCCTAGCACAGCAGTGCTGAACTCACGCAGGCCTAGCACAGCAGTGCTGAACTCGTGCAGGCCGAGCACCACAGTGCTGAATATGTCCACTCAGCTCTGGATTCATCTTCCCAACGCTGTGTTACAAGATCCATGACCGGGGATCGTAACAAAAGACCAAGAAAAGTGGGCAAGAGATGTATTACTCCAGATTTTAATTCAAATGTAGTAGTAGCATCTAAAGTAGGGAACGTTATGCATAGTTGATTCAAATCAGGGGCTGCAAGCTCTTTCAATGTTTGATTTCCAGCCATGACTTCCTCCTCTAAATCAGATTCTCTATCAAATGGGGAATCAAGAGCTAGATCGTTCTCTTCAAAATTCCTCCAAGTTTCTCTCCTTAACCTGTGAAAAGTTCTCTCTATTTCTGGATCGCACTACAAATCACCTTGATTAGAAGATCAAGATAAAATCATAAAAATAGAGGGAACTCTAATAAATCAAGAAAAAAGTAAGTCAATAACGAAAAAAAATAAAAATTCTACATTAAAACACAAATAAGGATCACAAGTACTCCTTGACGTGACATATTTAAGGGGAGGGTATGAATGAAATAGGGAAGCTTTGAGATTTTAGAATAACCTAGTCTAAACAGGTCGAGATCACCTCTTGATCTCGAGTTTAGGGTTTACTCCAAAAATCCAACCTATCCTTCACCCTCCATTGCCATCCATCTTCACCCAAATTCATCCCTCATCATCCATACTAAGAAAAGGAGCTTCCTGGCCCTTTTTTGAGCCCAAAGAGAGGATCTTCTCTCATCACCAGTGTCAACAAGAAGTTGGGTTCAATTCCCTCTTAACGAGCAACAAAAGAGGAATAATTCTAGTTCTTTCACGTGAAGGGTTAGATCAACTCTTCTTGCTGGGAATTCATCACGAAAATAGAGCAAGGACAGCCATCAACGTGAGCCAAGGCTGCCCCATCAAGCTAGGTCTTCAAGTCCTAGAACAAGTTGCATCAAATCAGGGTTGAAACCTGTTAAGATCCTCACGAGCCATGGATCTTGTCACCCTCCTCTCTTCTCTTCCTTCCATTACCTTGCTTGATGTTGAGATGGAATGAGGGGTTGAAGGAAATTGAATTTTGGAAAGGAGAATTGGGGGGAAAACGGAAGAGAGCTTGAAGGAGCTCTTGACCTGTTTATCTAAATTACGCTAGCTAAAGTGAACTCAATTCATAATTCTCATTACCCTAGTCGTCCCCTTAAATAGGGTGGAGGACGTCCAAAACCCTAAAGACCTCTTGGGTCAATGGTTCAAACCAATAAATGCTAAAGCAACCCAAACCAAAGACAAAACCAAACCAAGAAACAATTACATGGAAATTGAAAAACACATTCATTAATTCCTACGCCTGTTGGAAACTCCTGATGCTATAGAGTCCATAACATCACCCCCCTCCTGGAGAAAGAGCTTGTCCTTAAGCTCGAAGTAAGGATATAAAAGTTGAAATGCTGATAACGGCTCCCATGTGGTGTCACTAGGATCGGCATCTGCCCACTGGACAAGAATTTCCCAATCCCCTTGAATGTGTCGTGCTTGTATTACCTGAGCCAGAAGAGAAAGGACTCTGCCCTCATGTAGTGGCGGCAGTGGAGTGTGCAGTAGGGGCGAGTCACCCTGGAAGGGCTTCAATTGGGATACGTGAAATACATTGTGGATCTTTGCTTCCGGTGGTAGCTGCAAGCAGTATGCCACGGGCCCAATTTGGTCCAATATCGGAAATGGACCATAATATTTTGGAGACAGCTTATGGCACTTGGCTGCAGTCAGGGACAGCTGGCGATAGTGTTGAAGCTTTAACCACACAGTCTCCAGGGCAATAAGATGCCTCCTTGTGCTTCTTATCATAAAAGCGTTTCATAGAGTGTTGGGCCTCCTGCAGATGTGTACGTACCTCAGTGAGCATAGCGTCTCTTTCAGCTAATGCTTGGTCCAAAGTGACGACTTTGGATGCCCCAGGTTCATATGGTAACAAACGAGGTGGATCTCTACCATAACTACCTTGAAAGGAGTATTGCCCAGTGTTGTGTGGTAATATGTGTTATAGCAAAATTCTGCCCATGAAATCCATTTCACCCATCTTCTAGGTGCGTCCCCCACAAAACAACGAAGATACATTTCAATCGTGCGATTGACAACCTCTGTTTGGCCGTCCGTTTGTGGATGATAGGCAGACGAAAATGCCAATTGGGTGCCTTGTAATTTGAATAATTCCTTCCAAAAGATACTGGTAAAAAGGGCATCCCTCTCACTGATAATGGATGAGGGAATTCCATGTAATCGGACAATGTTGTCCATAAATAATTGAGTGACCTGAGCAGCAGTATATGGATGCGCCAAAGCAAGGAAGTGCCCATATTTTGAAAACCGATCAACGACGAAGAATATCACCGATTTACCTGATGAAATGGGAAGTCTAGCAATGAAGTCCATGGAAATATCAGACCAGATTTGAGATGGTAGTTGCAGAGGTTGCAATAGGCCAGCCAGACTGAAAGATTCGGCCTTGTTTCTTTGACAAATCTGACAAGCGGCTACATAATCAGCAATTGTGCTCTTCATGCCCTTCTAGTAAAAGTCCCGATTGATTCGGAAATAAGTTTTCTATCGACCCTCATGTGTGCTATCATGGATAGAGGACAGGATGGTTGTTAGGCTCTCTAGCCATGGATCGAGTCACCCGGCGATCTCCTCTAGCTTCCAGATTGAATGACGAAGAAGGGAAGGATTTGGGGTTCTTGGAACGCCCAATGATGAAGGGACGTGAGCCTTTGAAGGAGCTCCAACCTTAGGCCTCTTTAGAGAGAGAACCTGATCTCATTTAGACTAATGATCAATGCTTGTTTTCATTCCATCACTTGACGCCCTAAATAGGTCAAGGAAAACATCAAAGGTTCTATAATTACAATTAGACCCTTATGGAACTTCAAATTACAATTAAACCCCTAAGGTACTGAAATACAAGTTATTCCATCTCTTCTCTTCTCCGGTTAGCCACTCTTGATGCTATGGAGTCCATAACATCACCCCCCCCTCCTGAAGAAAGAGCTTGTCCTCAAGCTCGAAAGTGGGGAATAGAGTCTGGAAGGACTCGAGTGTCTCCCAAGAGGCTTCTATCAATTCCTTGTCAGTCCACCAAACCAGCACTTCCCAAGCGTTGTTCACTCGCCTAGCTTGAAGGATCTGAGTGGGCGTGGGCATGGACCTGCCATCTTTGAGAGGAGGCAGAGGGGTATGCAGCAGTGGTGAGTCTCCCTTGAACGGCTTGAGAAGGGAGACGTGGAAGAAGTCATGGAGCTTGGCGTCTGGTGGTAGTTTCAAACGATATGCCATAGTGCCAATACGCTGCATGACCTGGAATGGCCCATAAAATTTTGGAGAAAGCTTATGGCATTTGATGGCGGCAAGAGATAGTTGGCGGTATGGTTGAAGTTTGAGCCAAACAAATTCTCCAGGTGCAAAGGAAAGGGGACAATGTCCTTTGTCATAAGTATGCTTCATAGTTGCTTGTGAACGTTGTAACTAAAGGAGGACTTGCACAAGCATTGCATCTCTGTCGGCTAATGCTTGGTCCAATGCCACTACCCGAGAAGACCCCGGTTCATAAGAAAGTAGGCATGGAGGTTCGCGTCCATAAACAACTCGAAAAGGGGTAGTACCCAGTGCGGTGTGGTATGAGGTATTATAACAATACTCCGCCCATGCTAACCAACGAACCCACTGTCGGGGTGTGTCCCCCACAAAGCACCGCAAATACATCGCCAATGTGCGGTTAACCACCTCTGTCTGGTTGTCTGTTTGAGGGTGGTATGTTGAAGAAAAAGCTAACTTAGAGCCATGGAGCTTAAATAGTTCCCCTCAGAATTTACTGGTGAAGATAGCATCACGGTCGCTGGTGATGGTCTCTGGAAGGCCATGGAGACGAACAATATTATCCATGAAGAGCTGAGCGACTTGTGTTGCTGTATATGGATGGCTGAGGGCCATAAAGTGGGCATATTTCGAGAACCGGTCTACCACAACAAGAATAACAGATTTCCCTGCAGAAGGAGGAAGACCATCGATAAAATCCATTGAGAGATCTGCCCATACCTGGGAAGGAAGTTGAAGTGGCTGTAGCAAGCCGGCGGGTTGTAAGGATTCAGACTTATTCCTCTGACACACCTGGCATGATGCAACATATTCAGCAATGAGCCGCTTCATACCTCTCCATTAAAACTCCCGACTGAGACGGAAGTATGTCTTCTGCTGGCCCTCATGTGTACTATCATGAGAGGAGGCAATAATGGCAGGAAGGAGTATCGACGAAGTATGAAGATATATGCGTCCTTTATATAGAAGGAGACCGTCCTGTAGTGTCCAGTTCTTGTCCTTGGAATGGTTTTCGATTTGAGCTTGTAATTCAAGGAGATTTGGATGATGGCTAGTATCCTGACGAATTGTGTCCAGCAAAGGGGACTTGGGGTGGCTCAGTGCGTGCAAGTGTGAATCCCCTAGTTCTCTGCGGGACAAGGCGTCTGCTGCCCGGTTGAGATAACCCGGTTTGTATTCCACCTGAAAATTGAATCCCATTAATTTGCTGAGCCAATGTTGTTGTGGGGATGTAGTAAGGCGCTGCTCTAATAAGTATTTGAGGCTACAGTGGTCTGTCCGGATCACAAAAGGTCTGCCCCACAACTACGGCCTCCAATGTTGCACGGCTTTGGCCAAACCGATGAGTTCCCATTCATAAGTGGCTAACTTGTGAGGGTGAGGAGCGAGATGGCGGCTGAAATAGGCAATGGGGTGACCCTATTGCTGCAAGACGGCACCTATCCCTCCCCCGGATGCATCGCATTCGATGATGAAATTTTCGGCAAAGTTGGGCAATTGGAGAACTGGTGCTGACGCTAATGCCTGTTTTAAGTTGTTAAACGAGGAGTCTGCCAACTGAGACCACTGAAAGGCATGCTTTTTCAGTAAATTGTGCAATGGCACTGCCAGGTGACCATATTCTTTGATAAATTTTCTATAATACCCTGCCAGACCAAGGAACCCTTTCAAAGCTGTAACGGAGTGAGGTGTGGGCCAATTCATAACCGATTGTATCTTGCAGAAATCTGGTTTCACCCCAGATGCCGAGATCACATGCCCCAAATAAGCTACTTCGGATGTGGCAAAGTCACATTTGGCACGATTGAGAAATAAATAGTGTGCTCGGAGAATTGTGAAAACCTGTCTCAATTGGTGCAAATGTGCTTCCCAAGTTTTGCTATAGACCAGTATATCGTCAAAAAAAACTAAGACATGCTTCCGTAAGAAAGGGCAAAATACCTGGTTCATAAGCGCTTGAAAGGTGGACGGGGCATTGGATAGCCCAAATGGCATCACCAAGAACTTGTAGTGACCATGGTGGGTGCGGAAGGCAGTTTTTTCGATATCCTCCAAATAAACCCGAATCTGATGGTAGCCAGATTTCAAGTCCAACTTTGTAAATAATTGAGAGCCGTGTAGCTCATCCAATAATTCATCGACCACTGGAATTGGAAATTTATCTTTGATGGTGCGAGCATTGAGTTCACGGTAATCCACACAAAAGCACCAAGATTTATCTGATTTCTTTACCAGCAATACCGGGGAAGAAAAAGGAGAATGACTAGGCTGAATAATACCTTGTTGGAGCATTTGTTGACATTGTCTTTTTATCTCATTTTTTGCACATGGGGATAGCAGTAGGGACGCACTACCACTGGTTCGGTGCCCATTTTCAATCGAATTCTGTGATCACACTCTCGTATAGGAGGAAGGTTGGCAGGGTCCTGAAATAAATCAGCATATTTTGCCAACAATGAAGCTAAGTTATCCCCTTTTGAAGGATCCAACGAAAGTGTTTGGAGGCTGCATGGCCGCTGGGCGCTATTGCCCTGGAGGGTGATCGGATGGGTGTCCTGTTTAAAACTCATGGTAAGGGATTGGAAATCCCATAAGATCAGACCCAATCGTTATAGCCATTTAATGCCCAATACGAGGTCAAACCCAGCCAGCGGTATGACCAAAAAATCTGCTACAAAGGAGTGACCTTCAATAGTAAAGGGCACTGCTGAACCGAAACCCATAGTGGTGACCTTGTCACCATTAGCCACTGAGACTGATATTCCTGATTTCTGCTGTAGTGATAACCCCAACTGTTGTGCTGCCTGGCTGCTTATAAAATTATGTGTGCTGCCTGAGTTCACGAGTGCGAGCAAGAGATGATGGTTCATGGTGGCATGGACCTGCATGGTATTGGTGCTCTACAGGCTTGTCATGGCATGAGGGAGATTTCTGGTGTTTCCTCCTCGGTTTGGTCCCTATCCTCCTGAAAGTCATCCTCTGAGGGGTCTTCTATTTCTACCCAAAATAGTCTTTTGCATTGATGGCCCTTGACGAATTTTTCATCACAATTGAAAAATTGGCCCTGAGCCCTTCTCTGATCAATTTCTGCTTTTGTCAGACGTTTGATAAATCCCGGTGGGGGTGTAAAGGCTGGTGGTGGTGGTGGTGAGGGGTGGTTGGGAGGAGGCCTGGGGTGAGCGGAATAAGGACCATGAGGTTGTGGGCGAGGTTGCTAAGGGGGACGTTTGTTTAAGGACTCACGGAAGAGGTGCTGTTTGATGTCCAATGCTCTTGCCAAATTCATGGCGTGGGCTAGGGAGGTGGGGGCTTCCAATTCCACTTCTAGGCGAAGGGGTTCTACCAGGCCAGACGTGAATAAATTGACATAAAGTTCAGGTCGGACCAAATGACTTGCACGAGCAAGTTTTTCTTGGAACAATTTCTGATATTGTTCTATAGTGCCAAGCTGTTTTAGATTGACCAAATCCCCAACTGGGTTCCTGCAAAGCGGAGGACCAAACCGTAGCATACCTTTGAAAAATTCCCAATCATAGACCACAAACTCGTTTTTGAATTGATGAAACCACATAAGCGCTTCATCGAGCATGTGGAAGGCGGCTAATTGAACCTTGCCTTCGGGCAGAGTTCCTTGATTGGAAAAGAAATGATCACACCTGTGCAACCACATTAAAGGGTCGGAGGACCCATCATACGTTGGAAAATCAAGCTTTGTGTACCTTGGCATGGTAGGGGGTGCTGGATTGAGGCCCCCACGAGGTGGAGGTGTTTCGCGCAGGGGAGGAGGTGGAGGCGTTGGATGAGGGTTGAGATGATCTGCTGGGCGTGAGGAGGATGCCATCTGGACTGAAAGTTGGGTAAAGCCTTCCTCCATGCGTGACAGCAACATCTAGAATTTTCCCTCCAGGCCATTGATTTGAGATTGTAGATCAGCATGGTTTTCTTCCACAAAATTTCGAATTTCTGCAGGGGAAGAGGAATCACCAAGGGTGGTCCTATCTGATACCACGATGTTAGGCTCTCTAGCCATGGATCGAGACACCCGGCGATCTCCTCTAGCTTCCAGATTGAATGACGAAGAAGGGAAGGATTTGGGGTTCTTGGAACGCCCAATGATGAAGGGACGTGAGCCTTTGAAGGAGCTCCAGCCTTAGGCCTCTTTAGAGAGAGAACCTGATCTCATTTAGATTAATGATCAATGCTTTTTTTCATTCCATCACTTGACGCCCTAAATAGGTCAAGGAAAACATCAAAGGTTCTATAATTACAATTAGACCCTTATGGAACTTCAAATTACAATTAAACCCCTAAGGTACTGAAATACAAGTTATTCCATCTCTTCTCTTCTCCGGTTAGCCACTCTTGATGCTATGGAGTCCATAACAATGGTGTGAAGAAGTGGGTATGTATTATGCAAAAAGATCCTGTTTTTGTAGAGAATGAGATGATCCTGAATCGTCCAATGAGGAGTAGCTGTCCCCTGTTGAATATCCTGATATAATGACACGAGATCCAGATATTGATGTACTACTTCACAAATAGAATCTAATACCAATGAACGTGGGTGACTGATAGCATAAAGTTGTGTGGCGGAAATATCCCGACGTGATAAGGCATCAGCCCCCAAATTCGAACTACCGGGCTTATAATGAACCGTAAAATTGAAGCTCATGAGTTTAGTTAACCAATGCTGCTGTGGGGATGTGGTGAGGCGTTGTTCAAGAAGATACTTGAGGCTTCAATGATCTGTACGAATGAGAAACGGTCGTCCCCAAAGATAAGGTCGCCAATGTTGGATAGCCTTGGCTAACCCAATCAATTCCCTCTCATATGCAGCTAACTTATGGTGGTGTTGTCCCAATTGACGGTTGAAATAAGCAATGGGGTGTCCCAATTGCTATAACACTGCCCCTATACCTCCCCCGGATGCATCACATTCTACCACAAAGTCTCCCTCAAAAGTTGGTTATTGTAGGACTGGCGCTGAAGTTAAGGCCTCCTTTAACAGGTTAAAAGCCTGTTCTGCTGAAGAAGACCAGTGGAAGGCATTTTTTTAGCAGGTTATTGAGTGGTGCTGCTATCTGGCCATAAGATTGGATAAATTTTCTATAATATCCCGAGAGGCCCAAAAATCCCTTTAATGCTGTGATGGACGTGGGAATCGGCCAATCTGTAACTGCTTGTATCTTGCTCTGGTCAACTTTCACGCCCACAGCTGATATGACGTGGCTCAAATATGTACCCATAGAACATTTTGATTTATTCAAAACCAAATGATGAGAGCGTAGAATGGTAAATACCTGATGGAGGTGGTGGAGATGTTCTCCCCATTTTTTGCTGTAGACCAGAATGTCATCAAAAAAGACTAACACATAGTTGCGCAGAAGTGATGAAAAGACCTCATTCATGAGGGCCTGAAAGGTGGAGGGTGCATTGGAGAGACCGAATGGCAAGACGAGGAACTCGAAATGACCGTGATGTGTGCGGAAGGCAGTCTTCTCCACATCCACCGGGTGAACTCATATTTGATGATAGCCCGATTTCAAATCTAATTTGGTAAAAATTGTAGCACCATGTAACTCATCCAGCAACTCATCCACGACTGGAATGGGGATCTTGTCCTTAACTGTGTGCAAGTTGAGTTGCCGATAGTCGACACAAAATCTCCAAGATTTATCTTTTTTACGTACAAGTAACACTGGTGAGGAGCAAGGAGATCGACTGGGCTGGATCACACCCTGAGCGAGCATATGCATGCACTATCTTTCTATTTCATCTTTCTGTATATGCGGATAACGATAAGGCCGCACCACTACTGGATCAGTTCCCAACTTTAAACGAATGCGGTGATCGCAATGACGCACTGGTGGTAGACCCGTAGGATCATTAAATAAATCCACAATTGTTGTAAGTAAAGAAGCTAATTGATTATCACCAGTGTGTTGAAGCTGCAAAGTATGAAGTGCGTTAGGTACCTGTGCCACAATGCCTTGTAATATAATCTGACCCTGTGGTGCTGAAAATGTCATAGTCCAAGCCTGAAAGTCCCATAATATCGGTCCTAATAACTGGAGCCATTTGACCCCAAGCACCAAATCAAATCCAGCCAATGGAATGACTAGTAAATCTGCCTGAAAGGAATGCCCCACAATGGTGAAAGGGGTGTTAGCACATAACCCCACACTAGCAATTTTGGCCCCATTGGCCACTGAAACTGAAAGTCCCCTTTGTTGTTGAATTTCCAATCCCAATTGTTGCGTGGCTGGTTCACTGATAAAATTATGTGTGCTGCCCGAATCAACTAAAGCAAGTAGCATTAGATGATGTAACCTGGCCTTTACCTGCATGGTATTAGAACTACACAAGCCATGCATGGCATGGAGGGAGAGCACTGGTTCCTGTTGTACCTCTTCAACAATTTCATTTTCAAGAAGCTCTTCTGAATCGTCTTCCAACAGTTCAATACTGAATAAACGTTTACAGGTATGTCTGGGCAGGAATTGTTCGTCACAATTAAAACATAGGCCCTTTGCCTTTCAAGCTTCCATTTCCTATTTAGTTAAAAATTTACGTGGCATAGAGTGTAGAGGCACACTGGTAGCCTGATCTGCTCGGTTAGGGGCAGAGGACCCAAAACGTAGACCAGATGCAGTACCCTGTATTCTGTTGTTCCAAAATGGTTTTCTTTGTAAAGACTCTTTTAGAACTCTCTGTTTGTGTTCCACAGCTCTGGCATAATTCATTGATGAGTCCAAATTTGTTGGACCAAGTAATTCCACTTCCAATCTGACTGCCTCTTTCAATCCAGCATTAAAAATCTGAACATGTAGGTGAGGAGGAACAGATTCACTAGCTCGGGCCAACCTTTCTTGGAACATTTTTTGGTAAACTTCTAAGGTGCTGGTCTGTTTATAGTTGATCAATTCCCCCACTGGGTTGCTGCTAGCTGGAGGTCCGAACCTCAACTGGCAAGCATGTTTAAAGTGCAGCCAATCCTGAATGGAATGGACATTTCGGTAGTGATGGAACCACATGAGCACTTCATGGAGCATGTGGTGGGCGGCCAAAGTAACCTTGTCCATTTCCACCGTTTGTTGATGATAGAAGAATTGTTCACATTTCGTGAACCATAGTAAAGGATCTTTAGAGCCATCATATGTTGGAAAGTTAAGTTTAAAGTACCTGGGAATCGTTGATGGTCCTTGTGCGTGAGTCGCCATTGAACCCATTGGTTGGCGCAGGGGTGGATTTGGTGGTGGCGTGAATTGTTGGTGGGGAAATGGTTGTGGTTGAAAATTGGTTGTTGGTGGTGGCGTTGGTGCTTGAAGTGCAGCAAGTTGTCGGAGGATGGTTTGTAGAGATGATTCCAGTGTTTGTAAGGTAGTATTGATGTGAGAAATTTCAGTACCTTGAAGAGTGGATCGTTGTTGAAGTTCTAAAAGTACTTGATGTATGTCCTCTGGAGAAGAGGAATCACCGAGGGTGGACCTGTCTGATACCACGTTGTTAAGATCCTCACGAGCCATGGATCTTGTCACCCTCCTCTCTTCTCTTCTTTCCATTACCTTGCTTGACGTTGAGATGGAATGAAGGGTTGAAGGAAATTGAATTTCGGAAAGGAGAATTGTGGGAAAAATGGAAGAGAGCTTGAAGGAGCTCTTGACCTATTTATCTAAATTACGCTAGCTAAAGTGAACTCAATTCATAATTCTCATTACCCTAGCCATCCCCTTAAATAGGGTGGAGGACGTCCAAAACCCTAAAGACCTCTTGGGTCAATGGTTCAAACCAATAAATGCTAAACCAACCCAAACCAAAGACAAAACAAAACCAAGAAACAATTACATGGAAATTGAAAAACACATTCATTAATTCCTATGCCTGTTGGTAACTCGTGATGCTATAGAGTCCATAACAAAACCCTGATTAACGTGAGCAAATCAGGTATTTATCCATTCTTTCTCCACCTGAATTATTTCCATTCAAGCTATAACTTTAGCACTAGAATGAGATCATAAAAAGGGAGACTGATCACTGGTGGAAGAGTACCCAAAGAAGGGGCCTTTATCCCTCCTTACCGAATCCAGCAACTCAATACCAGTGCTGGATTCACTTCTCCCATGCCGTGTTACTCGATGTTAGGTTCTTCCCTTGCCATGGATTGAGTCACCCTTGTTTCCTCTCTTCCCTCCATGGATGCTCTTGACGTTGGAAGAGAATTCTTGTTTCTGGAACGTGGAATGATGGAAATCAAATAGATCGAAGGAGCTTTGAAGGAAGTTCAACCGGGACCTCAAAGGGAGAATTCGACCTAGACCTCTGAGGGAGAATCTAACCTGTTTAATCTAATTTTCTCAATACTTGCCTCTCTTCTCATTCACGTCACCTTAACTAGGGTTGAGGACGAAATTATAAAGATGACCCATAGGTCAAGTGGTTCACGCCACACTACATTGAAGCAACCCAAAGTGAACCAACCCAAATAAAATAAACCAAACCGAATTGAAATTACATGAAAAGTAAATTGACATAATTTAATTCCTATGCCTATGGATAACTCATGATGCTATGGAGTCCATAACATCACCCCCCCCCCCCTGGAGAAAGTGCTTGTCCTCAAGCTCAAAGTATGGGTAGAGCGTGCGAAATGCCGCTAATGGCTCCCATGTTGTGTCACTGGGGTCAGCATCTGCCCATTGCACTAAGATCTCCCAATCACCCTGAATACGGCGAGTTTGTAATACTTGTGCCGGGGTAGAAAGTACACGTCCCTCATGGAGTGGGGGCAGCGGGGTGTGGAGCAAAGGTGAATCACCCTGGAAGGCCTTTAATTGTGAGACATGAAAGACGTTGTGAATTCTAGCCTCTGGCGGAAGCTGCAATCTGTAGGCCACTATCCCCATGCGGTCCATCACCTGAAAGGGACCATAATATTTAGGAGAGAGCTTGTGATGTTTGGAGGTTGTCAACGACAGCTGCCTGTAGTGTTGGAGACGTAACCAAACAAAATCTCCAGGAGAAAAGAAGACTTCCCGGTGCTTCTTGTCATAATATTTTTTCATAGAATGTTGTGCCTCCTGTAGATGAGATGTGTCTCGCTCAGCTATAGCTTGGTCCAAAGTGGTGACTTTAGAGGCCCCTGGTTCATAGGCTAAAAGACGTGGAGGTTCTCTACCATATTCCACCCTGAATGGGGTTGTGCCAAGTGCGCTGTGGTAGGAGGTGTTGTAACAGAACTCAGCCCAGGTGAGCCATTTAACCTACCTCTGAGGTGAGTCCACCACGAAACAGCGGAGATACATTTCAATGGTTCTGTTGACGACCTCTGTCTGACCATCAGTTTGCGGATGTAGGCTGAAGAAAAGGCTAACGTTGTGCCCTGTAACTTGAAGAGTTCTTTCTAGAAGGTACTTGTAAAGATTGCATCCCTATCACTAGTAATTGAATTAGGCATCCCATGTAAGCGAACAATGTTATCCATAAAAAGTTGAGCTACCTGAGTTGCAGTGTAAGGATGCGCCAGAGGAATGAAATGCCCATACTTTGAGAAACGATCCACCACTACAAGGATAACAGATTTACCTGACGAAGACGGAAGTCCATCTATGAAGTCCATAGAAATATCAGACCAGACCTATGACGGAAGTTGAAGTGGTTGGAGCAGCCCTGCTGGACTTAATGTTTCAGCTTTATTCCATTGACAAGTGTGACTAGCCGCCACATAATCAGCTATACTGCGCTTCATGCCCCTCCAATAAAATTCCCTACTGATTCGAAAATATTTTTTCTGTCGGCCCTCATGTGCACTGTCATGGAAGGAGGCTAAAATGCTGTTAATCAGAGGGGATGTGTGGGGTATCAAAATTCTGTTTTTGTAGAGGACGAGATTGTCCTGAACTCTCCAATGGGTTGCCGCTGTCCCCTGTTTGATGGCCTGGCATAAGGAGATAATATCTGGGTACTGTTGTGTTTCTTCCCGTATAGAATCCAACAAGAGAGCTCTAGGCTGACTGATGGCATTTAATTGTGGCTCTGGAACGTCCCGGCGAGATAATGCATCAGCCCCAACATTCAAACTTCCCAGTTTATACTCGACAGAAAAGTAAAAACCCATAAGCTTACTTAACCAATGTTTTTGTGGTGAAGTAGTGAGATGCTACTCAAGAAGATACTTGAGGCTACAATGATCAGTGCAAATCAAAAAAGAACGTCCCCATAGATAAGGGCGCCAATGCTGTATAGCTTTCGCCAATCTGATCAATTCCCTCTCATAAGCTGCCAACTTGTGGTGGTGTTGGCCCAGTTGCCAGCTAAAATAAGCAATCGGGTGGCCTTGTTGGTGCAACACTACGCCAATACTGCCTCCCGAAGCATCACATTCCACTACAAACGACTCCTCAAAGTAGGGGACCTGCAACACTGGGGCTGATGACAAGGCGTCTTTCAATTGCTGAAAGGAATGAGCTACTGTCTTTGACCAAGTAAAAATATTTTTCTTGAGGAGATTGTTGAGCGGAGCTGCAAGTTGGCCATAGCTACGAATAAATTTTCTATAATATCCAGCTAGGCCCAAAAATCCTCTTAAGGTTGTAATAGAGGTAGGAATAGGCCACTCGGTGACCGCCTGTATCTTACTCTGGTCTACCTGAACCCTTGCTGCTGAAATAACATGGCCCAAGTATTCCACTTCTGATGTGCCAATCAAACATTTTGACTGATTTAAAACCAAATGATGTGATCGTATAAAAGAAAATACTTGGTGAAGGTGCTGAAGATGTTCTTCCCAGTTGTTGCTGTAGACCAAAATATCGTTGAAAAATACCAATACATTCTTTCTCAAGAGAGAGGAAAATACCTCATTCATGAGGGCCTGGAAGGTGGAAGGTGCATTTGACAGACCAAATGGCATTACGAGGAATTCAAAATGGCCGTGATGCGTGCGGAACACTGTTTTTCCACATCTGATGGATGAACTCAGATTTGATGATGGCCCTTCAAATCGAATTTAGTAAAAATAGTAGCTCCATGGAGCTCATCTAACAGCTCGTCCACCACTAGATTAGGGAATTTATCTTTAATCGTATGGGCATTGAGTTGTCGGTAATCCACACAGAACCTCCATGACTTATCATGCTTGCGGACTAGTAATACCAGTGAAGAAAAAGGAGATCTACTGGGCTGAATAATACCATGTGCTAACATCTGCTCGCACTGCCTTTCAATCTCATCCTTCTGTAAGTGAGGGTAACGATACGGACGCACCACTACCGGCTCGGTACCTATTTTCAAACGGATACGGTGATCACAATGCCTAAGTGGCGGTAAGGCAGAAGGGTCTTGAAAGATATCTTCAAATTCTGTAAGTAATTGAGATAACTTACATGTGTGTGTGGACTGGACCTCGGCAACCTGTAGTGCGCAGGTGAGTGGTGCTTGTGTGCCATGCAATATAATATGATGTTTGTCTTCTATAAACGACATGGTCAGAGCTTGGAAATCCCATAGTATTGGTCCCAACAATTGGAGCCATTTAATTCCTAGCACCAAATCGAATCCTGATAGTGGAATCACCAAAAAATCTGCAACAAATGCATAGCCTTCAATATCAAAGTGTGTTGCTGGTGATATGCCTACACTAGTAATTTTAGCCCCATTGGGTACTGATATAGAAAGACCGGTCTGTTGCTGTACTACTAACCCAAGCTGTTCTGCCGCCTGTTGACTGATGAAATTATGTGTACTGCCCGAGTCCACTAAAGCCAGTAACTGTAAATGATGTAATTGGGCCTTTACCTGCATTGTGCTTGAACTGCGTAGACCTGTCATAGCATGAAGGGAAATCTCTGGACCTTCTTGGTCAGTTTCCTCAATTTCCTCCTCTGGTGGTGTTTCTTCTCCTTCCTCCCACAGACATATACTAAATAATCGTTTGCACTGGTTGCCAATGACATACTGTTCATCACAGTTAAAACAGAGGCCCTTGGCCTTTCTCTGTTCCATTTCCTGTCTAGTAAGTTTTTTGAAGTACGGAGCAGGTGGAGCCGAATTAGAGATGTCTAGGCATGGGGCTGCACTGTCTCTAAATCTTGGAGGTCCATAGGAAGGGTTTGGCACTGAGGCATTGTGCCTCCCAGGCCAAGCTGGTTTTCTGACCAGTGACTCCTTTAGAACACACTGTTTGTGCTCAATGGCCCTGGCTAAATTCATAGCGTGGTCTAAATCTGTATGAGTATGTAATTCAACTTCTAGTTGCAAAGCTTCTGTCAAACCAGCAGTAAAAATATGAACATCCTGTGTGTGGCTAACAAACTGGTTTGCCTGGGCTAACCTTTCCTGGAAGGTCTTTTGGTACACCTCTAGCGTTCCAGTTTGTTTGTAATTGATTAATTCTCCCAATGGATTGCTACTAGCTGGAGGACCAAATCGCATCATGCAAGATTGTTTAAAAGTTGCCCAATCCTGAATCACTTGGTCATTTCAAAATTGGTGGTACCATAGAAGCGCTTCATCGAGCATGTGGTAGGTGGCCAAATACACTTTCTCATCCGCAGGTGTTTTTTGATGATAAAAGAACTGATCACACTTGGCTAACCAAATCAAAGGGTCCTTAGACCCATCATATGTAGGAAAGTCAAGTTTTAAATACCTGGGCGTAGTGTTTGGTCCTTGAATGGCAGGTCCCATATGGGAATGGTGTTGACGCATTGGTGGTTGTGGGGGAGGAGGTGGAGAGTATGCAGCTGGTGGGTGGGCTCGTGTATCGTGTTCCTCTTGTCCCAAGAGGAGAGCTTGGATGGCAGCATCCATTGATTTTATTGCCTCACGCAAATCAGATGTTGTTTGACGCACCTCTTCATGGGCATGAGCCTGGTCGTCTGTCCTCTGCCTTGTATCTTCCACGAACTGTCTCAAATCGTCAGGGGAAGAGGAATCCCCAAGGGTGGACCTGTCTGATACCAAGATGTTAGGTTCTTCCCTTGCCATGGATCGAGTCACCCTTCTTTCCTCTCTTCCCTCCATGGATGCTCTTGACGTTGGAAGAGAATTTGTTTCTGAAACGTGGAATGATGGAAATTAAATAGATCGAAGGAGCTTTGAAGGAAGCTCAACCTGGACCTCAGAGGGAGAATCCGACCTAGACCTCTGAGGGAGAATCTAACCTGTTTAATGTAATTTTCTAAATACTTGCCTCTCTTCTCATTCACGTCACCCTAAATAGGGTTGAAGAAGAAATTATAAAGATGAACCATAGGTCAAGTGGTTCACGCCACATTACATTAAACCAACCCAAAGTGAACCAACCCAAATAAAGTAAACCAAACCGAATTGAAATTACATGAAAATTAAATTGACATAATTTAATTCCTATGCCTATGGATAACTCGTGATGCTATGGAGTCCATAACACTCGATCCATGACCCGGGACCGTAACAACTTGGTATCAGAGTAGGGTAACATGGTGGATAATATCAGCAATGAAGAAATCCAAATCAGGATACCAAAGATAGAAGATAGCCTTGAAACAGCACAACCAGTGTTGGGAATGGTTTGTGGTTTGGAAGAAGAGATGAGCCAAATCATTAGCATGCTACAGGAGTGTAGGATAGAGAGACATCAGAGTCCAGAGGTGAGAGAGGTTGCTCAACCATATCACAGAAGTGGGGAGCAGTGGCCTGGACTCACTGTTGTCAAAGGACCTCAGCATGGAGACACAATCCCAAGGTACCCCAAGTTAGAGTTTCCCTCTTTCAATGGTTCCGTGGATCCCTTAATTTGGTTGCATAGATGTGAAATTTTTTTTTTTGAACCAAGGGACTACTGAATGGGATAAGGTGCAACTAGCCTATTTCCATATGATAGATGAATCCATGTTATGGGTGACTCAAGTAGAGAAAGAGAGACCGGGAATGACTTGGGGAGAATTTAAAAATCTATGCACAGTTAGATTTGGGCCTCCCTCCAACAGCAACCCCCTGGGAGAGTTAGTCCTATTGATACAAATGGGTTCGGTGGAACAATATCAAAAACTATTCCAGGAAAAGTTGGCTCGTGCTGGTGAGAGGGTATTGGTTGACCAGCAGGTCTCCCTTGTTAAGCACCTAGCCAATACTACCCAAAAGACCAGCCTGTTAGGAGCGGAAGACATAGGTACTTAACCCAAGACCATAATATCACACCCCACCTTCGTGAGCCGACGACCACGGTGGCGCAACGACACTGGCCCAACCCGGTGGCCTACTCTAGTGGTGGCCTACTCCTAGTGCCCCTTCGCAGTTCTCCAGGTCACCCCCTCTGCTAGGTCGCTGTTAAGCACCTAGCCAATACTACCCAAAAGACCGGCATGTTAGGAGCGGAAGACATAGGTACTTAACCCAGGACCATAACATCACACCCCGCCCGCCCGAGCCGACGACCACGGCGGCATTAACACAACAACGCGACCGGGTCAGGGTCACGCCAGGGGCTTGCGGTCCACCTGCGCACGCGGCCGCTGGGACTCGAAGTCAGGACGTAGCGCCTGCTCTGATACCAAATGTTAAGCACCTAGCCAATACTACCCAAAAGACCAGCCTGTTAGGAGCGGAAGACATAGGTACTTAACCCAGGACCATAACAGTCGCCCCTTTCGAACCTACCAGTAATTTTAATCCAACCTTTGCGCGCCCCAGGACTCGAACTCGCGACGTGGGAGCCCGCTCTGATACCAAATGTTAAGCACCTAGCCAATACTACCCAAAAGACCAGCCTGTTAGGAGCGGAAGACATAAGTACTTAACCCAAGACCATAATATCACACCCCACCTTCGTGAGCTGACGACCACGGTGGCACAAAAACTTTGGCCCAACCCGGTGGCCTATTCTAGCGGTGGCCTACTCCTAGTGCCCCTTCGCATTTCTCCAGGTCGCCCCCTCCGCTGGGTCGCCCCTTTCGAACCTACCAGTAATTTTAATCCAGCCTTTGCGCGCCTCGGGACTCGAACTCGCGATGTGGGAGCCCGCTCTGATACCAAATGTTAAGCACCTAGCCAATACTACCCAAAAGACCAGCTTGTTAGGAGCGGAAGACATAGGTACTTAACCCAAGACCATAATATCTACTATGATAGTATTAGTCGGATTTAAAGCCAACTTAGTGTTCAACCAGCAAGAATAGGGTCAAAATCCGAATAGTGAAAAGTAGCAATGGAAGTCATGTTGGGCCAATCAGAGACTATTAGTAATTGTTGTGTCTAAATCTCGCAAGAGATTAAATTGAGTATACCAGCTGGAAATCTGAGGGCACAAGGCTACTGGTTTGAAGGAGCTTTCAAGAAGCTCGACTCATGGTTTAACAATGCCACATACTCAATTTTCCATTCAAATGGGAATAGTCTATGTTAAGAATGTTTAATAGGAACATAATATCATTATTGAATAGGTTAATGGTTATATCGGCTGGAATACCCGAGGCTGCAGGGCTACTAGTCCGAAGAGACTCACTCGCCAAAAGAGTCGTTGCCACTGGTTTAACAATGCCACATAACCAATTCCCATTTGACAACGATATTATTAGATGGATTTAAAGCCAACTTAGTGTTAAGCCAACAAGAATAGGGTCAAAACCCGAATAGTGTTAAGTAGAAGCAAAAGTCATGTTGGGCCTATCAGAGACTATTACTAACTGTTGTCTCAAAATCTCGTAAGATATTAAATTCAGTATATCGGCTGGAAACCCGAGGGCGCAGGGCTACCGGTTCAAAGGAGCTTTCAAGAGGCTCAACCCACTGGTTTAACTGTGCCACGTACTCAATTTCCTATTCAAACGAGAACAGTCCATGTTAAGAATGCTTGATTGGAACATATTATCGTTATTGAATTGGTTAATGGTTATATCGGCTGGAATAACCGAGGTTGCAGGGCTACTAGTCCGAAGAGACTCACATGCCGAAAGAGTCGTTGCAACTGGTTTAACAATGCCACGAAACCAACTGCTCATTCTACAATGATATTATTAGTCGAATTTTAAGCCACTTAGTGTTAAGTCGGCAAGAATAGGGTCATAACCTGAATAGTGAAAAGTAGCAACAGAAGTCATGTTGGGCCTATCAGAGACTATTAGTAACTTTTGTGTCTAAATCTCGCAAGTGATTAAATTGAGTATATCGGGTTGAAACCCAGGACACATCGCTACTCATTCAAAGGAACTTTCAAGAGGCTTGACCCACTGGTTTAACAATGCCATGTACTTAATTTTCCATTCAAACGAGACCAATCCCTATTAAGAATGTTTAATAGGAAAATAATATTGTTATCGAATTGGTTAATGGTTATATCGGGTGGAATACCCAAGGCTGTAGGGCTACTAGTATGAAGTGACTCACTTGCCGATTGAGTCGTTGCCATTGGTTTAAAAATGCCACGTAATCAACTACCCATTCTACAACGAAATTATTCAACAGATTTAAAGCCAACTTAGTGTAAACCCAGAAATAATAGGGTCAAAACCCGAATAGTGTTGAGTAGAAGTAGAAGTCATGTTAGGCCTATCAGAGACTATTAGTAACTATTGTATCAAAATCTCGCACAAGATTAAATATAGTATATCGGCTGGAAACCTGACGATGCAGGGCTACTGGTTCGAAGGAGCTTTCAAGAGGCTCGACCCACTGATTTAGCAATGCCACGTACTCAATTTCCCATTCAAACGGGAACAATCCAGGTTAATAATGTTTAATAGGAACATAATATCGTTACCAAATTGGTTAATGGTTATATCGGCTGGAATACACGAGGCTGCAAGGCTACTGGTCTGAAGAGACTGACTTACCGAATGAGTCGTTGCCACTGGTTTAACAACGCCATGTAACCAACTACCCATTCTATAACGATATTATTAGACGGATTTAAAGCCAACTTATTGTTAAGCTGGCAAGAATAAGGTCAAAGCCCGAATAGTGTTAAGTAGAAACATAAGTCATGTTAGGCCTATCAGAGACTATTAGTAACTGTTGTGTCAAAATCTCACAAGAGATTTAATTGAGTATATTGGCTGGAAACCTAAGAGCGCAGGGCTACTGGTTCGAAGGAGTTTTCAAGTGGCTCGACCCACTGGTTTAACAATACCACGGACCCTTTCAAACGGGAACATTCCATGTTAAGAATGTTTAATAGGAACATAATATCATTATTGAGTCGGTTAATGGTTATATCAGCTATAACACCCGAGGCTGCAGGGCTACTTGTCCGAAGAGACTCACTCATCAAAAGAGTTGTTGCCATTGGTTTAAGAACGCCATGTAACCAATTGCCCATATGACAACGATATTATTAGACAGATTGAAAGCCAACTTAGTGTTAAGCCAACCAGAATAGGGTCAAAATCCGAATAATGTTAAGTAGAAGCAGAAGTTATGTTAGGCCTATCAGAGACTATTAGTAGATGTTGTGTTGTTGTGTCAAAATCTTGCAAGAGATTAAATTGAGTATATCAGCTAGAAAACTGAGGACGTAGGGCTACTGGTTTGAAGGACCTTGAGAGAGGCTCGACCCACTAGTTTAATAATGCCACGTATTCAATTTACCAACAAAAAGGGAACAGTCCATGTTAATAATGTTTAATAGGAACATAATATCGTTATCGAATTGGTTAATGGTTATATCGGCTGGAATACCCGAGGTTGTAGGGCTACTAGTCTGATGAGACTCACTCGCAGAAAGAGTTGTTGCCACAGGTTTAACAACACCACGTAACCAACTGCCCATTCTACAACGATATTATTAGACGGATTTAAAGCCAACTTAGTGTTAACCCGACAAGAATAGGGTCAAAACGCAAATAGTGTTAAGTAGAAGCAGAAGTCATGTTGGGCCTATCAGTGAGAATTAACCTCACTTCTGCTTCTACTTAACACTATTCGGGTTTTGACCCTATTCTTGCCGAGTTAACACTAAGTTGGGTATTAATCCCTCTAATAATATCGTTGCAGAATGGGTAGTTGGTTACGTGGTGTTGTTAAACCAGTGGCAATGACTCTTTCGGCGAGTGAGTCTTTTTGGACCAGTAGTCCTATGGCCTCGGGTATTCCACCGGATATAACCATTAACCAATCCGATAACGATATTATGTTCCTATTAAACATTCTTAACATGGATTGTTCCTGTTTGAATGGGAACTTGAGTACGTGGCACTGTTAAACTAGTGGGTCGAGCCTCTTGAAAGCTCCTTCGAATCAGTAGCCCTGGGCGCTCGGGTTTCTAGCCGATATACTCAATTTAATCTCTTGCGAGAATTTGACACAACAATTACTATTACTCACTGATAGGCCCAACATGACTTATGCTTCTACTTAACACTATTCTGGTTTTGACCCTATTCTTACCGGGTTAACACTAAGTTGGCTTTAAATCCGTCTAATAATATCGTTGTAGAATGGGCAGTTGTTTATGTGGCATTGTTAAACTAGTGGCAACGACATTTTCGACGAGTGAGTCTCTTCAGACCAGTAGCCCTGTAGCCTCAGGTATTCCAGCCGACATAACCATTAACCAATTCGATAATGATACTATGTTCCTATTTATTATTCTTAACATGGATTGTTCCAGTTTGAATAGGAAATTGAGTACATGGCATTGTTAAACCAGTGGGTCGAGCCTCTTGAAAGCTCCTTCGAACCAGTAGCCCTGTTCCCTCGTGTTTCTAGCCGATATACTCAATTTAATCTCTTATGAGATATTGACACAATAGTTACTAATACTCTCTGATAGGCCCAACATGACTTCTGCTTTTGCTTAACACTATTAGGGTTTTGACCCTATTCTTGCCAACTTAACACTAAGTTGGCTTTAAATTCGTCTAATAATAGTTGTAGAATGGGAAGTTGGTTACGTGGCATTGTTAAACCTGTGACAATGACTCTTTCATTGAGTGAGACTATTCAGACCAATATCCCTGCAGCCATGGGTATTCCAGCCGATATAACCATTAACCAATTTGATAACGATATTATGTTCCTATTAAACATTCTTACATGGACTGTTCCCATTTTATTGGTAAATTGAATACGAGGCATTATTAAACCAGTGAGTCGAGCCTCTCTAAAGGTCCTTCGAACCAATAGCCCTGCGTCCTTGGGTTTCCAGCCGATATACTCAAATTAATCTCTTGTGGGATTTTGACTCAACAGCTCAACAGTTAGTAATAGTCTCTGATAGGCCCAACATGACTTCTGCTGCTACTTTTCACTATTCGGGTTTTGACCCTATTCTTGCCGTCTTAACACAAATTTGGCTTTAAAGTTTTCTAATAATATCTTTGTAGCATGGGCACATGGTTACATGGCATTGTTAAACTAGTGGCATCGACTCTTGCGGTGAGTGAGTCTCTTCGGACCAGTAGCCCTGCAGCCTCGGGTATTCTAGCCGATATAACCATTAACCAATTCGATAACGATATTTTGTTCTTATTAAACATTCTTAACATGGATTGTTCCCATTTGAATGGAAAATTGAGAATGTGGCATTGTAAAACAAGTGGGTCGAGCCTCTTGAAAGCTCCTTCGAACCAGTAGCCCTATGCCTTGGTGTTTCCAGCCGATATACTCAATTTAATCTTTTGCAGATTTTGACACAGTATGTACTAATAGTCTCTGATAGGCCCAACATGACTTCTGCTTCTACTTAACATTATTTTATGCATGCAATAACATTATTATTTTAGTTGTTTTCTTTAATTCACTTTATTTATTTCAGTTTTAGGCCACAGGGGTATTTTTGGAATATTTTATTTATATGGGTATTTTTTTAATATTTTATCTTAAACCCTAACAGGGTGAACCCTATTTAAGGAGTATGAGTAATGAGAAAGGGAAGCATTGAAGTATTGAGAATTAGGTTAAATCTAGCGTAAAGAGGCTTGAGATCACCTTTTTGATCTCGAGGTTAGGGCTTTTCTAAAAAAAACCACTTATTCTCTCATCCTCCATTGATCTTCGTCTTCCCCATGTCTTCCAACTATCCCTACAGTAATTTCTGAAAGACCCGTAACCCTTGGAAGATCCCAGATCCTTCAAAAGAATCCTTGTGTCAGATCTGGGACCGTAACTACTGGTATCCAAGCGGGAACACAATGGGTTATTCTATATCTCAAGAAAGATGGATGACTATGGGTAAGGAATTGGAAGAAATACGAGCACGGTTAGATGCTTCCATTGAATGTTATGCAAGGGAGGAAGTCGCTACTGCAGCAAAACAGGTCACATGACCTCAAATCTCCGACCACATATGCGCACAAGAGGTAGCGGAAGCTATCTCGGACAGGCAGAATAGCCCATGGCCGGAAAAATCAAAAAAATTCGTCTCCAGAGGCGGACGTTGATGAGCAAAAAGAGAAGGCATCATAAACTTTCAAAATTTTCCCATAGGGAGATCCAAAGCCGCACAGCAGGGATCACGATTTGGGGCATTCCGTAGGGTTTTCTGCCAAGACGTCGAAATCAATCCTCCCCTGCTCATGGCAAGCCAATGTTATGCACTCAGCCACACTCCGTTCCGCACTGGAGAAGAAAGATTTCCAGGCCATTTCGATCGGGAAATATTTCCAAGTGTCTGTCTCGAAAATTTTCCAAGCAGTGAAGCCTCCAAGGGTTGTTGTTCACCGCAGGAGCAGCAGGAGACTCCATTGGTGAAATTTTTGCCCAGTTCAAGGCCGTGTGGACAGAAGACGATCGTCGCCCACCTTCGTCGGTGCCCTAAGGAAAGGAGAAGTTGTCGACAAGGTACCCGCACTTACTGACGGCTGCTATGTTCGGGATAGGTAGGAGGAAACGACAGGGTTCCGATTTCTGAAGATACCTTGGCAAAATTTCTGCCCTGTTCAGTGTTGTGTGGATGGAAGATGATCGTCATCCGCCTTCGTCGGTGCCCTGAGGGAAGAAGCAACTGTCGACAAGGTTCCTGCACTCACCGATGGCCGCTATGTTCAGGATCAGCAGGAGGATATGGTAGGGTTCCGATTTCCGAAGACCCATCGGCGAAATTTCCGTCGAAGGAAGAAGATGGCTTCTGATTCAAAATTTCCTAATTTAGGAAAATTTAATCAGCGCACGAAGCTGAGTTGCGCACCAGACCGGGGTTCCTAAATCGAGTCAACCATGACTAACTCGGACCGGGCAATAAAATAAAATAAAATAAAATAAACTCCAATTTTTGGCATCTGGAGGGGGGGTCATAGCTATCGCGAATGCTACTTCGGCACCGGTGGAGACGTCAACATACACACACTACTTCCGAGCTTGAGGACAAGCTCGTCTTCCAAGGGGGTGTAATGTTATGCATGCAATAACATTATTAGTTTAGTTGTTTTCTTTAATTTACTTTATTTATTTCAGTTTTAGGCCACATATGTATTTTTGGAATATTTTATTTATAGGGGTATTTTTGTAATATTTTATCTTAAACCCTAACAGGGTGAATCCTATTTAAGGGGTATGAGTAATGAGAAAGGGAAGCATTGAATTATTGATAATTAGGTTAAATCTAGCGTAAAGAGGCTTGAGATCACCTTCATGATCTCGAGGTTAGGGTTTTCCTCAAAAAAAACCCACGTATTCTCTCATCCTCCATTGATCTTCGTCTTCCCCATGTCTTCCTAATATCCCTACAGTAATGTCTAGAAGACCCGTAACCTATGGCAGATCCCAGATTCTTCCAAAAAATCCTTGTGTTAGATCTGGGACCGTAACTTTTTTATTTTTTTGGCCAAGGGCCGTTCTACGCATCTGAGATAGCTTCTGCTACCTCTTGTGCGTATATGTGGTTGGAGATTTGAGGTCGTGTGACCTGTTTTACTGCAGCAGCGAGTTCCTCCCTTGCATAACATTCAATGGAAGCATCTAATCGTGCTCGTATTTCTTCCAATTTCTTACCCATAGCCATCCATGTTTCTTGGGATATAGAATAACCCGTTGTGTTCCCGCTCTGATACCAATAGTTACGGTCCTGGATCGACACAAGGACTCTTTGGGAGGATTTGGCATTTGCCACGGGTTACGGGTCTTTCGAACATTACTGTAGGGATAGTTGGAAGACATGGGGAAGACGAAGATCAATGGAGGATGAGAGAATACGTGGTTTTTTTTTAGGAAAACACTAACCTCGAGATCAAGAAGGTGATCCCAAGCCTCAATACGCTAGATTTAACCTAATTCTCAATACTTCAATGCTTCCCTTTCTCATTACTCATACCCCTTAAATAGGGTTCACCCTGTTAGGGTTTAAGATAAAATATTAAAAAAATACCCCTATAAATAAAATATTCCAAAAATACCCCTGTGACCTAAAACTGAAATAAATAAAGTAAATTAAAGAAAAAAATTAAAATAATAATGTTATTACGTGCATAACATGCACATTATTAGGGTTTTGCCCCTCTTCTTGCTGGCTTAACACTAAGTTGGCTTTAAATCCGTCTAATAATATCATTGTCGAATGGGCAATGGGTTACGTGGCGTTGTTAAACAAGTGGCAAAAACTCTTTTGGCGAGTGAGTCTCTTTGGACCAGTAGCCCTGCAGCTTCGGGTATGCCAGCTGATATTACTATTAAAAAATTTAATGATGATATTATGTTCCTATTAAACATTCTTAACATGGATTGTTCCCGTTTGAGTGGGAAATTGAGTACGTGGCATTGGTAAACCAGTGGGTCGAGCCTCTTGAAAGCTCCTTCGAACCAGTAGCCCAGCGCCCTCGGCTTTCCAGTTGATATACTTAATTTAATCTTTTGCGATATTTTGACACAACAATTACTAATAGTCTCTAATAGGCCCAACATTACTTCTGCTCCTACTTAACACTATTCGGGCTTTGACCCTATTCTTGCTGGCTTAACACTAAGTTGGCTTTAAATCCATCTAATAAAATCATTTTAGAATGGGTAGTTAGTTACGTGGCGTTGTTAAACCAGTGGTAACGACTCTTTTGTCGAGTGAGTCTCTTCGGACCAGTAGCCCTACAACCTCGGGTATTCTAACCGATATAACCATTTACCAATTTGATAACGATATAATGTTCCTATTAAACATTCTTAACATGGACTGTTCCAGTTTGAATGGGAAATTGAGTACGTGGCATTGTTAAACCAGTGGTTCGATCCTCATGAAAGCTCATTCAAACCAGTAGCCCTACTCCCTCGGGTTTCCAGCCGATACACTCAATTTAATCTCTTGCAAGATTTACACACAACAGTTACTAATACTCTCTGATTAGCCCAACATGACTTCTGCTTCTACTTAACACTATTCGAGATTTGACCTATTCTTGTTGGCTTAACACTAAGTTGGCTTTAAATCCATCTAGTAATATCGTTGTAGAATGGGAAGTTGGTTATGTGGCGTTGTTAAACCAGTGGCAACGAATCATTCGGCGAATGAGTCTCTTCGGACTAGTAGCCCTACAACCACGGGAATTCCAGCCGATATAACCATTAACCAATTCGATATCGATATTATATTCCTATTAAACATTATTACCATGGACTGTTCCCATTTTATTGGAAAATTGAGTACGTGGCATTGTTAAACTAGTGGGTCGAGCCTCTTGAAAGGCCCTTCGAACGAGTAGCCCTGCGCCCTCGGGTTTCCAACAGATATACTCAATTTAATCTCTTGAGAGATTTTGACACAACAACACTACAGTTAATAATAGTCTCTGATAGGCCCAACATGACTTCTACTGCTACTTTTCACAATTTGGAATTTGACCCTATTCTTGCAGGCTTAACAATAAGTTGCGTGTAAATCTGTTTAATAATACCGTTGTAGAATGGGCAGTTGGTTACGTGACGTTGTTAAACCAGTGGCAACAACTCTTTTGGCGAGTAAGTCTCTTCGGACCAGTAGATCTGCAGCCTCTGGTATTCCAGCCAATTTAACCATTAACCAATTTGATAACTATATTATGTTCCTATTAAACATTTTTAACAAGGACTGTTCCCATTTGATTGGGACATTGAGTACATGGCATTGTGAAACCTGTATCACTGCACCCTTGGGTTTCCAACCGTTATACTCAATTTAATCTCTTGCGATATTTTGACACAACAGTTACTAATACTCACTGAAAGGCCCAACATGGCTTATGCTTCTACTTAACACTATTCGGGTTTTGACCCTATTCTTGCTGGCTTAACACTAAGTTGGATTTAAATCCGTCTAATAATATTGTTGTAGAATGGGCAATTGGCTATGTGGCGTTGTTAAACCAGTGGCAACGAATCTTTCAGCGAGTGAGTCTCTTCGGACCAGTAGCCCTGCAGCCTCGGGTATTCCAGCCGATATAACCATTAACCAATTCGATAACGATATTATGTTCCTATTTAACATTCTTAACATGGATTGTTCCCATTTGAATGGGAAATTGAGTACGTGGCATTGTTAAACCAGTGGGTTGAGCCTCTTGAAAGCTCCTTCAAACTAGTAGCTATGCCCTCGGGTTTCCAGCCGATATTATTCTGAATTTAATCTCTTGTGAGATTTTAACACAACATTTACTAATAGTCTCTGATAGGCCCAACATGACTTCTGCTTCTTCTTAACACTATTTGGGTGCTGAACCTATTCTTACTGGCTTAACACTAAGTTGGCTTTAAATTCATCTAATAATATCGGTCAAATGGGCAGTTGGTTACGTGGCAATGTTAAACCAGTGGCAATGACTCTTTCAGTGAGTAAGTCTCTTCGGACCAGTAGCCTTACAAGCTTGGGTATTCCAACCGATATAACCATTAACCAATTCGATAACGAAATTATGTTCCTATTAAACCTTCTTAACATGGATTGTTCCCGTTTGAATGGGAAATTTAATATGTGGCATTGTTAAACCAGTGGGTAGAGCCTCTTGAACGGTCCTTCGAACCTATAGCCATGCGCCCTCGGGTTTCCAGCCGATATTCTCAATTTAATCTCTTGCGATATTTAGACACAACAATTACTAATAGTCTCTGATAGGCCCAACATGACTTCTATTGCTACTTTTCACTATTCGGGTTTTGACCCCCTTCTTGCCGGCTTAACACTAAGTTGGCTTGAAATCTGGCTAATAATATCATTGTCGAATGGGCAGTTGGTTACGTGGCGTTGATAAACCAGTGACAACGACTCTTTCGGCGAGTGAGTCTCTTTGGACCAGTAGCCCTGCAGCCTCAGGTATTCCAGCTGATATAACCATTAACCAATTTGATAATAATATTATGTTCCTATTAAACATTCTTAACATGGACTGTTCCCGTTTGTATGGGAAATTGAGTATGTGGCACAGTTAAACCAGTGTATCGAGCCTCTTGAAAGCTCCTTCGAACCAGTAGCCTTGCACCCTAGGGTTTCCAACCGATATATTGGACTTAATCTCTTGTGAGATTTTGACAGAACAATTACTAATAGTCTCTGATAGGCCCAACATGACTTCTACTTCTACTTAACACTATTCGGGTTTTGACCCTATTCTTACCGGGTTAACACTAAGTTGTCTTTAAATCCGTCTAATGATATCGTTGTAGAATGGGTAGTTGGTTACGTGGCGTTATAAACCAGTGGCAGCGACTCTTTTGGCAAGTGAGACTCTTCGGACCAGTAGCCCCTTAGCCTCGAGTATTCCAGCCGATATAACCATTAACCAAATCGATAACGATATTATGTTCCTATTAAACATTCTTAACATGGACTGTTCCAGTTTGAATGGGAAATTGAGTACGTGGCATTATTAAACTAGTGGGTTGAGCCTCTTGAAAGCTCATTTGAACCAGTAGCCCTGCACCCTCAGGTTTCCAGCCGATATACTCAATTTAATCAATTGCGAGATTTTGACTCAATAGTTACTAATACTCTCTGATAGGCCCAACATGACTTCTGCTTCTTCTTAACTCTATTCAGATTTTGACCCGATCATTGTTAGCTTAACACTAAGTTGGCTTTAAATTAGTCTAATAATATTTTTGTAGAATGGGAAGTTGCTTACGTGGCGTTGTTAAACCAATGGCAACGACTCTTTCGGCGAGTGACTCTCTTCGGACCTTTAGCTCTGCTATCATGTGTATTCTAGTCGATATCACCATTAAAAAATTCGATAATGATATTATGTTCCTATTAAACATTCTTAACATGGACTGTTCCCGTTTTATTGGGAAATTGAATACGTGGCATTGTTAAACCAGTGGGTCGAGCCTCTTGAAATGTCCTTCAAACCAGTAGCCTTGCACCCTGGGGTTTCCAGTTTAATCTCTTGCGAGATTTTGACACAAAAACACAACAGTTACTAATAGTCTCTAATAGGCCCAACATGACCTCTGCTGCTACTTTTCACTATTCGGGTTTTGACCCTATTCTTGTCAGCTTAACACTAAGTTGGCTTTAAATCCTTCTAATAATAATGTTGTAGAATGGGCAGTTGGTTACATCGACACTTTCGGCGTGTGAGTCTCTTCGGACCAGTAGCCCTGTAACCTCGGGTATTCCAGCCAATATAACCATTAACCAATTCGATAATGATATTATGCTCCTATTAACCTTTTTTAACATGGACTGTTCCTATTTGAATGGGAAATTGAGTACGATGCATTGTTAAACCAGTGGGTCGAGCCTCTTGTAAGTGTTACAATGTGAGTCCCACCATGGTGCTCGAGATGGTACGACCCACCATGAGGACGTAGGTCATCAAGAAGAGTCCTAGGGGATTTGGGACACCAAGAAGAGTTCTCACCCAAAGCAAGCACGAGTTAAGGAAGCAAGAAGCACAAGCTGAATTGATTTAGAATACTTGAAGATCAAATGGGACCCACAAGTATCTCACAAGCTGGCACTCTTATCAAGGTGCACTGGGAGATCATGAGGGGCCCACAAGGATAAGGCTACGAGTTGGCTTATCCATTACATTGACTTTAATAATGAAGGACTCCTAGTTCTACTCAAGTGAGGCTTCTAGTAGTTTAGTTTGAATATACTTACTTATATTGAAGAGTTAAAGTTGGAATGTAATTAGGATTGAAGTATAAGTTGTATATGAACTGTACCTCCTCCTCTACTATAAATCGAGGCATTGTAATTTGAAATTAATCAAGGCAATACATTCAATCCCGAGTCGGTTTCTCTCTTTCTCTCTCCTTGCTTGGCACGACCTCCTCTTCTCTTTTTATTTTTTCTTCTCTACCCGAGAGCTTTCCTTCACTTTTCTCCTTTTCCTTTCTTCTTTCTTTTGTTCGTGATCATGGAAAAGGGATCCTAAATTCAACATGGTATCAGAACAATAAATATAGGATCCCTCGACAAAGAAATGCTCTAGAAAGTGATGAGCAACACCACTCAAAGAAGGCTCTTGTATAAAGGAAGAACACTAGCCGAGAGATAAGTGTTCAAATTTTTTTTTATGCTACTGGTTTTCAAATTTAGATGATGATTCAAGGATGAATAAGTGAATACTTTCATCTTATTATGTTATGGATATGCATGCTCCTCTATCTAGAAGAAGCTATCAAAACAGTTTTATCGGTTTGGAAATTTTGTTTGCCGAGACCAGTCCATATTCAGATTATTGAATTTTTTGGGGATAAGAATTCCCTGATATAGAAGATTTCTATTGAGGCTCTAATGAGTGTTTTTTTTTTCTTTTTGAAAAAATTATAATTTAGCATTGATGCTATATTCACATATACCGAGTTGTTTGAAGAAGTGCTACTTGGTGTTATTAGAAGTTTTTTGAAGAAGAGCCTATCATGGCTGATGATAATATGAATATCAAAGGTGATATACTGAGAATCACCACTATACCCTTACAAGGGGTATCAAACTTTATGAGTTGGTCCACCTCGATTAGGAGGTTTCTCATAACCAAAGACCTACTAGGTCACATCACTACCCGAGGACCATCTGTTGATGAAGAAGATATTTTTTATATGAAATGGCTGAAGCGTGATACTTTGGTAACTGGTAGGCTAATAAATAGCATGGAAGAAAATGTATGTAGTAATGTTATTCATCTTGACACTGCTAAAAAAATTTGGAAGACATGTACTAAACTATATTCATGCCCTAATACACTGCATAGACCCTATGATATTCTCCATCGAATGTTGAATACTAAACAAGGAGAAAATATTTATGAGTACTTGTCATGGTTTAGAGGTTTTCTTCAAGAGTGGAAGTTAGCTCAGCCCTCCACCACTGACATTTCTATCCAAGATAAACAAAAGGAGGCACTCATTACTGCTATTTGTCTTGCCAATGTTAAACCTCATCTTGAGATTGCCAAGAGTCAACTATTAAGTGCTTCTACTGTCCCAAAGTTTGATGATGTGTGTGCAACATTACTTCGTATACCAGACACTTCTTCCCCCACTACTGATGTGTCATCTGCTATGTATTCTGGTCATAGAGGATCATCCTCTGACCGCGGTTGAGGCCGAGGAAGAGGTTATAGAGGGGGGTGAGGAATAAGAGGAAGGACTAGTACTAGCATAACAGATGATATTAAATGTACTCATTGCAAATTTCCTGGCCACACTATAGACCAGTGCCGTTACAAGGCATGCACTTACTGTGGTAGATATGGCCACTATAAAGAAATATGCTATAAAACTAATGACAAGTCAGAATCGACAAGGGCTAATCAAGCCCTTATTACTGATGCACAAGAAGACCATCCCACAGCATCAGCCACACAGAAGATTATTACTGATGAAGAGTATGAACTATTTTAGAAAATGAAGACCATGCTAGGATCTTCTCCTAGTCCCTCTATAACTACTACTGCCACTACTGCTTCAGGTATGCTATCTGCCTAATCTTCATCCTGGATAATTGATTTAGGAGCCTCCAAGCATGTTACAGGTAACAAAACTTTATTACATTCTTTATCTCAAAATCTTTCACAAATGTTTGTTACCATAGCTAACGGTTCTCAAACCAAAGTTGAAGGAAAAGGTTCCACTTCTGTCACCCCATCACTTCCGCTCACTGATTTTTTTTCTTCTTATTTTCCTTTAAACTTACTCTCTGTGAGTCAGCTTACAAAATATTTTAATTGCTAGGTTATCTTCTCACCTACTTCATATGTTTTTCAGGATCTTATAACGAAGCAGGTGATTGGTGGAGGCCATGAACAAGGGGGGCTCTACTAATTGGACGTGCCAAATATCAATATGGTGTCTACTACTGAGAATGAGACACGATTATGGCAAAATGGGTTGGGACATCCTTCCATACAGTCTCTTCATCATATGTTTCGGTCTCTTAAGATAAGGTCAAAATCCACTTGTGAGGTGTGTCAGTTAAGTAAACATAAAAAGGAGTACTTACTCTCCTAGTCCAGAAGTCAAAAGTGACATTCCTTTTTCGTTGATTCATACTGATGTTTGGGGGCCTTTGAGTGTCTCTAATATTTCTCAAGCCAAATATTTTATCACTTTAATTGATGATTTCACTCGCACAACTTGGTTGTTTATTTTTAAGGAGAGTTCTGAGATACCATCTATTTTTAAATCTTTTTATGCGATGGTACTCACACAATTTGGTCAGAAGAAAAAAATCCTCCAGTCTAATAATGCCAAAGATTATATTTCAAAAGACCTTGACTCATTCTGTCAAGAGAATGACATTATCCATCAGACATCATGTGCCTACACTCCTCAACAAAACGGTGTAGTCGAATGGAAAAATCGTCATATTCTTGAGGTAGCTCGAGGTCTATTATATGCCATGAAAGTTCCATACTTTTACTGGCCCCATGCTGTCCTTACAGCGTGTTTCCTTATAAATCTTCTACCGTCTACCGTTCTTGGGAATAAATCCCCCTACTCTAAACTATTACCACATGATGATCGGTTTGCATTACCATTGAAAGTCTTCGGTTGTCAATGTTTTGTTCATAATACATTGCCTAGACACAACAAACTTGACCCTAAATTTATCAAATGTATTTTTTTGGGATACTCTTGCACACAAAAGGGTTATGTTTGTTATAGTCCTCCTTTGCAATGTTTATTTGTGTCCAAGGATGTAACATTCTTTGAAGACTCCCCATATTATTCTGATAGCGCTTCACCTGGTATGTCATCAATACCAAGTTCTCCTTGACCGGTTGTGCCTCATGATACAGATATTGTTCAGCCCCCAGAGACAGGGACCGATATCAAACCTGCCGAGTTGTCGGATCCACCAGAGGTATGTCCTTCATCTCCAATCATTTTTGGTCCTCAATTTGATACCCGTCCTATTGCTATAAGAAAAGAACCTCGATCATGCACTCAACCTTCTACTTCTCATCCTATTTCCAATTTTGTGTCTCATCATCGTCTCTCACCATTATGTTGTCAGTTTCTTTCTTCTATTTCCTCCATATCTGTTCCACAGTCATATCAGGAGGCTCTACAACATCCAGGGTGAAAGGCAGCAATGGATGAAAAAATGAAGGCACTCAATGATAATCACACATGGTCCCTGGTTCCTCTACCTATAGATAAAAAACCCGTTGGTTGCAAGTGGGTTTATACTGTTAAACATAATCTGGATGGGACTATTGCACAACTGAAAGCACGTCTGGTTACAAAAGGTTACACTCAATGATATGGCATTGATTATGATGAGACATTCTCTCCAGTGGCAAAAATGACCTCGGTACGTATTTTATTATCCTTGGTAGCTAATTCTTCATGGCCAATATATCAACTGGAGGTTAAAAATGCATTTCTCAATGGTGATATCAAAGAAGATATTTATATGCAACAACCACCTGGATATGTGGTTGAGGGGGAGTTCGTATGTCTCCTTAAAAAAATCTCTATATGGACTAAAGCAGTCCCCACGGGCATGGTTTCAGAAATTTAGTAAAGCCATCATACGGGTAGGTTTTTATAGATGCTCGAAAAATCACTCACTATTTGTTGAGAACACAACATGAGGTAAGTTGATTCTAGTTATTTATGTTGATGACATTATTTTAATTGGGAATGATTCTGAGGGCATTCAGAAAATAAAAGAAAGAATATGTGCTAAATTCAAGACAAAGGATCTTTTATTACTGAAATATTTTTTGGGTATTGAGGTCTTACAATCCAAACATGGAATTGTTCTATCCCAAAGAAAATATGCCCTTGATCTACTAGAAGAAACATGTATGATGGGATGCAAACCTGTAGACACTCCTATGGATGTAAAAAAAAAATGATGTGGAGGCACTGGAGAAGATGTAGATATTGGAAAATATCAAAGGTTAGTGGGACAACTTATTTACCTATGCGTAACAAGGCCAGACATTTCATATGCAGGAAGTGTGGTAAGTCAGTATATGCACAAGCCACAACTTAGTCATTGGCAAGCACTTGAGAGGATACTAAGCTATCTGAAAGGAGCTCTTGGAAGGGGGCTCCTCTATAAAAAACATGGACACTTCAATATTGAGAGATTCATGGATGCTGACTGGGCCAGATCCCCAGATGATAGAAAATCTACTTCTGGAGTTTGCACAATGGTTGGAGGAAATCTGGTTACATGGAAAAGCAAAAAACAAAATGTAGTAGCACGGTCAAGTACATAAGCAGAATACAGAGCCATGTTATGGATAAGATCTCTTCTCACTGAATTGGGATTCGATAAAGAAACTCCAATGGATATATACTGTGATAATCAAGCAACAATACATATTGCATCGAATCCAGTCTTCCATGATAGGATAAAGCACATTGAGGTAGATTGCCACTTTATACGAGAAAAATTCCAAGCTGGTCTCTTATCCCTTAAGCACATATCATCACAAAATCAAGTTGCAGACATTCTCACCAAACCAGTCACTCACAAGATTATGTCTACCATATGCAGCAAGTTGGGCGTTTATGATGTTTTCTCACCCCCAGTTTGAGGGGGAGTGTTACAATATGGGACCCACCATGGTGCTCGAGCTGGTGAAACCCACCATGAGGACTAGGTCATCAAGAAGAGTCCTAGAGGATGTGGGACAAGAAGAAGAGTCCTCTCCCAAAGCAAGCACGAGTTAAGGAAGCAAGAAACACAAGTTGAATTGATTTAGAAGACTTGAAGATCAAGTGGGACCCACAAATATCTCACGAGCTGGCACTCTTATCAAGGTGCGCTAGGAGATAATGAGGGGCCCACAAGGATAAGGCTACAAGTTGGCTTATCCATTACATTCACGTTAATAATGAAGGACTCCTAGTTCTACTCAAGTTAGGCTTCTAGTAGTTTAGTTTGAATAGACTTACTTATATTGAAGAGTTAGAGTTGGAATATAATTAGGATTGAAGGACAAGTTGTATAAGGACTCTACCTCCTCCACTACTATAAATAGAGGCATTTTAAGTCGACATTAATCAAGTCAATACATTCAATCCTGAGTTGGTTTCTCTCTATCTCTCTCCTTGTTTGGTGCAACCTCCTCTTCTCTTTTTATTTTTTCTTCTATGTACCCGAGAGATTTCCTTCCCTTTTCTCCTTTTCCTTTCTTCTTTCTCTTTTTCGTGATCATGGAAAAGGGAACCTAAATTCAATAGAAAGCTTCTTCGAACCTGTAGCACTGCGCCCTCGGGTTTCCAACCGTTATACTCAATTTAATCTTTTATGACATTTTGACACAACAATTACAAATAGTCTCTTAAAGGCCCAACATGGCTTCTGCTTATTAACACTATTCGGGTTTTGACTCTATTCTTGCCGGCTTAACACTAAGTTGTCTTTAAATCCATCTAATAATATCGTTGTAGAAAGGCAATTCGTTACGTGGCGTTGTTAAACCAGTGGCAATGACTCTTTCGGCGAGTGAGTCTCTTCGGACCAGTAGCCCTGCAGCCTCGGGTATTCCAGCCAATATAACCATTAACTGATTCGATAATGATATTATGTTCCTATTAAACATTCTTAACATGGATTGTTCCCGTTTGAATGGGAAATTGAGTATGTGGCATTGTTAAACCATGTTACGGTCCCGGATCTAACACAAGGAATCTTTGGGAGGATCTGGGGTCTGCCACGGGTTACGGGTCTTCCAGACATTACCGTAGGGGTAATAGGAAGACATGGGGAAGACGAAAATGAAGATCAAGCCTAAGGGAAGCTTGATAACCCTAGAGCTCGTTGAGGAGAACTCTAAGCATCTTTACGCTAGATTTAACCTAATTCTTAATACTTCAATGCTTCCTTTTCTCATTACTGTTACCCCTTAAATAGGGTTCACCCTGTTAGGGTTTAATAAAATATTACAGAAATATCCCTATGAATAAAATATTCTAAAAATATCCCTATTAATAACTAATTCCAAAAATACCCCAATGACCTAAAACTAAAATAAAATAAAATAAATTAAATAAAAAACTAAAATAATAATGTTATTGCGTGCATAACAAACCAGTGGGTGGAGCCTCGTGAAAGCTACTTCGAACGAGTAGCTTTGCACCCTCAGGTTTCCAAACGATATACTAAATTTAATCTCTTGCGAGATTTTGACACAATAGTTCCTAATAATCTCTGATAGGCCCAACATGGCTTTTGTTTCTACTTACCACTATTTGAGTTTTGACCCTATTCCTATCGGTTTAACACCGAGTAGGCTAAATCGCATTGCGATCTCACAATTTTCAAAGGTCTCCAAGTCGTACATGTCAACCTATGCGGCTCCTCAGCTGCTTCAGTAGGTAGAGCAATTGAATTACAATTAGGTAAAATTAGTAGAGTGAGAAAGAAAGGGAGATGAGTGCACCAAAACATATATCCTGTAAAATAGAAACATCAGAAAACTAGATCAAGGCCAAAAACTAATCCCCCTTCCACTAGATAACTTTGGAAGATATCAACTAATGCTAATAAGAACTCCTAAATCAAAGGTACACATGAACTAACCGTACTCCCTCTTATTGATCATGTGAAGGAGGTAGACCACAAAATATTACAAACATCCACAAGTAATTAATACCTTAACAAGATAAAACAAAATAACTATTTTATTTTTTTTTGAAACTGAAATGTGATAATAGATTTCTAGGTAAAGTATTTTACTTTACTTAATTTCACTCCCATTAGGACAATCACATATAAATACCAATTACTAAGAAAGACAATTATAAATGGGTAAGATGCTAGTCCATTACCTGACCCCCAGTTACATTCCTGGGAGCAATTACCAACATCATCTGACATAAATATGCAGTAAGATGTGATCAGCCATATTTATGAGATGGATCATCAGCATCCTTTCCTGGGAGCATATACGACCATCATTTGACATAAATATGCAGTAAGATGCGATCAGCCATATTTATGAGATGGTTCATCAGCATCCTTAGCAGGAAAACAATAGAAGTTATTTATTTTAAGATAGATCCACTAGTTAGAGGTCAAGACAAACTGTTGTATGACATGCATAACAAGCACTCTCCAATACACGATCTGTACTCATCCCTAGATAACCATTATAGAGTCTGCCAGCTACAAGGTACTATTTGACAATTGAGTTCGTACAACTGTTTTCACGCTTTTAGCCGTCTAAACTTATTTCAACACTATTACCCGTTCATCTTCTAGACAAATGAAACCTATTAAGTTGAACAACTCAGGTAATGTAAGAAATAATGTTTCAAAAGCATCAACTCCAATTCATAGACAAACCTTGAAAGTATTTGAGTGTCCAGATCGGTTCTTAAAGGCAAAGCTGATCCATAAGTGGCTTCATGAAACCTTTGTTGCATTACTGCATCGCTCTTCCTTTGTTGAAAATTTTGAAAATAATAATATAGTGACAAATAAAAGAAATCGAGACTAGGGTTAAGTGTTGAGAAAATTAATACAAGAAAAAATAAAAAAAATCATACTAAAAAAATTAAAGAACATATGTATAAGGTGTTGCGGTCCCGGGTCATGGATCGAGTAACACGGCGTGGGATTTATGAATCCAGCACTGGTACTGAGTTGCTGGACTCAGTAAGGAGGGTTAAAAATCCCTTCTTTGGGTAATCTTCCACCAGTGATCAGTCTCCCTTTTTATGAACTCATTCTAGTACAAAAGTTATAGCTAGAATGGAATTAATTCAGCTGGAAAGATAATGGAGGAATACCTGTTCTTGCTCACGTAAATCAGGGTTTCAACCTTGATTTGCAGCTCGTTCTAGGACTTGAAGGCCTAGCTTGGGGGGGCAGCATTGGCTCACGTTGATGGCTTCCCTTGCTCTGTTTCCATGATGATTTTCAAGCAAGAAGAGTGGTTCTAATCCTTCACGTGAAAGAACCAGAAATCTTCTTTCTTTGTTGTTCGTCAAGAAGGAATTGAACCCTACTTGTTGTTGACGCTGATGATGAGGGAAGACACTCTCTTTGGGCTTGGAAAAGGGGCAGGAAGCTCCTCTTCTTAGTATGGATGATGAGGGATGAATTTTGGTGAAAATGGATGGCAATGGAGGGAGAATGATAGGTTGGATTTTTGGAGTAAACCCTAAACTCGACATCAAGAGGTGATCTCAACCCGTTTAGACTAGGTTATTCTAAAATCTCAAAGCTTACCTATTTCATTCATTCCTTTCCCTTAAATAGGTCACGTCATGGAGTTTTAGGGTTAGGGTTACAATAATTCCCCATAATGCCCTTACATATAAATTAATTAGAAATAACTCCTACTTAAAACAATATAAGAAATAAATCCTATTGAGTGAGTTGTTGTTGCCTCCTTCGTTGTGTGACTCGGTGTGCTATTGAGTCCATAATATCTACCTCCCCATGGAGAAAGAGCTTGTCCTCAAGCTCAAAAGCTGGGTAGACATGTTTGAAGATGTCCACACGTTCCCATGTTGCAGTGTTGAGGTCAGTGTCCATCCACTGAACGAGAATCTCCCAATGGTCATTGGTCAGCCGCACGCGTAACACCGCAGCTGGGTTAAGAATAACCTCGCCATTATCAACTGGTGGTAGGAATGGAGTGGATGTAGGTTGTGCTCTGGAATGCGGCTTCAAAAGAAAGACATGAAAGACATCATGAATTTTGGCCGTGTCCGGTAAGTTGAGCTGATAGGCGACTGGTCCCACACGTCGAAGAATGGGAAACGGCCCAAAAAATCTGGGTGAGAGCTTATGACGCGGTGGTCCCTCAAGCGACTACTGACGGTAGGGCTGGAGTCATAGCCACACATACTCCCCAACCTCAAAAGAGACCTCACGGTGGCCTTTGTCATAGACATCCTTCATCCGAGCTTGGGGGTGTCGTAGCTGTTCTGTGATATTCTGTAGCAGCAGATCCCGGTCTATGAGTGCCTGATCAATAGCGTCCACGCGAGTGGACCCTGGTTGTACGAGAGAAGGCGAGGTGGATCCCAACCATATATAACCCAGAAAGGAGTTGATTGCAAGGTAGAGTGGAACGAAGTGTTGTAACAGTATTTGGCCCACGGAAGCCATTGAACCCATTGCCGCAGACGAGCCCCCACCAAGCACCATAGATACATCTCGATGGTGTGGTTTACCACCTCAGTCTGCCTGTCTGTCTATGGATGATAGGTGGAGGAGAACTTCAATTTTGTCCCACTCAAGCAAAACAGTTCCCGCCAAAAGGTGCTCGTGAAAACTGCATCTCTGTCACTCACAATGGATTTTGGAATGCCATGTAAGCGGACTATCTGCTCCAGGAAAGTTTGAGCAACCCTTGTTGCTGTATACAGATGAGTCGGCTCTATAAAATGTCCGTATTTGGATAATCTATCCACCATCATGAAAAGTATGGATTTGCCGGAGGACAGGGGTAGGCCTTCCACAAAATCCATCGAAATGTTGGCCCAAACATGCATAGGAAGGGCCAGAGGCTGGAGAAGACCGCCTGGACTCAAGTGCTCAGCTTTGTTGCACTGGCATACCTGATAGTCACCCACATAAGTCGTAATAGAGGGTTTCATGGCTTTCCAGTAAAAATCAGCTCAAATTCTTTGCAAGGTCTTCTATATCCCCTCGTGTGTACTATCATGGTAGGCCGAGAGAATAGCTGGAATCAACTCGGACTCAAGTGGAAGGAAAATTCGCTGCTTGTAATATATAAGTGAATCCTGGATGGACCACTTCGAATTCATTTTCCCTTCCAAAATCTTCTGATGTAGTTCCTGCAGTGCAGGGTTAGTGGCATGTGCGTCTCTCACCAAGTCCAGAATGAGAAATCTCGGTTGGCTGATCTAATAGACCGACTGCTGATCTTCAAAACACCATGACAAGGCATCTGCCGCCTTATTTAATCTCCCCGCACTATACTCAACCGAAAAGTCAAACCCCAACAACTTACTAATCTAGTGTTGATGTGGCAACGTCGTCAAACGTTGTTCAAGTAGGAATTTAAGGCGGTAGTGATCTGTGCGTATGAGAAAAGCTCGGCCCCAGAGATAAGGCCTCCAATGTTGGACCGCTTTGGCCAACCCAATCAATTCGCGCTCATAGGCTGCTAGCTTGTGATGATAGACTGCCAATTGTCTACTAAAATACGCAATAGGATGGCCCAGCTGCTGTAAAACAACCCCAATGCCCACGCCCGAAGCGTCGCACTCTACCACTAATAATTCATCAAATTTGGGAAGTTGTAATACTAGCGTGGATGCGAGGGCAACTTTGAGTGCCACAAACAACATGGTGGCCCCCTCATTCCAAATAAAGGATTTTTTCTTGAGTAGACTGGTCAATAGTGCTGCCACTGGCCCATAGTTCTGAATAAATTTGTTGTAGTAGCCCGCAAGACCCAAAAAACCCTGTAATGCAGAACACGACTGTGGCTTTGACCACTCATGAATAGCTCGGATCTTCTCGGGATCCACCGTAACCCCCTCATGTGAGATAATGTGTCTCAGATACCCCACATGTGAAGCTGCAAAAGAACACTTGGAATGTTTCAAATAGAACTTATGTGCTCATAACAAGTCAAAAACAATCCTCAAGTGTGCCAAGTGCTCCTCAACCGACTTGCTATATATCAAAATATCATCAAAAAATACAAGAACAAATTTTCGAAGATAGGGGCTAAATACCTCGTTCATCAAAGCTTGAAAAGTGGAGGGTGCATTGGAAAACCCGAACTACATGACGACGAACTCAAAGTGGCCATGGTACGTGCGGAATGTCGTCTTCTCGATATCAGAGGGTGCATCCGGACCTGATGGTATCCCAAATGGAGGTCGAGTTTAGTGAATAACCACGACCCATGTAACTCATCCAGGAGCTCATCCACTACCGGAATCGGGAACTTGTCTTTTACTGTCTGCGCGTTCAACTCCCAATAATCCACGACCAGAATCGGGAACTTGTCTTCTCAATATGGATGATGAGGGATGAATTTGGGTGAAGATGGATGGCAATGAAGGGTGAAGGATAGGTTGGATTTTTGGAGTAAACCCTAAACTCGAGATCAAGAGGTGATCTCAACCTGTTTAGATTAGGTTATTCTAAAATTTCAACGCTTACCTATTTCATTCATTCCTTTCCCTTAAATAGGTCACGTCATGGAGTTTGAGGGTTAGGGTTACAATAATTCCCCATAATGCCCTTACATATAAAGTAATTAGAAATAATTCCTACTTAAAACAATATAAGAAATAAATCCTATTGAGTGAGTTGTTGTTGCCTCCTTCGTTGTGTGACTCGGTGTGCTATTGAGTCCACAACATAAGGACCTCTGAAGTCAATGAGGGGAAAAGATCTTTAAAAAAAATTAATCGTCGAAAAACTACCAATTCACGGAAAGACTGAAGAGGTTGAGCAAGAATATAGCTTTTGACTCCTTGTAATCCGAACTGAAGAGCATCGTTTTGGATCTCAGAAACACTGATGAATCAATTTTGTGGCATCCATCTCCTTCTCCAAAAGCACTATGGGGTTGCTACACAACTTTTTATTAGTATAGTCGTTTGGACCTTCAGAAGTATCGACGGTCGTAGACAGCTTTTTGCCCAAGGTACGTAAAATCGTGGAAACGCAAAATATCGGAATTAAGGATACGAAAATGTATCTTGGAATACATTATGAAATGGATGTAAAAGCATGGTAACTTAGAAACATAAAAATTAAAATTGTTACGACTAATTAACATTATAGATATGATAAGACGATTATTCATAACACCCAAGTCTCCTCACCACATGGAAAAATTATTTCTTGGCACTTCAAAATTATTCAACATATTCTACAACATTTAAAAAATAATCAAACTAATTCTATAGCAGATGACTAGTATTAACAATGCAAAAACACACCAAAGTCCAAATTCACTGAACACGCCTGGTAGAGCCCCATATGACTTTGCAGTCACTACAAATCGTACCTCGTCAGTGATGGGAGTCAGGTTTCGTTGGCTAATGGACACCCATGCATGCGACTTGGCCTAGTTTTAACTGGACACAACCCATCCTCCATTACCCAACCTACTCTTAATCAAACTATCTACCTATCCCTAGAGACACATGGAAACTCAATAAAACATAGACAAAAAAAATACCATGTGGTGGTTATTTATAATACCCGAATCTCCTCATGTTAAGCACCCAATACTACCCAAAAGACCGGCCTGTTAGGAGCGGAAGACATAGGTACTTAACCCCAGGACCATAACAATACCTCGCCCTTCCCCGAGCCGACGACCGCGGAGGCTACCACAACAGAGCAACCGGAGCCGGGTCGAACCCGAGTCAATCCAGGCGCGTGACCACCCGCATCCGATTTTTTTTTTGGGGCGCCGGGATTCGAAGTCGGGACGTAGCGCTATCTCTGATACCAAATGTTAAGCACCTAGCCAATACTACCCAAAAGATCGACCTGTTAGGAGCAGAAGACATAGGTACTTAACCCCAGGACCATAACACCTCACCACATGGGATACCATTTAAAAACAGCTAAAACAGCTAGACTTTGACTAATAACATCGTTGTTGAGTGGGTGGAATGGTTACGTGGTGTTGTTAAACTAGTGGAAATGACTCTTTTGGTGAGTGAGTCTCTTCAGACCAGTAACCATGTAGCATCGGGTATTCTAGCCGATATAACCATTATCCAATTCAATCATAGATATTATGTTCCTAAAACACATGAACATGGATTGTTCCCATTTGAATGGGAGATTGAGTACGTGGCATTTTTAAACCAGTGGGTCGTGTTTTTTGAGAAATCAGTAGCCCTGCGCCCTCGGGTTTCCAGCCTATATACTCAATTTAATCTCTTGCGAGATTTGACTCAACAGTTACTAATAGTCTCTAATAGGCCCAACATCACTTATACTGCTACCTAATACTATTCAGGATTTGACCCTATTCATGTCGGCTTAACACAAAGTGGGCTAAATCGCATTGTGATTTCATGGTTTTTAGATGTCCCTAAGTCATACATGTTAATCAATGTGGCTCCTTAGTTGCTTCAACAGTGTAGAGCACAACTCCATTTCATTTTCTACTTCGAAGTATAGCCGAATTATACTAAGTACCTAACTTTATTACTATGTGGCACTATTTTGTCACTATTTGCTAATAACACTATTCCTAAACAGATACTATTGGAATCAAAATATCGAAATCATTCTATAGCACTTCAAAAAAATTTTGATAAACCATAGCTCTTCAAAATTATTCAATAACATTCTACAACATTTAAAAATTAATCAAACTAATTTTATAGCAGATGACTAGTCCTAACAATGTAAAAACACACCAAAGTCCAGATTCACTGAATACCCCTGGTAGAACCCTATATTAATTCGCAGTCACTACGAACCGTACATCATCAGTGATGGGGGTCGGGTTTTGTTGGCTAATGGACGCCCGTGCAAGCGACTCAGCCTAGTTTGAACTGGACTCAGCCCGCCCTCCATTACCAACCTACTTTTAATTAGACTTTGTATCCATCCTAGTAACTAGGGCAACGACAAGAAAACATGAAGAAAACAAAAAAATCATTTGGTGGATATTTATTACACCCAAATCTCCTCACCACATGGCATGATGATTCCATGATACTTCAAATTTATTTAACAACAACTAGCAACTAAAAATCCTGCAAATCTTATCTCATTGGAGTAAACTACAACTTCATAAATTAGAAAATTAAATTAAATGCATAAATCCTAAACTAAACTAAATTAAAATTAAATTAAACTAGAAACTTAAGAAAATACAACATTCAATGGCCTAGGAATCCATAAATTAAAATATAGAGATCAATTCAATCAAGTTTCAATTAAACTTCACAATAATTTTAATTTATCTGCAATTGACAGAAATTTCATTAACATAAAATCAGAAATTGAACAATAAATCACACAAAAATCAATACAGTAATTAAACACCTACATTAATATCAACATGATAATTAAATAGAGTAATTAGATTCAATTAACAAAAGCCCTAAAAAACTACCCTGCTAAATCGGCTTTTGAAATTCAAATTCAGGTTTGGAGGGTGAGTAGGTCTTCGGTTTTGAGAGAAGGGGCAGGTGAGAAGGTGAAATGATAGGGTATTAAGAGAGGGGGCACGTGAGAGGAAATTATAGGGTTCGGTTTTGAGAGAGGGGGCGGTGAGGAGATGAAATGATAGGCATCAGTTTTGAGAAAGGGGCTGCGAGAGGATAAACAAAGGGGAACAGAGAAGAAGAGTTAGAGATGTGGCTGAGATGAAGTCTCGGTTGAGAGGAAGAGAGGGTGGTTGAGAAAGGGGGGTCGAGGACGAGGGTGAGGCTGAGCAGCGGCAGCTGACACGGTGAGAGGGTGAGAGGAGAGGAGAGGAGAGGAGAAGAGAAAGATTGAGCTGGGACAGAGAAAGAGAGAGAGAACGAAAAAAATAAGAAGGTGCTGAGGGCTTACATGGCGCGAGATGACATGGCATGATGAGTGTTAATATATAATGACGTGGCATGATGAGTGTTAATATATAATGACATGGCATCTTATTTGGTTACTGACATGTTGGAATGGTGATATGGTACTAGACATGTCAATCAACTCACTGAGTCTTGATGACATAGAGACACATAATCAATCAAAACCTATGTGTCACCTTTGACTGTATACATGTATAGTTGACTGGTCAAAGTTGGGTATTTTTCTAAATAATTTCAAAGTGTCATCATTTATCTAATTAAGTTTTAAAATTTGGGTAAAAACCTAAAAGTCTCTTTGTTTTATTTTATTTTATTTATGTGTGATATATTTGTATTGATTGTTTAATTGTTGAATAATTTCGGGATTTATGGTTAGGGTTTATGGTATTTAGAGCTTAATTTCACGTTTAGGGTATAATTTTGGGTTTAGGGTTTAGGGTTAACAGTTTATTAGGGTGTAATTTATGGAATTAGGGTTAGGGTTAATAGAAATTAGGGTTTAGCAGTTTCGGGTTTCGGGTTTTCAAGGGTTTAGGGCTTAGGATTTAATGGTTTATTTGGGTGTAATTTCTATAATTAGGGTTAGGGTTAACAAAAATTAGGGTTTAACAAGTTCGGGTTTTGGGTTTTCAAGGGGTTAGGGTTTAGGGTTTAGTTTAAGGTTTGGGGCTTAGGGTTTAGCGTCTTTACGGTTTAGGGTTTTTGAATTTATGGAAAAGTGAAAAGTACTTCATTGACTTCAATAACTTGTTTAATCAGTGTTGAATTTAAGGAAAAGATAAAAACTTCATTGACATCAATAAATTGGTGTAATCAGAGTACATGAACCTCTATGTTATGGACTCAATAACACTAAGTCATCTACTTTACTTTTATTAGTTATGTTGCTTTTAATTTCAAATTTTATTGATTTGTAAAAAGACTTAAAGGTAGGGGTAGAATTGGGTTTTATAACCCTAACCTATGTTGATGTTAATTACCCTATTTAAGGGGTAAGGATGGAGAAATAAAGGAAGTTCGGAATTAGCATAAACTAGGGTAATTTAGGTTCTTCCCGAGCTCCTTTGCTAGGGTTCTTAGAGTGAGTCTTTTCTGGGTTTTCTTGTGGTTGCATTGGTAATTTCGTGGGTGCCTTGGGTGATCGAGAAGGGAAGAGAAAAGGGGGTTAATCTCTACCTAACGTGGTGGAGAGAAGCCTTGGTGTTTTCACGGAACTAAGGAGGAAGAAGGGTTGCGTGAACCCCTTCTTCAGCCAAGGCGACGACAGAGGAATTGCTGGCTGGAGGTCTCTCGAGAGCAGGTTAAACCTTACCCAATTCCGAGCTGGGGAAAGGTATTTACTTCACTAACGGAACCATGAGGAAGGGGAAGGAATTTCGTGGTTCACTGCTGCAAGAAGAAGACATCTCCGTCCCTCACGGCAAAACAGAGGAGAAGAATTTCGAATTCTGGCTAACGTGGTATTCAAAGAAGTAACTTAGAGATTTTATTTTCCTAAGTTCAGCAGGTTAGAATTCTATTTTAATTTACCTTCTTGAATAGTAGTTGAATCCATACGTGAGAGAAAAGGAATCTTGTTTTCAACTTAGAGTGGTTGGAGACGAAATTCTTGGTTCCTTACAGTGTTTAAAACCTTGTAACTTGCTGGATTCAACAGTATCTCGCCGAGTTACTAGATCCATGGCTAGGGACCATAACAACTTGGTATCAGAGCAAGGTAACTCGGCAAAGAGAAGCACCAATGAATACTTTGAATTGCTTGAAAGAAAATTTGATACAGTCCTAAAGAGGTTCTCCAAAATTGATATCGATATAGAGACCTTGAAGTGAAGGATGGATAGCATGGAGATTGGTCTGACTACTGGCAAGAAATTTGCTGCATTGGAGGAGAAGTTCACTCTCAGTTTGGAAACCCTGAAAGGAAGGATGGATAGCATGGAGACTGGTCTGAGCACTGGCAAGAACCCAATTCAGGGGGACCATTCACAGATCAGAGGAGGAGATGAGTTTACTAGACACACGAGTTTCTCGGGTCCGCAAGGACCCTTCATTCCGGGGGGACACCTCAACTAGGGGGGAGTCACTGTACCTCTCATTCTAGAGTAGAGAGGTGGGGACCATTCGTATAACAGAGGGGGAGATGAATTTCCTAAGTGCACGAGTTTCTTGGGACAGCAAGGACCCCTCATTTCGGGGGGACACTTCTACCGGGGGGAGGCACTGTTCCAAGGTATACTAAAATGGAATTCCCTACTTATAATGGGTCAGAAGACCCTTTGATATGGTTGTATCGGTGCGAAAAAAAAATTTAGCCATCAGCGAGTCAACGTGGTTGTTTTCCACTTACTAGGGGAAGCACAACTTTGGTACCAACTAGTTGAAGTTGATAGCGAGGTGTTAGATTGGGATGAATTTAAGTGACTGTGCTCTCTCCATTTTGGTCCTCCAGCTTACAGCAACCCTTTGGGAGATTTAGTTTTGTTATGCCAAGCTGGGGTCGTGGAGCAATATCAAAAACTGTTCCAGGAAAAATTAGCACGAGCCAGAAGTATGGTACGAGTGGATCAGCAAGTTGCGCTATTTATAGCAGGCCGGACTGAGGCGTTAAAGCTTGAGGTGGAGCTCTATGCACCTGTTAACTTATCCAGCGCTATGAATAAAGCTCGTGCTTTAGAACTGCGACAGAAGGCACTGCACAGACGACCTCCATGGTCAGGGGAGCAGAGCACTCCATCCACGGGGCAAGGGGAGCGCATTCCTCCGAGTAACAACTCGGGTATTACTTTGACAGGGGATCCGAGATCTAGTCATCCCACACCTCCCTATATAAAAAAATTGACAAGTGCTGAGATGGCGGAACGGCAGGCTAAGAATCTGTTTTACAACAGTGATGAACCATATCGGACTGGGCATTAGTGCAAAAGGTTGTTTTTGATCGATAAGGTTGAAGATGAGGATATCGAGGTGACAGAGGATATGATAGAGGAAGAACCACCAGACATATCCCTGCATGCCATTACTGGGCAGCAGTCGGCCACAACTACGTAGCATGGGAGCGGCTCGACAACTTCCACCAGGTCTACCCAGATTCCAAGCTTGAGGACAAGCTCGATCTGCAATGGGAGGGGGGGGCGCAGATGTTATGGACTCAATAACACTGAGTCATCTACTTTACTTTTATTATTTATGTTTCTTTTTTTTTCGAATTTTATTGATTTGTAATAAGACTTAAGGTAGGGGTAGAATTGGGTTTTATCACCCTAACCTATGTTGATGTTAATTACCCTATTTAAGGGGTGTTGGAATATTTGTTTGTATCGATTGGGCCAGTCCTTGTATAAGATTCATGGGGTTGCTTTTCTAATAGGTTCGAGCCTTTTAGCGCACTAGTTTCAACATGGTATCAGAGCAAGTTGGTCCCGAGTTCGAGTCCCGCTCCCACTGAATTTTTTCCCAGGTATTTCTGGTGAATTTGTCCTGGGTTTTTCCAGGAATTTGTCCCGGGTTTTTTCGGTGAATTTGTCCATGGGTTTTCCCCGTGTGGGGGAGTGTTGGAATATTTGTTTGTATCAATCAGGCCAGTCCTTGTATAAGATCCGTGGGGTTGCTTTCCTAATAGGTTCGAGCCTTTTAGCGCACTAGTTTCAACAAGGGGTAAGGATTGAGAAATAAAGGAAGTTCGGAATTAGCATAAACTAGGGTAATTTAGGTTCTTCCCGAACTCCCTTGCTAGGGTTCTTGGTGTGAGTCTTTTCTGGGTTTTCTTGTGGTTGCATTGGTGATTTCGTGGGTGCCTTGGGTGATCGAGAAGGGAAGAGAAAAAGGGGTTAATCTCTACCTGACGTGGTGGAGAGAAGCCTTGGTGTTTTCACGGAACTGAGGAAGAAGGGTTGCGTGAACCCCTTCTTCAGCCAAGGCGACGACAAAGGAATTGCAGGTTGGAGGTCTCTCGAGAGGAGGTTAAACCTTACCCAATTCCGAGCTAGGGTAAGGTATTTACTTCACTAACGGAACCAGGAGGAAGGGGAAGGAATTTCGTGGTTCACTGCTGTAAGAAGAAGACATCTTCGTCCCTCACGGAAAAACAGAGGACTCTTCTTCCCTCATGGCAAAACAGAGGAGAAGAATTTCAAATTCTGGCTGACGTGGTATTCAAAGAGGTAACTTAGAGATTTTATTTTCCTAAGTTCAGCAGGTTAGAATTATGTTTTAATTTACCTGTGTGAATAGTGGTGGAATCCATACGTGAGAGAAAAGGAATCCTGTTTTCAACTTAGAGTGGTTGGAGACGAAATTCTTAGTTCCTTACAGTGTTTAAAACCTTGTAACGTGCTGGATTCATCAGTATCTTGCCGAGTTACTAGATCCATGGCTAGGGACCATAACACTCTATTAATAATAGAGGAAGGTAGTAGAGTCCAATTACAATAAAACTACCATTGTCCCAATTACACCCAAACTCTAACGCTTAATGATAAGTCCTAACATAATTAAATAACTCTATATAAATAAAAGACAAACCTAACTCAAACTAAAACTCTTCTTTGACGTGACCATAAGATAAGATACTTTTGTGAGTCCTTCTTGATCTTCCAACTGATGTGATAAGGATGCCAGCTCATGGTAATCATTGTGAGTCCTACTTCTTATGGGCTTCGACCCATCTTGTGGGCCTTCCTTGGTCGTGTGGCTCATCTTATAATAATCTTAGATATGTGTGCCTTCCTTGGTCGTGTGGGTTTGAGCTTATCTTCCAACACTCCCCCTCAAGCTGGGGGCGAGAGAACAATCTGAACTCCCAACTTGCTGCAAATGATGTATAGAATATTTTTGTATAAAATGGCACATCTTCCAATATGCTTTCATCTTTCAACATTCCCCCTCACGCAGTTGCGTCCTTCCATGAGGTCCTGCCGGCATAATATAAGTGAGAGTAAAAATCACTCCTAGCCAGTAAGCCATTGCTTCGTACTCCAGTCCTACGGCTGGATGTAGGGCTCACTCTGTCTTCTATCGGTAGTGTGTCTATCAGCATTGCTTTGTAGTGTCCACCACCGTGTCCCTCCACAGGACAACGATTCTCAAGTGGTAGGAGTCATAAAAGCCATTACAGGGGAGGATAACATAGATATAATAATAATTTCCTCCGTCACGGACTTCCAACCACAAATAATTTTGATATTTTTTACGGGGTAAAATAAATGATGATATGAGGCTACCTCTTCTTCAATAATAATGTTCCCAAAGAGACATAATAGTTGCAGCTGAATATGAAACGACCATATTAAATATTCAAAATCCGATAAAAATTTCTTTTCTTAGATGCAGAAGCTTCATCTTTTGTGCTCCCCTTTTCTTGAATATTTTGGTCACATAAAGTCATCCACAACATATGGAATAAAATACCTCTTTCTTGTAGAATAAAGTACTTCTTTCTTGTACTTCTTCTACTTCTCCCCCTCAAGCTAGGAGTTAATGGCAGTGATCCCAACTTGAACCAAACATTTTAGATTTAGATGTTGGAATGGGCCTATCTTTAATATGAAAGTTGCGCCTTCGCTAAAAGGTCGATCTTTTAGTGCAATGGTTAGTAATAGGGTATCAGAGCAGGTGGTCTCGAGTTCGAGTCCCGCTCCCCCCATTTGTTCCACCCCACATAGGTGGGACTTTGTATTTGGCCATCCCCGTATAGGTGGGATTGTCCATTTGTATTTTTACACGGGTGTTCCCCATGCTGGGGAGTGTTGGGATGGGACTATCTTTAATATGCAAGTTGAGCCTTCGCTAAAAGGTCGATCTTTTCGAGCAATGGTTAGTAACAATAGCAATAAGACCAAATAACAGAGATGTATAAATAAGCCCTCAAACCAAGGAAAAGTGAGATATTTTTCTGATATATCAACTTAAAAAGTGGCACAAAACAATCTACTTAAATTCGGATTTTTCAATGTAACAGGATACCAACATGACCTTTGATTCTCCCTATGCGAATATTTCTTTAAATATAGATCAGATTGACACAAACTTTTCTCCTTATGAAACTAAACTTAAATATCTTTCATCAAAGTATAACTTCTCTTCATAAAATATAATTATCATAAGATAAATAATCTAATAGATTTCGGTCTCTGTCATCTAGCCGAACTAAGTATTGTTTCTCCTTTTTTTCCAGAATGACCATCGACTCTTCCAAGATCAATATCTCTTTATAAAAAATTCATCCCGAGAATTGATTGAATAGGTAAGAAAATATACTTACGTATCTTTCTTTTGATATATAATTCTCCATATAAAGTCTCTTTCTTCATAGCATAAAATACCTCGGACATTGAGGCTTTCTGCTACGGCTCGAACCTTTTTTTCAATCTGACCTTTGCTGCTTCAAATATTGATTTCTCTCTGTAAATAACTCAGATAAAAAATTAGTTGAATAGTTAAAATATAGACTTACATATATTTCTTTTGATATATATTTATCCATATAAAGTTTAGTTCTTGATAGCAAACAATACCTCGGAATCTAAAGATTGTTGCTGCTACTCGAACCTTTTTTCAATCTGACCTTCGCTCATTCAAATATCGACATCTCTCTCTAGATATCTCCGATTGGAAAAAGTTATTTTTATTTGGAAACTAGACTCAAATTTATTTCCTTAAATATATAATTTGAAATATTAAAAATCTTCGTATAGAGGTAAAAAAATGAAAAATAAAACTATAGGTATAGGGACTGAAAAAAAATAACTACGAACCTAGACTTAGGGTTTAGGGTTTAGAGAAAAGGATCACATTACCTCTATGAGTTGACCAAGTCAAATCACAAAACCTGCTCTGATACCATGTTGAATTTATTGAAAATATAAATACTTCATTGACTTACTTTAATCAGAGTACATGAACCTCTATTTATAATAGAGTAAGGTAGTAGAGTCCAATTACAATAAAACTACCTTTGTCCCAATTACACCCAAACTCTAACACTTAATGATAAGTCCTAACATAATTAAATATCTCAATATAGATAAAATACAAACATAACTCAAACTAAAACTCTTCTTTGACGTGGCAATAAGATAAGATACTTTTGTGAGTCCTTCTTGATCTTCCAACTGATGTGATAAGGATGCCAGCTCATGGTAATCATTGTGAGTCCTACTTCTTATAGGCTTCGACCCATCTTGTGGGCCTTCCCAACCATGATATTTTTTTATAGGGTATCCTCCGTCATGGTTTCCCAACCGTGATATTTTTTGATGGGGTAAAATAAATGATGATATGAAGCCACCTCTTCTTCAATAATATGTTAGGATCTTCCTGAGCCATGGATCGAGTCACCCTTCTTTCCTCTCTTCCCTCCATATTGAGTATTGACGCTGGAAGAGGATTCTTGTTTCTGGAACATGGAATGGAGGAATTCGGAATGAAATGATTGAGCTTTGAAGGAAGCTCGACCTGGAATTAAACAGGTCGGAGATACAAGTTAGACCCATGGGTCAACTGGCTCATGAAATAATATAATTTAATTCCTACGCCTATTGATAACTCATGATGCTATGGAGTCCATAACATCACCCCCTCCTGGAGAAAGAGTTTGTCCTCAAGCTCGAAAGCGGGGTATAGGTCTCTGAAATCTGCTAAGGGCTCCCATGTAGTGTCACTGGGGTCAGCATCAGCCCACTGCACTAGTATCTCCCAATTGCCCTGAATGTGACGAGCCTGCAACACCTACCCTGGAGTAGAAAGGACACGTCCCTCATGTAGTGGTGGTAGAGGGGTGTGCAACAAGGGAGAGTCACCCTGGAAGGGCTTCAGTTGGGAGACGTGAAACACATTGTGGATCCTTGCCTCTGGCAGAAGCTGCAAGCAGTAGGCGACTATGCCAATGTGATCCATCACCGAAAAGGGACCATAATACTTCAAAGAGAGCTTGTGGCATTTGGAGGTTTTCAGTGAAAGCATCCTGTAATATTGGAGACGCAGCTATACATAATCTCCAGGAGAAAAGAATACTTCTCGATACTTCTTATCATAATATAATTTCATAGTATGCTGGGCCTCCTGAAGATGAGTGCGCACCTCATTGACCATGGCATCCCTTTCTGCTAAAGCTTGGTCCAAAGTGGCTACCTTGGATGCACCCGGTTCATACAATAAAAGTTGAGGCAGATCTCTACCATATACTACCTTGAATGGAGTAGTTCGGAATGCGCTATGGTAGGAGGTGTTGTAACAAAATTCAGCCCAGGCGAGCCACTGTTTAGGCGAGTCCCCCACGAAGCAACGAAGGTACATCTCAATCGTCTGGTTGACGACCTCGGTATGTCCATCAGTCTACGGATGATAGGTAGAAGAGAACGCCAACGTTGTGCCTTGCAGCTTGAATAGTTCTTTCCAGAATGTACTGGTAAAGATGGCGTCTCTGTCACTGGTAATGAAGGTAGGCATCCCATGTAATCGGATAATATTATCCATGAATAGCTGAGCTATGTGAGTTGCTGTGTAAGGATGCGCCAGAGGAAGGAAATGGCCATGCTTTGAGAAACGATCAACCACTACAAAAATAACGGATTTGTCGGACAAAGAGGGAAGGCCATCAATGATGTCCATGGAAATATCTAACCAGACTTGTGACAGTAGCTGAAGTGGTTGGAGCAACCCAGCTGGACTTAATGATTCAACTTTATTCCGTTGAAAACTCTGACAAGCCGCCACATAATCTGCTATACTGCGCTTCATACCCTTCCAATAAAAGGCCCGACTGATCCGAAAATATGTTTTTTGTCGCCCTCATGTGTATTGTCATGGAAAGAGAATGTTGTGAATAAGTGGTGACATGTGGTGCAGAAAAATTCGGTTTTTGAATAGGATAAGACGATCCTGGATCATCCAATATTTCTCCGATGTCCCATGCTGAATCTCATGATATAATGCAATAAGTTTCGGATACTGTTGTGTCTCCTCCCTAATAGAATCCAACAAGAGAGCTCTGGGTTGACTGATAGCATGTAAGTGCGGCTCTAGAATGTCTCGGCGAGATAAAGCATCAGCCCCCACATCCAAACTCCCAGGTTTATACTCCACGGTAAAGTCAAACCCCACCAGTTTACTCAACCAGTGCTACTGAGGGGACGTGGTGAGGCGCTGCTCAAGAAGATACTTGAGGCTACAATGATTGGTGTGAATCAGAAATCGACGTCCCCAGAGATAAGGCCGCCAATGTTGTATTACCTTAGCTAAACCGATCAATTCCCTCTCATAAGCTACTAACTTGTGATGGTGTTGGCCAAGCTGGTGACTAAAATACGCGATCGGGTGTCCTTGTTGATGTAACATTACACTGATACCGCCATCGGAAGCATCACATTCCACCAAAAATAACTCATCAAAGTCCGGTAGCTGCAAAACCTGCACTGATGATAAGGCTTCTTTCAACTGCTAAAAGGAATGAGCCGCAGTCTCGGACCATGTGAATGCATTTTTCTTGAGTAGGTTGTTGAGCGGTGCTGCAATCTAGCCATAGCTGCGTATAAATTTCCTGTAATACCTAGCGAGGCCCAAAAATCCCCTTAACGCTGTAATGGAGGTGGGAGGAGGCCAATCAGTGATGGCCTGAATCTTACTACTATCAACCTTCACCCCAACTGCTGAAATAATGTGGCCCAAATATGCCACTTCGGAGGTGCCCATAGAACATTTGGACTTATTTAAAATCAAATGATGGGAGCGGAGAAGAGTAAATACCTGGTGAAGGTGTTGAAGATGCTCGTCCCAATTTTTTCTATACACCAATATATCATAAAAAAATACCAAAACATATTTTCTCAAGAGAGGAAAATACCTCATTCATGAGGGTCTGGAATGTGGAAGGCGCATTGGAGAGACCAAAGTGCATCACGAGGAACTCGAAATGACCATGGTGAGTGCGGAACGCTATCTTCTCCACATCTAAAGGATGAATGCGGGTCTGATGATAGCCAGACTTCAGGTCCAGCTTGGTAAATATAGTGGCACCTTGTAACTTATTTAGCAACTCATCCACCACTGGAATGGGAAATTTGTCTTTAATTGTGTGAGCATTGAGTTGCCTGTAGTCCACACAAAACCTCCACGACTTATCATGCTTTTTGACTAGTAAGACTGGGGATGAGAAAGGAGACCTGCTTGGCTGAATTATTCCCCGGGCAAGCATATTTTGGCACTGCCTCTCAATTTCATCCTTCTGTAGGTGGGGGTAATGGTAAGGCCGAACCACCACAGGTTCAGTTCCCATCTTCAATCGGATGTGGTGATCACAGTGGCGAATAGGCGGAAGACCAGTAGGTTCATGAAATATATCATCAAAGTCTATAAGTAATTGATATAACTTACAGTTGTCGGTGCTCTAGACCTAAATGGCCTGAAGTGCGTAGGGCACTGGTGCTTGGGTGCCATGCAATGTGATTTGATGCTGGTCCTCTGTGAAGGTCATAGTCAGAGCCTGAAAATCCCACAAAATAGGCCCCAACAGTTGGAGCCATTTAATTCCAAGTACCAAATCAAATCTTGCCAGTGGAATCACCAAGAAGTCTACAATAAAGGAGTGTCCCTCAATATCAAAGTGGGTGGCTGTAGATATTCCCACACTGGAAATTTTGGCCCCATTGGTCACTGAGACGGAGAAGCCTGTCTGCTGCTAGATTACTAACCCAAGTTGTTCTGTCGTTGGCTGACTGATGAAGTTATGCGTGCTGCCAGAGTTAATTAAACCTAGTAACTGTAGATGATGCAACTGGGCCCGAACTTGCATGGTGTTAGAACTGTGCAAGCCAGTCATGGCATGAAGTGAAATCTCTGGACCCTCTGGTTCTATCTCCATAGTGTCTTCCTCTGGTAATATGTCCTCACAATCCTCCCACAGAACCACACTGAATAATCTTTTGCATATGTGACCTTGGACATACTGTTCATCACAGTTAAAACAAAGGCCCTTGGCCTTTCTTTGTTCCATCTCTTGTCTATTCAATTGTTTGAAGTAAGGGGCTGGTGGCATAGAGTTAGAACTTTCTGTACACGATGTTGCACTGGCTCCAGAACGTGGAGGCCCTGAATAGGGTGCTGGTGCAGTGGCATTGTACCTGCTTGGCCAAACTAGTTTTCTGACCAGTGGGTCCTTCAGAACTCATTGATTATGCTCAATTGCCCTGGATAAATTCATAGCGTGGTCCAATTCTGTAGGACCATATAATTCAACTTCCAGACGCAGAGCTTCTGTCAAACTAGCAATAAATATTTGAACATATTGGGAGGGCCTGACAAACTAACTAGTGTGGGCCAAATGTTCTTGGAAGGTCTTTTGGTACACCTCTAATGACCCAGTCTGTTTATAATTTATCAATTCTCCCAATGGATTGCTACTAGCTGGAGGACCAAACCTCATCATGCAAGATTGTCTAAAGGTCGCCCAATCCTAAACCAAATGGTCATTTCGGAATTGGTGGTACCATAGGAGCGCTTCAACGAGCATGAGGTATGCGGCCAAATGAACCTTGTCATCCGCTGGTGTTTTTTTATGATAAAAGAATTGCTCACACTTGGTTAACCAAATCAAGGGGTTCTTAGACCCATCATATGTAGGAAAGTCTAGTTTGAAATACTTGGGAACCAAATTTGGTCCCTGTGCGAAAGGGCCCGTAGGGGAATTGTTGTGGCGCAGTGGTGGTGGAGGTGGTAGTGGCGGATATTGATGGTGGTCAGCCGACGAAGAGTAGGCTGCCGGCGGCGGCGCTCGAAGGCCACTGTCTTCCTGTCGCCAGAGGATGGTTTGAATTGCTGCGTCCATTGATTTGAAAGCCACACATAGGTCAGATGTGGTCTGACGCACTTCATCAAGGGATTGAGCTTGAACCTCTGTCCTCTGACGATTTTCCTCAAGTAATTGCCGCAAATCCTCAGGGGAAGAGGAATCCCCAAGGGTGGACTTGTCTAATACCAAGATGTTAGGATCTTCCCGAGCCATGGATCAAGTCACCCTTCTTTCCTCTCTTCCCTCCATATTGAGTATTGACGCTGGAAGAGGATTCTTGTTTCTGGAACGTGGAATGGTGGAATTCGGAATGGAATGATTGAGCTTTGAAGGAAGCTCGACCTGGACCTCAGAGGGAGAATCCGACCTAGACCTCTGAGGGAGAGTCCGACCTGTTTAATTCTAATTTTCTCAATGCTTGCTTTCATTAACCTTGACATCCCCATAAATAGGGTTGAGGATGGAGATACAAGTTAGACCCATGGGTCAACTGGTTCATGCCACATGACATCTAAACCAAACCAAACCAAATTGAATTCCATAAAAAGGAAAATAACATAATTTAATTCCTACGCCAGTTATTAACTCGTGATGCTATGGAGTCCATAACATAATAATGTCCCCAAAGAGACATAGTAGCAGCAATTGTATATAACACGACCATCTTCCAACACATATAACACAAACCAAATAATAAACTTTGTAAAAAAAACCCATGAAATAATCCGATATAAAATTTCTTCTTAGATGCACAAGCTTCATCTTTTGTGCTCCCCCTTTCTTGAATATTTTTGTCTAATAAACTTATTCACAACATATGAAATAAAATACTTTTTTATTGTACTTCTTCTACTTTTCCCCCCTCAAGCTGGGAGGTAATGGTAGTGATCCCAGCTTGAACCAAATATCATAGATGTAGCAATAGGCCAAAATAACAAAGATGTATAAATAAGTCCTCAAACCAGGGATAAGTGAGATATTTTCCTGATATATCAACTCAAAAAGTGACACAAAACAATCGGCTTAAATTCAGATTTTCAATGTAACAGAATACCAGCATGACCTTTGATTGTTCCAATGCGAATATTTCTTTAAATATAGATCAGATTAACATGAAATTTTATCATTATGAAAGTATACTTAAATACCTTTCATCCAAGTATAAATTTTCTTCATAAAATATAATTATCAGAATATAAATAATCTAATAGATTTCGGTCTCTATCATCTGGCCGAACTAAGTACTGTTTCTCCTTTTTTTCCAGAATGACCATCGACTCTTCCAAGAACAATATTTCCTTATAAAAAAATCATACCAAGAATTGGTTGAATAGGTAAGAAAATAGACTTATGTATATTTCTTTTATTATATAATTCTCCATATAAAGTCTCTTTCTTGATAGCATAAAATACCTCAGAATTTGAGGCTTTCTGCTGCCGCTCGAACCTCTTTTTCAATCTGACCTTTACTGGTTCAAATATCTATTTCTCTTTGTAGATAACTCATACAAAAAATTGGTTGAATAGGTAAAATAATAGACTTATAGATATTTATTTTGATATATATTTATCCATATAAAGTCTAGTTCTTGATAGCAAAAAATACCTCAGAATCTGAAGATTGTTGCTACTGCTCAAACCTTTTTGAAATCTGACCTTTGTTCATTCAAATATCAACATCTCTCTGTAGATAACTCCGATTGGAACAAATCATTTTTCTTTGTAAGGTAGACTCAAATATATTTCCGTCAATATATAATTTTAAATATGAAAAACTACGTATATAGGTAAAAAATGCAAAGAAAACAATGGGTATAGGGACTGAAAAAAATAACTACGAAGCTAGACTTAGGGTTTAGGGTTTAGAGAAAAAAATCACATTACCTCCATGAGCTGACCAAGTCAACTCACAGAACCTGCTCTGATACCATGTTAAATTTATGAAAAAGTGAAATACTTCATTGACATCAATAACTTGTTGTAATCAGAGTACAAGAACCTCCATTTATAATAGAGGAAAGTAGTAGTCCAATTACAATAAAACTACCTTGTCCCGATTACACCCAAACTCTAACACTTAAAGATAAGTCCTAACATAATTAAATAACTCAATATAGATAAAAGACAAACATAACTCAAACTAAAACTCTTCTTTGACGTGACCATAAGATAAGATACTTGTGTGAGTCCTTCTTGATCTTCCAACTGATGTGATAAGGATGTCAGCTCATGGTAATCATTGTGGGTCCTACTTTTATGGGCTTGGGCCCATATTGTGGGTCTTCCTTGGTCGTTTGGCTCACCTTATAATAATCTTAGATATGTGGGCATTCCTTGGTCGCGTGGGCTTGAGCTTATCTTCCAACATTTTAGTAGCTGGAAAATCACAAAAGAGATTCAGGCTCTCTTTGGCCACTTGTAGCTCAATACATGAATTTACACAAAGCCAATCTCCCTATTGACTTTAAAGATTCCATATAGTATGATCTTGACGAAGGAGAGAAGACAGAGGAAGAAGGAAGAAGATAGAAAAGAGAAAAAGAAGAGAGAGGAGAGAGGGAAAAAGGATACGTCCAAGAGAGAGGAGAGAGACTAGAACACCTGAGGAAAAAAAAGAGGAAGAATAGGGTTATGGACATGTTCAAACACTCCCCTTAAGTTTTATTTATAGATGTCAAAAGTACCAAAATTATAAGTATACCCTTCACCTTAGTAGGAGTGAATAAAAGACAAAATCAAATAATCACAAATCTTGCCTAACATAATAGCTTCTATAATGATATGACAATCCATTTTTGTATGCTTTGTTTGCTTGTGGAAAACAAGATTAATAGCTATAAATATAGCAACTAGATTATTCCAAAACATCATCATTGGCTTCTTAGCAAAACCAAATTCAGCCATGAGTGTCTTTAAAACATGCACATCAACTCACTTGCATTATATGCCATGACTTGGTACTTTGCTTTTGCACTTGGTCAAGCTACTACATTTTATTTTTATTTTTCATGTGTTAGAAAATTTTTTGAAGGGCAATATCATTAACTTTCACTTACTACAAAGTCCAAAAGCCACACTATCTTTTTCTGTGTGTTTAATTTTTTCTCTAGTTCAATTTTTATGTAACTTGGACAAGTATATAGAGAGATATAAGGGTTTAATTATTTTTTAAGTGACAATGGGTACTTCTATAATTTATTTTTAAGGAGCTTATAAATGCATTGGGAGTCAAGCTCAACCCCCACATAGAGTCTTTCAAAAACTCTGATTTTCATCTCTTTTCTCTCCTTCTCATTCTCTTTCTCCATAATCCTAAAGTTCTCTTTTACACCATGTAACCAAAATTTCACCAACAAAAGTGCAATACTTGTTAGTTATCTCTGATTGAGTTTAGAACCTACATAATTTGTATCAAAATATTCAACAATATCAAGATGTGTATGTACTACATAGTTTTATTTTTAGAAGAAAAAAAGGTGCTAATATTTTAAACCCAAAGGGGTGGAAACAAATTTGGATGGGGCCCCTCGACCTAGAGATCCCTTAAGATGCTTCAGAGTGCACGCCACATCATAGAGAACTCTTCTAGGCTCTTCTATGAACTAGCTGACCATTCCAATATCGAAGGATATCTATAAACGCCTAATAGTAACATACAATGAATTTCCTCTCCAAGTTTTTTTATCTTTGTCTTATCTTTGAATTTTGGACTATCATCACTATGCAAAGCTTGACTAACATCCTTAGGAGTTTCTGTAGGCTTAGCTCCCAACAAATTTTTCTACTACAATAAGTTGGTAGCATACTTCCTTACCCTCGCCAAACTCTATGCAACTTTTATTCCTAAAAAATATCATAGCCTGCCTGGATCCTTTTTTTTTTAGAAAAGGCAAATTTTATTAAGCTCAAAGGCAAAGAAAGAACAACAATGAGAGGGATACCTTATAATGAAGAATTGGAGGAAGAACTCCTCTTTAGCAAGAGAGTTAGCCACAATATTGACTGCTTTATGTACTTAACTCCGGGTACAAACAACATAGTTGGCTAAATCTTGGATTTCATAGAAACAAGGCCAAGTACACCATGGAGGGTCCTTCTTTCTAGAACACCACATGATCACACAACTGGAATCGCATTCAAATTGAAGGAGCCCTTGAAACCTGTCTTGGAAGATCAATAGATTGTGCCTTAAGGCTTGTAATTCTGCAAAGGGAGATATTCTATGGATTAAATCTCCACTTGTAGAGTTTGGATTCAACAAATATGGTCCTATGGACCTCTACTATGATAATCAAGTGGCTATTCATATCGCCTCCAACTCAATCTTCCATGAATGAATGAAGCACATTGAAGTCGACTGTCACTTTGTTAGAGATAAACTGGAAGTTGGCACTATATGTCTTAAGCCTGTCTCATCTCAAAAGCAAGTTCAGATATATTCATAAAGTTGGTTACATCAAATACCACTACAGGCACCAAGCTAGAATATATAATGTCTTCTCACTGCCATCTTGAGGGGGAGTATTAGAAGATATGAGTGATCTTGAGTAGCATCGAGGCAAATAATCTATCTTCTTTGGCTTTTATCCCACCTATTATGATGAAGGGTAGGAATGTAACTTTTTACTTTTTGATCTCTATAAATAAGTATAAGGATTAAGATTAGAGCATTCATAGAATACCCTAATCCTCTCTCCAATCTTCCTTATGTGGTCTCCTTCTTCTCTCCTCTGACAGTCCTCTTGTTCCTTCTCTCTCTCTCTTTCTCTCTTCCACTCTTTTTCTCCTTCTCTCTTCCTTACCTCACCATCTGAATCATTTACTTGGCTACCATGGAATCCAAAAAATCAACATAATATAAAAGATTGGTCTCAAGATCTCTCACAAGAGGGTTGTGCATTGATTATAATATTATTTTAGACTATTTATGAATGCTTGCACGCATACCGATGAGGGTGAGTGTAAAATTGAGGGGGAATATAAGTACATACCTATGTACTTATCATAAAAGGGAGGGAGTAAAATGCAATAGCCATTGAAACAACATTGCATGATGAGACAGGGGCATTACTATTAGGCAAGTCTACCTATGGTCCCCATTAAATATTTTTTACGATATCAAAAAGGGGAGAAATTTGGAGTGAACATATTAAAATGCTTACCAAGAGGGAGAAAAATCTTGAGTGAAGCTGAGTTATATTTTTATATTCGATGTAAGTTCATTCGTATTTATGCACTCATTTTTTTTATTGTATATTTTATGTGCATATGAGTGTTTGTCTTCATAAAAAAGGGAGAATATTAATTTCAAGATCCCCATTGAGATAATTTTGATGACAACAAACAATCAAGTTACTAATGGTCTGCATTAAGTATGTTGTACAACTCAAAACTCCCTTAAAGAAAAACTCTAGTAGCATATCCATTCATGTATCAAAAGATTGTTTGAATAGTCTATACATTAAAAGAAAACAAGAACCTCATACTAAGATGCACGCCATCCAAATGGTCTAGCAACCACCATTTGATTGAATAAGAGAAATAAATCAGCAACCAACCTAGAAGAAGTAGAATAAAACGGGCTAGAGGACTCGACCGCATAGCAAGAAATTGGCCACTTCAATTAAAATATTGAAGAATTAAACAGTCAACAATCAAAAGAGTCGAGCCTATGCATAGTAGTAGAACACCTTAGTAGTACTGGAATTGCGGCTCAATATTCTTATAAGCACCTAAATTTTTATGATAACAAACACATATACTTAACATTGGTTTGTGAGTGAAATTTCTATAGAGAACAACGGCATTTGAGCCATTGTTTGGAAGAAGAAAAAAGTTGATTCCATATAAAGAAGTCAAACGCATAAGCAACCAAAAACAAAAAAGGGAGTCAAGCCCTAGTAAAGTAAATTTTGAATTAAAAAAGAAGAGTCAAGCCCCATACTGAAAGCATAGGAGTCAACTCTATACAGCAAGAGTCACCTCCATCAACCGGTAGAAGAAAAAAAGAATAAAAGGAATTGAACCCTAGTTATAATTATTTTTTAATTAAAATAAGAAGTCAACTCATGTAGGAAGGGATCCACAATAGGAGTCAGGCCCATATCGAGTCAACCCCATTAGCCAAAAAAAAGGAGTCAAACCCCAGTGACAAAAAAAATAAAAATAAAATGAGGAGATGATCGTTGTATGATGCAGAAGTAGGAAGAGTTGAACCTAGGGTAGGATTCGACCTCAAAAGGAGCCATTGGAGTATAAAGGAGTCGACTCCATGCATAGTAGTCAACCCCAAGTAGTTGAAATTCAAAATTTTCAGAATGTCAAAGGCAGATATGGAAATTGTGGGTCTTCAAGTTTTATCAGACCCTACCGATATGCTTAGCATCAAAGATAGGATTTATAAATTTTTTGCAAAATTTTACACAATTTTCTCTTTTTTTTTAAAAGCCAAAAAATAGAATTATTCATTCATAAAGGTTAGTTTTTAAATGTTGGGAATTTTGCTATAGATATTAAACTCATCACAAAGTTCAAGGCATCCTTTTCTACATGAATTCGAAAGATCCCAAGTGCATTTATTGTGTTTTAAAAATTTTAGCCCCCTCAAGAGTTCAAAAAGAAGAGATTTTATAAAAGGCTTTCAGTAAAAACTAACTATTTAGTGCTTAAAATTTTACATCATATTTGAATACTTGGTTTTGACCATGGGAAGTTTTCTTAATAAGTTTCATAATATTTAAAGTTTTGATTTACATATTTCGTCCCCAAATATAAAACATCTCTTCATCTCCAACTTAGCAAAGTGTTTAAATGCTTTCATTTTAAAATCATATCCATTAGTGTTGCTATTTTGCTGGTAGATTCACCTTAGGATTGAGTGTAATCTTGTTTATATGCTTGATTGTAATATTTTTCTATCAACAAGCTCAATTATGCTTCAACTATAAATTACCCTTATTTGTGTAAACCAATCAAGATTATAAGTTGATTATAAGTTGTTAAAAAAATTCTTTAATAGGGTCTATGTGCTTGTACCTAGTGGCTACTAACCATAAGTCCCAAAATATTTTAGATATTGTTTGATACATATTAGTGGAATTTTAACTCTTTGGCAATGGCTCCTAGGGAGTAGCAATCTAAAATATTAGTTATGAACCTCTATAAAAAAAATTGTGTAGTGGTGAATAATTGGGTGATTGAATTTGTTGTTAATTTTACTTGAGTGATTGTTGGTTAGACAAAAAAATTGAATTAAGATTGAAAATTTGTTAATTTTTTTATTTTAATTGCATAATTTATAAGAATATTTGGACCTAGTTTATTTTTAAAAAAATCACTTCCTAGTTTTAACATTGGAGGGCCTTTTATTTAAGTCAAACTCACCCCAAAACAATTTTCTCTCTTGGATAAATCATTTTTCAAGCCTCCTCGGCCTTCACACATAATTTGAGAAGAATTTGTCCTCTCCCAAGCTCCAAAAAGTCAAAAACGATATTACTCTCCATTGAGCTAAGTATTCCAACATTTGTTTGTCCAAATCTTTATAGAATACTTAGATATTTGTTTTTTGAATATGTGCCTAATGATTTTTAAGATCATATTTGATTTAGCAATTGTATTTTAAGTGTTTGTGTGATTGACTCCTATTTGAAATGAAACTTGTTCATTTCATATATGAAAGTATTCTAATTTGGTGGGGCATTTGACTTGCAAAATATTGAAATTCAGGGATAAGTTTTCATATTCATGTATATACAAGTATATACTTTGAGACATATTAATTATAACTAGTATAATATGTTGAACAAGTGATATTAATCATTGAGATTATTCACTAAAGTTTGAGTCATTGCTATTGAGCTATATTTTAAAATTAACCATTATATTGAGCTGCTTTGTATGCTTTCCCTAGTTAGAAAAATCAATTTCATCTTTACATTGTGCATACATTGTAAAGGTAGGGTGCATAAAATCCCTTTGAAGGTCCACATTGGTGCACCTAGTAAGTTACTGAAAAATCCCTTCATAGGTTCCAGTGTGCCTAGTGAGTTGTTGAAAAATCTTCATGTATGCCTAGGTTTGTTTAGTCCAGTTTGTTGTTATATATCTAACGTGTGTTAGTGCAAATTGGTTGTTATGGTCAATTGAGTAGCATAAGCCCCTATGTGGGGTGCATTATAAATAGCCTTAAAGGCAATTTACTATAGATGTCGTAGGCCAACCCAAACTTAGTGGAGCCTTGTTGAAGATATGGACAAGATGTAACTATCCTTTGATTTTTTTGTCTCTTATTCACTCCTATTAGGGTGAAGGGAATACTTATAATATTTGTACTTTTGACATCTATAAATAAAGGGGAGGGTCACGATATAAGTCTACAACCCTAATTCTTTTCCTCAATGTGCTCCACTCTTCTCTCTCTCTTTCTCTTGGTCATCACCTTCCTTCTCTCCTCTTCTTCTCTCTTCTTCTCCTTCTTCTTTCTCTCTCTTGTTACTTTAAAGTTAGAGACCTTAAAGGTTATGAAATCCTGAAAATCAACATGGTATCAAAGCAATGATTTCAGGATTCCAAGTTATTTTCTTTTCTGCTCAGGTTATAAGAAATGAAGAGTTGTTTTGTTTGAAGACATGAAGATTGCATGGGCTGTTTATTTTTTGAATAAGCTACCTGAGCTGGTTCGGAAAAGATAAGTAATGCCTCTTGGTATCTCTACCTTCCTTATCTTAAATAATAGAATTACGATGTTGTTCTTTGGTATCTCCCTTCATGTATGTACTTATCAAAAGCTTATGCCATTCAGCAGTCTACCTCCCTTCTTCAAACTTCGTTTTCTCACAACAAGCTGTTCTTCCCATCTCACAACAAGGTGTTAGTTTCTTTGCAGTTTTCACTCTTTCTTTGCTTCTTTCAGCTCTCATATCACTGTATTTGCAGAGGCCACCGGGGTTGCTAAGAGTGCGAAACTTTAACTCTTTATATATGTTTGCCAAACGAACTTTTAATTTAAAAAGTAGCTTTAATTATAAAACAATGTAAGGCCAAGTGCTATCTTAATTAATTACACTCCTGGAAGTGGAGTGGAATTTTCTGAAACAAATCAACTTCCTCCATCATAAACCCTTCCTCCCTCATAGTAATATGAAAGGGTTTTATTGCTCTCATTCATAGGGCCGATCATAGGAAAGCTTTCAGGCACAAGCCTTTTGTTTGTTTCACCAAATCCTCTCTACTTGACTCCTAATCCAGATCGTTAGTAATCTAGTAAACAGTTTAAAGGCAACAAAAGGAGCTCACCACCACCCCCAATCACATCTGTCATTTCATTCAACCCTGCTGTGTCTCACATGTACTAAGATTTTTTTTTTTTCGCTTATTTCTCATGGAAAAGGGCTTTTCACACTTCGGAAAAGAGCAGCTCCAAAAAAGTATGAAGCTGATTACGTTTGACGACCCTTTTTTTTCCAAATCATGCTGCCGAGGATTAAGTTTGTGGTGGACTTGGCAAAACTTGTCGTCTGAGATAAAGATTAAGACCATTTTGTCTTTAAACCAGTCAACAACGTAATTAAGATCTAAAAAAAAAGCCACCATACATGTGTTCGAAAAGGATTCTGAAAAAGTTGGTGAGGAGGAGGAATCTTCCTTTGGCAAGTGGAAAGCAAAAGCAACATCGACGAAAGAAACACAGATGCACTTCATAAACGATGCCAAAATCTATTATTCTTTTGTGATTTCTATAAGCATGATTTGAAAAATAGGAAATCGACGAAAGAAACACAGATGCACTTCATAAACGATGCCAAAATCTATTATTCTTTTGTGATTTCTATAAGCATGATTTGAAAAATAGGAAATCGACGAAAGAAACACAGATGCACTTCATAAACGATGCCAAAATCTATTATTCTTTTGTGATTTCTATAAGCATGATTTGAAAAATAGGAAATCGACGAAAGAAACACAGATGCACTTCATAAACGATGCCAAAATCTATTATTCTTTTGTGATTTCTATAAAACTGGGCACTGTATCGGATGTCCCAGTTTCTTTGCAGGCACACCCTTCTACAGAAACGAAGAGTAATTCTTAAATGTCCAAAAATCCGATTTGGAGTTGATAGACGCACGCCATCGACTTTCTTTAAGATTTAAATTGGTCAATAAGAGACCACGACGGTCACTGCTTCACCAACTTGAAACAAGGGGCCTGGCTGAACACTGGATCTTTCCCAGGAAGCGGCAGCACTCCAGCTCTCGCACATACCACAGAGTCAAAGTCGTTTTCTGTGGCCGCTTAACAAACTCCTGTGTCTGCGTCCACACTCACCCGCCACCTCCCTCTCATAGATCACCCTCTTGATGCCATTCACAACTTCGCTACCTATAAAATAGAGGCCGCACCAGTTCTCGTGCACCTCAATTTTCTGCATTTGCTAATTAGCAGTTTTAGAAGAGATGGATCAGAAAGCCATGGAGGAGGTGGTGGAGGTAGTCTCAGTTCCAGTTACACCAAGAACAGGCATGCGGACGCCACCCACGTCTGCCCCGCCGTCGATCCTTCACTCGCCCTCTCTCAGTCGCTCTTTTCCCCTTACCCCGGCGCCGAAGACTCCAAGAACGCCGACGAGGGAGGAGGTGGGGGAGGTAGTCTCAGTTCCAGTTACACCAAGAACAGGCATGCGGACGCCACCCACGTCTGCGCCGCCGTCGATCCTTCACTCGCCCTCTCTCACTCGCTCTCCTCTCCTTACCTCGGCGCCGAAGACTCCGAGAACACCGAGGACCCCGAGGTTCATCACCCCACTAGCCAGCCCGATGAGAAAAGTCATCGTCAGTATGCAAGGCTACCTTGAAGACGTTGGCCACCTGACCAAACTAGATCCTCAAGATGCTTGGCTCCCTATAACTGAGTCACGGAATGGTAACTCATTCTACTCGGCATTTCACACACTCTCTGCCGGAATCGGAGCTCAGGCGCTCGTTCTCCCCCTGGCTTTCACTTTCTTGGGATGGTAAGTGCCGATCGCAACTTTCCTGAAAAGCACTTTGTTGCAGAGCAAAAGCTAAGAGAAAGCTCCTGTCCTTCTTGTACTGTTGATTTCAGGGCCTGGGGAAGTTTCTCTCTGTCTGTGGCGTTTATTTGGCAGCTATACACTCTGTGGATTCTCACTCAACTCCATGAAATATCAGTGGGTGGAACTCGCTACAGTCGATACATTCAACTCGCACAGGCAGCTTTTGGTATGTCGGAAGCGTTTCTGTCGTAAACTCTCTAAAGTCTACTCCAAAAGCATCTCCTGATTCCCATCGCTGGTAACTAATATGACCCAGTTACTCGGTGGTTTCACGGGTCCCGTTTGTGCTGGCCAGTGGGAACCAGGACATGAAAGCACAAAGAGTAGTAGCTTCTTTCCCTGAGCTCTTCTAAACATAAACTGGGAACGGTTCGTTTTATTACAGAGAAAAAGAAAATTTATTTCCTTTTTACCAATTTTTCTCTTAAGAAGGATTTTTTATCGAATAGATTTCTTGGGTAGGTCTTCTTGTGTATGAACTATTTCAGTTTTTTTTTTTTTTTCATCATTCTCTTAGCAGTAAAAAAACTCTTTCTTCCATCCCCTTCTACTTTATTATTAAATTGAGAAATAAGAGGTTCTGAGAAAATTAAAAGTTCTGCTTGGGTTAAACGCAGGGGAGAAGCTGGGGACCGGCCTCGCCAAGTTCCCTACGATGTACTTATCTGCCGGGACATGTACAACCCTTATAATCATCGGAGGCAGTAGCATGAAACAATTCTATCAGATCATCTGTGGGCAAACATGCGCGAGTTCACAACCGTTGACAACCATCGAGTGGTACTTGGTTTTCACTTGCCTCGCGGTGGTTCTCTCCCAACTTCCAAATCTGAATTCCATCGCCGGAGTCTCACTGATCGGAGCCGTTACAGCCGTTGGTTATTGCACGCTCATATGGGTTGTGTCTGTTACCAAGGGGCGCCCTGCCGGAGTTTCATATGATCCGATGAAGTCGAAGTCGGACACTGCGAGGGTTTTCGACATTCTTAACGCACTGGGGATCATAGCGTTTGCTTTCAGAGGCCATAATCTTACTCTGGAGATTCAGGTCAGTAAATTGTAGGCTGCGTAATAACCAGAAGCTCGAGGATAAATTTAGATAATAAACCCATGATAAGACTTATAATATAGATTTCTCGGTATGCAATTGTCAATGCACATTTTTCTGTCTGAACTCTTTATTTTTGACCCATTGGAGCCACTAATCGCCTCTAGTCATGGCGGTTTTTCAGACTTTTTGGCACCAGGAAAGCGAACATGGCGGTTTTTTCTATAATATTTTTCTTTCATCAGGAAAAGTTGCCAATACGAGTCAAACAGTTCCCACTCATCTCTCTCTCTCCTTTCAACTTAATTGCATCACTCCTATAGAGAGTGGGTTGTTACTTGATTGCATCGTCACTCCTATATATGGTGGGTTGTTGAAACGTTGGCTTCTATTTTGGAGATCCAATAACCAGAGCTAGAAATTTCTCAAAGAAGAAGGCAAAACCTCTTGACTGCGAATTACAGCCACTCTTTGAGAGGTTTTAGATTTACTTGTTTTAGAATTGCCATTTTACCAAATCCCAATCCTTCCCTAAACTATAAAGTATTGTCAAATATTTACTATCCAAACTACCTGTAAATTAATACGTTTTTTTTTTTTTTCTGTTACAGGCAACAATGCCTTCGACACTGAAGCACCCATCTCACGTACCCATGTGGAAAGGAGTGAAGTACGCTTATCTTCTCATTGCTTCCTGCTTGTATCCGATGGCAATTGGTGGTTACTGGAGCTACGGGAACTTGGTGAGTATTAACTACTCTACATGGGTTTTCTTTCAGGGGTCATCTTCTAATATCTGTTTCGTATCCAATTTGACAGATACCAGCAAGTGGGATCTTGACTGCGTTAAATATTTACCACGGGCAGGACACGTCGAGGGCGATCTTAGGATTAACGAGCTTGCTGGTGGTCCTCAACTGCCTGAGCACCTTCCAGATATACGCAATGCCGGTGTTTGACAGCATGGAGTCAGGTTATACTAGCAACAAAAACAGGCCATGCCCATGGTGGCTTCGTTCAGGATTTCGAGTACTCTTTGGTGCCATAGCTTTCCTCATCGCAATAGCTTTTCCGTTTTTGTCCAGTCTTGCTGGGCTGGTAGGAGGACTCACTTTGCCCGTCACTTTTGCCTATCCATGCTTTATGTGGATTCTGATGAAGAAACCCAAGAAAAATGGCGCAATCTGGTACATCAATTGGGCGTTGGGTACTTTCGGTATGGTCCTGAGTGTTCTCTTGATCGCTGCAGGGGTTTGGAGTATAGTCGACACAGGCATTAAAGTAAAATTCTTCAAGCCTGAGTAAAGTGCTTGACAACCGACGATACCTGTGAAGATTCCTCTTTTGCTACCTTTCATCTGCGTGGAAATAGTTCCAAAGGCAACCTCCCCAGATTGCTAGTAGAGTCGTTAGAAACCGGTGAGGCAATATTACTGCGAAATTTGACAAATGTATTATGTAAATATAGCAGTGTGTATTAGTTCCATGGCCACCTGGTGCTGTAACCAGGAAAATGAAAATGGCAGTTCTGAAAACTTCTACATATAAATAAAATAAATGGACCAGTAGTCTGACAAGGAGATTGACAACAAAAGCCATCAAGAACTACTTCATTGAAATACGAACAACTGCAATTTACATTTACCTGTAACCAATTATTCATTCAGTTCGAGCTAGGCAAAATCATTATCGGCGCCTAAATAACATTTTCCTACTGCTTCAGCAATATGCTACGAATAAAATGTTCCTCTTTACATTTCTTTGCACACAACTCATCCTCACTGTAACTATGGGGGTTAATCAACATGACTCAGGATATGATCTTTATACGCATTGCTCAGTTCATGTCCTGAAGTCGTTAGGGAATACTAAACTTCATATCATGTACATGATCATCCATGACTTAGGAGTTCATGTCCCAAGAGAGAATCATGTACATGACACTATCGCGGGGCTCTCTCTGCCACACACCTTTTCTGCCATTTCATTCCCGCAACCCTCTCTCATTTCCACAGCCCTCTCTTGTCTCGACGGTCCCTCTCCGGTCTCCCTCTCTGACGTCCATCTCACTGCGAACGTCCTTTCGGCGTCCTTCTCTCTATCTTGGACTCGCTCTCCCTCTGAACCTCTCGCTCGATTTTGACATTTGGGCTTCGATTCGGCATCGATTTCCCCATTCGGCTTTGATTTCAGCCATCGGCTTCGGCCTCTCCTCTCCCTCTCGACCTCGTCGCAGAGCACGGGAGGTCGAGCTTCTCGGCCTCCCTCTCTTCTCTCTCTCAGTGTACCGTCGGAGCACCTCCATCGTTGTCGTTGCCTACTGGCCCGTCATCGTCGCCGTTGCCTGCTGCCTCGCCTCTAAGGAAGACGACGATGGTTTATTTTTTCCCAAGTTAGGAAAAATTAAACTATCGTCATAAAAATCATTAATTTATAAATTTTATTTATAAAATAATTATTTTTATTTACTATATTAAAATAGTGATTTAATAGTCATAATTAAAATATTGTTAAAATAAATATTTGATAAATTATTTTGGCATAATTATCCGATTGATATAGTTAATTAAACCAATGGTTTTAAATTTTGTGATAATATATTATTAATTAATAATACATAAAATATATTATGTACAAATATATAGTGTGTTAAAGTTATGATTAGATCCATTTTTCTCTTAAATTATTCATTTTTAAGTTAAAGTATATCATATGTTATTAATAAATTAATAACTCAACGTATTACTTTCATTTTTGTTATTTATAACGTTATTTATTTATTATTTGTAATTAATCATATATGTATTTCATTGGCTCATACAATTACCATATTAATGCACAATAAAATTTCTAATTCAATTAATAAATATATTAATATATTTAATTATACATTAAATAACTTATTCGTGTAGTAATAATGGTTGTTTACCTAATTTGGGGTTTAAGGATATGTTATAATTAAGTGTACTGTAAAGGTTTAGGGATTCTCTTGTTTTTTATATTTTTCTCATGTTGGGACACTAACACTAGAAACTATTTTTCAGTGCACATGAAATCGTCAACACTAACACCATGTGCGAAAATGATCTTTATGTACATATATACTGACATGATCTTCATGTTGGACATGAATTTGAACTTCAAAAATCTATTTGGGGGACCAACCCCCCTTTAGTCCCCCTATTCTGAGCCCCGTAAATTCCAGGTTGCTTTCAGAAACAACAATCAGATTTCTTCTATAAATATAAGTAAACAAAGAGTAAGTCCCAACCAATGATTGTAAAAGGAAAAATACACTACTGAAAACAATTAGCTGGACTCACTTCCAGATGCCCAACGTAAACAAACACTTCACATAGACAATGGCAGAAGCATTCGCCGCTTCCTCTTTCTGGCAAGTCTTACTTGCTTTGTAATTTTCAGGCATACAAGCAAAAGGGCTGCGATGCATATTAAGCAAAATGCAAGTCGCATGCACCTAAAATACAAAGATACTGCTGAAAAAACAAGGAAAGCAAGAATAATGAGCTCCCATAGCACCGACACCACCACATCTACCCTGCATACCAAGGAGTTCAAATAAGAAAGTAATCTGCAAATATGAAAAACTACGTCTTGTGAAACCATAGAATGTTTGGAAACACTTCGCCATAGCAGATTCAAGAAAAATGCAACATGAGCCACATTCATCAAACAAATTTTACTGGAAAAATCTAGTTGACTTACTACATATTATTGAAAAAAGTAAATTTCATTTGGCCACCTAGCACATGTACTTCAAAGGCTTGTAACTGCATACAGTTTTTGACAAGTAGTATTCACACAAAGAATGAAATGTCTTCTTCCCAATTCAGTTTCTGTTTGGTACTATTATTAGGAAGATTTCACCCAAAGGTTTCGGTAGGGTTGACAAAACAAGGAACTCATATTACAGGTAAATTGTGCTTCCATATTCAGCAATTCAAAAAAAAAAATCCTACGGGAATGTAACCAATGTTTTTTGGTAGAATTTCTTTTGGGGACCAAAAAAGAAACAATAAAACAAGTTTTCCTTTTAACTTTCCAGCCATGAATGAGCAAGGAGGAACACAAAATTGAAAATATTGTAAGAATAAGAAATCATCTATTCACCAGCTTCAGCAATGAACATTGCTTGCCAATAACAAGTTTTTTTTTTTCTTTTCACCACACCCCATTATATTGTTTGAATATCAGTGAAACCTTTTATGAAGACTTTGGACAAGATGGAGCCACTGAATACCAGAGGCTAAAGAACTTGAGGATACACTGGAAGTTTTCATGACTAACTGTTCTAAGCCAATTTGCCTCAGTTATCTTACCTCTGCAATTGATTTTGGCTCCTAAATCATATACCTCAGAACCCAAGAGACTATAAATAAGCAACTACAAATCAAAATCATACAAATGACACTGTCAGGGAAAACACTGGAAAAACCTATACTAGAAGTACATGAGATAGCATATATGCAAAGTTACATGAAGTATCTCCCCTCTACATAACTTTCTATACCTAACAACCTGTCACTTACACGAATCATCAATAGAATGAAGAATCCAAAAAGGGATTACTATAACACAGCAATAGCATTCCAACCATATATTCATAAAGGCAGTTCCAAAAACACAATCCTCCATATAGCAGTACAGCATATTGACACCGCACTTTATTACTCTTTTTTCTTTTTATTTTTCTTTTTGGGAAATAGACCCTTTCTTACTCTTAGAAAGAATCACCAAACATTGGTTTTCAGCAAATAGTCCCATCAGTTAATTTTCTGCACAGCCTTCTTTTGGAAACTTATCTTTATAGTGGTTGCATGACCATGTAATTTTGATTTCGCAAGGAGAATCAAGAGCATGCACTCTATAGTCCCAGTGCCGAGTAATATGACTCAAAGCATGAGATTAAATTTACGGAAGGAGGCGAGAGAGAGAGAGAGACCAGAAGCATGTTATGAAACTACGCCCTGATGTCTTAACAAACAAAGCAAAGAGACACAGAAACAGGACATATGAGTTCCAGGAAAAAACATTCCCCAGTTAGCATTTGTCAGTACTCAATACATGAAAACTTCAAGAAAATTTTACTCTCCGCTCCAGTCCAAATTGGGGTCTCACCCATAACTACCTGTACACAGGAATAGCACAACAGGTAAAGAGTATTACTGTACCCAATCTAATTATCCCTTTTTAAGTGTACCATTACATGTTTCATCCAATTCATTTTTTACCTTTTCCATTAACATTAAGTTACACAACGACCTGCAATAAATGCGCAACACATCTAAGCAAATGGGTAATTTTCATGTAAATTATAAAACAGTACAATGCATTAAGAATGTCTGTAAAAGCAACAAAAACTACAAAATTATAGATCAACCAATAGAATCATGCTGTAGTAAACTGTAAAATCATAGGTTACCACAAAAGTTTCTCTAGAATTTGTCAAAAATAATCAAATTCGGCAAAATTATTTAACAGGGATGCGCAAATTCTATTCATATCATATGTGACATGCATACCAACAAAATCCCTGCAACGTGAATCAAGGAGAGACGTACAACCACAGTTTTCTAAATGCTACCGCAATGAGAAACTCACTACTGTATGGCGAAACGAGCAATCACAGTGTGAAACCTTTTTATCTTAGTGTGAAACTTGCTACTGCAGTATGGTGCTACCACAATGTTCAGCCTCCAAACACATTATGGTGTTATAGTGTAAAATTAACTACCATAGTGTGAAACCAGCGACTGCGACATGAAACCTGTTACCATGACGAGAAACTCACTACCAAAATATAGTGCAACCGAAGCACGAGCACTTTGGTGCACAAGGTAACACTTCAGTCTGCATAATGCATGCTTCTTTCTACATTCAACATTATTCACATGCACCAAAGCGCACATATTAATGGGTAACCAAATACCCATTAACAATGGGTAATCAAATACAAAACATATATTAATTTATACACAAAATGGATACAATTAATATATGTTTTGTTTTTTTCACATTTTCAAAAAAATACGAAACATAAATTAATTGTACCATTTGGGATATAGATGAATATGGATAAATGGGTAAGTTTACCCAAATCCTCATGCAGGTAAGGAGTTTTTATTTGAAAAGGCCAAAAATTGAGTAATCAACTAAAATTGCCAGACTACCCATAATGTGAATTTCCCACCAGCAGTGGCATGTTGACCCATCTCTAGTGTTTGTCCTTCCTGAGTTGTCTCAAATCCCTCCCCCTTCATTCCAGCACATTAAAATTCCAGAAAATATGGCTTTTGGACTGCACCCACATCTCAGTCAGTTGCCAACAGGTACTTGTCCCCCTGAACTATCTTGCATGTTCCTGATATTTTCCCTTTGTGCCCGATAATTTTAGCAGAATCAAGCAGAAAAGAAAATGCAGCAGCAACAACAACAACATACATGGCACCAAGTTCAACAAACTTGATTTGTGATTTGTTCTCTGGAAAGTCCACTTTCATCTAATAAAGCGGTGGTCAAGCAATGGCCAAATTTCTTTCACTACTAGAAAATTTCACTTTAAAGACAATAAATGCATACCTAGTTCTTCTGATATAGGCATCACCCTATGCCATAATCATATGATATTAGTATTTGTTTGACTGAGATTTTGTCTCCTTTTTTGTTTTGAAAAATAAATGACCGACATCATTTTCATCATTATTGCATTGCAAATGACCAGATGTGGTACAGTGGAGAAGTATCCCAAGTGCAACTAGCTTTAGATGTTATTTTCCTTTTTCTGTTTCTTTTGTAGGCTACATAAAAGGTAGAATTTCATCAACACAAAAAAGTATACTGTGGTCATCTGTTTGATTCTAAACTGGGTGAAAGTTATTCTACCAAGTATGCACCATCACCTGTGGATAAGTCATCATGACTACAGATTTTACGGTGATAAAACACAGTCAGTCAGATCAAGCTAAAGTTTTTAATATAAAAAGAATGGTATCATGTGGCAAAGACTGTTGAACACTGTATCCATTGGATTTGAAAGCCTGCAGGCTTATTGAACTTTTAGATATTTTTCACTGCAGAGAGTATTAGGAGAATGGACTCGAAAGGAGATTTTTTTTTAATGGAACGTGTAAATATTTATAAAAAGAGGAAGAAATACAACCTGTAGAGAGGGGCCATCCTCCACAATGAAGCTTTGAAGGGATGAATCTCTTTTAGCATGGTAGTCTGCCAAGTGATTGGCGGATCTGGGGGTGTAGGTCCATATACGATTCAGGCAAGAGGATATATTACAAATTTCAAAAAAGCATCATAGTGCCACCGGAGGGGTGATTGCTTAGCACACCAACTAATGACAACCTTGGAGTCCCCTTTAATGATGAGGGGCCCAGAGAAACAATCTCAGAAGATCTTGAGGCCCTGGAGCAGCCCAGCAAGCTCAACGCCTGTGGAATCGGAGATGCCCAAAAGACCAACAAAAGAGTAGCAGAGGTAGCTATTTTCATCGTGGATTACTCCACCAAACCCTGTGGACCACGGGCAACCAAAAGCATTGCCATCGAAATTAAGCTTGAAGTGACCGGGGGGAGGGGGGAGACCACATTGTCATGTTCGGGATGCAAGAGGGCCCGGCCATGGCAGCAATCAGGTGTTAGTTTCCTCGAAAATCCAAGCTACTCAGGTGGAGGAATTCCTTCTTCGTGAGGAGCCAGGCGGAGACCTGACCAGCAATGTTCTCAGCAAGTACCTCGATTGGGGAGGATTTAAACTGGAATTTTTGGTTATTTCTCTCTTTCCAGAGAGCCCAAGGGATGTGTCCCGCGCAATGGAAAATGAGCATTTTTCCGAGCTTCAGGAGCCGAGAGTTTGTGATGGAGTGGATCATAGATGGCAAGTTCTGAGGAACACAATATTGTATTCCAATTCTGAAAGGAGATTTCACTGTTGCCTCATGCTATCAACTTTTTTTATACAGGTAGAAAACAATTAATAGCCTCTGCTGCCTAGAAGCTTCTTGGTCTTGCATGGAAATTTTTCAATGGTGGACAACCTTATGAGAAAAGAAATGGCCCACCTAAACTCTACATGCAAGCCATGTGCTGCTGGCTCTGAACCCATAAAACACCTTCATTGTCTGACTGCCACTGCTCTCTGGTGCCATGTTTCCAAACTTTTGAACTGTTGTTTGCATGCCTGTGTCCCTTCAAGAGTTAAATACTCGGGTGCTCTCCCCTTTCTCCCTAGCTTTGGGTCACTTAATGAGGAACACTTGCTGCACCCTAGTCCCTTGGATTCTATCGAAGGAAAGAAACTTAAGGCTGTTCTCGGGTAAAAGCTCCTCTAACCAGAACCTCATTGAGAACCTCATTGAAAAGCTCGGTAGTGCACGCATCTTGGTTCTGTACTTTAAAAAGAATTTCAGGGTATCCTTGGTCTTGTTCTCTACAGTGATTGGCACTTCTATGATGGACTCAGTCACCACCATCTCCACTGTAATACCTTGACTCCCCCCTCTCACATCAGGGCTCATCAAAATTAACATTGGCGGCAACTCCCAGGGCAATCCAGGTCTTTCTTGTTTTGGGAGAGTGTGTTCAGAAATTGTGCTGGAGAACCCTCCTTTCCTGCTCAGGTCCTTGGGCATCATGGACTGAAATGAAGTGAAAATTAGATCAGTGCTTATTGGCCGGCCTTAAGGTTGTCAAGCAGCATTTTTCTTGAGATCAGTTGATTGACCAGGGAGGTTTTTCCATTAGTTATTGGCTGGTGCAAGAACCCAAAGTTTAACCCTATGGCATATTAGCCCTATCGTTGATCAAATTCTAGACCTGTGCAAATGTATTAAGATTTCCTGGTTTCATGTATTAAGGTCTGCCAATGGATTGGCCAACAAACTCGCAAAAGCACAATCCCCTCTCCAACATCGTATTGTGATTGATCCTTTGTGAAATTGCAGTCTAGGCTAGAAGAAAAAGGAAGAGAGAAGAGAAGCAAGAGAGACAAGAAAAAAAGTTGCTGCACAAAAGAATCTCCAGAAGGTAGGGGTCGGGTTCAACTCCTCTGCCCTCTTTATTTTTTCTAAATGAAATATTATAAAAAGATAAGTACAACACTCCCTTCAATATAATGAGCACATCATGTTTCCAAGAGACTAAAAATAAAAAGTACAAGAAACTGTACATAACAGGCCAACAAGAGAGTATAATGACTAAACTACCCTGGATTACAATATGTTAACATTCCCCAACAAGCTGAGACTGACCGTACATGTCAAAAAGCCTCAGTTTGTAACAGAATGACATCTACTCTTCGTTCCCAACGTCCTTTGTGAAGAAATTTTCAAATTGATTCACAGACTTGGTACATGGAGTGACCATTTTACCACTCCTCACTATCTTTCAAATAAAGTGGCATTCCACCTCTACAAATTTTATTCTATCATGGAATACTGGACCAGACCAACAGCAAAAGAAATGCAGGGCCTTGTTACAATAGCATAAAGTAGTTTGCCAACTAACCTCCAATCATTTAACACAGAGCTGTTGTCAGCATGAAAATTCAGATTCCTCTACAGAGGGATCTCAATTGGTTTAACACCCAATACGCCATTTTATTGAAGTAAATCAGTAAATTTCTTCCTTTTGGATAAAGCAATTCCTGACTCACTTCTTGCCACTTCTATTCCAAGAAAATTATCTCAAATTCCATTAAGTCCTTAGTTTGGAAGTTTGCCTTTAAGTGGTTCTTGATCTCATGAATTCCTTGCAAGGCAATACTAGATAAAATGATATCGTCAATGTAAACAATCAAAACCACCCCTCCTACCTCTCTCCTAATAATGAAGATAGACTCATTAGATTGACTATGCATGAACCCAACAGCCATAACCATTCTATTGGACTTCTCAGCAAAAACATACACCTTTCTAACGGACAGATAGTATCACAGATACCCCTTTAGTGACAAGCATAGCCTAAGAACACATTTAATTGGCCATGGAGACAACTTATTCATGGATGCTCCAACGGTATGAACAAAAGGAACATGCACATACATTCGTGGGGGAAGGGAAATAACTACCTGTGGGCTGAAGCATTTTAAGGGGAATCTGACCATTTAGCACAAAAGAAGGCATACAATTAATTAGAAAAAGGCAGTAAACACCACACCTCCCCCAAAAACGCCCCCAAAACTCTTTAGGAAATTCATCTGGAAGAGCAAAGCTCAAGTGACATCAATGAGATTTTTTTTTCCTTTCTACAACCACATTTTGTTGGGGGTATAAAGACAAATTGTTTTTACAGAAAATGTTAGTAGATGAACAAAATGAGGAAAAATGATGATTAATATACATAAGAGCATTATCTGAATGAGGTTACTTCTACACCAAACTGAGTCTTCATTTCATTGAAAATTTTCAAGAATGCAACAAATATCTCAAATTTATCCTCCATGAGGTCAAACCATGTTAAATGACTATAATCATCAATAAATGACATAAAATACTAACAACCAAAAACACTAGGGACACACTAAGAAACCCATACATCTGATTGAACTAGATCAAATAGGTGCGTACAAATTTTATTTGTTTGATATGAAAAGGCGGATTTTTTATGCTTTTGAAATTAGCAGGTCTCACAATCAAATAATGACTGATTGAAGGAAGAAAATAGTTGTTGTGGCTCGTCTGGAGAGGGATACTCAAGACAAAGATGCCACTAGTATGGAGAAACAAAAGTTCACCATGCAATAGTTTACTTATCAATACCATCTTTGAAATAACATAATTCGTCCCACTCATCATCTTCCTTGTCTTGAGATCCCGATACACATAATATAAGGGGAAAAATGTGACTGAACAATTAAAGTATTCAATAATTTGACCGGTAGATAATAAACTGGCTAGAAACTTGGGAAGGAATAACACAAATGATAATGACATGGAGGAAGTGGCCTGAACCATTCCCTCTCCACGGATACTATAGGATGACCCAACAACATGAAAGGCATGAGTGACAAAGATGGACTAAAAGATAAACTTTAGATGATATACCTATCAAATACACCAAAGCCCCAAAGTCAATGACCCATTTACCTATAAGGACAGTATCGAGGGAAGGCAAACCTGAATGTGTTTAAAGTAGTTGTTTTAAGGTAGAAAGGCCAGCATGTGCATTGGATGGAATAGTAGACAATCTTTGCATTAACCTCAACATCGCTTCCTTTATACTCATAACTGTCTCATCTTTAGATGTAGTAACACATCCACATATTTACGGCATACAGGTTTACCAAATTAAATCTAGAACCTGTCACAGAAATGATTGGTGAGTCCATAACACAATCACTCCCCATATCCTCCCTCTCATCCTCGACTTTCTACCACCCTCATGGCCTCTAAAGGCCAATGCAGAGTTTGCATTCATGGCTGATATATCAGTCTTATTCATTACATCTACACCTGAATGAACTATGGGTTTTGCCAATAATACAAGAGGCCTCCATAACATTCACTAAGCATGTCATGACAAGTGCATTCTCTTTCACGCACTTGGTTGTAAGCAAGAGTTGGAGGACAAGCCTTGATATAGGACTCATTTTCATTAAATCATAAGAAAAACCTTACAGCCCCACTACACAACAAATAATGTTTACTATTAACTTGACGGTACCAACTTGGACACAAGTAACTGGTTTGCCTTCAGTTTCAGACTCCGTAGTGGATGAACTCAATTCACTGGAATTGAATGACAACATCTTTCACCGCACAAGATTCCAAACAAGTCACTCCAAATCACAGACTTAATAACCCAATCAAAATAAAACTAAAAAATCAAACTTCACAAACTTACAGGTATGCACAGATGATGCAAAGTGCAGCCAATGCAGTACAGTAAACACACACCATACAAGAACAATACAAGGTAGATAACCTAAAAAACAGTAATTCCAGCAAGCAATCTTGTAAAATCCAGCAAAAACAATCACCAGATTACACTTTTATATCTGTGCAGACTAGGAAGCCCTAACTTCACACAGGAAAGACTATCACAGAACAAAGGAAGAAAGGAATGGTAGAAAATATCTTACATACAGATTGCAAGCTAGGTTCAGAAGAAGAAAGAAGAGGAAAAAAATGAGCAGGGAAGTTGCCACACAAAAAGAATGAGCAGCAGCTAGGGATCGACTTCAACCCCTCTACCCTCTTTATATTATCTTAAGCAAAATATCCCAAAAAGACCAGTATACCCATCTCTGAGAGAGAGTACAATGACTGAACTACCCAAACATGAATTGACTAAACTATCCCTGGATAAAATACTTAACAGCTTTTTATTTGTCAGGAATTACTACCTAATTAGGTTCTCTAACAATTTATTGATGTGAAATTCTCTCTATAAATACGAACTTAATATATCGTCCATTTGAATCTTACATCTCTTTAGTAACTATAATGCCTCATGAATTCTCAATAAAGCAAGCTAACAGGAGACTGAGAGGAGAATTCACTGTCATGAACTTCCCTGAGAATTCACTATCATGAATTTTCATGAATTCACAGTCTAGATCATCAAAACCTGGGGATCTTGCTCAGATTTGCATGAGTCAAAAGTTAATGAATGTCAATTTTTTCCTGCCTTTCAAAATCTCGGACAGACAATCTGCCCTCAAAACCCACCAAAATTCATTAAAAATAATAAATAAAACCATTGAGAGGTTGAACTTTCAAAACCCATTCAACCTCTTGAGGCTACAGCATGGAATCAGAGGGGGGAGAGGGAGACCCTCTCCCACCTCCAGACAATCCAAATAGAATCCATAGAACTTGCATAATCTATAGATTTAAAAACCCCTGTGTGTTGTAAAAACCTATCTCACTCACCAAATAATCCCTCTGAAACATAAGATATGCTGAAATGATTACCTTATAACTCCTCCTCTATGAATAAATAAACAGTTACAGATAATACAAATGAATAAAAAGAATTCAGTGACATCTAATAGTTTGAACACTTAAAAATTCATCCATTTAAATACATTCACCATAAATTAGCTGGACTAGAGATGTCTTCTTCCTCCTTGAGCATCTTTCTATTAAAATAGTTCTTAGCTGATTATTTGAAAAGGAAAAACTATTTATTTATGGACAAATCATGGTCTCTGCAAATGATGAGGCTGTCAAAGCTCATAGTTATGCAATGTTCATGATTCAATCAGTTTTATGGTCGTACTAAATGTCATCCCTCGTTGTCTCATAACTCCAAGTCGAAAATTTAAGCAGATGTTCAAATTGAAAGCCTTAATTATCATCAACTATTGGTCCCGAATGTCTAGGTTTTGTTCAAAAGAATCGCCAGAACCTCTAGACAAAGACGACCGAATATAGAGGCACAGTAGAATTCCATGATCAATTTCAACTCCTCTAAGAAACCCGTAATAACACCAAACACGGTAAGTAGATATGAGCCTCCAAAAAAGAAATCGGAAACCCTAGATAGTGCGATCATTAGTGCAACCCCGAACTAAACAAAGGCCTCGAGCAAAGACTCTAATAACAGCAACAACAATTCCAGACCAAAGTTACTAAAAGAAAGAAGAGAAACTAAAAATTGCGATCTAAAAGCATAGTTAGATACTATAAAGTATAAATCATGGAATTGATTTTCGAGCCAAAACAAAGAGCTTAAAAACAGGAAGGCCCAAATAAAAATATCATTTCTTCCATACCTTGAAGAACTGATATTTGAAGTAGAGGAAAAGAATGGAAGAGAAGGCCACTCGTATTTAGACCGAATCTGATACTCCCTTAACTGGTCCGCCAAATTCGAACGCGTAATCATTTCTTCCGTTCCTGGCTTTGTTCACCGGCGATCAATGAAACCCGAATTCCTCCTATTTTAAATTTATTCTAAAATCCCAATCGTTTCGCGAAGAGTGAAGTTCGAACAAACCGCAGCCGAAAGCAAAGAACAGAGACGCGTTTGAAATTTCCATCAAGACATACTTTGTTACTCAACGAATTTGAAATGATGGAATTACCCTTCACCAGCCGAGGATTGGAAGTGGGCTGCGCGTAACGGGAACCCGATCCATATCCGTCATACCTTGCCGCTGTGTCCGATCCATTATGCAATAGGGAGCGGCAGAAACGTGACGCCAAGAGGAAGACGCGTAAGACCACTGTTAAGCCTCATCAATAGGTAATTAATTTGTATGTACTTTATTTAGTAGTATAGGATCCTTCCTCATACTCAAATGGGTCCTATTTAAGCCTTCCTTGTGATTGGATGAAAGTTGCCTATAAGAAAAATAGGTACAAACTGTCAAGTATTTGAGCATTTTGTTCATCCATTATGATGCAAATTCTCACTTCCTATGAAAATGCTGCAAAGGCATATTAGTGCTTTTTTAAAAAGAAAATGATAGACATCAATTCAAGACTGCACGGAATTGATTTCTAGAAATTATTTGTGTCATTTTAATTGGAAATGGATTTTCAAATGTCTCCCTATAGATAGGGGCGGCATTAGAGCCGATTTGCGAATAGCTCGAGCTCAACTAGACCCCAACTCTATTTAGATCGATTCAAATTGAGCCATGATTCATTATCATTTAAGTAAATGAGCCGAACTTGACTGCTTAAAAGACTCTTTGACCTTCATCCTTTGGGCCTTCATGGAATACATCTCTTAGAGTTTGAAAGTCGAAACTTTAGACGATTGGAATATTTGTACTGTGTCCTCTCTCCAGCCTCTAACTTCTCGTGTTTTTCATAACTAATCCAAGCGAGAGAGTCAAAAAAAATAATGAATTTAGATTGTCTATTTTGGACAAGGTTGTCATGTTCTTCATCACCAACATCTTCCTACCCTATTCCTCAACCTCTTCATCGCTCAACCGATTGTAACCAACTTTTGGTGTTGCCAACAAAAGAGAATAGACTTAAAATGTAAGTTTGTCCAATCTTTTACTTATGATTTTGTAGTTGTAGCGAGAAATTCTTTCGCAAGGTTCAGTTTTGTGAAAGAAAAATATCTTTTCTTTCTTTGGTTTCATTTTTGCTTAAGAGTTTGTTTTGCTTTAAGAGTTTATCCAATATTACATGTGATGTAATAATGATACATCTATCATTGAGGGGTTAAATGAGATTCACTTAACTAAAACAACAAAGCCTGCTGAAAATTAGAGGTGATCCAATTTTATCATGAGACCTAATATCTCACATGAAATTGGTGTTCTCTTTTTGGAAATTATTATTATTTGTCATATCAAATAATACGTCTCTAGCTCGGTTCAGTTTTGTGAAAGAAAAATAATTTGTTGTCTCAAATTTCTTAATGCTACTAAGCTAATTATATTATCCCAAAGTGGTGGAGGATTTCAACATATATTAACAATTTCCAAAAAAGATAAACACCAATTTCATGTGAGATATAAGGTCTCATGATAAAATTAGTGGACCTCTATCACTATTACAACACATGTAATATTAGGATGATACAACTAATACATTTCAAATTTTAGGAAATCATATATGAATACCTGAACATTATTTCTGTCCCGGTATGTCTTTCTCATCCAATTCGAATTGTGCTATATGTCTTTCTCATTCAAATCGCATTGTGCCTCTACCTCTTAAACCAAAACCTAAGTGGGGTGGGACAAGCATCATTTAGGATCCTAACAAAAGTTTTCTTTTCCTCAAATACCTTTTCATTGAAGCCTAAAATTTTCGTCTGTGAAAAAAAACCTCATCTCCTACAAATTTCACGTGGGACTAAGAAAAGATTGTACTTGTGAAATGGTAGAGGCTCATTGACTAAGGATCTGTTTGGATCCCCTAAAAAAATGAGAATTTGACCATTATTATTATTAAAAATTGTTCGTGAAAATGAGATAATGATCAAATTCTTCTTTTCACTAACTATTTTTGGGAATAATATTGGAAAAATTCTCATACTTTTTTCTTTTCCATGGGGGTTCCAAACAGACCCTAAGGAAATGAGCTTAGAAGTGTCAATTTTATTGGATATCCGATTTTATTTTATTTTTGTATTAAATGAAACAAAAAAAATTTCTTAGATCTCTAAACCCCATCCAAAAAGAAAGAGAGCTATAATTTCACAAGCTTCCTTAGTGTAAGTGCTAGAATTAGTACGTCTCCCAGGGTGAATCAAAGTGGAAGCTTTGTGGTAAACCGTAAATTGCGTTGACAATATATATATATATATATATATATATATATATATATGAAATTCATTATAACCAAATAGATAGAGAATAGACAATATATATATATATATGTCTTTGTTGTTTGAATTGTTATTTTTATTGTTTTGTAGAAGCCGATAGGAATGTCAACATCTTCTACTTCTTTGACATCTATAACTATCAATAGTTCTAGTATGGTCATAGACAATGACTCAACTCCACCAAGGTATTGTCCCCCTCAAACTACTAATGTAATGGAAGGGAGCATAGATGAAGTTTCCCCCAATGAGGAAGAAGGTAACTCTATCTAGAGTAAAAAGACAAAAAAAAGGCTCGTGTGGTTGGAATTCAAAAAATTCTTACTTCTAGATGGTGCAAAAAAGGCTTAATGAGTTCAAGGTAAAAACAATTTGAGTATTATTAATAGTGGAATGACCTCATATATGAAATGATATTTTAAACGTTTTGTCCTAGTAGAAAAGTGACAATAAGAAAAAAAATTCTATAAACTTTCAACTAGTGGGATCTAATGTTGATCATAGTTCATCTAGCCTTCTTTTTATGGATTTTGGAGGCAAATATGATCAAGCTAAAATGAGAATGCATATTGCTCATTGGATTTTAGGCATGAGCATCCATTCATGATAGTAGAAGAGGAGTGATTTAATTTTTTAATGCAGATGGAAAATGTAAATTACAAAAAAATGTCTCGTAAAACCATTAAGAAGGAGAGTGTAGAGGTGTAAGAGGCAGAGAAAAAAAATAAAAACTTTATTGAAAGAGATTAACAAGATCAGTCTTACCACAAATTTTTGGAAGTTTTAATAAAAAAATCGAATATGTGGTTATTAGTGGACATTTCATTGATAGTAATTGGAAGGTACAAAAACAAGTTTTGAATTTTGTGCATATTCCTCGTTCTCATCATGGGGTTGACAAAGCATATGCTATTTACAAGTGTTTGAAAGATTGTAAAATTGAAAATAAAGTATTTAATATCTCAGTTGTTAATGTTGTATTTAATGATATTGGTTTGAGAGTTTTGAAAGATGATTTTTATTGAATTTCAGGGTTTAATCCATGGATAACTTAGTTTGAGAAGAGGTAGAAGAAAGAAGGAAGAAGATGAGAGAAAATGTGTTACGGTCCCGGGTCATGGATCGAGTAACACGGCGTGGGATTTGTGAATCCAACACTCAGAATTTACTCACTTCACGTCAAGGGTCTATGTATGAGTATTTTTCCTTAACCAGTGCTTGGCCAGGAGGAAAAATCCTCTTTTGAGGGTCCTACCGAGTTGTTGTGCTAGGTAGAAGACCCCACAGCAATGCTGACCTTGCTAGAGCAAGGTGCTCTCTTTTCTTGGTCACGGCAAAGAGGGTTTGGCCCTCTTTGTTGCTGCTCTAGCTAAGAATCCAATCCTTCTTTCTTAAATAACTTGAAACACGAGTTTGGGATAGATTAATACCTCTTCTTTGATGCTATGATCAGCTCCCACGTTGCACCAAGATTTGCTCAAGATTTGAGGATAAAAATCCTCACTTTGCTGCTTGGTAAGGGAGGAATTGGGCCTCTCTTGCTGCTGCTGCCGAGAGGGAGGATAAACCTCCTCTTTGGGCTTGGAAAAGGGGCAGGAAGCTCCTTTTCTTAGTAGGGATGATGGTGGATGAATTTGGGTGAAGATGGATGGCAATGGAGAGTGAAGGATAGGTTGGATTTTTGGAGTAAACCCTAAACTCGAGATCAAGAGGTGATCTCAACCTATTTAGACTAGGTTATTCTAAAATCTCAAAGCTTACCTATTTCATTCATACCTATCCCTTAAATAGGGAGTTTTAGGGTTAGGGTTACAATAATTCCCCATAATGCCCTTACATATAAAGTAATTAGAAATAACTCCTACTTAAAACAATATAAGAAATAAATCCTACTTAAAACAATATAAGAAATAAATCCTACTCAAAGAAATATAAGAATTAAATCCTATTGAGTGAGTTGTTATTGTCTTCTTCGTTGTGTGACTCGGTGTGATATTGAGTCCACAACATCTGCCTCCCCATGGAGAAAGAGCTTGTCCTCAAGCTCAAAAGTTGGGTACACTTGTTTGAAGATGTCCACACGTTCCCATGTTGCAGTGTCAGTGTCAGTGTCTGTCCACTGAACAAGAATCTCTCAATGATCATTGGTTAGCCGTGCACGTAACACCGCAACTGGGTTAAGAATAACCTCGCCATGATCAACCGATGGTAGGAATGGAGTGGATGTAGGTTGTGCTCCGGAATGCGGCTTCAAAAGAGAGACATGAAACACATCATGAATTCTGGCTGTGTCCGATAATTTGAGTTGATAGGCGACTGGTCCCATGCGTCGAAGAATGGGAAACGACCCAAAAAATCTGGGTGAGAGCTGATGATGTGGAGGTCCCGCTACAGACTGCTGACGGTAGGGCTGGACCTGTAGCCACACATACTTTCCAACCTCAAAAGAGACCTCACAGTGGCCTCTGTCGTATACATCCTTCATCCGAGCTTGGGCACGTCGTAGTCGTTCTGTGATATTCTGTAGCAGTAGATCCCTGTCTATGAGTGCCTGATCAGGCGGGTGGACCCTGGGTTGTACGAGAGGAGGCGAGGTGGATCCCGGCCATATATAACCCGAAAAGGAGTGGACTGCAATGCAGAGTGGAACAAAGTGTTGTAACAGTATTCGGCCCACGGAAGCCATTGAACCCATTGCCGCGGACGATCCCCCACCAAGCACCGTAGATACATCTCGATGGTGCGGTTTACCACCTCAGTCTGCCCGTCTGTCTGTGGATGATAGGCGGAGGAGAACTTCAATTTCGTCCCACTCAAGTGAAACAGTTCCCGCCAAAAGGTGCTCGTGAAAACTGCATCTCTATCACTCACAATGGATTCTGGAATGTCATGTAAGCGGACTATCTGCTCCAGGAAAGTCTTAGCAACCCGTGTTCCTGTATACGGATGAGCCATTGGTATAAAATGCCCGTACTTGGAGAATCGATCAACCACTAAGAAAAGTACGGATTTGCCAGCTGACAGGGATAGGCCTTCCACAAAATCCATTGAAATGTCGACCCAAACCTGCGTAGGAAGGGCCAGAGGCCGGAGAAGACCGGCTGGACTCAAGTGCTCGGCTTTGTTGCACTGGCATACCTAACAGTCGCCCACATAAGTCACAATAGAGGGTTTCATGGCTTGCCAGTAAAAATCAGCTCGAATTCTGTGCAAGGTCTTCTGGATCCCCTCGTGTGTATTGTCGTGGTAGGCCGAGAGAATAGCTGGAATCAACTCGGACTCAGGTGGAAGGAAAATCCGATGCTTGTAATAAATAAGTGAATCCTGGATGGACCACTTCACATTCATTGTCCCTTCTGAGATCTGCTGATGTAGTTCCTGCAGTGCAGGGTTAGTAACATGTGCTTCTCGCACCAAGTCCATAATGAGAAATCTCGGCTGGCTGATAGAACAGACCGATTGCTGATCTTCAAAATACCGTGACAAGGCATCTGCCACCTTATTTAATCTCCCCGCACGATACTCCACCAAGAAGCCAAACCCCAACAACTTACTGATCCAGTGCTGCTGTGGTGACGTCGTCAAAAGTTGTTCTAGTAAGAATTTAAGGCTGTAGTGATCCGTGCGTATGAGAAAAGCCCGGCCCCAGAGATAAGGCCTCCAATGTTGGACCGCTATGGCCAACCCAATCAATTCACGCTCATAGGTTGCTAGTTTGTGATAGCGGACTGCCAACTGTCTGCTAAAATAAGCAATAGGATGGCCCAGCTGCTGTAAAACGGCCCCCATGTCCACGCCTGAAGCATCGCACTCTACCACGAACAATTCGTCGAAGTTGGGAAGTTGTAATACTGGCGCGGATGCAAGGGCAGTTTTGAGTGCCACAAATGACGTGGTGGCCCCCTCATTCCAAATAAAGGAATTTTTCTTGAGTAAACTCGTCAATGGTGCTGCCACTGGCCCATAGTTCTGAATAAATTTGCTGTAGTAGCCCGTAAGACATAGAAAACCCCGTAATGCAGAACACGACTGTGGTTGCGGCCACTCGTGAATAGCTCGGATCTTTTCGGGATCCACCGTAACCTCCTCATGTGAGATAATGTGACCCAGATATCCCATATGTGAAGCCGCAAAAGAACACTTGGAGTGTTTCAAATAGAGCTGATGTGCTCTTAACAAGTCGAAAACAATCCTCAAGTGTGCCAAGTGCTCCTCAACCGACTTGCTATATATCAAAATATCATCAAAAAATACAAGAACAAATTTTTGAAGATAGGGGCTAAATACCTCGTTCATCAAAGCTTGAAAAGTGGAGGGTGCATTGGATAACCCGAACGGCATGACGATGAACTCAAAGTGGCCATGGTGCGTGCGGAACGCCGTCTTCTCGATATCAGAGGGGTGCATCCGGACCTGATGGTATCCCGAACGGAGGTCGAGTTTAGTGAATAACCACGACCCATGTAACTCATCCAGAAGCTCATCCACTACCGGAATCGGGAACTTGTCTTTTACTGTCTACATGTTCAACTCCCGATAATCCACGCAGAACCTCCATGTCCCATCATGTTTCTTCACAAGTAAGACGGGTGAAGAGAACGGGGAGCGGCTGGGATGAATAAGACCCAGTTTCAACATCTCATGGCACTGACGCTCTATCTCGTCCTTCTGAAGGTGTGGGTAACGGTATGGTCACACGACCACTACCTCAAAATCTGGTTTCAGACAGATCCTGTGGTCACAGTGCCTCATGGGAGGCAACCCCGAAGGCTCCTGGAAGAGGTCATAGAAATCCTCAACCAGACCATCACTAGTACTGTCAGGCTGATCCTGTGTCTACAAAGTGTGTATGCGGTGGGCCCTGTCCACCTGACAGCCCTGTAAGAGCACCCGACTTTCGGCCAAATCAAAGCTCATGGTTAAAGCCGAAAAATCCCACAGAATGGGCCCCAATGTTTGTAACCATTTAATGCCTAAAACCATATCAAATCCCGCTAGGGGAATAACAAAAAATTCTGCATTAAATGAAGTAAATTCAATGGAAAAAGTTACCGCCTTACTAATCCCATAGCTAGGGACCTTCTCGCCATTGGCCACTGAGACGGTGGCTGTCGGATGAGTGTGTATCTGGAGCTGGAGATGTTGTGCGGTTGTCAAACTCAAAAAATTCTGTGTACTCCCCGAGTCGACTAGTCCCACCAGTTCTCGGTCGATGACATGAGCTCGGACTTGCATTGTAGTAGGCGATTTCTGCCCAGTAATAGCATGCAAGGATATCTCTGGTGGTTCCTCCTCGATAATATCCTCTGGTTCCTCTGGATCCTCTGAATCCTCCATCTCGAGCCAAAATAATCGTTTACATTGGTGTCTGACCCGATACTGCTCATCGCAGTTATAACAGAGATTTTTGGACCGCCTTTCTGCCATCTCCGCACTAGTCAATTTTTTTATAAAGCTCGGTAGGGAATTACCAGGCGGGGATCGGCTACCCGAGTCGTAGTCGGAGTGTGTCTGGATGGTGCTGCTGTAGATGCTCCCTGAGATGAATTATAGCGGCACCCTTGCCACGTGGAGGAAGTGTTCCTCTCACTCGACCAACCCGGCTTATGTTGCTGCAACTGTTGTCATTGTTCCATTGCTTGGGCCATATTCATGGCATGAGCTAGATCCGTGGGCATAAGGAGTTCTACCTCTAGCCGTAAATACTCATAGAGACCTGCTATGAATAAGGAGACCTGCTGGTCAACCAATACCCTCTCTCCAGTACGAGCCAACTTTTCCTGGAAGAGTTTTTGATAGTGTTCCACCGAACGCGTTTGTCTCAATAGGACTAACTCTCCCAAGGGGTTGCTGTTGGCGGGAGGCCCAAATCTAACTGTGCATAGATTTTAAAATTCGCCCCAAGTCATTCCCGGTCTCTCTTTCTCTACTTGAGTCACCCATAACATGGCTTCATCTGTCATATGGAAAGAGGCTAGTTGCACCTTATCCCATTCAGTAGTCCCTTGGTTCAAAAAAAAAATTTTCACATCTATGCAACCAAGTTACGGGATTCACAGAACCATTGAAAGAGGGAAACTCTAACTTGGTGTACCTTGGGATTGTGCCTCCATGCTGAGGTGCTTGGACAACAGTGCGCCCAGGCCACTGCTCCCCTCTTCAGTGATATGGTTAAGCAACCTCTCGCACCTCTGGACTCTGATGTCTCTCTGTCCTCAACTCCTGTAGCATGCTAATGATTTGGCTCATCTCTTCTTCCAGACCACAAACCTTTCCCAACACTGGTTGTGTTGTTTCAAGGCTATCTTCTATCTTTTGTATCCTGATTTGGATTTCTTCATTGCTGATATGATCCCCCATGTTACCCTGCTCTGATACCAAGTTGTTACGGTCCCGGGTCATGGATCGAGTAACACGGCGTGGGATTTGTGAATCCAGAACTCAGAATTTACTCACTTCACGTCAAGGGTCTGTGTATGAGTATTTCTCCTTAACTAGTGCTTGGCCAGGAGGAAAGATCCTCTTTTGAGGGTCCTACCGAGTAGTTGTGCTAGGTAGAAGACCCCACAGCAATGCTGACCTTACTAGAGCAAGGTGCTCTCTTTTCTTGGTCACGGCAAAGAGGGTTTGGCCCTCTTTGTTGCTGCTCTAGCTAAGAATGCAATCCTTCTTTCTTAAATAACTTGAAACACGAGTTTGGGATAGATTAATACCTCTTCTTTGATGCTATGATCAGCTCCCATGTTGCACCAGGATTTGCTCAAGATTTGAGGATAAAAATCCTCACTTTGCTGCTTGGTAAGGGAGGAATTGGGCCTCTCTTGCTGTTGTTGCCGAGAGGGAGGATAGACCTCCTCTTTGGGCTTGGAAAAGGGGCAGGAAGCTCCTTTTCTTAGTAGGGATGATGGTGGATGAATTTGGGTGAAGATGGATGGCAATGGAGGGTGAAGGATAGGTTGGATTTTTGGAGTAAACCCTAAACTCAAGATCAAGAGGTGATCTCAACCTATTTAGACTAGGTTATTCTAAAATCTCAAAGCTTACCTATTTCATTCATACCTATCCCTTAAATAGGGAGTTTTAGGGTTAGGGTTACAATAATTCCCCATAATGCCCTTACATATAAAGTAATTAGAAATAATTCCTACTTAAAACAATATAAGAAATAAATCCTACTTAAAACAATATAAGAAATAAATCCTACTCAAAGAAATATAAGAATTAAATCCTATTGAGTGAGTTGTTGTTGTCTTCTTCGTTGTGTGACTCGGTGTGCTATTGAGTCCACAACAAAATGAGAAGGAGAAAGCAAGAACATGAGTTGAAGGAGAGAAATTTTAGTGGTTAAGAGAGAGCACGTGGATGAAATCCTCCCCCTCTCTTTCTTATTTATGTAGGTAGGGCATGGGTACCCTAATACATAATAAGAATAAAAAAAGAACACTTAATTGATAATAAATATTTGTATTCTATAGTAAATTATATATGATATATTGTATAACATGATATGTAGTATATCATAAAAAAAAAGGCATCAACATGATTTCAATTTTAAATATTTATAGCTTATAGTTTTTCCTTGGGTAGACCTGCAAGGGGCTCAAACATGGCCTTATGGTTGGTCTAGAAAAAAACATTAGAAAGAGTCACCCACAATCTGACCTTTATGCCACTATATATTCAACCATTAATTTTTTTCAATTACTTGCTTCTTAAATAATATACAATATCTGAAAATTCACCCTTCCTAAAAAATTAAGCCAAAATTCATGACTAACAAAAAATGTTTTTTTTCTTTAAATTGGAGACAAAATTACAATTATATGAACACACTTTGAGTATTAAGTCAACTTGAATTTGAACTCGGATTGCATAGTTATGGGGTTCACTTGATTACACCTCATATCGTTCAAATTTTGAACTTGAAATTGATCTCACTTTCGCAATTCAAAGCAGACTCGATTTGGCTTGATTGGACCATGAATTGGTTCATAAGAACTTGATGTGTCAACTGAAATTCGAAAAAGAATAGTCTTCTAACATATTATAATGTAATATAATCATTATTATTAATTCTATAGTCTTCTAACGTATTATAATATAATTTACTATTAGAAAGTAATTGCAAGGCTAATAAATAGGCATTAAAACTAAAAATGACAGGAAAGGCTACAAGGCCTGAGAGAGGAAGAAAAATAATTCATTGATTCAATCCCGAACTGTTCATACAAAAGCAACTTAGATAGGAAGGCTGGAAAAATCTAGAAGATCCAGCTCATCCAGAAAAAAACGAAAATAACAAAATTCCACTAACTTGTAACAAACTAACAAACTCTACACAAGTCTCGCTCAACCACTTGGTTGCCAGTTTTCATAGTATATTCCTTCATCATTTTAATACTCTCCTTCAAGATGGGATGTGTATATTGTACATTCCCATCTTGTCTATAAGAAAATTGAATTGAGCAGGAAAGAGAGGTTTGGTAAGCACATCAGCTAGCTAATGTTGTGAAGCAACATGCAGAGTTTTAAGCATACCTGTTTGAATCTTTTATCTCACAATATGACAATCTATTTCTATGTGTTTAGTACGCTCATGGAAGACTGGGTTTGCTGCAATGTGTAGAGCAGCTTGGTTGTCACAGTACATTAAAGCAGGTTGTGTGTGTGAAACACCTAAATCTTTGAGCAATGTGATCAACCATGTTAGCTCACAAGTCACAGAAGCCATAGCTCGATACTCCGCTTCAGCTGAGGATCTTGAAACTTTCCTTTGCTTCTTTGATTTCCATGATATCAAGGAATCTCCAAGAAATATGCAAAAACCAGTAACCGATTTTCTAGAATCAGGGCATGTTGCCCAATCAGAATCTAAGAATGCTCTAATTGAAGAGCAGAGGCAGAAGCTTTAAGTTGAAAAGGTGAGGAAGCTGAGAAGAAAAGACCTTTGCCTGGTGATCCTTTAATATACTGAAGAATCTTGTAGACTGCTTGCAAATGGGGTCTCCTTGACTGACTTAGGAACTGACTTAGTCTATTTACTAAGTAAGTTAAGTCCGGCCTGGTGATGTTAAGGTAAACTAGCTTCCCTATAAGACTTCTGTACATGCTGGGATCAGTCAATAGCTCTCTATCATCTTGAGAAAGTGGCACATTCGGTTGCATTGGAGTTTTGGTAGGTTTGCATCCTAAATAGCATGTTTCAGATAGGAGTTCAAGAGCATATTTTTGCTGGCTTATCAAGATACCTTTAGCTGATCTTGCCACTTCAAGTCCTAGAAAATACCTGAGATTTCCTAGATCTTTTAACTTGAATCTTTTGTTGAGGGAATTCTTCAAATTATCAACAACAATCTTGTTGTTATTGGCAACTATTATGTCATCAACATATACTAACAAGGCAATAAAATCATCTCCTGTTGTCTTGATGAATAATGAGTGATCTGAATGTGATTGCTAGAAACCTTTAGATATTAAAACACCAAAAAATTTTGCAAACCATTGCCTAGATGCTTGTCTCAAGCCATAAATAGATTTGTGTAACTTACAAACTGTGTTGGCAGGTAATGGAGTCTCCCCCTCACAGTGATAACCAGGAGGAAGATGCATGAAGACTTCTTCACACAGATCACCATGCAAAAATGCATTATTGACATCAAGTTGAGTCAAATGCCAATTGTAAATGGAGGCAAGAGAGAGTAATACCTTGACAGTGACCATCTTGGCAACAGGTGAAAAAGTATCAAAGAAATCAACACCTACTTGCTGTGTGAACCCTTTGGCAACAAGTCGCGCTTTGTACCTTTCGATAGAACCATCAGCATGATATTTAATATGAAATATCCATTTGCAACCAACTGTTGTTTTTCCATGTGGTAGAGAACACAAAGACCAGGTATTATTAGACTCTAAAGCTTGCAGTTCAGCTCTCATAGCATTCTGTCATTCGGGGACAGCAGCTGCCTCGTCATATGTTGTTGGTTATGTGATGCTAGAAATGGAAATAGAAGATGCACGAAAAGAAGGGGAAAGTTTATTGTAGGAGATGACATTAGACAAGGGGTAAGGAGTGGAATTGGATACATTGGAATGAGAAGCTGGAGAAGCCAAATAACAGTGATAATCAGAGAGATATTTTGGTGGTTGGGATACTCTAGAAGACCTAGTGGTTGAGTGAGAGGTGGTATGAAGTTTGTTAGGATCCTCATGAGCCATAGATCTTGTCACCCTCCTCTCTTCTCTTCCTTCCATTACCTTGCTTGACGTTGAGATAGAATGATGGAATGATGAAGGTTGAATTTCGGAAAAGAGAATTGGGGAAAAACGAGAGAGAGCTTGAAGGAGCTCTCGACTTGTTTATCTAATTTACTCTAGCTAAAGTAGACTCAATTGCTATCTTCTCATTGCCTTAGTCGTCCCCCTAAATAGGGTTGAGGACGCCCAAAACACTCTAGACCCCTTGGGTCAATGGTTCAAACCAATAAATGCTAAACCAACCCAAACCAAAGACTAAACCAACCCAAAAATAATTACATAGAAATTGAAAAACACATTAATTAATTCCTACGCCTGTTGGTAACTCGTGATGCTATAGAGTCCATAACATCACCTCCCCTCCTAGAGAAAGAGCTTGTCCTCAAACTCGAAGGAAGGATATAGGAGTCGAAATGCTGATAACGGCTCCCATGTGGTGCACTCGGGTCGGCATCTGCCCACTGGACGAGAATTTCCCAATCACCTTGAATGTGGCGTGCTTTTAAACCTGAACTGGAATAGAAAGGACTCTGCCCTCATGTAGTGGCGGCAGTGGAGTGTGCAGTAGGGGCGAGTCACCCTGGAAGGGCTTCAATTGGGAGATGTGAAATACATTATGGATCTTTGATTCCGGTGGTAGTTGCAAGCGGTATGCCACGGGCCCAATTTTGTCCAACACCTGAAATGGACCATAATATTTTTGAGACAGCTTATGGCTCTTAGATGCAGTCAGGGACAACTGGCGGTAGTGTTGAAGCTTTAGCCACACATAGTCTCCAGGGAAATAAGATACCTCCCGATGCTTCTTATCATAATAGAGTTTCATAGAGTGTTGGGTTTCCTGGAGATGAGTACGTACCTCAGTGAGCATAGCGTCTCTTTCAGCTAACGCTTCATCCAAAGTGACGACTTTGGATGCCCTAGGTTCATATGGTAACAGACGAGGTGGATCTGTGCCATAAACTACCCTGAAAGGAGTAGTTTCCAATGTTGTGTGCTAAGATGTGTTATAGCAAAATTCTGCCCATGAAAGCCATTTCACCCACCGTCTAGGTGTGTCCCCCACAAAACAACGAAGATACATTTCAATCGTGCGATTGATGACCTCTGTTTGTCCGTCCGTTTGTGGATGATATGTAGACGAAAATGCCAATTGGGTGCCCTGTAATTTGAATAATTCCTTCCAAAAGATACTGGTAAAAATGGCATTCCTGTCACTGATAATGGATATGGGAATTCCGTGTAATCAAACAATGTTGTCCATAAATAATTGAGCGACCTGAGCAGCAGTATATGGATGCGCCAAAGCAATGAAGTGACCATATTTTGAAAACCGATCAACGACAACGAATATCACAGATTTACTTGAGGAAACGGGAAGGCCAGCAATGAAGTCCATTGAAATGTCTGACCAGATTTGAGACGGTAGTTGCAGAGGTTGTAGTAGGTCGGCAGGACTTAAAGATTCGGCCTTGTTTCATTGACAAATCTGACAAGCAGCTACATAATCCGCAATTGTGCTCTTCGTGCCCTTCCAATAAAAGTCCCGACTGATTCGAAAATATGTTTTCTGTCGACCCTCATGTGTGCTATCATGGATAGAGGACAGGATGGTGTGAAGAAGTGGGGACGTATGATGCATAAAAATCCTGTTTTTGTAGAGTATGAGACGATCCTGAATCATCCAACGAGGAGTTGTTGTCCCCTATTGAATATCCTGATATAATGACATGAGATCCAGATATTGATGTACTTCCTCACGAATAGAATCTAGCACCAGTGAACGTGGGTGACTGATAGCATAAACTTGTGTTGCTGAAATATCCCGACGTGATAAAGCATCAACCCCCAAATTTGAACCACATGGCTTATAGTGAACCGTAAAATCGAAGCCCATGAGTTTAGTTAACCAATGCTGTTGTGGGGATGTGGTGAAGTGTTGTTCAAGAAGATACTTAAGGCTACAATGATCTGTAAGAATGAGAAATGGTCATCCCCAGAGATAAGGTCGCCAATGTTGGACAGCCTTGGCTAACCCAATCAATTCCCTCTCATATGCAGCTAACTTATGGTGGTGTTGTCCCAATTGACGACTGAAATAAGCAATGGGGTAACACTGCCCCTATACCTCCCCCGAATGCATCACATTCCACCACAAAGTCTCCCTCATAATCTGGTAATTGTAGGACTGGCGCTGAGGCTAAGGCCTTCTTTAATAGGTGCAAGGCCTATTCTGCTGAAGAAGACCAGTGGAAGGTATGTTTTTTAGAAGGTTGTTGAGTGGTGCTACTATCTGGCCATAAGATTGGATAAATTTTCTGTAATATCCTGCTAGGCCCAAAAATCCCCTTAATATTGTGATGGAGGTGGGAATCGGCCAATCTGTTACTGCTTGTATCTTGCTCTGGTCAACTTTCACGCCCACAGCTGATATGACGTGGCCCAAATATGCCACCTCAGATGTACCCATAGAATATTTGAATTTATTCAAAACCAAATGATGAGAGCGTAGAATGGTTACCTGATGGAGGTGTTGGAGATGTTCTTCCCAATTTTTGCCGTAGACCAGAATGTCATCAAAAAATACTAACACATAGTTGCGCAGAAGCGATAAAAATACCTCATTCATGAGGGTTTGAAAGGTGGAGGGTGCATTGGAGAGATCGAAGGGCATGATGAGGAACTCAAAATGACCGTGATGTGTGTAGAACACAGTCTTCTCCACATTAGCTGGGTGAACTCTTATTTGATGATAGCCCGATTTCAAATCTAACTTGGTAAAAATTGTAGCACCATGTAACTCATCCAGCAACTCGTCCACGACTGGAATGGGGAACTTGTCTTTAATTGTTTGCAAGTTGAGTTGCCTATAGTCGACACAAAACCTCCATGATTTATCTTTTTTACGTACTAGTAACACTAGTGAGGAAAAAGGAGATCGACTGGGTTGGATCACTCCTTGAGCGAGCATATGCATGCACTGTCGTTCTATTTCATCTTTCTGTATATGCGGGTAATGATAAGGCCGCACCACTACTGGATCAGTTCCCAATTTTAAACGAATGCGGTGATCGTAGTGATGCACTGGTGGTAGACCCGTAGGGTCATTAAATAAATCTGCATATGTTGTAAGTAAAGGAGCTAACTGACCATCACCATTGTGTTGAAGCTGTAAAGTGTGAAGTGCGTTAGGGACCTGTGCCACAATACCTTGTAATGTAATCTGGCCATGTGGTGCTGTAAATGTCATAGTCCGAGCCCGAAAGTCCCATAATATAGGTCCTCATAACTGAAGCCATTTGACCCCGAGCACCAAATAAAATCCAGCCAAGGGGATGACTAGTAAGTCTGCCTGAAAGGAATGTCCCTCAATGGTGAAAGGGGTGTTGGCACATAACCCCACACTTGCAATTTTAGCCCCATTGGCCACTGAAACCAAGAGACCCCTTTGTTGTTGAATTTCCAATCCCAATTGTTGCGCTGCTGGTTCACTGATAAAATTATGTGTGCTACCCAAATCAACTAAAGCAAGTAGCTTGAGATGGTGTAACCTGGCCTTTACTTGCATGGTATTAGAACTACGCAGGTCATGCATGGCATGGAGGGAGAGTTCTGGTTCTTGTTGTACCTCTTCAACAAATTCATTTTCAGGAAGCTCTTCTGAATCTTCTTCCAACAGTTCAATACTGAATAAGCGTTTACAGGTATGTCCTGGAAGGAATTGTTCGTCACAATTAAAACATAGGCCCTTGGCCTTTCTAGCTTCCATTTCCTGTTTAGTCAAAAATTTACGTGGCATAGTGTGTGGAGGCACATTGGTAGACTAATCTGCTCGGTTAGGGGCAGAGGACTCAAAACGTAGACCAGAAGCAATACCCTGTATTCTGTTATTCCAAAATGGTTTTCGGTATAAAGATTCTTTTAGAACTCTCTGTTTGTGTTCCACAGCTCTGGCATAATTCATTGCTGAGTCCAAATCTGTCGGACCAAGTAATTCCACTTCCAATCTAACCGCCTCTATCAATCCAGCATTAAAAATTTGAACATGTAGGTGAGGAGGAACAAATTCACTGGCTCGGGCCAACCTTTCTTGGAACATTTTTTGGTACACTTCTAAGGTGCCTGTCTATTTATAGTTGATCAATTCCCCCACTGGGTTGCTGCTAGCTGGAGGTCCAAACCTCAACTGGCAAGCATGTTTAAAGTGCTGCCAATCCTGAGTGGAATGGACATTTCGGTAGTGATGGAACCACATGAGCGCTTCATCGAGCAAGTGGTAGGCGGCCAAAGTAACCTTGTCCATTTCCACCGTTTGTTGATGATAGAAGAATTGTTCACATTTCGTGAACCACAGTAAAGGATCTTTAGAGTCATCATATGTAGGAAAGTTAAGTTTAAAGTATCTTGGAACCATGGTTGGTCCTTGTGCATGAGTAGCCATGGGAACAGGTGGTTGGCGCAATGGTGGATTTGGTGATGGCGTGAATTGTGGTTGATGTACTGGTTGTGTTTGAAAATTGGAGGTTGGTGGTGGTGTTGGTGCTTGAATTGCAGCAAGTTGTCGGATGATTGTTTGGAGAGATGATTCCAGCGTATGTAATGTATTATGGATGTGAGAAATTTCAGTACCTTGAAGAGTGGATCGTTGTTGAAGTTCTGAAAGTACTTGACGTATGTCCTCTGGAAAAGAAGAATCACCGAGGGTGGACCTGTTTGATACCACGTTGTTAGGATCCTCATGAGCCATGGATCTTGTCACCCTCCTCTCTTCTCTTCCTTCCATTACCTTGCTTGATGTTGAGATATAATGATGGAATGATGAAGATTGAATTTCGGAAAAGAGAATTGGGGAAAACGGGAGAGAGCTTGAAGGAGCTCTCGACCTGTTTATCTAATTTACTCTAGCTAAAGTAGACTCAATTGCTATCTTCTCATTACCCTAGCCGTCCCCCTAAATAGGGTTGAGAATGCCCAAAACACTCTAGACCCTTGGGTCAACGGTTCAAACCAATAAATGCTAAACCAACCCAAACCAAAGACAAAACCAACCCAAAAATAATTACATGGAAATTGAAAAACACATTAATTAATTCCTACGCCTGTTGGTAACTCGTGATGCTATAGAGTCCATAACAATGAAGTGAAGTATCATGTGAGGAAGAGTCATGGCTGTTAGGAGGTGAAGTCAAAGTATCAAAAGAAGGGGAAGGGGTAGAAACTGGTACAGTAGGCAACACTTTTTCAGAAAAAAAAACTGAAGCAACAAAATGATTGTTCTGAGTTAACTTGAAAGGGAACACAGATTCTTGGAAGGTAACATTTCGGGAGATAGATTCGGTTTGTCTCTAAGTCTAGAATTTTGTAACCTTTGTAACCAAAAGGATATCCTAGAAAGACACAAGGTAAGGCTCGAGGAGAAAATTTGTGACGGGTGCTAGGAAGAGTTGAGCTATAACAAAGACAACCAAAAGATTTGAAATGGGAGTATGATGGTGAGTGATGATGAAGTAGCTCAAAAGGAGTTTTGTTGTTCAGTAATGGTGATGGAATTCAATTTATAAGATAAACCGAACTAAGCACACAATCCTCCCAATAGCCTATAGGTATGTTAGATTGGAAATATAAGGCCCGAGCTACATTTAGAATATGTTGGTGTTTACGCTCAACAACAGAATTTTGTTGAGGAGTTTCAACGCATGAGTAAAAATGAAGCACACCAAGTTGGGTAAAGAGATGAGACAGATTTAATTCAGGGGCATTATCACTGCGAACTGATTTAATTGTGAGACCAAATTGGGTTTTAACCATGGAGAAAAATTGTGGGAAAATGGTCTTGACATCAGATTTAGCACGTAAATGATGAACCCATGTATTTCGTGTGCAATCATCAACAATTATCAAAAAATAACGAAGGGCATCATGTGTGGGGGTATGAATTGGTCCTCAAATATCATAGTGTATAAGATCAAAGGGAGAAGGAGATAAGTTGTTATGGCAGTCAAATGGCAAACGTTTCTGTTTTGCTAAAGGGCAGATTAAACAAGAAAGATTGGTATTGCTATTACTTTGTAACCGTAAATAAAATTTCAGTACATTGAGTTTGACATTGGAGGGGTGGCCTAATCTGTAATGCCACAGTTTATTTACATAGGAAGAAATGCTCTTATCAACAACAATTACAGATGAAACAGAACGAAAAACTGAGCTATCTAGGAGGTAAAGGTTGCCTTGACGTCTACCCATCCCAATCATCTTCCCCTATGAATGGTCCTGGATAAAGCAAAAACGAGCAGTAAAATGAAAGGAAAGATTATTGGTTTGAGTTAAGGCACTAATGGAGATAAGATTAAATTAGAATGTTGGAATGTAGAGAACATGTTCAAGCACAAGGTGAGGCGATAGTTGAACAGTGCCTATTCCGGTGATTGGAATTTTTGTACCAGTGCGTAAAGTGACAAAGTTAGAAGAAAATGAATGAATGGAGTGAAACATGGAGGAATTAGTTCAGACATGGTGGGTTGCCCCTGAATCTAAAATTCAAATGCTAGGATGAAGAGTGGATGATGAAGAAGAGAAAGAAAGAATACCAGTGAAGTTGGAAATGGATTGCTGAGGCGGGTTGTTGTCACCGAGTGATGCAGAGGAGCCACTTGAGCAGTGCGAACTTAATAGAGCCAATAACTGATTATATTGGTCATGAGTGAGAGATGGTGGAGATGTAAAAATTTTGGAAGAAGTTGAAGAACCATCTGTGAGAGCCAATTGATTAGTGTGAGGACGATTAGGGAACATCTGATTTGGGTGAGAACCATTTGGCCTGGAGTTATTTCTGAATCCAGGTGGATACCCATGTATTTTGTAGCAACGATCAATTGTGTGGCCCGAGATGTTGCAAAGGGTACAAAGAGGTTGATCCTTTCGTGATCGAGAGGGATTAGTTGGAGAAGAAGCTCAGGATGTCGCTTGAAATCTGGAAGAAACGGAAGTTGTGAATGTCGGGGAATTGGAGGAGGTAAGAGATCGTTGTCGTTCTTTTTGAACAACCAGGGAAAAAACTTTGTTCAGCGGAGGAGTTGGTTCCATCAGCAGGATTTGAGCTCAAATCAGAGCAAAAGATTCGTTCAAACCCATCAGAAATTGCATCACTGATTCTCGTTGTTGATCCTCCATATAAACATGCATTCCACCACAATGGCAAACTAGTATCGCCTTGAATTCTCGAAGTTCATCCCACAAACATTTCAGTTGAGTATAGTAGGTATTGATATCAGTCGATCCCTGAGTATGAGGAAAAATTTTCTGCTTGATTTCAAAAATTCGAGGACCACTACCCTAGTGATATCGTTCATATAGATCCTTCCAGATTTCGATTGTTGTTTCATGGTAGAGGATGCTCTCTGCAATTTCCTTGCAGACAGAGTTGGAGAGCCGAGATATGAGCATGCTATTGCAACGAGACCAAGGACCAGCAAGGAGATCAGTTGCAGTAGGACGTGGGATGGTTCCATCGATAAATCCAAGTTTGTTCTTAGCATTTAGAGCTGTAACCATTGATCGATGCCAAGAGTGATAGTTGGAACCAAATCCAGTAAGTGAAAGAGAAACCAAAGAGAGTCCTGGATGATCACCATTGTGAAGAAAAAAAGGACTATTATTATCTTCCATGGAAGATTGAAAAGAGGACCGAGTCTGTTTGCCTTTAGCCATGCTTAGAAGGGAGAAAAAGCGGAACAATAAAGCTCTGATACTATATTAGAAAGTAATTGTAAGGCTAATAAACAGGCATTAAAACTAAAAATGACAGGAAAGGCTACAAGGCCTGAGAAAAGAAGAAAACTAATTCATTGATTCAATCCCGAACTGTTCATACAAAAGCAACTTAAATAGGAAGGCTGGAACAATCCAGAAGGTCCAGCTCATCCAATAAAAAACAAAAATGACAAAATTCCACTAACTTGTAACAAACTAACAAACTTTGCACAAGTCTCGCTCAGCCACTTGGTTGCCAATTTTCACAGTATATTCCTTCATCATTTTAATATATACTCAGATATTATAGATTTTTATGTTAAATAAATAAATAAATAATTTATTAATTAAAAAACATTTTTAAGGGCCAATTTGTCACCTCCTCTTTAGGGCCCCATAGAAGGGCGGGAGATGAGTTAGTTGCCTCTCCCCATATTGTCCTCGGTGGGGAGAGGTCCTCAACCAAAACAAAAATAAGAGGGGAGAGCAGCATCATCATAAATTGGTGTATTCACGTCCAGTGGAGAAGAGGGAACAAAGGGTTGGTGCCTCTCCGCTGACTTTCCACTACAATGGTAAAGCTTCTCCCTTGTTGGAGCAGAAAGAATGAGATATAGGCAATTAAGGTCTGTTTCGAATCCTATAGAAAATAAAATAAAATAAAATAAAATTTTGATCATTATTATTCCTAAAAATAGTTAATAAAAAAAATTTGAACTTTATCTATTTTCACTAACTATTTTTTAAAATAATAATAATTAAATTCTTATTTTATTTTATTTTATTTTCTAAGGGTTTCAAACCAGAGAGTGAGTAAAAACACACAACGGGTTCTGCAGCTGTTTTTGTTGCAATTCACGGAACTTATTTATTCTTTGAGCTCCATCGAAAACTAATGAAACCAATATTTAGCATAGACACCACATAAACCTTCTACATGTACGAAACGAAACTGTAGTGAAGAACCTGAAATAAACCAGATTTATTTATTAAGATGAACGCAAAAACTTACAGTAAAGAACCTGAAACCCAAACGTCTATCACCTCCACGTGAGGAGCAAATACAAATCTAGACACAAGAAAAGAGATGACCAAGAGTATAAAACAGTGAACGAATGTATGGGGACAGTACAAATTGCAGAATCTGTCATGGGGGAACCTATCCACAAAAAACAAACAAATAAAGCAAAAAGAAGAAGAAGAAAAAAAGAGCAAAAAGTGTAAACAAATCTACAATATAACTATAACAAAACATTAACGAAAGATGAAAAAAGAACTAACACATGATAAGTTAGAATAGAGGCAAGGTAACAGTGTAGCAGCCAACTCCCACATCACGGGGACAAGGCTCTGATGATACATATGATGAAAATGGATGCATCTAAAGATTTTTCAAGTGATTATCAATGGAAGAACATCTCTACAATTTCTATTAATAAAAAGAGATATCTCAGTGAGACTAGACATCTAGTCAGCAACAACGACAGGATATCGTGTCCATGCAAGTGTATGGTGTTGCTTTGGCTTCAAGTTCCTCCTCTGTTGGAAATGGTTCAATTGCAAAAATGCTGCTGCGCGCACAGCAGAAATTGTAGAGATTGCTGCACATGCCTTTACTGAACGGGTAAACCCTTTCAGGAATTCCTCTGCAATATAAGATTCAGTTTCAGATGATCAGGAACACTTGCGATGGCATTGTTAGACAATATCTAGAGTAGATTGAGCATTTCCATCCTCCTTCCAATTCTTCTTTTGGGAATCTGTGCTCCTTCCACTTTCATAAAATCTTAAACCCAAAACAACTTAGGAAAAACAGTATATTCTAAAGAAAAGAGGAGCAAAATTTAGATACTAAATGAGATGGCTTATACCTAAAATAATGAATACGTCGCCTCCTGACAAGTTCATACATTGTCTGATTTGTCAGTGCCAGATAGCTGCAGAACAAAAGGGTGAATAAAGCTCTTAACTTGGGATGGTCGTTTCATGCAATAAACTCCCTTGAGACTCAACTAATATGGTAAAACACCCATATAGAAATATTGAATTGTCAAAGTTAAGACAGTTTCCTCCCAAAATATCTAGTCCAAATTAAGAGGCCTCTTGCCAACTAATAAGCAAAGTGAGATTATTTGCCACACACAAACTCTCACTCTCAGACAGTAAGCCTCAGATATAAACTACATGTATTAGAGAACATACTCGCTTGAGACTCAACTGGTGGACTTATTTACCCACCAACACTCCCCCTTATATGCAGGCCTAAACTAGAAACCTAGCTCAAGAAATAGAGAACATACTCACATGGGTCATCGAGAACAAATATAGAGGACACATAAAACGCAAACACAGACTTAGGTTGGCTCTGATACCATGGAAGTTAAGCCGGTTCCACCCACAATGACTAAACAAAATTAAGAGACCGCTCTCAACTATTAAGCATAGGATCTTCTCAAACCCAAATCGATGAGGGACTATTCACCCTTATACAACAACTTCGACTCTTGATCAAATAGCCTAAGACATAGAGCACGTATATGATTACAGATTGGTGTACTTTTTACCCACCAACAGATAAAATTTGAGGTCCTTGCCTCCCTACTCAACACAGAGTAGGCATTGCTGCAAGCACTTAATACCCCTCTCATAACAGCTTCCAATTCATACTAACTGGAAGCAGGTAGGAAATGATCTTCGGAACATTCCTAGAATATTCCCAGATAAAGTTTTACTTGCACTAATAGCAGAAGCAGGTAATGCTTTGGAAGACTTTTCCTCTATAAAAGTGTTCCCCATATCCTTTTTCTGTTTTCTTTCAAAGATTTTGACGTGGAAAAAATTTCCTTTGACTAATTAAGAAATTAGGAAGCATTCTTGATATGTTGTGCTTAAGCAAAACTCCCTTTAGCTTTGTCAAGGAGCAAAACATAGCATTGCCCCAAACATATTCATCCATAACAAAAGTATAAGCCTATTTGACAGCGATTGTCCTAAATGCAATTTCTATATTTACAGGAAATAACATGGAAAGTTTATGTTTTAGCATTGAATAGGATGTAGATAGCCAAAGCTAACACAATTGCAATTAGACTCCAAGAATCATGATGATAATGTTTAGATACTAGCCTTGAGAATTAAATTGGTTGGCCTTGTTTGGTTGTTATTATCAGTCTAGTTTGTGTACCCTACATGGATTTGTAAGTAGCTACATAATTTTGAGGAATACAAATACAAGCACTCCAAAGCTTGTACAGGACTGTAGTATCTAGCAGAAATAAGAGTACTTGATACAGCCTTATCATATCCAGCATTTGGTGTTAGACCATCTTATCAACCACTGTATATTTATAGTTCCCTACTCTTAGTATTAGATTTCTTACTCAATGCAACTGCTTCAGCACCACTGAACACACTGTACCAAATAAGATCATACCTACATGGACATGACAAACTACTTTCAGCTTAGGATATCACTAATATTAGTAATAGCAGTAACATCAGTAGCATCCGATGTCCAATAATACCAGTAAATGGGATACTACAGATCTTTAAACTCAAAAACATGATGGGCCAGTTGTACTCTTGTATTGATTGATTTGTACATTTTGTTGAATATGCAATCACAACTTAAAGGCCAGAACCAAACTACTATGGTGACCAGCAGATTCCCTCATTTGTAGTCCTAAATAGGATGAAAGTGATGGTTCATCAGTGTCACAGGCACAACTATGATTATATAAACTTGAAAGATGGTGAACTATGTGAGTTCGGGGAACAAAGACTACTGCAAGCTCAAAACTCAAAAGGAAGTGGAAATTTTTTGCAATAACTAATCCATAATATAGAGAAGGCAAAGTAATGTTAAACATGATAGTTCCCGGTACAACTCCTTTCAAGGTTATAGTAGTAATTTCTTCTTCGAAGAAATTCCAGACATTGTGCAATGTATTCGTGATTATTGATCTCATTTTCCTTGCTCAGTAAATTGTATTGCTGACAAGCTGGCTAAGAGTGAGGTTCACCTCCAACGTCTTGTTGGCCATGGTCCCCCGATCTCTCCATTTGATGTTCTCATGTTGTATTCAAGTCCATAGTCAATTTGGAATGGGTTTCTGTGTGTTTTGTTGTTAACCCAATTCTACCAATCAAAATATAACAAAATAAATGAAATTCTCACCATTAAACAAAAATAATATCAAGGTGGGAAATCCATACCTATGGAAGACAAGAAGCAAGATCAGAAAAATAAAGCCAATGCTCAAAACTAAGAGAAGCAATATCACAATTGATTCTTTCCACCTGAAGGAAAAATAGTAACAACACCTCCAGTGATGTCAGCAACTGTGCAAACATGCGACTTAAAGGAAGTAACAAGTTTTCTTTGAAAATGACAAGTATCAAGTTTTAACAAGAAAGAAATATCTTACCATGGCTTACTGGGAGTGACCTTTAGCAAACTAATGTACAAGATGAGAGTCCAAATGCACAATATTGTTTCTTCAAGGATATACCACCTAAAAAAAAATCATTAAACATGATTCTCCGCTTATGTGTAAGGAAGATTATCCAGTAAACTGTTGAAGTCAGCTGTTTAACACCAAAACATGAAACTAGGACATTCTAAATGTTGAGTAAAACTCACCAAAACCGGCAGTGGTTGCCTTTTCCAATGCAAGTACCTAGCCAAACACAATGATGGTCAAATTGAAGAACACATTTATCACAATCATGACAATGCTTTGAGCGAGGAGGCTGCAAAATCAACATGACATGAGCACTTAGACATTAGATAGGATAAGTAAACAAACTTGCCAACCACATGCAAAATAAGAGAAATGCTGAATCTTCACGAAAAATACTAAGTGTTAAAATTAAAGAAAACCCTTTCATAATAGAATAACTGCAAAAGGCCATTAATGCAATTTCAGTTTCTCCATGTAAATTTTGGGGCAGTCTATAATTTTAGGGATTATGAGTATTTAAAGATGTAATCATCCCCTATCCATTGCATTTTGAAAACTAGTTTCTGACAGTGTAATTTACATTGGTATGAATACCCAGAACCAAAATTTTGAACTACTTAATTTAAGCTACTCCTTGCCAGCTACAGAACATCTACTTGAGATTTTATGATGATCCATATGCACCAATCAATCATGAATATTTGCAGCTTATGGTCAATAATCCACTTTAACAGAAGAATACTCCATGTACTACAAGGCAATTTATGTTTTCCTTATTTATTTATTTGAATAGTGCAACTTATCTTTGTTGAACAATAAATAAAAATATCAATGATTTTTAATTAGTTAACTGATCAGAGTATCACAGTTCAGCAGCTCCAGCAGTTGGATGACAAAGAAGCTATCTAAACTATGTCACCTGTATACAACTAACAGTGCTTCTACAGGTTCAATATGACTATCAAAGCAGTAGACCTTATAAGGAGCAGCAATTTTATAAGTTCGACCCAAACTTTATCCATATAACCTAAATTTTGGATTATACCCAGCTTTCTTAGGTATAGTAAAGTGATTCCAGAAAAGAACCAGTCAAGTATAATGCCTCCAACCTCATTTCTTTTGTTAGCTTTTAAGAGCCCCATCCGTAACCCCTATAATGCTTTTTAGTGTCTTTGAGATTGGCAAGATGAATCCCTGTAGTAAAAAATAGCTATAATATTCACATTGAAATGCTTTCTGCATTGCACCAAAACTTTTAAAGATGTACACATCTTTTGGAAATTTTATACCATTTTGACCAACATCAAGCTTTGACAAGCTATACATATCATAACATTTCTGAGAGCTATAAAAGTCTTCTAGGAATCATTCTGAAGGGAGATAATCTAAAAGCAATCTTTCATTATCATGCATAACTGAACTTGGTCAGCTTGCAATACAGGTTTGTTGGGTTGAGTCTTTGGGTCAGTAGCCATATTATTGGATTTCCTACTAAGGCCTCAGGTTCAAATCTCACAGTGACTTTGGAACTCTTGGGTCTGTAGGCAACCAGTATTGGACCCAAAAAAAGCCAGACCACTAATAAATACACTGGATAATTCAAGGATAACATAAACTATACAAGTTGATTAATTTCTTTCCAATTCTAAGAGAACTGCAAGCTACGTGCACCATTCACTTCCCAAAAGGAAAACCTATATACACTGTTACGTAAGAGGGGAATTAATAAATCTTGTCCAGCATAAGAAAAAAAAAAAGATAATGAAATGTGTAGCTCTACCTGTACAAGATTACAATAAGTGCAAGTCCAAATTCTGCCAAAAGTAAAGGAAGATGTTACTGATATGGATCAGTTAAAGAACTAGAATCTCAAATGACATAGGTACAAGCACATTACTGATGACAAATATTCAGAAAGCACTAAAATTAAAGATTTCCTTGAAAAAGGCTTCACTACCTGGTGGATGATCCTGGAGGGCATGCATCCATCACAAATTTCACCCAAGCATTACGATTAACTGCACGCATACTTCTTCCCATCAGGTTACTGTCCATGGAAGGACGAAGACTCTGACTTTGGCTAGAAGCAGGTTGTCTTTGCTTGATCATCAGAAAAAAGTAGACTAAGAACAAATGTAAAATGAATTGTTAAACCACAAAAAGTGTTCCAAGTTTAAGCCTCATTCAACAAGAGGAAGGTACTTACTTTGATGTCTTTGACGTCTCCCAGGCAGCAGCATGAGATTTATTCCAAGTTCTCATCGCGTCAATAACATACCTAACATTTTAACAGACAAATGCAAATCATTCCTAACATAACAAATAAAGAGCCTTTATAAGGAACCAGAATGCTGAAACGGGGGGCTCAGTGACGTCGATCAAAAATTGACAGCAGATTAAGGGAAAGAATTACCCAGGAGAAGAAACGGATGTCACGAAGTACTGAATTAAGGTAGCAGCAAACAAAACAAGATAAACTGCAGTACACCTGAAATTGCAAAAGTAAAGACAGAAGAATTATAAGACACCCAATGGAGGAACCAGCAGAATATCTCTCTCACTCAAAGTCAGAAGCTGAGAATCCAACCCCTTCACTCCCCCTCCCCCCACCAAAAAGAAAAAAAGAAAAAAAAGAAAAAAGAAGCATCAGGCGGAAAGGTACAGAAAAGAAAAACATAATACAAATCTCCAACTCAAACTCAAGACCAGCCAATAACTGAAAATCAAAATAAATACCAGTCTAGCGCAAAACAATAACTGAAAATCAAAATAAATACCAGTCTAGCGCAAAACAATAACTGAAAATCAAAATAAATACCAGTCAAGAACAAAACAGACAACTTAAGTACCATGGCTCCTTTCTGGTTTTCTCTTTCAAAACACTATCGAAGAGGAAGAATGCACCCAAAAAGACCATATGCAGGAGTACCAAAGCAACTTTCGAACACAACGAAGATCTCTTCCCTGCCAAACATCAAAAAGTAAAAACCCAGTTCAAGAGAACTCGTTAAGCTCCACAAAACGGCCACAAGAACAGATAAATAAGAGGAAAATGGTACCTGGATCCGCAAGACAAGGAAAGACTTGATAACATCTCCCGCAGACTCCGAGGCAGGCCTCTCTCAAGGGGCGGCAGAGACCGGACATTGTCATAGAAATGGGTTCATCAGAGAGAAGAAAATGGAAGTCGAAATAAAAAAAGGGGGGATGAAAAAAATCTGAGAAGAAATTTAGAGGAACCGAGAGTTGAGAAAATTTTAATTGCAGTGACGAAGGAGGCTCGTCAACGGCCGTTGAATCAAGGTGGATGCGCACTGCGCCCAAAGTTATATTTATAGCAGAAAGGTTATATTTATTTGAGAAGAAAAATGTCTGGGGTTCTCAAATGGTCATTATGTGCAACCAAAGTTGCAAATGGTTGGGACTGGATTTAGTGGGTAGAAAGGACAGTTTGGTACATCACTTCCTACTCACCCAAATCACTGTTTGTGCACAACTTATTTGAGGATATCAAATTCATTTCTCAGATCTTCAGCGACCTTGTTTGTTCCATATACGTCTTACTATTTCTACAATTAGATAATAGAACTATGAACATTTGTAAAATTTTAACAAAAAATAAGAACGAGATGTAGAAAAATTGTTTTCCATCCCATCAACAAATGGCAGAAAATGGTGATGGAGAAGGAAAAGAGCAGCAAAATGAACTCAACCTACCGAAGAGAAGCAAATCTAGAAGCATGAAGAAGGTTTGTTCCTAATATAGTTGTTAGGTCCCACGAAGACAACTCAGTGGAGGGGGATTGACCAGTTTAATGACTAATTTTCATATTCTACTCTTAATTGGCTTTCAATTGATGCAATTATGTTGCACTCAATCACAATAATAAAAAAATCAACACAATTGTTAAATTTAGGACCCTATGATTAAAACCTCGAGCAAGATGAGAGAGGGAAAAGAAAAAGGGCAAAGAGAGAGAGAGAGAGAGAGAGAGAGAGAGAGAGAGCTCGGTAGAGAGGAAAGAAAAGAAAAGTGAGAAAAAGAGTTTAGGCTTGAAATAGATTATTCCACGAGTTGAGAAGTGGAGAGCTTGATTGAACCCTTCAACCAAGATCCCTATTTATACTATTTCCATTACATATTTAGGGAAACTTAAGAAATAAGTTAGGATCCCTAATTACATCAATCATGATTATCTAAATCTACATTAATCAAGAGAAGATAAATCAATTACATTAATTAAGGAAGATTGCCAAATCTTCCAAATCATGTGATAAGGATTTTAGCTCGTGTGATGACTCATCATTCTACCTTACGTGGTGACTCATCATGTTAGCTCATGTGGTAATGGTGGGTCCCACCTTGTAACACTCCCCCTCAAGATGGGAGTACGAAAACATTGTAAATGCCCAACTTGCTGCAGATGGTGGACTAGATCTTATGAGTGGCTGGTTTGGTGAGAATGTCTACAATTTGCCCTTGTGAGGAGATATGTTTAAGAGATAATATGTCGGTTTGGAATTTCTCTCATATGAAATGGCAGTCTACCTCAATGTGCTTTGTTCTCTGATAGAAGATTGGATTTGAGGTGATATGTATTGTTGTTTGATTATTGCAATGTAGATATATAGGGGCTTCTTTATAAAATCCCAGTTCAGTGAGAAGGAATCTAATCCATAGAAGTTCACTAACTTTGTGTGCCATGGTCCTGTATTTTGCTTCTGAACTGGACCTTGAAACTACATTTTGTTTCTTGCTTCTCTATGTAACCAACTTCCCTCTAACCATTATACAATATCCTAAAGTAGATTTTCTATCATCCGGGGATCCGGCCTAGTCTGCATTTGAGAACCCTTCTATGTTGAAGTGACCGTGGTTCTTATACAGAAGCCCTCTTCTTGGAGCTCCTTTCAAATATCGCAATATTCTTTCTAGTGTTTGCCAATGAGTAAGTTGTGGTTTGTGCATGTATTGACTCACCACACTTATTGCATATGATATATCCGGCCTTGTTACATAGAGATAAATGAGTTTTCGCACAAGTCTTTGATATTTTTTTATATTCACATGTTACGGTCCCGAATCTACATAGGGTGTCGTAGGGAGGAAGAAGAGAAAGACGAAAATCAAGCCAAAGGGAAGCTTGAAAACCCTAGGTTCTTTGGGGAGAACGCACACCCCTGAGCTCGTTTAGGAGAACTCAAAACCCTTGTTTACACTAAATCAATACTTGCCTTTTTCTCATTACTCTTACCTCTTAAATAGGGTTCACCCTTACAAGGTTCAAGATAAAATATTACAAAAATACCCCTGTATCCTATTAATTTTTTAACTAAAATAAATTAAAGTAAATTAAAGAAAAACAATTAGTTAGACTCTAAATAACTTAATAATGTTATTGCGTGCATAACATTACCCCTCCCACCTTGGAGAAAGAGTTTGTCCTCAAGCTGAAGGTAGGGTCTGCTTGCCGACATCTCCACTTGTTCCCAAGTAGCATCCGCTATATCTGTGGCAGCCCTCTGGACGACAAAACTGGAGCATTCCAACCGAGAAGCATATATATATATATATATATATATATATATATTGTTGACACTGCCAACATCACTTGCTGTAGCACACCCCAATACGGATAAGCAACCAAACAACAATTCGAACTATAACCTACTTCAAACTGGCAACTTCTACTTCAACATTAACAACCCTTGTGTGATCAGCCCCAACGATTGCCTCATGGCCAAAATGCAGCATGTCCCCAACCAAAAAATGTTGGAGGTCTGACTTGGCAACAACAATGTTGCTAGAATTGGGCTGAGAAGTTGGTGAAAAGATTACCCAGGGATGTAGATAAACGTGTGCTCCATTTGTAGACAAAGCATTCATCATACTGTTCATTATCATGTTGACCACTAGCTTTCGTTTAGCTCCCTTACCAACCTCCCCCAAATAGAAAGACTTCTGCCCCAAATAGAAAGCAGGAACAACTTCCTCATACAACGCCTTTACCACAACAGGAATTGCAACAGGTGGACCTATGCCCATTACAAAAGGGTCCACACCAACCGCAGATAAATTCCTGGATACACCAAGAATTGGTAATGTTGTTTGTTCTGCAACATTTTTCTCCACAGAAATCACAACATTATGTCGACAGACAGAAATCACATCATATAATGTTTGCATCCAGCAAACCCGCATGCCAACATGGGCTGGAAAACCAGCAGCGCTGTCTAAGGATCCATGATGACCCAACCCCAAAACTATGGCTGCAGACAACATATTGTGGAAGAACCCATGAGCCTCTTTAGGTGGCCTGTAGGTGCATATTCTGCTATAATGAGAACAACCACCCTGCAATCATATTTTTCAGTCGGTGGAGCCCGTCCAAGTTCACCACATTGGCCAGCATGTTGCATTCATAGTATACAAATAATTGCCTCTAGGAAGGACCGGTCGTCTCTAGAGTTGGTAGCAGCAACGTCGTTGTAATTCTGTTGAGAGGTCCTTCCCATATCAATTGGCACCATTGCATACCTGCACCCAACACTAGGCTGAATCCCTTTGATCATGCTAGCACAGATCTTGCAGGCTACATTACCCCCAAGAATAGGCGGATATTTTGCATAACCCATGTGTTGTTTCATTCTGCATGGCCACAGTTTTAAGCATTGGTTTCTAGCTGTCTGGCAGCAATATTGTTGCACTACCACAATAGCACTGTGGCCTTGGCTGTCTAGCCACACTGTTTTCTGCACTGGCACATCAGACATCATTTGGTGGAAGAATCCACAAACCTCTCCCAAATAGAAAACATCATGGAAAACAAGATCTGCATTGTGAATTTTTATCGGTGGGTGAGCAATTCCAAAGGGTAGTGCCACGACAACAAATATTGCTTCAATTGCCCCAGCTGTCTCAAAGTGATGGCTAGTACTACCCTTTGTTGAAAACAATGCCAAAGCCCCTGTTATTGCATTGGATTCAACCACATCATAACCCACTTTATTCGAATGAAGGGGGGACTGTTGTAGCGCAATAGCCATAGCTAAAATTGCCCCCCTCCCATTAGTATGTAGCTAAGTAATGTGATGAGCGTCACCTGACATTTCATAACCACTAATTTCAGCATAAAAACTGACACCACGTTCTTGTGCATTCAAGATCCTCCAACACCCTTACACTAGAACATTCACCTATTACAAAGCCAACTCGAGCAGAGTCAAGTGGTCTAGAAGGTAAATGGTGATACTTTGAAGGTAATGTTTTGGACGTGTGCCTAGTTATGTAGAAATGAACCCATTTGGCAGCCTCAAGAGCTTTAAGAATGGCACCTGCAGCCATCATTTTGTTGAAGAACCCATGTGTTGCAAAACCAACAACTTCCTCCTATCTCCTCTCCACATCCATAAGTGAAGGAAATGCAATGCCACTAACAATCCCTTGTTCAACTGGAGGACCCAAGTTTGCCACTATTGACATTAAGTCAGTTGTTCCAAAATGAAGAAGGGCATCTGCTGTAGAACCTAATGCATAGCAAGAAGAGGAATAAAAATTTGTGCATAACCCACATTTTCCTTTGTTACCAAATAAATGAGATAGTACGTTGAGCTGGCCTAAATATGGACCTATCAGTTTTCTTATTTCCAACTTGTTTTCATAGATCTTAACAACAATATTCACTGCAGCATTTATAAGATTCTCATGAACTATAGATGCACCCTGCGATTCTTTTGTATTTTCTACATATTACAAGTGTTGATCTGCATCACTTCTAACAGGTTTTATTTTCTGCTGTTGAGCCCATTTTTGCACTGTAACAACAACAACAATTCAAAATTTCGTCAGACTATTCAACCCAACAGTCTTTCCAATTGTTCCCACGTTGGCTACCATCTCATTTTTAGAACTCATACTTGATTGAAAAATTGCCACGAACAATGGTTGAGCAACATACATGGGACCCAAAAAATTAAGCACAACGCTGCCAAATTGATAATGAACAAACTCACTGTTGCTGTTCTCATCAATAGAAAAATAAAACATCACCCATATTTTTTTTTCTACCATTCCCAGAATCATCAAACTCTTTAGTATAGAATTGCAATACCCCCCCTTTTTGCCAGGAATTTCATCATAAATCACAGGTCCCAGGATCGAAACCTGGCTCGGATGAGGAAGAAGAGAAAGACAAAAATCAAGTCAAAGTGAAGCTTAAAAACCCTAGGTTCTGTGAGGAGAACGTACACCCCTGAGATTGTTGATGAGAACTCAAAACCCTTGTTTACGGTAAATCAATACTTACCCTTTTCTCATTACTCTTACCCCTTAAATAGGGTTCACCCTTACAAGGTTCAAGATAAAATATTAAAAAAATGCACATGTGGCCTATTAATTATTCATCTAAAATAAATTAAAGAAAATTAAAAAAATTAATTAGACTCTAAATAACTTAATAATGTTATTGCGTGCATAACACCACATCTTCTCCAGTGCCTACAGATAATTTTGTATTGGAATCCATAGGGGTTTCTACTGGTCTACATCCCATCATTCTTGTCTCCTCCAGTAGATCAATGATATACTTCCTTTGAGATAGTATAATCCCATGTTTGGACTGTACTACTTCAATACCCAGAAAGTATTTAGGTATTCCAAGATATTTTGTCTTGAATTCTTCACATATCTTTTCTTTGATTTCCTGAATGCCATCGGGATCACTACCGATTAAGACAATATCATCAACATATACGACCAAAATCACTTTGCCTTTAGGTGTGTTTTTAAGAAACACAAAGTGATCTACGAAACATCTGTGAAATCCTATTCGTATGAGTGTTTGGCTAAATTTATCAAACCATGCATGAGGAGACTGTTTCAAACCATAAAGGGATTTCTTCAATCGACATACCGACTCCCCCTCAACAACAAATCCAACTGGTTGTTGCATATAAATTTCTTCCTTTAATCCCCATTGAGAAAAATATTTTTCACATCAAGCTGATAGACCGGCCAGGAAGAATTAGCAGCAAGAACTAATAAAATACGTACTGAGTTCATTTTGGCCACCGGGGAGAATGTTTCCTCATAATAGATCTCATAACATTGTGTATAGCCTTTGGCAATGAGGTGAGCCTTAAGGCAAGCAATTGACCCATTTAGATTGTATTTAACTATAAAGACCCACTTACAGCCGACATATTTTTTTTTTATGGAAGAGGAATTAGAGCCCATGTCTGATTCTCATAGAGTGCCTGCATTTTTTCGTCCATTGCTGCCTTCCACTGTTTCCACCGTGGATGTTTTAGATCCTCCTGATAGGACTGTGGGATTGAGTTGGAGGAGATAGACTCAAAATTTTTGACAACATGAAGAGGATAAATGACGGTGAGACACAAATTGGACATGGGATGAGAAGTAGAGGGCCTAGTGTAGGTTCTAGATTATTTTCTTCAGGCAATGGGTCGAGTATCATATTGTGGTTCAAAAGGATCAGGAGAAGATGGACTTACCTCGATGGAATTCGTAAACTCCACAGGTGTGGTGTCAGCCAGCGTTGTAGGGAATTGAACAGTTTCTGTAGCATGGGGCACAACCGGTCGAGGAGAGGCTGGTATAGAAGAGAGACTGGTACAAAAGAGAGACCTAGAGGAGTATTGTCAGAGTAGTATGAAGAGTCTTAAAAAAATTTTACATCCCTGGACACAAGTAACCTTTGGAGAGTGGGATTGTAGCAAATATAACCCTTCTGTGTGCGGGAGTATCCTAAGAAGATACACTTGACAAATTTTGGATTAAGTTTACTATGTTGTGGGGAAGTAATATGAACAAAGTATGTACAATCGAAGACTTTAAAGGGAAACAAAAAAGGATCACCATGTGGAAACAGTAAGGAATATGGGGATTTATGACAGAGAACAGAAGAGGATAGCCTATTTATAAGAAAACATATAGTAAGGATAGCATGTGGCCAACAAAAGTATGAGACTTTCATGGTATACTATAAAATTCAAGCTACCTCAAGAAGGTGATGGTTCTTCCATTCTGCTACACCATTCTATTGGGGGGTGTAGGCACAAGTTGTTTGATGGATAATGCCATTCTCTTGACAAAAATAGTCAAGATCTTTGGAACTATATATTTCGCATTATTAGACCTAAGTGCTTTGATTTTCTGACCAAATTGAGTGACAACCATAGCATGAAAGGATATAAAAATGGATGGTAGCATATCGCTCTTTAAAAATAAATAGCCATGTGGTACGAGTAAAATCATCAATAAATATAGTAAAGTGCTTGACTCGGGAAATGTTTGAGACACTCAAGGGTCCCTATACATCTGTGTGGATCAACGAAAAAGGAACAACACTTTTAAGTTCTAGACAAGGTGAGTATGTCGTCCTCTAGTGTTTGCTCAGTTGACACACTTCACAATTTAAATTTGACATATCCTTAAAGGTAGGAAAAATAAAATGAAGAGATTGTGCGGATAGATGTCCCAACCGATTGTGCCATAGACTTGTCTCAGTTTCCTTGTTTGAGACGATATTTATTTGAGGCACATCCAGGTAATAGAGTCCCCCTTGTTCACGGTCTCCACCAATCACTTGCTTCGTTGTAAGATCCTAAAACACACAGGAAGTGGGTGAGAATGTAATTGAGCAATTAAAATGTTGTGTTAGCTGACTAACAGATAGAAGGTTTCAAGGGAAAGGTAAGAACAAAAAGAATACCTGTGAGTGGAAGTGGTAGTGTAACAGAGGTGGATCCTTTCCCGAGAACTTTAGTGTGAGAGTCGTCAGCTATGGTAACAAATTTATTTGAGAGACAAGGAGAAATTAAGTGGAGTAGATTTTTTTTACCTGTGAGATGCTCGAAGGCCCCTGAGTCAATTATCTAGGATGAAGAGGAGGAAGTGGTAGAGAGCATACCTAAAGTGGTAGTGGCAGTAATAGTTGACGATGAACTTGGTGGAGAGATCATCAGAGTTTTCATTTTCTGGAATAAGTCATACTCATCATCGGTAAGGCTTTTATTTTCTGTTGGTGGGGTAGACTGATCCTCCTTTGTATCACTTATTGAAGCTTGATTAGCCTTAACCCAGTCCGATGTGCCATGGATTTTAAAACACTGATCTATAGTGTGAAAATATTTCCCACAATAGGTGCATTCCTTGTTGTCTGTTCTGACAAAACCATTCCTTCCACCTTTTCCTCGTACTCCTCTATAATTTCTTCCATGGCCTCGGCCACAGTCGGTTTATGTGGCACATACATGATCAAAGATGGGAATAGCAGAGGTGCTAAGGAGTTGACTTCTTGCAACTTCGAGATATGGCTTAATGTTTGCTAGGCAAATGGCAGTGGCTAAGGCTTCCTTTTGCTTGTCTTGGATAGAGACATCGATGGAGGTAGGCTAAGCTAGCTTCCATTCTTGAAGAAGGCCTCTAAACCGAGCCACATATTCATGGATATTTTCTCTTTGTTTAGTGAACATTATTTGGAGAATATCATATGGCCTGTGTAAGTTATCAGAGTTTGAGTACAACTTAGCACATGTCTCCCAAATTTGTTTGGCGGTGCGAGATGAATAACATCGTTGGAGACAGGTTCTTCACTGCTATTGATGAGCCAACTAATTACCTAAGTGTCATTTTTAACCACTTAGCATAAGCAACATCTTCTTCATCAATGGGTGGCACAAGTTTGGTGAGGTGACCAAATAGGTCCCTCGTTATAAGGAACCGTCGAATCGATGTGGACCAGCTAAAGAAATTTGATATCCCTCGCAATGGTATAGTAGTAATCTTGAGAATATCATTCTTGCTACCCATGTATTCTTCAACAATAAGAGGCAATTCAAAGATAATAATGTACTCAAATTTGAAGTATCAGTGGCTTGGAGATTCAAGTGCAGCCAAGGCTAGCTCAGGTAGATGGGAGGAAAACCCAAGCTTATCAAGTCTTTAGGCAAGGAGGGAACCCTTTTAGTCCAGTCAACTTGCTGGCCAAAAGTTTCTATAATTAATTCTTGTTGGAAGAAAGGCTCAAGCCCACAAGATATGGACCCACCATGATCACGGGAGGTGGCATTATGAGTCTTACACAATAAGAAGTCATACAGAACCAAAATTATTATGGAAATAGGTCTCATAGAAGAGTTTCAGTTTAAAGGTGTTTTAGTCATGTTAGTCTTCTATTTATATTGGGTTATTTAATTATGCAAGAACTTATCTTTAAGTGTTAGAGTTTGGGTGTAGTTGGGACAAAAGTAGTTTAATTGTAATTGGACTCTACTACCTTCCTCTATTATAAATAGAGGTTCATGTACTTTGATTACATTATGTCAATGAAGTATTTCTCTTTTCCATAAATTCAACATGGTATCAGAGCAGGTTCTATGAGTTGACTCGATCAAACCACAGAGATAATGTGATCATTTTTTCTGATCTATTATCTCTAGCAGTTTAGGTTCGTATTTATCTTTTTTAAGTCCCTATACCCGTTATTTGCTTTACATTTTTCACCTCTATACTACTATTCTATTTATGGGAGTTTCTGGTTCATGATCGTCGACCTTGACGATCCCTCTCTGTCTTTGAATCTGTACTATGCCGATTGCTCTGCTTGTTGGCATCACTATCTCCAACATTATTTTTGGAAGGAAGATCGTATTTCCAGTAGCCTTCAACCTCGTCCAGTAAATTGCCTTCAAGTTGGAAGATCGTATTTCTGGATTTTATTCTCACTCTATTATTCTGGTACTCGTTCTTATTTTGGAAAGCTCTCTACTGGATTTTTTATTTTTCTGGAAGGTGACTTCTGGATTGAATTATTTTCGGAAAGCCCTCTCTGTTTGGAAGCGTATCGTTGTTCCAATCTGTTCGACTGATGGGGAAAGATGACCTACTATTGTTGATTTAAATTGTTTTTGGAGACAACGGACTTCGTACGGTTCTCCGCTTTGCTCAGCAATCACCAACATTGAGTTGTCGTCTTTGTTTTTCTACTACCGCTGGCATTTCCATACCAAGATACCGATCCTGTGAGCTTCCAAATTTTTTTTTATCTACCTCTACTGGATTGATTTTTATTCAGATGAGTTTATTTTGGAAGTCATATTGCTCTACTCCGTAAATTACTCTATTTGCTCGGTTGGAGCTGGATTAGCAGATCGTGATTGATTCTCCTGGATTTTTCCTGTTCTTCACTATCTCTGCTGTTGCTCGTAACTATCTCTGGTTTTTTTTACGCCATGGGGAAGAAGCATTGTTACCGAATTAATATTTCTTCCTAGGTTTGGAAGTGTTGATTAAATCTGGGCCAAGCCAGTTTCGCCAAACCCAGATCAGGCCGAGTTAACCTAGCAACCCAAGGCTACTTACTGGTTCTGTTCATGTCCAGGTCAACTTGGACCAGCTCAATTTGGCCCACTTATTTTTCAGCCTCGGTATATGGGTCCATGTCCCAAGTTTTACATATATTTCTGCCTCGACTTGGCTATTTTGATCTACTATTTGACTCAGCGGGACTCAATACTTTTTTTCGATTGGATTATTATTTTGAGGTATTCGCAACACATTCCTTGGTCAACATATTGCATCAGATTATTTTGTGGGTCCTTTTTGCAAGGATTTTAAATATTTTGGTTCGTGTTATATGGGCCCAGGCCCATTTCAGATGAGACATTATTATTGAAGAAGTGGTGGCCTCATCATCTTATCTTCCTCTTTACCCATTACCCTTGGGTTATTTGGTAACCTTTCTCCTATCATCCTTTATTTGACTCTCACATACCTTTGGGCCAACCTTTTGAGTGTCGCTTCAGTTGGGAGTTTAAGTCCATCACGTATATGGGTGTTTTAAGTCCATTGAGACTTTTTAATGTACATGTGGGTCTTTTATCCTCGTCTTGTGAATGATAGGCATTATTCACTTATTATGTCTTTTATCATCATCTTGTGAATGACAAGCTTTTATCACGTATCACGTCGCCATCTTGTGAATGACAGGTATTTATCATGTATCACGTCGCCGTCTTGTGAATGACAGGTATTTATCATGTATCACGTCGCCGTCTTGTGAATGACAGACCTTTATCACCCATTTCTACCTATGAGAGTCGGTGCCCAGGTTGGGACACCGTGATGGAGGAGCTTATTACTACATATATGTTACACCCCTTAATTGGCATTTATTACTCGTACCACTTGAGAGTCATTTTCCTATGGAGGGACATGGTGACAAAGGAGTTTTACTACACTTATGAGCACTAGGGATAGACCCACTACCTGTGAAAGATAGGAGTGCCACTACCTGCGAATGATAGGAGAGTGCCCTACATCTAGCATCAGTTATGACTAGAATATGGAGTGATATCATACGACTTGGAGTGATTTTACTCTCACTTATCTTATGCTAGCTAGGCCTCATGAAAGAGACCACTAGCTTGAGGGGGAGTGTTGGAAGATATGGAGGACTGTCATTTTATATGAAAAGATCCTATACACCATTTGCATCAAGTTGGGAGTTCATGATGTTTTCTCACCCCCAACTTGAGGGAGAGTGTTGGAAGATGGGTCCAAGTCCACACGACCAAGGAAGACCCACATATCCAAGTGTGTTGGAAAATGGGCCCAAACCCATAAGATATGGAGCCACCATGATCACACGAGCTAGTGGGACCAAACATGATCAAGTGAGGTGGCATAATGAGTCTTACACAATAAGAAGTCTTACAGAGCCAAAATTATTATGGAAGTAGGTGTTTTAGTCATGTTAGTTTGCTATTTATATTGGGTTATTTAATTATGTTAGGACAAGTCTTACACAATAAGAAGTTTTACAGAGCCAAAATTATTATGGACGCAAGTCTCACAGAAGAGTTTTAGTTTAAACGTGTTTTAGTCATGTTAGTCTTCTATTTATATTGGGTTATTTAATTATGCTAGGACTTATCTTTAAGTATTAGAGTTTGGATGTAATTGGGACAAAGGTAGTTTAATTGTAATTCGACTCTACTACCTTCCTCTATTATAAATAGAGGTTCATGTACTCTGATTACATTAAGTCAATGAAGTATTTTTCTTTTCCATATATTCAACAATTCTCTAGTCTTCCTTGTAGAGAATAACAAAAATCAATCAATAAGCATGAGATCAAGTAAGGCAAGGTAGCTATTCCAAATTAGATCTTTCCAAGATCATTCCAAAAATATATTTGACTCCAAAAATTTGATAAACCAGTCTAGATTCAGTTCCTCATAAATTAGGCAAGATATGATTGATTTAAAATAAAAAAAATAAGCCTAATCAAGAAGATATTGTGAGATCTTCAAAAACAACAATCTTTCTTCAAATGGATTGGTGTCAACTAGACTTTTTCAAGGACCACTTCCTTACTTATTTTGTGTTTGAATCCTTTTATGTAAAACACAATATTCTATTCTTGATTTTCCAAGAACAATCAGCCAACTCATGGCTCTCAAAAATTTCTCCAAAAAATCACAAACTGAGTAGAGTTCTTCAAACAACTTGGTTAATGGAGAAACTTAGCATAGAAGCTAAGTAATTAGGTTTATGAAATCCAATGTATAAAAAACCACTTATAATAGGCTCACACGCTTCAATCTTGCTTCACAAACTATGAGTATCTTTGATCGTAACTTCTTAGAGCATTCTTTCGACATGGGGATTCTAAATTTGATGTTCTGATACCATGTTGAATTTAGTACCCCATAATTGAAACCTCGAGCAAGATGATAAAGGAAGAAGAAAAAACGCACACAGAGAGAAAGAGAACTCGGGTAGACAGGAAAGAAGAGAAAAGAGAGAAAAAAAGTTTAAGCCAGAGAGAGATTCTTCCACGAGTTGAGAAGTGGAGAGTTTTATTGAACCCTTCAACCAAGACCCCTATTTATACTATTTCCATTATATATTTAGGGAAACTTAAGAGATAAGTTAGGATCCCTAATATCCCTAATTACATCAATCATGATTATCCAAATCTACATCAATCAAGGGAAGATAAATCAATTACATTAATCAAGGAAGATTGTCAAATCTTCCAACTCAAGTGATAAGGATTCCAGTTTGTGTGATGGCTCACCATACCACCTCACATGGTGACTCATCATGCCAGCTCATGTAGTCATGGTGGGTCCCACCTTGTAACAACAATGATTTTTATAGAGGTTCACATCCCAAAAGTAGTTTGTTAATCTACTCCCAAAATAGCCACGAGGGCCAATTGCAACAAATTCTCCAACAAAGTGACTACACAACTTCAATTAGGCTACCCAAAGGACTTATTACAACAACTTAGGCAATCAAAAGATAAGCTTAGGTATCCAACACACCAATTCTAGCCACCACCAGAGCTCTGTGAATAAAGTGAGGATAGATTTTCGGATTTGACTACTCAAGGCTTGTTCAAATACAATTGTAAATGATACTTGCATACAATATAAACACAATAAAAGATCAATTGAAAATATGATACCTAAGCCTAGGCGCCTAACAAGGTGATGAGGATCTTAATTTGATGCCATTAATATGATTTCAAGCCTAATCAATACATATGTTGAGTCTACACCATCCTCATCAGCTATGCCATTCTCACCACCAATCACCTTCCATCTTTAGCTCCTCTTTCTCCTCTCTATTGCATATTCCATCCCGTCCATTTGTGTCTTCCTCACCCATTTCCATCGATCCACTTACTCCTCTATCTCACTCTCCATCTACTCCAGCTTCACTCGGTATCCTTAATATCCTTTCATTGATGTAACATCACACAATTTTTACTTCCTACTTTCCTTTCTCATATTTTGAAAGTTTTAAAACTAGTCACTTAGAAAGAAAGATTCTTAGTGGATGCATGCCATGTAAGAGGAAATTAATGTAATGCACTTAAAATGGATTATTTGTAGATTTTATATTCAATGATAGTAAATCCATAATTTGTATATAAAAAATATTATATTTATTATTTATATTCTTTGTGCCCTTATTTCCAGTCCACAATTATCTCATAATATAGGGTTATGACAGTGCATAACATAGTATTCATGTTATAACTTACAAGATACAAGAAAAATTGACTAGGGTATTTTAGTAATTTAAAAACTTAAAGAGGAGAAAGAGGGAGAACACTCAAGAGTGTTTAACAAAGAGAGAGAGAGAGAGAGAGAGAGAGAGAGAGAGAGAGAGAGAGAGAGAGGAAGAAGAAGGGGAGGAAGAGGAGAGTGCATGCAAAGGAGAAGGGAAGAGGAGACCGTAAGGAGGAAGAAGGAGAGAGAGAGAGGGAGAGAAAAGGAAGGAAAAATGGAGGCAAGAGGAAGAGTAAGTTCTAATCCGAAGTCATTGTTTTCATTTTCTCGTTGATTTTATGCTTCCTTTTCATTTTCTTCATCTCTTAGTTTGTTTTAAAACAAGAATTGATATTTTTTTGTTGAAGAGAAGATATGGATAGATCTTATATAACTTTCACAATAAGAAGTTTTATAGAACCAAAATTATTATGGAAGGAGGTCTCGCATAAGAGTTTTAGTTAAAAGGTATTTTAGTTGTGTTAGTCTTCTGTTTCTGTTTAGTTGTTTAATTATAGGATTTATCTTTAAGTGTTAGACTTTGGGTATAATCGGGACAAAGGTAGTTTAATTGAAATTGGCTCTACTACTTTCCTCTATTATAAATAGGGGCTCCTGTACTCATATTACAAAGTGAAGTTTTTCTCTTTTTCAGAAATTCAACTTAGTATAAGAGCAGGTTTTGTGAGTTGACTTGGTCAACCCACAAAGATAATATAATCATTTTCTGTTCTATCATCTCTAGTAGTTTAGGTTCTTATTCTATCTTTTTTTTCTCTTTCCAGTCCTGATACCCATTGTTTTCTAGGTGTTTGTACCTCTATAGTGAGATTTTTATATTAAAATTTTATATTTCTGGAAAGATATTCAAGTATAATTGCCAACACAAAATTAATTTTGGAAATTGAAGTTTTCTACAAAGAGAAATTGCTATTTGAAACATCAAAGGTTAGACTACAAGAGAGGTTTGAGCAGTAGCAGAAAGCTTCAACTTTCGAGTTATTTCGTGCCATCAAGAACAAAACTTTATATATATATATATATATATATATATATATATCCATAAGTCTATTTTATTAAATATTCAACCAATTCTCAATCTGAATTTTCTAGAGGGAGATATCATTCTTAGAAGAGTCAATGGTCAAGCTGGCAAAAAAGGAAGATTACTCAATTTGGCTAGATTATATAGTCCAAATCTATCAGATTATTTATCTTAAAAGAATTATATTTTATGAAGATAAATTATACTTGTATGAAATGTATAAAAGTCTATTTTCATTAAGATAAATTTTATGTCAATTTGATCTATATTTAAAGAGATATTCACATTGGATACTGTATGCATCAAACTAGAGAATAAAGATAATCAAGAGGTCATGAAAGATTCAAGAATGTATATTTTTGTGCAAAAGTGGGTATCAAATTAAATATATTCGAGTCTATTTTCTTTAGAAACAATTTTTTTGTGATTCTGAACTATAGTTTGGGAGATATTGATCTCAAAAGTTCCAAAGGCCAGTTCTACCAAAAATCTCTCTTTTTTTTCCTATTTCTCTCCTATTATCTCTCTAGTCATTGACGTGAATAGAGTCCCGTTTTCTTCTAAAATCCAATTTTTTAGCCAAATGTGTCTTCTAATCAGAGAGTTTTGGTCCGACTTCAACACTATCTTCTTATTTTAAGCTTCTTTGATCCCAAGAATCTCTTATCTTTAGAAAATCTAACTTAGGAAAGTGCTACTAATTTAGGAAAGTTTGTCATTGGAAAGTTTCTGGTTTGATTCTACAGAATTTGGAAAGTATTCTAGATAGGAATTTGTTGAGTATTTGATTAGAAACTTGCCTCATATAGACTAATCAATTTGGAAACAAAAACTTGTAAGTTAAGTTATATAATTATCATAGTTTCCATAGTCAATATTGTTTTCTAGTTTGTGTTTTTGTTACTTGGTTGTATATCCTTTGCATTATCAACTTCGAATTTTTTTGCTCACCCTCATAAAATTATCTTGAGGTTATACCTAGTCAAAATTTGTTAAATTATTTTTCTATCATTATAGTCTCCTTCTTATTATCGATGTGGTTATTTTTCCTTCGTTACATTCCCCACATACCCCTTTTTATCAGTTACCTTTTTCCTATCATCCTTTTTTTACTCTCGCATACCCCTTTGGGCCAATCTCTTGTGCATTGCTTCAATTGATTTTTCTTTTTATATACATATGGGTGTTTTAACCTTAAGTGGGTATTTCTCGTTGTACTTTGAGTGACAGGCGTTATCCTTTTAGTGATTGTTATCACTACTTTTGTTTGAAATCCTATGAGGTTAGTTTCAAAAATTTTTATACATACATCACCCATCTTATTTTTTGAGAGTCTGTGTTCGACTGAGTTTTTATCCTTGGGATACCTTCATGAAGGAGATAATAAATATAGTTATGTTTTTGTTTCAAGCTACGATTACACCTATACCTTCCAACTTGGGGGGGAAATTACAAAAAGAGGTACAAAAAAAAAGTATTTTATTCCACATGTTGTGGTAATTTTTATGTGACCAAAATATTGAAGACCAAGAATCATTTTCATTGCAAGCTAAAGTTATAAACTCCAGTTTGAGGGGGAGTGTTGAAGAGCAGATATGAAAGAGTCTTACATGACTCTCACAATAAGAAGTCTTACAAAGCCAGAATTATTATGAAAGGAGGTCTTACATAAGAGTTTTAAAAGGTATTTTAGTTATGCTACTCTTCTGTTAATGGTCAGTTGTTTAATAATACTAGGACTTATCTTTAAGTGTTAGACTTTGGGTGTAATTGGGATAAATGTAGTTTAATTGTAATTGGACTCTACTACTTTCCTCTATTATAAATAAGGGCTCACGTACTCAGATCAGAACAAGTTAGCAAAGTTTTTTTTTTTTAAGAAATTCAACATATTTGTTCGAACTGAGGTGTTTGAGTTAGAATTTAAGCTTCTTGGGTTAAAAAAAGTTCACTTTATACGTGATTGATCGTGTATTGGGTTCTAGTCTCCAAAATGGATGGTTTTGTTTAGATTAGGATGATTGGTTTTGGAATTTTATGTTTACTTCTATTCATGCATGATTGGCCATGTATTGAGTTTGAATTTTTGAAAATCAAGAGTTTTGATTTAGATTAAGGTTGTTTAAGTTTATGAAATTTTATACTATTTGATTTATGTATGAATAGTCGAGTGTTGAGTATTGATTATTGGAATTAAAGGTCTGAGTTTGTTTGATTTTTTTAATTTCATATCTCTATTCGATTTTGGCATAATTAGTTGAGTATGGAGTAAAAAGCATTGAAATTAAAGATCTAGGATAGATGGGTCTTGTTTTAATTATTGAGATTTTATGTTTTTATTCAATTCAAGCATAATTAGTCAAGAATGGAATATGGAACATTGAAATTGAAGATCAAGGATAGATGGGTGTTGTTTTAATGCTGGAATTTTAAGTTTTTGTTCAAATTAAGCATAATTAGTTGAGTATGGAGTATGGAGCATTGAAATTGAAGATTTGAGATAGATGGGGGTTGTTTTAATTGCTGGAATTTCATGTTTTAGTTCAATTTAAGCATAGTTAGTTGAGTGGAGTTTGGAGCATTGAAATTGAAGATTTGGGTTAGATGGGAGTTGTTTTAATTGCTGGAACTGCAGGTCCTTGTTCAATTTTAGCATGATTAATTGAGTAGTGGGTATGGATTACTAAAATTGAAGGTTTGGATTGGATTTAAGTTATTTAATTGAGTAGTTGTTATGGTCCCTAGCCATGGATCTAGTAACTCGGCGAGTTGAATATGAATCCAGCACTGTTAGAGAGTTTCTTAACACGTTTTTGTGAAAAGAAACTATCTTTTTCTTCCCTCACACGTTATAATTGAAAAGGAGTTTCCTTTTCTCAATTATAGATGCAACCAGCAAGTTAAAGGACTGTTTAAGCACTCAGATATGAAACCCCTCTTTTATGATTCATGTGAAGTGGGTTTTACTTGCTGTAATTACTCAAGAACAACCCCTTTCCCTTTACTGAATTCATTCCCCTTGAAAAGGAGTTTCCTTTTCTTAATTATGAATGCACCAATTCAAGCAAGAGACTGTTTTAAGGATCCAATTATGAAACCCCACTTTATACCTCACATCAATGAGTAGGGTTTCTGAATTCATGCAACTACCAATGCTGAATGTAAAGAGGGCAGTCTCTAGCTCTTGTAAACTCGGAAAAGATAGATAAAAATACCTCTTGAAGACCTCCTTCAATTCAGCAACTCGAAAATCCCTTTCTTGATGCTAAGACTCAACCAAATCCTCCTTCCCTCACTATTGGTTCGTGGAAGAGATGGATGACTATTGCAGCATGGAAGAGAAGGCTGATTCCTCCTCCTTTTCCTTCCAAGATCTCCTCAAAGACTCCCCAATGGATGCAGCAAACCCCCAAGAGAGTTCACACCAAGAACCCTAGAATAGAGAGCCTAGAAGGAACCTAAATTACCCTAGTTTATGCTAATTCCGAACTTGCTTTATTTCTCCATCCTTACCCCTTAAATAGGGTAATTAACATCAACATAGGTTAGGGTTATTAAACCCAATTCTACCCCTACCTTTAAGTCTTATTACAAATCAATAAAATTCGAAATTAAAAGCAACATAAATAATAAAAGTAAAGTAGATGACTCAGTCTTATTGAGTCCATAACATCTGCCCCCCCTTGGAGATCGAGCTTGACCTCAAGCTCGGAAGCTGGGTAGACCTGGTGAAAGTTGTCGAGCCACTCCCATTTTGCGTAGTTGTGGCCGATTGCTGCCTAGTAATGGCATGCAGGGAGATGTCCGATGGTTCTTCCTCAATCATATCCTCTGTCACCTCGATATCCTCATTCTTCAACCTTATCGATCAAAAACAATCTTTTGCACTGATGCCCAACCCGATATGGTTCATCACAGTTGTAACATAGATTCTTAGCCCGTCGTTCTGCCATCTCAGCACTTGTCAATTTTTTTATATAAGGAGTTGTAGGATGACTAGATCTCAGATCCCCTGTCAAAGTAATACCCGGGTTGTTTCTCGGAGGAATGCGCTCCCCTGACCCTGGAGGTCGCCTGTGTTGTGCCTGTTGTCGCAATTCTAAAGCACGAGCTATATTCATAGCGCTGGATAAGTCAACAGGTGCATAGAGCTCCACCTCAAGCTTTAAGGCCTCTGTCAGTCCTGCTGTAAATAGCGCAACTTGCTGATCCACTTGTACCATACTGCTGGCTCGTGCTAATTTTTCCTGGAATAATTTTTGATATTGCTCCACGGCCCCAGTTTGGCGTAGTAAAACCAAATCTCCCAAAGGGTTACTGTAAGCCGGAGGACCAAAACGGAGAGAACACAGTCGCTTAAATTCATCCCAATCTACCACCTCGCTATCAACCTCAACTAGCTGGTACCAAAGTTGTGCTTCCCCTAGTAAGTGAAAGAGAGCTACGTTGATCGGTCATAGGTTGGGACTCGCTGATGGCTAAAAAATTTTTCACATCGATACAACCATATCAAAGGGTCTTCTGACCCATTATAAGTAGGGAATTCCATTTTAGTATACCTCGGAACAGTGCCTCCCCCCTGGTAGAAGTGTCCCCCCGGAATGAGGGGTCCTTGCTGTCCTAAAAAACTCGTGCGCCTCAGAAATTCATCTCCCCCTCTGTTATACGAATGGTCCCCTCCTCTCTGATCTGGAATGAGGGGTACAGTCCCTCCCCCATGGTTGAGGTGTCCCTCCGGAATGAAGGGTCCTTGCTGACCCGAGAAACTCGTGTGTCTAGTAAACTCATCTCCCCCTCTGATCTGCGAATGGTCTCCCGGAATTGGGTTCTTGCCAGTGCTCAGACCAGTCTCCATGCTATCCATCCTTCCTTTCAAAGTTTCCAAACTGAGAGTGAACTTCTCCTCCAATGCAGCAAATTTCTTGCCAGTAGTTAGACCATTCTCCATGCTATCCATCCTTCCCTTCAAGGTCTCCATATCGATATCAATTTTTGAGAACCTCTCTAGGACAATATCAAATTTTCTTTCAAGCAATTCAAAGTATTCATTGGTGCTTCTCTCTACCGGGTTACCCTGCTCTGATACCAAGTGTTAAGCATCTAGCGAATACTACCCAAAAGACCGGCCTGTTAGGAGCGGAAGACATAGGTACTTAACCCAGGACCATAACAGATTTCATAACTTTGTTCAATTTAGGTATAATTACTTATGGGCTGTGGATTATTGGAATTGATGGCTTGAGTTGGATTAAGATGGTTAATTCCTGGAATGTCATACTCCTACTGGGTTTACATATAATTAATTGGATATGGAGAAAGAGGTGCTGGAATTGAGGGTTGAGCAGATTATACATCATTTAAGTTTCTGGAATTCCACAATCTTGATTGATTTATGCATGATTAATTGGATATGGAGGAAAGTTATTGAATAGAGGGCATGGAATAGATTGAAGTTGTTTAGATAGGTGTATATGGAAAGTGAACCTCTAAAGTAAGTGGATTGATTTTGGACTAGGGTTAGTTAGGTTCTAAAGGTCATACTTCATTTGTTTTTAATATGATTAGAAGTATATCAAATTTGATTTATAAAATTGATAGTTCTAATTTAAACTAAGAAATAGTTGAACTCTATGAATTTGTGTTTTGTTTAGGTAAGCATGAGTAGTAGTGTAGTGGCTTCAACGATTTGAAAATGTTGTCTTACAGGGCAATGAGTCAAAGAGTTTAGTAGAAGCTCTTGGAGGTTTGATATCATACTAAAGGGGGGGTTGGTCAACTTGAAGTCCGAGATGAAGATCAACCGCATAACGCCCTTCACCAGTTGAAGTCGTTAGCGGAGTGCAAATGACATTTCATCTGGATGCTGGGGATGAAGCGGTCCTTCATCTCCATGTTTTAAAATCCTTCATCTCATTGAAGACCATTTTTTATCTTCTTTGAGATGAAGGACGCTTGCGGCTTGGTTTTTTTTCCCCCTCTCTCTCCTCGCACCCCCTTCTCTCACACGTCCTCATTTCCATTTTTTCCTCCCTCTCTCCCGCACCCCCTCTCTTGTCTCCCTGCGCCCCCGATGTCGCTGCTCCCTCTCTTGTCTTGGATTCTCGTCTCCGGCCTCTGTCTCTGCTCCCTCTCGTCTTCGGCCTCCGTCTCTCGGACTCACCCTCTCTCTCGCACCCCCTCTCTCGTCTCCGTGCCTCCCTCTCTTCTATCGAACTCGCTCTCTATTTTTCTCTCTCGCTTCTCTCTCTCTCTTATCCCTCTCGACCTCCCTTTCTTCTCTCTCTTCTCCCTCTCAGCCTCCCACTCCCTTCTCTCTTTGGCTATTCTCCTTTCCCCAAAAATACTTTTCGATTTCGATTTTGAAGATGAAGATGAAGATGAAGATGAACTTGTCCACACTAACACCCTATTTTGAAGATTTTGAACATGAACTTGTTCACACAAACACCCATTTCGAAGATGAAGATCATGTAGATGCATGAGATGAAAATGAAGATGAAGTAAGGTGGAAGAGTTCCCTTTAAGATTTAGAATCTCCCAAGGGAGTGTATTACTTAAAAGGTGATGTTTCAACCACAACAATAGTCAACCAAGTCTTGTTGTGGACTATCTTATCTTATTGAGAACCAGAAAGTGGACCATCCATGGATTGAACAAAGCCAAGTGAATGTTGAAAAATCTTAGGGTGAAGATATTTACTTAATAATTAAGTACCAAGTACAAGATTGTAGGATTGAATGAACAATATTGCAGAAGTAATTCTTTGTAGGATAAAATGAGCAAAAGTTTTATGTAGAGAAGCCTAAGAAGTCAACTTACATCCCAATTGAGCCTTGCCCTTAGTTTCCTTGCAACGTTATACAGGACCTCAACTCTATTTTAGAGGTTTCTTTCACTTGTTAAGAAATCTCAGCCAAAGTTACAAGGAGGAATGTAATGTTCAAGGAAATTAGGATTGGAATCCTAACGAGTCAGTTTGTAAGTCTTCTTGAATAACTAGAAAGGTCGATCAACCATATTGAATTATAATTATGGGTCAATTAGAAAATTTATAAGCAATAGTAATGGATTAAATATTTGAGACTTGGACTAAGAGTCATAATAAACTCGAATGGATGGCCGTAATTGACCATAGTTGTAAGAGTGTTAAATTATAGTCTAACTGGGAAACTAACCATAAAAATTTTGACCCTTGGCATATGGGGTTATGCATATGCTTACAAAATAATTATACCCCTGCTGTAGTGGGGAATTTGGGACTCGACTGGTTGACCAAGAGAGGAAAAATATTGTTCTATCTGCATAAAGAAGTCTGGGCCTCAACTGGGTGACCAAGAGATGAAAACTAGTTGTGCCTCAATTGTGGTAGGGAGTCTGGGCCTTACTTGGTTGTCCTGAGGATGATTATATGGACCTTATCAGAATAATTATAAGATGATGTAGACTTCAATTGGGACCCCAAGTGGGGAATTAGGACCTCTTTTGGGACGTTGATTGAGGGTTGTGATGTTATGCACGCAATAATATTTTTATTTTTATTTTTTTCTTTAATTTAATATATTTTATTTCAGTTAAAGAATTAATAGGTCACATGGGCTTTTTTGGAATATTTTATTTATAGGTATATTTTTGTAATATTTTATTTTAAACCTTTCAAGGGTGAACCCTATTTAAGGGGTAAGAGTAATGAGAAAGGCAAACATTGATTTAGCATAAACAAGGGTTTTGAGCTCTCCTCAACGAGCTCAGGGATGTGCATTCTCCTCAACAAACCTAGGGTTTTCAAGCTTCCCTTTGGCTTGATTTTTGTCTTTCTGTTCTTCCTCCCTACGAATCCATGTGTCAGATCAGGGACCATAACAACTGGTATCAGAGCGAGAACATGATGAGTGATTCTTCGTCCCAAGAAAAATGGATTATCATGCTCGATTTATTAGAAGAAATACGTTCAGGACTTATAGTATGGGAAAAAAACTTTGGGGGATGTAACGCGTAGAACTTCCATTAAAATTTCACTAATGGAGAGGCATCTCACTGCCGCAGAAAATAAGTTCATACGACCTAAATCCTTTGAGGATGAAAAATTCATGAAAGGAAAGGCAGTAGATGTTGTCTCGGACAGGAAGACAGGCCACAGGCCTGATAAATTAAAAATTTCCTTAGCAGGGAAATCCTCATCCTACCATTCACTGTCCGAAGTCGATGGGAACGATTTGGGTGCGACCTCAAATCCAAAATCGGGAACCATGAGAATCTCCGAGAAGAACGTTGGAAATCCGAAATCGGAGGGGTATTCTGCCAAAACCTTGTCGTTAATGGCTGATTTGGGTTCGACCTCAAAAAACCTCTTCTCACGGCCAGCAGAATGTCTCCCAGAACATAAGGTGAAAAAATTCCGATCTGACTCTGTCTCGATGACTCAGTTCAGTTGTCCCTCCTTTGTTTCGAAAAAAGGTTGACCTAACTTCTCCAAGCTTCACCAAGTGGAGAAGCACCGTGTGGTTGTTGTTCGCCTTCGACAACAATCAGGCTCGACTTTGTCAGCAACTTCATTTTTTTGCCATTGACGGGTTATGCACACTGAAAGGCAAAAAAATCAAAAGACTTCGATTTCGAAGTATAAATCGTTGCCCTGGCAGAAGATGAGAGGTCAGGTTCAGAAGGCTTCGATATGAAGCTGCTTCAATAGGCCCTTGATAATGATATTGTTGCGGAAGATGAAATCTCATGGCCCTTCGATTTTGTTTTCCACAATAATCCATGAATGAAGTTCGGTGTTGGAATCGTTGACACAGAATTGAATGAATTTTGTGCTTCTGATGGTGATTTGGCTGGTGATCCTAGATTGCGGGATGAATCCGAGGATTTCTTCATATCGAATGTTTTCTCAAAGGTAACTTACAGTTCCTGTTTGTCAAGACCAATGGTCTTGATATCTGGTGAGGTGTTGTGAGATGTCCAAAGAGTCCACTACTCGGATTTACAGTTGGGTTTAAAACATTATGTCTTCGGGGGCCCTTCTTTGATTCATATGGATTCCAAGTTCGGGGATAATCCTGGTGCCTTCCATACATTTGCTGAAATGCCCGGTCGAAATGTGAATGTTTGGCATGCCATGATAGTTGGACTCTACCAAAACATGAACATCGTGGAAGCACTGGGTGTCTTTGAGGAGATGGCAAGATAGCAGGTGATGGGTCCTATCACAGTGTCTCGTGTCCTTCCTATTGGTGCCCCACCCATTGATTTTTTCTTGGGCAAGTTGATACATAATTGCACGATAGAGAATGGTTTTGAATCTAATGTTTTTGTATCCAATGGATTGATTAATATGAATGCAAATTGGGTTGTGAAGGAGAGGAGACAGGAGGAAGTTGCTAGTTTTGCAGATCTTGGGTTCTTCCACAAATTGTTTTGTGCTGCTGTGGCAATGCAAAAATGGGCTCAACAAAAAAATATAAAACCTGTTAGAAGTGATGTAGATGACCAGCACCTGGAATTGGTAGCACATGAAAATGAATCACAGGGTGCATCTATAGCACATGAGAATCAGGGACATGCTGCAGTGATTACTGCTCTGCAGATCTATGAACACAAGTTGGAAAAAAGAAAACTGAGAGGTCCATATTTAGGCAATCAGCATGGCAGTGTTTATTGGCAGATAGGAAGTTCCATTCCATTGATTTCTTTAAACCCATCAAAGGCTCTCTTAACCCAGTTGAACGATGTTTTTCACACCGAAGAGTCACCTATATGGATGGATAGAAGCACTGAGAGAAAGGATTTTGCTGCAGCAGGTGTTCTTCTTCTTTTTGGCACAACTGACTTAATGTCAACGGAGGCATTGGGTTATGTTTATGAAGGATTGGTGGGAGGTCATCTTACTGGGCGATATGCATTTTGGGGAGAGGCAATTCTGATGCTTCCATTTGTTATTCCTAGCATTTCGATTAAGCCTTTGCAGTTGAAAGGTTTTGCTTCATCTTGGTCAAAAATTGTGCTGGAACCTGTGGAGAGTGGTGTTACAGAAGTTCAAGGCACTGATACACCTAAGGACATAACCGATGGGGCTAAAGAACGTTTGCACTTATCAAGATAGATAGCTGGTGCAGACGCGCATGGGTTCTTCAACATTTTTTTTGTGCTCTTGTTGTGGCAATGCAGCAACCAGTGCTGCCACCAATGACACTACTGAAACCAGTGCTGCCAGCCAGCTGAGCAAACAATATTGTTGTGGCAGTCCAGAATACATTGCTGCTATCCAGCCAAGGACACAATGTTGTTGTCCCAGTGCAGAACATAGTGCTGCTAGACAGCCAAGGACACAGTGCTGTTGTGGCAGTGCAGAAAAGTTTGCTGCTAGACAGCCAGCAACCACTACTGAAATCAGTGATTTTTATGCTTAGCAGTTTTGGTTTTTTGGACATGGTGGAGAATCTACAGTGGAGAATGATTTTTATAACTGTTGAAGGGAAAAAATTTAAATTCTGGGCGCCTGGATAGCATATAGGTGCTTCAGTTTTGGATACTATTCTAGGTGACAACAAAAAGGAGTCAAGGGGTGGGGACACTATTTCTGGTGAGCTTCAATACAAGGTTGTAGAAAACAGCACATAGCGGGCAGATTGTGATATTAGGGAGTCTTCCGTGGTCACCCACAAACTGCTACCAACACAAGCCTACACCATATTGGTTTGCGGCTGCAATAAAGACTTCAACAACAGAAGTATGTTATTGTTTGTGCGCACTTCATCAGGTAAGGAAGCTTTGGGCACAATTTTATTAAGTTAAGCCTCATGCATGTGAATGAATCCATTGTAATGGATCGTAAGGGATCCATAGATGAAGTTGCTAGTTCTGCAGCACATGGGTTATGCATAGTATCCCTAGAACTTGTTGGTACAATGGAACCTCATGACGTTGGACTAGATGAGGTCACTTACCTACAGGGTGGGGTGTGGAGGAAGTTAGTCTACAAGCTTAAAATTTGAAGTTCATCTTCATCTCATGCTTCAAATTGATGTCGTTCATCTATATGAAATTCAATTTCAAACTTAGTGCTAGTGTGGATGAGTTCATATACACTGGAAAACAGTTTCCAGTGTTAGTGCCCCAAAATGAAAAAATATCAAAAACAAGAAAATGAGTAACTTATAATAGTATACTTAATTAAAACATAATACTTATACTCCAAATTAGGTAAAACAAACATGATTACAACACGAATAATTAATTTAATGTATAATTAAAATAAATTAATATACTAATTAATTAAATTATATATTATATTATTTAATGATTGCAATTTATTGTACATTAATACAATAATTACGTGAGCCAATTAATTGTGCCCATGATTAATTATAAAAAATAAATAAATAAACAGGAAAATTTGATCAAATGCTAACTTTAACACACTATATTTTTACGTATTATTACATCGTCCAGAGGAAAAGCAGGGGGGGGGGGGGGGGGGGGGGAGGGGGGAGGAAATTGCGTTGTCCAGAGGAAAAACAGGTTGAGAATAGGATTTGCAAGTTTTTTTTTTATAAAAATATTGCACGTGCGAGTTCGCACGCTATGCGGGACGGGGTGTCGAGGTGGGAAAATAATTTTCACCCTCAACTTAGGTATCCGAACTGGTATCAAGGGGGTTCTGTGCTGTGCCGGCAAGAGCGATGGCCGGTTGATCTGATGGTGGAAGCAGGCGGTGGTAGGGGGTGACGACGATGGGAGAGGGTTCAGAGCAGCTGCTCTGGCTGGGCTCGACGCTATGGGAGTCGACGACGACGGCGATGAGAGGCAGAGAAGGTGATGTGCAGGGGGAAGGATTAGGTGCGGCGGCTGCGAAGGGGCATCAGCGGCAAGTGGGAGAAGGGAAAAACGAGAGGGAGAAGGGAGAAAAAAATTTCGAAGGAAGAAGATAGAAGGAGGCGACCGAGGGTGTAGGAGAGAGACTGAAAAAAAAAATTGACGAGGTTTCGAATCACGGCGCCAGAGTTATCTGGATGACACGCAATATGGTGCAAAAACAGAATTCCATCGCATAAGCCGTGGAGATGATTTTTGAAATCATCTTAGTCATCTAGATGACTTGAATTCTAGTGCTCCACTAACGACCTGAGGAGATGAACTAATTAATGTGGCTGAAGTTCATCTCCCATGTCAAGTTGACTAACCTCCCCTACGTATACTCAGTGCTTATGGCCATGGTACTTTCGTCGAGAATGCTAGGCAGTTTGTTGAACATGGACTGGGTCCAAAGACTGAGGTTATCGGGGACATGTTGCATTTTGCCAATGAGGCAACCGTTGAGGCAAATCACACAAAGGCTGTTAATGTCGAGGCAGAAGTTACCAGTTAGGCGCAGGTGATAGTTCAACTTGTTATTCGGTTGCTTGTCTGTATTGGGATATGCTACAACAAGTGATGCTAGCCGTGTCAATTTTTTTTTATCTGGTTTGATGCTCTAGTTTTGTTGTCTAGATGACTGACATAGATACCGCAGTTGATACTTGGGAACAGGTGGAGACGTCGGCACGGGCAAGCAGACCCTACCTTCGAGCTTGAGGACAAACTCTTTCTCCTAGAGGAGGTGTAATGTTATGCATACAATAACATTATTATTTTAAATTTTTTTACCTTAATATACTTTATTTTATTTCAGTTAAAAAATTAATAGGCCATATGGGCATTTTTGGATTATTTTATTTATAGGGGTATTTTTATAATATTTTATATTAAACCTTGTAAGGGTGAACCTTTTTTAAGGGGTAAGAGTAATGAGAAAGGCAAACATTGATTTAGCATAAACAAGGTTTTGAGTTCTCCTCAACGAGCTCAGGGGTGTGCATTTTCCTCAATGAACCTAGGGTTTTCAAGCTTCCCTTCGGCTTGATTTTCATCTTTCTCTTCTTCCTCCCTACGAATCCATGTGTCAGATCCGGGACCATAACATGTGGACTGACTAGTATTATGTTTGTGGACTTATTGATTCCAGCTTTGGAAAAATATTATGCCTCATTTGTAGGGAGGAATAGAGACCTTATTGAGAAACCAATAAGGGTATGTGTGTGTGAGTAGAACAAATACTACATGAGAGATAAATACCTTATTGGGAAAACCAATAAGGGTATCTGTGGGTGTGTGTAGAACAACCGCGACATGAGGAATAAGGACCATATTGGAAAGCCAATAAGGGTATGTGTGTGTAAGTGGAACAACTACTACACCATAGATAAAAACTTTATTGGGAAACTGTTAAGCACCTAGCCAATACTACCCAAAAGACCGGCCTGTTAGGAGCGGAAGACATAGGTACTTAACCCAGGACCATAACATCACACCCCGCCCACCCGAGCCGACGACCACGACGGCATTAACACAGCAACGCGACCGGGTCAGGGGTCACGCCAGGGGCTTGCGGTCCACCTGCGCACGCGGCCGCTGGGACTCGAAGTCAGGACGTAGCGCCTGCTCTGATACCAAATGTTAAGCACCTAGCCAATACTACCCAAAAGACCGGCCTGTTAGGAGCGGAAGACATAGGTACTTAACCCAGGACCATAACAGAAACCAATATGGGTATGTTGTGTGCAGAACAACCACTACTTGACGAATAAGGGTCTTATTTGGAAACCAATAAGGAGATGTGTATGTGAGCAGATTAACTACTATATAAGAAGTAATAACCTTGTTGGAAAACTGACATGGGTATATGAGTATGAACAAAATAACTACTACATGAAAAATAAGGAACCTAGTTGAGAAGTCATAAGCAACCAGAATTCGTTGGCAACCTCATAAGCAACTAGACTAGTTTTTCTATCTAGTGTTTCTATTGACATAAGACCACCAATGCTAGCTAGATCAAATAGTTTGGCTTTGTCCAAAGGGAGTAAAATATGTGCATATTGATTCCTTCTTTTTGATATTCAATAACCTAAATAACGAAAAAAGACAATAGAATGTATTTGTTATAACAAAAATATAGAAAAAAATAAAATAATAGTTTTTAATTTATAGATTTTACCTAACACTAGCGAAAGTCATGTTTTTCTCTTAGATCATTCATAAATTCATTCAATTTAATGTTCAAAACTCGTGATACAATCATTGGAACTAATCTTCGATCAATTCTTATTTGATGTGCACGTGATGAAGAAATCATGTAATCCAGCTCATCTACAAATTGCATTGGCATCTTAATAGTTTGGAACTATATATCTTGTGCTCCCAGTAAATGAGGATGATAAGATTAATCATTTGTCTATTATTCCAAGAGTAGTATCTCCAACAGTAACTATATCTTCATTATTTTATATATTTTAGCTTTGATTTTCTTTTGATTATGTTGTATCAAATTAAAATGGCATTCTTTCATACATGCATAAACATCAACCACAAATTCTTGAAATAATCTTCCTCCCTTAAATAATGTTTTTCCTTCATGTTGTCGCTGACATCTGTCTTGACTATTTTTATGCAATATATTTGTTTTATGTGTATTCTCTCCAAAGAAGTAATAATGGGTGTTGCATTGTCATTAACTGAGATGACTTTATCTAATTCTTTATAAACTTGTTCCCATTTTTTCAACTATTATATCTCTTCCATCCAAATTTTTATATTTATTTTCAATATTTATAAGATCAACAACTTCTATTGACCATCAACTTCATTTCTTACTCTAATTAACCTTAGTCTAAATGTAAGTGTCTGATTTTGTTGAAAAGGATATTATGTCATTCCAAAAGTTCTAGTTAGTTTATCCTTTATTATTATATTACAATCTTTTTATCAATGTCTACGTTAGCCACAAATAGATAAACTCTATTAGACACCTCATGTTCTATATCATATGTATAATAAGTGAACAAATTGGGCTTTTTGTCGAACTAGAGATAGTGGTGATCCAAATAATTTTGTCTATGTATCTTTAAAACATATGGATTTTGTTTATCATTGATTTCATTTTAATTTGTTCCTTCATCGATGTAAAACTGAATATAGAGTTATAAACTCTATTGTTTTCCCAACACTTTCTTGATCTTTGTCCTCCATTATACTCACAAAGAACTGCAAGGAAAATGGGTGTTTGTTACTATAGTTAAACACTAGTTTTTCCATTATAACAACCAAGTGAAAATGTTCGGTTTTAAAGGTTGTAGATTTTATAATTCTTTCTTTGTACCAAATAGTAGCACCACAATAAAGGTTTCCAAAGTCCTAGTTCTGGAATATAAATCCTATGATAAGACAATAGAGATATTAGATATTAAAATTTAAAGAAATTCTTAACTACTATTTTTTCTATTGGTAATTAAATCACTCTTATGTCTTTTAGCTATTATTATTCTATTTGGTCAAATGAACTGTTGAAGTTCATTAACCAAATGTTGATCAATTTTATTTGAGGTTTTATCTAGCAATTGAATTTTCTAGTTGTCGATAACAACTATTGTTGATGTTGTAACATGTCCATCTTCATCAACATATGAAAATAAAATAATATTTATTTCTACCATTAAAAATTGAAAATTTTTAGTAATATGAATTTCATAAAAAAATTGAACTTTAATACAAACAATTTGGTAGTTTTTTTGTAATTTGTCAACAAACTAGGTAGAATGTTGTTGAACTTGGCTAGTTGATGCATTGCATTTTTTTGAGAATTCTACTCATGAAAATTTTGTTCCAAAATGTGAGGAAAGTTTTTGGTTGAATTTTGGAATTATATGTGTTCCCTATAACCTTGTCAATTTTGCTCTTCTTTTTTTATTTGCAATTATTTTTATTATATAAAAAAACTGAAAATCTTAGACTAATAGTAATAAATAATTATAAAAATATATCTATATTAAATAGTGAAGTTGTGTAAATAATATTTAATATTTATAGGCACGTATAGAAATTAAACCAATTTGTGCATTTAACTAAAATATCATGCATAAAAGCAATTCAATGTAAATAGCAACATGCATACACCATAGGGACAAAAAGATTTTTTTTTATTGATGTTCCCCTAGTGGTAGTCACCGCCTAATAACACTTGCTTGAGAAAATTCCCCTATTACACTCTAATAGCTGGAAAATTACAAAGTGATTCCGATTTTCTTTGGCCATGCATAGCTCAATACATAATTTTTACATAAGACAATCTCCCCAAGAGATTGTTACTAGATTCTAGCTCTAGCTAGACCTTTCTATCTAGATTAACTGGTTCTATATGAACCTTTAACAATTTCATAAAAAGAAGGAAAAATTACATTCTTGCTTGGAGAGTGTTGTGGACTCAATAGCACACCGAGTCACACAACGAAGGAGACAACAACAACTCACTCAATAGGATTTATTTCTTATATTACTTTGAGTAGGATTTATTTCTTATATTGTTTTAAGTAGGAGTTATTTTTAATTACTTTTATATGAAGGGGTATTATGGGAATTATTGTAACCCTAACCCTAAAACTCCATGACGTGATCTATTTAAAGGGAAAGAATGAATGAATGAGGCAAGCTTTGAGATTTTAGAATAACCTAGTGTAAACAGGCTGAGATCACCTCTTGATCTCGAGTTTAGGGTTTACTCCAAAAATCCAACGTATCCTTCACCCTCCATTGCCATCCATCTTCATCCACCTTCATCCTCCATCATCCATAGCTGGAAGAGCAGCTTCCTGCCCCTTTTCTGAGCCTAAAGAGAGGGTCTTCCCTCCTTCTCAGCGTCAACAGCCAGCAAGGGTTCTAACCCTCTTAACAAGTAGACAAAGGAAGGGTTTTCTGGTTCTTCCACATGAAGGTCTGGTGTATCTCTTCCTAGCTTGGTTGCATCACGGAAATCTAGCATCCACATCCACCAAGGTGAGCCAAGAGCTACACATAAGCTAGGCCTTCAATCCTAGCACGAGTAGCAACCAAACCTGGGTTGAAACCCTGGTTTCTATGAGCAACAAATGGTATCTCTTCCTGTCCTTTCTCCATGTGAATTAATTCAATTCTAGCTATAACTTTAGCACTAGAGTGGATACATCAAAAGGGGAATTGATCACGCGTGGAAGATCAATCAAAGAAGGGAGCTTTAACCCTTCTTATTGAGTCCAGCAACTCGGTACAAGAGCTAGATTCTCAAATCCCATGTCGTGTTACTCGATCCATGACCTGGGACCGTAACAACGTGGTATCAGAGCAGGGTAACATGGGGGATACTCTTAGCAATGAAGAAATCCAAATCAGGATACAAAAGATAGAAGATAGCCTTGAAACAGCACAACCGGTGTTGGGGAAGGTTTGTGATTTGGAAGAAGAGATGAGTCGAGTCATCAGCATGCTAACTGAGCTGAGGACAGAGAGACATCAGAGCCCAAAGGCGAGAGAGATTGCTCAACCATATCACAGAAGAGGGGAACAGTGGCCTGGGTGCACTACTGTCCAAGGACCCCAGCATGGAGGCACAGTTCCAAGGTACACCAAGTTAGAGTTTCCCTCTTTCAATGGTTCAGTTGATCCCTTAATTTGGTTACATAGATGTGAAACTTTTTTTTTAAACCAAGGGACTACTAAATGGGATAAGGTGAAACTAGCCTCTTTTCATATGAAAGATGAAGCCATGTTATGGGTTACTCAAGTAGAAAAAGAGAGACCAGGGATGAATTGAGGAGAATTTAAAAATCTATGCATAGTTAGATTTGGCCCTCCCACCAACAGCAACCCTCTGGGGGAGTTAGTCCTATTGCGACAAACTGGTTATGTGGAACAATATAAAAAATTGTTCCAAGAAAAGTTGGATCGTGCTGGTGAGAGCGTATTGGTTGACCAACAGATCTCCCTATTCACAATGGGTCTCAATGAGTATTTACGGCTAGAGGTGGAACTTCTTATGCCTACGGATTTAGCTCATGCAATGAATATGGCCCGAGCAATCGAACAACGACAACAATTGCAGCAACATAAGCCGGGTTGGTCGGGTGAGAGGAACACTTCCTCCACATGGCAAGGGCACCGCTATACTTCATCTTAGGGAGCATCTCTAGCAGCACCCTCCTCCAGATGCACTCTGACTACGACTCGGGTAGCCGATTCCCGCCCTGGTAATCCCCTACCGAACTTTATCAAAAAATTAACGAGTGCAGAGATGGCAGAATGACGGTCCAAAAATTTATGTTATCACTACGATGAGCAGTATCGGGTAGGGAACCAATATAAACGATTGTTTTGGCTCGAGGTGGCGGATTCAGAGGTTCCAGAGGAGCCAGAGGATATTATCGAGGAGGAACCACCAGAGATATCCTTACATGCTATTACTGGGGAGAAATCGCCTAACATAATGCAAGTCCGAGCTCATGTCATCGACCGAGAATTGGTGGGACTAGTCGACTCGGGGAATACACACTATTTTTTGAGTTTGATAGCCGCACAACACCTCCAGCTCTAGATACACCCTCATCCGACAACCACCGTTGTAGAGGCCAATGGTGAGAAGGCCCCTAGCTATGGGATTACTAAGGGGGTAACTTTTTCCATTAGCGCTACTTCGTTTAATGCTTAATTTTTTGTTATTCCTCTGACTGGATTTGATATGGTATTAGGCATTAAATGGTTACAAATGTTGGGGCCCATTCTGTGGGACTTTTCGGCTTTAACCATGAGCTTTGATTTGGCCGGGAGTTGGGTGCTCTTAAAGTGCTGTCAGGTGGACAAGGCCCACTGCATGCACACTTTGTAGACACAAGAACAGCCTGACAGTACTAGTGATGGTCTAGTTGAGGAGTTCTCTGACCTCTTCCTAGAGCCTTCGGGATTGCCTCCCCTGAGGCACTGTGACCACAGGATCTGTCTGAAACCAGGATCTGAGGTAGTGGTCGTGCGACCATACCGTTACCCACACCTTCAAAAGGATGAGATAGAGTGTCAGTGCCAGGAGATGTTGAAACAGGGTCTTATTCATCCCAGTCACTTCCTGTTCTCTTCGCCCGTCTTACTTGTGAAGAAACATGATGGGACATGGAGATTCTGTGTGGATTTTTGGGAGTTGAACGTGCAAACAATGAAAGACAAGTTTCCGATTCCGGTAGTGGATGAGCTCTTGGATGAGTTACATGGGTCATGGTTATTCACTAAACTCGACCTCCATTTGGGATACCATCAGGTCCGGATGCACCCATCTGATATCAAGAAGACGACGTTCTGCACACATCATGGCCACTTTGAATTCGTTGTCATGCCGTTCGGGTTATCCAATGCACCCTCCACTTTTCAAGCTTTGATGAACGAGGTATTTAGCCTCTATCTTCGAAAATTTGTTCTTGTGTTTTTTTATGATATTCTTATATATAGCAAGTCGGTTGAGGAGCACTTGGCACACTTGAGGATTGTTTTTGACTTGTTACGAGCACATCAGCTCTATTTAAAACATTCCAAGTGTTTTTTTGCGGCTGGGACACATTATCTCACATGAGGGGGTTACGGTGGATCCCGAGAAGATCCGAGTTATTCATGAGTAGCCGAAGCCACAGTCTTGTTCTGCATTACGGGGGTTTTTGGGTCTTGCGGGCTACTACCGCAAATTTATTTAGAACTACGGGTCGGTGGCAGCACCATTGACCAGCCTGCTCAAGAAAAATTCCTTTATTTGGAATGAGGAGGCCACCCAGTCGTTTGCAACACTAAAATCTACTCTCGCATCCGCACCAGTATTACAACTTCCCAACTTTGACGAATTATTTTTGGTAGAGTGCGACACTTCGGGCGTGAGCATTGAGGCCATTTTACTGCAGCTGGGCCATCCTATTGCTTATTTTAGCAGACAATTGGCAGTCCGCCATCACAAGCTGGCAGCCTATGAGCGCGAATTGATTGGGTTGGCCAAGGTGGTCCAAAATTGGAGGCCTTATCTATGGGGTCAGGCTTTTCTCACACGCACGGATCACTATAGCCTTAAATTCCTACTAGAACAGCGTTTGACGACGTTGCCACAGCAACACTGGATCAATAAGTTGTTGGGGTTTGACTTCTCGATGGAATATCTTGTAGGGTGATTGAATAAGGCGTTAGACGCCTTGTCGTAGTGTTTTGAGGATCAGCAGTAGGTCTATTCGATCAGCCAGCCGAGATTTCTCATCCTGGACTTGGTGAGAGATGCACATGCCACTGACCCTGCACTGTAGGAACTGCATCAGAAGATTTCGGAAGGGACAATGCATTCGAAGTGGTCCATCTAGGATTCACTTATTTATTACAAGCAACGGCTTTTCCTTCCACCAGAGTCTGAGTTGATTCCAGCTATTCTCTCGGCCTACCATGACAGTACGTACGAGGGGATACAAAAGACATTGCACATAATTTGAGCTAATTTTTACTGGCAAGCCATGAAGCCCTCTATTGCAACTTATGTGGGCGACTGTCAGGTCTGCCAGTGCAACAAAGCTGAGCACTTGAGTCCAACTGGTCTTCTCCAGCCTCTGGCCCTTCCTACGTAGGTTTGGGCCGATATTTCGATGGATTTTGTGGAAGGTCTACCCTTGTCCTCCGAAAAATCCGTACTTTTTGTGGTGGTTGATAGATTCTCCAAGTACGGACATTTTATACCGCTAGATCATCCTTATACAACAACACGGGTTGCTCAGACTTTCCTGGAGCAGATAGTCCGCTTACATGGCGTTCTAGAATCCATTGTGAGTGACTGAGATACAGTTTTCACGAGCACCTTTTGGAGGGAACTCTTTCGCTTGAGTGGGACTAAATTGAAGTTCTCCTCCGCCTATCATCCACTCTAAGACGGGTAGACAGAGGTGGTGAACCGCACCATCGAGATGTATCTACAGTGCTTGGTGGGTGATCTTCCGTGGCAATAGGTTCAATGGCTTTCGTGGGCCGAATCATGTTACAACACTTCGTTCCACTCTGCCTTGCAATCCACTCCTTTCCGGGTTATATATGGCCGGGATCCACCTCACCTTCTCTCGTACAACCCTCGGTCCTCCCGCGTGGACACAATTGATCAGGCAATCATGGTCCGGGATCTGCTACTACAGAATATTACAGAACGGCTACGACACGCCCAAGTTCGGATGAAGAATGTCTACGACAAAGGCCACCGTGAGGTCTCTTTTGAGGTTGGGGATTATGTGTGGCTACGGCTCTAGCCCTACCTTCAGCAGTCTCTTGCGGGATGGTAAGCTCTCTCCCAGATATTTTTTACGTTCCCTATTCTTCGACGCATGGGACCAGTCACCTATCAGCTCAAATTACTAGACACGGCCAAACTTCATGATGTGTTTCACGTCTCTCTTTTGAAGCCACATTTCGGGGCACAACCTACATCCACTCCATTCCTACCACCAGTTGATAATGGCGAGGTTATTCTTACCACTGCTGCGGTGTTACGCGCTCGACTGACCAATGACCATTGGGAGATTCTCGTTCAGTGGACGGACACTGACCCCGATGCTAAAACATGGGAACGTGTGGACATCTTGAAACAAGTCTACCCAGCTTTTGAGCTTGAGGACAAACTCTTTCTCTAGGAGGAGGCAGATGTTGTGGACTCAATAGCACATTGAGTCACACAACGAAGGAGGCAACAACAACTCACTCAATAGGATTTATTTCTTATATTACTTTGAGTAGGATTTATTTCTTATATTACTTTGAGTAAGATTTATTTCTTATATTACTTTGAGTAGGATTTATTTCTTATGTTGTTTTAAGTAGGAGTTATTTCTAATTACTTTTATATGTAGGGGCATTATGTGAATTATTGTAACCCTAACCCTAAAACTCCATGTTGTGATCTATTTAAAGGGAAAGAATGAATGAATGACGCAAGTTTTGTGATTTTAGAATAACCAAGTGTAAACAGGCTGAGATCACCTCTTGATCTCGAGTTTAGGGTTTACTCCAAAAATCCAACGTATCCTTCACCCTCCATTGCCATCCATCTTCATCCACCTTCATCCTCCATCATCCATAGCTAGAAGAGGAGCTTCCTGCCCCTTTTCCGAGCCCAAAGAGAGGATCTTCCCTCCTTCTCAGCGTCAATAGCCAGCAAGGGTTCTAAACCTCTTGACGAGCAGAAAAAGGAAGGGTTTTCTGGTTCTTCCACGTGAAGGTCTGGTGCATCTCTTCCTAGCTTGGAAGCATCACGGAAATCTAGCATCCACATCCACCAAGGTGAGCCAAGAGCTACACAGAAGCTAGGCCTTCAATCCTAGCACGAGCAGCAACCAAACCTGGGTTGAAACCCTGGTTTCCGTGAGCAGCAAAAGGTATCTCTTCCAATCCTTTCTCCATGTGAATTAATTCAATTCTAGCTATAACTTTAGCACTAGAGTGGATACATCAAAAGGGGAATTGACCACGTGTGAAAGATCAATCAAAGAAGGGAGCTTTAACCCTCCTTATTGAGTCCAACAACTCGATACAAGTGCTAGATTCTCAAATCCCACGCCGTGTTACTCGATCCATGACCCGGGACCGTAATAGAGAGATGTTTCTCCTTGAGAGATTCAAGTTGCTTCCTCCTTTGTAGCATGTTGTAAATAGATCAATGAGTCTGTACTATGATGTATGCAAGGATAATTGAAAGAGATTGAAGGTTTTTCAAATGTGTAACTCTCTATCTCTTTCTCTCTAAAACACTTTTGGTAGAAATTTGTAAGATAAAGGTTTGTGGCTTAAAGATATGCTAATAAATGCTCATTCACTTCTTTACTCTTGGTTTGGTGGGCTATTTATAACTTTCCCAACTCAAACTAGCAATTATTTGTTTCTTTTTTAAAAAATCAGACCACTGATTGATCTATCATGGGTAAGTGATTGATCGATCATAATGGCTACTTTTCTGTTAGAGACTTGTTGATTGATGGATTGATTGATCAATATGTTACCGTTGGTCAAGAAAAGTTAAGTTGATCGATCATTGCCAAAGATTGATCGATCAATTGAGATTTCCTTTGGCTATGCAATACAAGTACGATCAATTAGTGTATTTTTATTTGATCGATCATGTTTGAAGTCCCTTACTGGCAAGGTTCTTACTGTCGATCAATCTAGAGGGATGATTGATCAATCTGGAGCGATGATTTATCATTCCATGTAACTTTTGCTTGCCTGGATAGCTATGATCGATCAATCTCTGAGGGATGATCGATCATGCGTTATAGCATAAAATTTCCATGTCTTAGATGATCAATCAATCGACTATAGTTGATCGATCATACTTTATATTTCTGGCTTGCACAGTTCTAGATGATCGATTTCAATCAATTATTGATTGATCGTTCCAATGCCAGATTAAAAATGTATATTTCATAAAGGAGGAGAATTTCTCTCTAAGTGCTTTAACATGTTTCTAAGTGACATGTTTGATGATTCTAAACATGTCTATATGCAATTTATGCCATAAAGCTCTGATTTCACAAATACTTAATGAATAAGAGTTAGACTACTTTCTTACAAAAATTGATTGAGTTTAAATGTTTGTCTATGATGCTTGAACTTGAGTCTTCTTGTTGTCTTCTTCCTTGTAGGTGCTTCTTCAAGAGATGTCCTTCAATTGTGCTTGAGGTCTTCATTTTGGCTTTGATGTTTTAGACCTTGAGATGTTGTTGAAGGTGAAGTATGTGAAGTATTTGAAATACTCTAGATTTTCAAGTCATTAGTTCAAATAAGTTTTGTTATCATCAAAAGCAATGTGGGAGTCAACCTATGGTCAACAATATTAGGTTATCTTCCAATGTCTTTTGCCATCACCGTCCCTTAATTAGAACATATAAGAAGAATTTTATCATTTGTAGGTTCTTTGTTTAGGGAATACTTTTTTTCCTACCCCTCCACCATCTTTGTTGCGACTTGTCATCTCTTCTCTCAAAAGGTAGTCATAGACTCTCCATCATTTTTTCTTCTAAAGGTATGTAGCCCTTTTTTGTGTTTTGTTTGTTTTTCTCATGGAAACCCTCTTTTCACTAACTCTCTCCATCATCTTTGTTGTGACTTGTGATATCTTCTCTCATCATGTAGTCATAGACTCTCCATTGTTTTCCCTTCTAAAGTATTTACCTCTTTTCATCTTCTATTTTCCTTGGTATGGGTGTTTCATAAGTTTGTTAATTTTTTTTTCAATTTCTTGCTTTGTTGGTGGTTTGTTAGTTAAGCTTTTTTGGGGGGTCAAGAGGGGGGCTAAAGAATACTTAGGAATAACACCAAGAAATAAATACAATCAATTTATGGTGCTATTTGGTAAACTTTTGAAGTCAATTTATTAGGACCTAGAACCAACAAATAAACATAAACCAATTTTTGGTGTTGTTTGTTAAACTTCTGAAATTAATTTCTAAATATTACATGGAAAAAACAACAATATAAATGTTCAAATAGGTGCAAAGCAAAACTAGAAAACACTCAAATAGACTATCAATAAGAGAGTTGTATTACAAATCTGCATTACAACATGAGACTAGTCTATGGACAACCTATAGTGATGTTTTGAAATACTATACAACAAGAATAGTTTGTATTAGTGTATAAGAATAGTCTATCAGAAATCATTGAAACAGAAGAGGTATAAAGAACACTTGGCAGCGAGACCCAAATATTGCAGAATTTGAGTAAGAGAATTAAATAAACTATATTACAACATGAGAGTAGACTATGAGCAAAAAACCTCTATGAGAAATCGGTGAAGAGTATATGAATAACTTGTATTGATGCTATTAAATATTATACAAGAAAGAACAAACAAGTGTCGATATATGTGCACAACAAAACTAGGAAAGATCAAATTAGAAAGGGACTCAGGAATAGTTGGAAGCAACACCAACTTATAAACAAAATTCAATTTCTCTAAAAAACAAGAACTATTATTGATGAAAAAATTTACATAAAATAAAGATTTTTAGTGAAAATTTCATATCACAAAAAAACCTTCTGACAGAAACACATGAAAGAAATACTTTCAACAAAAAAGGATTTCCACCTTTAAATACTTTTTTGCCATTATCTAGGAAACATATATGTTTGGTGGAAAGTAATTTTCGCTAGAAAAATATATCCCACCAACACTGGAAAAAAGATAGTTAATAGAAAAACTTGACCTCTGTAGTCCAATATTTTTATGTAGATAAATATAGTTATAATATTCAGCAACAAAATATATATATTTTTTTTTGCCACCAATAGTCAATATTAGAGGAAAAAATATTTTGCAAATAAATACATTATGTTTCAATTGCTTCTCATTTAGATGGGGTCGATTCCTTCCCATGCAATTGACTCCCTCACGATACGGGAAAAAGATATTTAGCGGAAAAATTGAATTTTGCAACCGAATATTAATATTTGGATCAACATAATATAACTCTATTCAACTACATAATATTTTTCACACCCAATAAATATTAGGGGCAAAAAATTTTCACTGATTTTGTTTTTTATTGCTTCATACACATATGGGGTTATCTCCTATGTCTAGGGTCCACTCTTGCTTTTGCACCATATAGGGGTCGACTCCTTTTTATTGTTTTTCAATCAGATGGGGTTGACTCCCCGAGCTTACTGACAAAAAAGCAGTAAAATTTGAATTTTGCCACCAAATAATTTATTTTTTTATTTTTTAATTTTGAATTTGTAAATTTCTTAGGTGTATCACGATTGTGTGTAAAATTTAGATAGTTGATAAATTTTAAATATAGAAGTAAAAATAAAAAATTAAAAAACTAAACAAGTTATAAACTTAAAAATAAAAAATATAATTGAAAAATATAAACTGATTTATGGAACATATGATTATTAAAAATAATGATAGTTTCATGGATATATAATTAATTAGTCAAGACAAATGATTTATTTAACCTATTTTTTTATTAATTAGGAACATAACATCACTATACGAGTAGGTTATTGATTAGTTAAATTTTTATTTAATACTTGCATAAGAAATTGATATGGTTATTATAAAGAAACATTTATAGGTTAATGACCAATTACTTAAGTTTTTATAAGTGAAATATATCAGTGAAATAAATTATCTAATTTAACTATAACCTTATTCAGTAAATATTGCTCATAGACTATTCCTTTTTAAGACGGTGAAATACGGACGACTCAACCTCGCGGTAATCGTCTTTGGCTCCTTGGCGGTCGGACGGCTTCAGTCTCCTGAACTGATTTCTATTCGTAACCCACGAGAAGGCGATGACCCTGAGAACTACTTCCTGTCCGATTCAAGCTTCCGCCGCTCTCCCATCTCCCAGATCAGCTTTCCCCGACCATGTTCACGTTGCATTACTCTCATTTTCAGGCGGGAACAACAGTCCGTCTTCTAGATCCGTTTTGCGTTGTCAAATGGATTATAGGAAGCGTGTCTCGCGGTGGAGTACTCTGTCGGAATCCTGTCTGATCCCGTCGCAGAAGCCGAGTTCGGATCGGAGCCGTTCTCGATCATTTCGGGTTATGATTTCTGGTGGGAAAGATATTCCCGAAGAGAGGTATGATTTGGAAATTGGAAATATCAAGTATTTCCTTAAATTATTCCTTCTTTAACTGTGATTGTCTACTGTCTACACAATGTTAACGATTGAGTACTTGTTTCTACTACTTCAATCCATGGCATTATGCTGGGGCGAGCCATTTTATTTGATACTTCCGTAATCAAGATGATCCTAGCTAATCGAAACTGCAAAAAAGGGTAAAGCAAGGAGCTATCCTGCGCAGTAGACAAGCAGAGATGCCCAAGCACCTCCGTTTCTCTCTTAATTTACTTTTCGTTTAAACTCTTGAGTAATTTGATTGTCTTTAACCACAGGTCCGTCTCCGGGAATTACCAAAGCCAATGCCCTAGTCTATCGTCTCCTGCTACCGGAGTGACATCTATTATATCTCGTGAACTGTATGACAAAATGCTGCCACACAGAGGCAACCGCCTTTGCGAGGGAGCATTCTACACTTACGACGCTTTCATCACCGCTGCAAATTCGTTTCCAGATTTCGGAACGGTGGGAGATGAAGAAACTCGAAAGAGAGAGCTCGCGGCCTTTTTTGGCCAGACTTCTCGCGAAACCACAGGTACATTAACCAGTTCTACTCATGAATCGGATGCTTATCTGGGAAACGGAAAATATTGCAAAATTTGTTAGCGGATTTTCATAGAATCTGTTCATGCAGGCGGCGGGAAGAATGCATCGGATCGATATTCATGGGGTTATTGCTGGATTAGACAAAGGAAACCTCCATCAGATTATTGTCGACCAAGTGAAAAGTGGCCGTGTGTACCTGGACAAGCATACTATGGCCGGGGACCAGTCCAGTTGACATTGTAAGTAATCCATAGTTTGTTCATGGTAGGCCGAAATGGGATTTGCTATTCTTACAGCAGCATAGGTGTCTGTCACCGAGTCCTCCAGTCGCTATGGTGAGGGTTGTTTGAATCTTATTTGCACAGGGAGACTGGTCCTGGACAATCATCCTCTCCAAGTCATCTTAGGACTCACATGGTGCTCTGTGGGACTAGTAAATCCCAACTCATTAACATATGATTTTTTTTGGATTTGACTCCATTGAAATGATCAGAATAATCTTCAATATGCCTGACTTTTGAACGGCTACACTCTTGGATGACAGCAACTTCAACTACGGGCAAGCAGGGGAAGCTCTAGGAGTAGACCTCCTCAGTAACCCGGACCTTGTAGCGACAGATCCTGTAATTTGCTTCAAGGCATCCATCTGGTTCTGGATGACCCCTCAGCCACCAAAACCCTCATGTCATGATGTGATGATAGGAAAGTGGTCTCCTTCAGAAGAGGATTTAAGGGACAATCGTCTCCCAGGCTTTGGGTTACTTACCAACATTATCAATCCGGGCGAGTGCGGGCATGGGTATGATGAAAGGGTTGATGGCCGGATCGGGTTCTACAAGCGATACTGTGATTTGTTGGGTGTGTCTCACGGTTGCAACTTGGATTGTTACACTCAGCAACGCTACTACGACTGATTCACAGTCACGCTCCTTGGTCGAGGAGCAGGAAGGATCCAACTCTGATCAAAGTTTAAAAAACACAGTCAATATTTATTTCAGTATTAAATGTTGGACAGAGAGCCTGTCAGATAGGTGGGAAGAACTTTTTATTTCTCAGACACCATAATTTACAATAGCGTGGCCAAGAGGGAGACTGCGGTGAAGGTGGGTGTCCACAAGCGATTAAATAGCAGTCAGGGCTCGGCTATCGGAGCTCTTGTGAATTAATGAGTTTGGCTACACCCATCGAGTAGCCATTTCTTGGAGAAAGGACTTACTTTTTCTGAAGCGTCAAAATAGCTCCTGTATCCAATGCTTAAATGCTTAGCACAGCAATGGTATTTTACCTTTTTTTTTTTTTAATCTTATTTTTAAAAATCTGGATATATGTTTTATGTGTTGCTAAATTGAACAATTGCAAAAGTAGATGCCCAATAAAAACAAGATACCCCTTCGGGACATCTAAGGGTAGCACCAGGCCAAATCGGTTACTGTTCATTTCAGTTTTTATTTAGTTTAGTTTGAGTTCAGATTTAAAATATGGTTCCTAAGTATAACAAGTTAAATTTGAGATTTTTCAAGTTTTGTTGTTGGTTTGTGTTTTGATTTGTTAGCATATGTTTTTTTTTTATGAAAATATCTTTTACTTTAATTATTTTCGTCAATTTCTTTTTCAGTTGGTTGCTAGTTATTCTTATTTATTTCAAATTTTAAAGACGATCGATAGTTCAACCTTTTTGGATTTCTTAACATTTAATATTATTATTTGTTAATAAAATTAACAATATTGATGGGGGTATTTATTCTTTATTTTAGGCATATTAAGTTGGTTGTTATATATTTGTATGTTCAATTGTAAAGTCTTGGATTTCTCTGTGATAGTTTACAATTCAATTGAATTAAGTTCATCATAATATTTTTTTATTTATTATTTGTTAATAAAATTAACAATATTGATGGGGGTATTTATTCTTTATTTTAGGCATATTAAGTTGGTTGTTATATATTTGTATGCTCAATTGTAAAGTCTTGGATTTCTCTGTGATAGTTTACAATGGAATTAAGTTCATTATAATATTTTTTTATTTATTTTTATAATTTTTATAATTTTAAAAATTTTAAATGTAGGTTAAAGCTTAAACCTAGCTTGAACTCGATTCTAATTTTAGCCCGAGGCTAAGTTTGAGTTCGAACTCGAAGTATTTAGATAAAGCTAAGCTTAAACATTCGTGCTTTGGTACAACAATGAGAAAACTACCATAATGACAAATATCCTTACTATTCTAGTTTTTTAAACTTTAAGTCAAAGAAATATAAACTTTTAGAGATCACATAAAATACTATTAGAAAGGAGGATACAATCTAGTCCTCAACGAACATCGTCTGTTATATCATTTGCTTCTTTTACGTCTATTATAACAACTCTCCCTCCTTTCCTTCAATCTTGAGAAATGCAAAGCATGACGGCAAATTTTCCTTCAATCCTGATTTATTTTTGTAGGCAGTTGATCTCTTGTGAGCATTTGTCAACTAATTTCTCCTTCAATTTGTTTTTGAGGATGGATAGACTTGTATTTTCGAGCTTTAGGTAAGTCTTGATGGACTTCTATTTTAGGACTCCGATCATGGGGTTCTTCTGTAGCCTCTTGCCTTCCATCTAACTCTTATCTCATAAAACTTATTTTGAACTTAATGTACATCCTAGAACATCACTTCCTAGGATTATTTTCATCAAATTTAACATGAATAGATTCATTCATGGATTAGGTTGTCTTATTGAACACTTTATAGGCCTCTTACTCTTAATTAAATAGACCATGAAGATTCTTTCATCAGATATAAAATCAAACTTGTTTAAGTGGTTCGTTGTGTTCAAGATGTAACACTAGATCTAATATTAGGTGCTCTTGACATTTCACAATTCATAAGGGGTTTTTCCTAAGGAGAGTTCTTGGTGCTAAAGTTTGTCCTTGTAACCCTTTCAAAAAAGCAAAAATAAAACTTGATGCAAAATTCTTTTCAAAGAACAAAGAAGCGTAAGGAGAGAATTTTGGCAAGCTTTCGATCTTATTGAGGATTGTATCATTTCTTTAGAAGAAACTACAAGAAATTGGCCTATACAAGAAAAAAAGCTCTACTAGCAAATTCTAATTCATTTTCGGAATAGGGATCCCCCAACAAATTTTCAAATTCACTAGTAGAGATCAAGACTCCTCCTGTGAATTCACAATTCACTGGTGCTTCATTATATCTTGGGACGTGGGGGTGTCGTTTCCAAAAAAATAATTTTTCCATTCCAAAAGTGTCAAAGCCGCTTAGAAAGGAGAGATCTATTCGTCAGGCAAATGGACCTTACACCTAACCACCAAGTGACTTTCAACTAAAACACCTCTTCCAATTGACAAATGACATAAAAACTTGCGTTGCTCCGTTCCAAATGAAACAACACCTAATGGCCTCAATACGATTTGAGGCAACAACTGGGAAGGAGAAGAAAAGTGTTGATCTAAAGATTTCCACCTATGAGGATATGATGATAATAAACATTCACTCTAACAAAATTGACTATTTCTATTTTTGTTGGCAATTTTCCAAGGCTAATATTTTTAAGAGATCTATCTCAAAAAAATAAAAATTTGTTGGGAGAGATAGTGAGAAATGAAATATTTTTTAAAGATTTAATTTTCAAGCTATTAAAAAATTTTAAAATTTGTGGGTAGAAATTATCTATACCAACAATTTTTTTCGCTAGGAGAAAGTTTGGCATAGAAAATTTTTTCCAGTGAATTATAATTTTGCTGGTAGAAATTTTTTTCTATGAATTTTAATTTCGTTAGGAAAAAATTCTGGTAAAATGTATTGCAATAAATTTTAATTTCACTAAAAGAAATATTTTGGCAAACGTTTTTTAGTCAATTTTAATTTCATTGGAAAAAATAATTATTATTTTTAAATATTTTATTTATCCCTATTTAGTGATTCATAAAAATTTAAAAATTAAATTAAAATAAAATATATATAAAACATAATTGCATTATTAAATATCATTTTTTTAAAATATAAAAATTGTTTAAAAATTTTAAAAATTATAAATTATACAAAAATAATACATAACTAAAGTCCATCTATGGGAGGAGGATCTGGTGGCTATTGGCTCTGAAAGCACCACTAATTTAATAAAAGGCTAGAAACATATCTTCATTGTTTGTTAGGTAACCTATTGTTAGGTAACCTATCTGTGTGAACCTAAAATAGTCATCTACAACCACTAAGGCGAGACGCTTTCCATTTATGCTCAAGGTATAGGTAAGTCAAACTAAATCCATGTGGACTAGTTGAAGAAGTATAGAGATTGAGACTATATTTTTGGATTGAAAGGATGTTTTGTATTGTTTTCCAAGTTGGCAAGCGTCACAAAGTTTTTTCTTTATAAATTTTTGACTTAGTAGTCCTCTCACTAAGTTTTTCCTTGCCAATATGTTCAAGGAGTTTATTCCAATATGTCTTAATCTCTTATGCCATAACCAAGGCTCGTCTATGTTTGCACCTAAACATATTGCACTTGTAGAGGGTAAGTAAATGATTATACCACAAAGAGATTTTTACTTTGTGGCTCTCTAACAAAGTTCCATTATTTACATATTTTACTAAGTATTTGTCCTTTTCAAATGATATCATATTGCCATTATCACAAAATTGACTAATGCTAATTAAATCATATATCATACCTTCTATATATAGACACATGATATGAAAGAATTGAGGGTAACTATTTTCCAATTCCATTAATGGTACCTTTACTATTGGATCCAAATGTCACCTGACCTCCATCTTTTGATGTAAGTTCTAAAAATTTCTTCATATAACTAGTCATGTGCCTTGAGCATCCAATATCCAAGATCCATACGTTCTTTGGAGCTTTGGCTCGAAGATAAATCTACAAAAAGAAAAGATCATCCCTTTAGGAAAACATTTGTTCCACTAGTTGTTTTGGGCTTCCAAGTTTGTTTGCCCAAGGGTTTACCACAACCCTTTCGGTTAATTTGGTACCCATTTTTGTTTGATGCCATTGGTATTTTGATTTCACAAATGTGGGCATAACGGCCCAATTTGATGCAATAGTGGTATCGGATATGAGGAATGGAAGTATACCTTTTGTGTTCACTTCTTTTTGTCCTTCCCAAGTTTCGTCCTAGGTGTGCTCTTATATGATGAAATTTTGAATTGTTCTAATTCAACACATTTCCTTTCAAAATCTAATCTCACAAGATAGTTTTTCAATCACACTTTGTTGCCTTGAAGCATTATTTAAGAGCCTTTTAGTTGCTTCCTTCAAGGCAACCAACTCATTCTTGAGCTAGGTAATCTTAAATTTTTTTAATATTTCATTTTTCCTTGTATTTATTTAGACAATGAATAGACTTCTCAAACAAAAGTTTGAGTTCATTCTCATAGTCTAAATCACTTACCTCCTTGAATATCATGAGTCATATATCACTCTCTTCTTCTTCTGAACGGATAGATTCTTTCTAAACTACATCCCAAGCTGAGAGAAATACCTTCTTCTCGTGATTGTTAGGAACCCTATTTGAGGATGTGGGTTTTCCTTCCAGATTTGAGCAATTGTTTCTTCTATGTCCTGCTTTACCACACTCGTAACAAACATCAATTTTCTCAAAAGATTTTTTAATATTGCCCTAGAATTTGCATCTCCGAAACTTTTTCTTCCTATACATCTTTTGAAGATGTCTAGTGATGAAAGTTACCACACCGAATCTTTCTTCACTATAACCTTCACCATATTTGACTTTGAGAGCATTATTTTTTGCTTTTGGTTTCTCTTCTTCTTTTTCGTTTGGTTTCATCTAAAAAAAAGTGGTTTTCCTCATATCCCATGTTTTGGGAAGTGCCTTAAAGAGCTTGTCATTTCTCCTTTATAGGGTAATTTCCTCCCCAAGTATGATTAGTTCATTAATTGTGTGGGTGAACTTAGACTTTATATAAGAAATGGACTCACCATTTTCATCTTGAATTCATTGCACTGGGCTATGAGTAAGCTAATCCTAGAGCCCTTAATCCGTATAGTTCCTTCATGGATCACCTCCAACTTGTTCCAAATTTCTTTGGTGGCTTTACATTTTGAAGAAGATCAACTTTGGGTTTGCATATGCAAGAATAACCGACACTCTCATCTTGAAAAGATGATTCAATAGATCTAATCTTGTCCTCATACTTGACTTGTAAAGAGTTCAAATGGTCTCCATTGGCATGGGTGAGACTTAATTCTCGTGATATACATCTCTCAACTGCTCTTGAGTCTAACTCAAAGTCATCTAAATCTCACACAGATTGTCCTCAACAAACATGTAAAAAAGATATGGTGGAAGTATCTTGGGTATAGGTAACTAAGTTGAACCTATCCCCCTTTATGTACCCGACCTTACTCCCAGTACGGTCTATACTATGACACACTCATCAACTGACTCACTAACCTCTTGTGTACACCATGTCTTGCATCTCTTCCTATTAACAATAATAGGAAAATGTTATAATACTAAATTTTAAATTGAATAGAACATATAAATTATAAAAAGCTTCAAGTTATTATACTTATGTATTGCACTTGGGGCCCTTCAAATCCACCCATATCGTGACTGATGGGTAATCCTAAATTTCCCAATCTTAAAGAATTTTCACCTTACAAATTTCAAAACACAAATATAAATTTGTTACATTAATAATAAAATAAAAAATTAATTTAATTTAAATACATACTATCCCCTCTAGGATGCGCATAAAAGACTTTGATCCCAAGGCATGTCAAACTTTTTGTTTTCTAACATTTTTGACATTCAGATGGAAATGTCTCTGCTATATGAAATTAAATGTTAAAAACTAAAAAAATAGAGGAATCTTCTAAACAAAAACTTTACAAATCAAATCCCTAAAACCTAGGTCCTTGAAATACATTTTGGCATGACCACTACTAGTCCTCCAAGGACACCCTTATTTAAGGGGTAAAAAGTGCAGCAAAGAAACTCCCTTTATGCTTGAACCTGAATTTGGGTCCCAAGCAAATCCGGACCAGAATTTAGATCCAGACAAACCACAACAGCATAAAAAGTTTAAAAAAAATAAACTTTCATGCTCGAATGCAACATAAAATATTTAAAAACAATCAATAGGACAAAAAGCAACAAATAATATTGAAAAAATATAAAACTAACAATGTTGTAGTGGCAAAAGGGAGCAACGATAGGATCGAGCGACAAGACAATTAGAAACAATAGTGGCAGGGAACAAAGGAAGAGAAAAGTGATGGCGAGAAGAGCCCGTCCATGCAATGTAAGAACATCGTGAAATTCATAATCATAATGTAAACAGAAGAATAAAAGCATACCTCTAGCCATGGTGACCAAATTCCAAAAATTGCAGAAGAGCGTCGTCTATTTAGAAGCTCCTTGATGGAGAGGTCACAAACTACCACTGCTAGACCAGATCTCTATATCATAAACTCCTATTTTCCAATCAATAGAGGATGTGGTTACAACTTCCCATTATCCCTACATCTAAGGGAACTACTAACATTCACAAGTATTTTCTTTTGAATGAGAACCATATGTGGCATATATCTTTATGAATGAATTTCCAAATGTTCACTCGGGATCATCAAAATTTAAATATACATTGTCATTCTCTAAACTTCATGTATACAACTAAATAAGAGAAGAAAAATATGAAATTAATGGAGTTTTTCAATTGACAAATGCGATACAAACATAAATGGAATCTCAATCACATAAAATTACCTGGTAGAACTGAGTTGCTTGTGTTCAACATATCACTTATAAGCAATAGATGAAAGACCTTTTGTCAACGGATCAACAATCATTAATCCATTGCTGATATGTTGCCCAACTACTTTGTTTGCTTTGACATGGTCTCGAATAGCTAGATACTTGATGTCAATATGTTTATTATGACTTCCGCTTTTATTGTTCTTGGCCAAGAACACTACAGGGGAATTATCTCAATAGATCCTCAATGGCTTGGAAATTGTGTTAACAATTTCAAGCCTAGAAATAAAACTTCTCAACCATATAACTTGGATGTTACTTCAAAACATGCTACAAAATCTTCTGTGGTAGAAGTAGAAATTAAAGATTTTTTTTGCACTTCTCCAAGAAAACATATTCTGATGTTAACTTTCTCGAGTCAAGGCAACCAACAAAATCAGAGTCTGAATATCCAATCACCTCTAGATAATTAGATTGACTATATGTAAGCTTGTAATCTTAAGTCCCTTGAAGGTATCACATGACTTTCTTTGCATTTCTCCAATGGTCCAAACCTAGGTTATCTTGATATCTGCCCAACATTCCAGTTGCATTTGTAATGTCAGGTCTTGTGCAAACTTGAGCATATATTAAACTCCTAATTGCTGAAGCATGTGGAATGTTTTACATTTTTTCCCTCTCCAAATAATTTATAGGGCCTTTTCCAAACTTAATTTATCACCATTGATAATAGGTGCAACACTAGATGAATAATTCTTCATACAAAATCTCTCCAAAATTTTATTGATATAAGTTTCTTGAGACAACCCTAATATCCCTCTAGATCTGTCTCTCTCAATCTTTATGCCTATGACAAAAAAAGCATCACCCACATCTTTCATATCAAATTGCAATGAGAGAATTCGCTTAACCTCATGAAGTAAACCTAAATCACTTATAGCATGTTGAATTTATGGAAAAGAGATAAAAACTTCATTAACTTTATGTAATCTGAGTACATGAACCCCTATTTATAATAGAGGAAAGTAGTAGAGTCTAATTACAATTAAATTACCCTTGTCCTAATTACACCCAAAATCTAACACTTAAAGATAAGTCCTAGCATAATTAAATAACTCAACATAAGTAGACGACTAATAACTAAAAAACCTTTAAACTAAGACTCTTCTGTGAGATTTCAGTAAAATTCCATTATATTAATTTTGGTTTTGTGAGAATTTTTATTGTGAGAGTCCTGTAAGAGCCTTCCATATCTTCTCTTCAACACTCCCCTTATTAGAAATTAAACGCGCTAATTCCAAACTAACAAGAGCAATAATAATAATTGTGGAAGAAAGGAAAAACATGCATGAAAACAAGCAACAAGATTTATACAGTTTCACCTCAAGGTGGGACTACGCCCTGTCTTCTGCCATTGCAGTAATCCACTATAATGGTTTATAGAGAAATCACACACACTTACAGGTGTGTCTCTAACCTCTCTTGGGCTGCAAATCCAACTCCTTCTCGGTCATGATTAAAACCCTAATAGTGGCTCCCCTCAATTGTAATGAGAAAATTAGGACAACAACATTACAAGAGTAAAATTTCCAAACTGCCCTTAATAAAACAATAGTTAATATATCATGGATCGGGAGCGGGCTTCATCCACGCACTCAACGTAGGGTGTTGATTAGGGTCCACAACTTAACACCCCTCAAGCTGGGAGGTAATGGCAGACTTGAACCAAATAAAATAGATGTAGTAATAAGCTCCTCCATGATGGTGTCCCAACATCGGGCACTAACTCTCAAAGGAAGAAATGGGTGATAAAACAAAAGTCACAACCAAACTCAAAGGATTTCATACAAATATAGTGATAATAATCACTAATGTGGGTAATGCCTGTCATTCACAAGACGGTGATAAAAGCCCACGAGTACCAATAAAAAATCTCATTGGACTTAAAACACCCATATAAATAAAAGGGATCAACCAAAGCAATGCATCAAAAAGGTTTGGCTAAAGTGGTTGATGAGAGTCAAATAAAGGACGGTAGGAGTAAGTCTACCAAATAACAATAACATGATAATGGGAAGCAAAGGAAGACAAGATGATGGGACGACAATGTTCTTTATTCAAATCTCCATCAGAATAACCAATGCTAACAATAGCCAGCAACCGAGGAGCCTTTCTTCCATAATAATGTATCAATCAGAGAGACAATAGCAATAATGGATATGGGCCAATGCCCAAATAACACGTACCAAATAATGGAAGTCCTTAATAAGGACACATGAAATAATCAACTATGAGTCCATCCCTGAATAAGGAAGTTTTTATACTTCTAATATCATTATCTCCAAAAATATAGCTCAGAATCACAAACAATTCAGTGATGAAGAAACTAGTCTTGAATATCTTTAATTTGATATCAAATTCGACATAAAAATATTCGTTCTTGAATCTTTTATGATCTCTTGATTCTCTTTATTCTGTATCAAGACCCTTGCTGACTCTACTACGAATATCTCCTTCAATATGATCAGATTGACATGAATTTTTTTCCTTCTGAAACTTGACATCAATACCTTTCATCCAAATATAATTTTTGGTCATAAAGTATACTTATTTTGAGAAAATGAATCTGATAGATTTCGGAATCTATAATCTGGTCGAACTAAGTACTCTTTCTTGGTTGGCCAGCGACTATTGACTGTTTCCAAGATCAATATCTTCATCTAGAAAAGTCATATTGAGAATTGGTTGAATAAGTAAGAAAATAGACTTATAAATATTTCTTTTAATATATAATTCCCATTGTAATGTCTCCTTCTTGATGGCATAAGTCGGCTCGAAAGATGAAACTTTCTGTTGTTGCTCGAACCTTTCTTGCAATCTAACCTTTGCTTTTTAAAATATCAATTTCTCTTTGTGGAAAAGTTCGATTGCAAAAGTTAATTTTGAGTTGGAAAGTATACTCGAATATGTTTCCTTCAATATATACTATGTAGTATGAAAATCTCATTATAGAGGTGAAAAACCAAAGCAAACAACGGATATAGGGATTGAAAAGAGAAAAAAAAAGATAGATATGAACCTAAACTGCTAGAGATAATAGATCAGAGAAGGATCACATTATCTCTGTGGGTTCTTCGAGTCAACTCAAAAAACCTGCTCTGATACCATGTTGAATTTATGGAAAAGAGAAAAACTCCATTGACTTATGTACTATGAGTACATGAACCCCTATTTATTATAGGGGTAAGTAGTAAAATCCAATTACAATTAAAATACCCTTGTCCCAATTACACCAAAACTCTAACACTTAAATATAAGTCCTAGCATAATTAAATAACTCAACATAAGTAGAAGACTAACATAACTAAAATACCTTTAAACTGAGACTCTTTTGTGAGACCTCCTTCTGTGAGTCTCCTATAAAACTCTACCATATTAATTCTAGCTCCATGAGACTTCTTACTGTGAGAGTCTTGTAAGAACCTTCCATATATTCTCTTCAACATAGAAAGTAGAATATCATCTACATATAGGATTAAGAAAATTATTTTTCTCCTACTCACCTTATGGTATATATATTGATCCATGGTATTCTCCATAAAACAAAATGAAGAAATAACATCATGGAATTTTAAATACCACTGATGGGAGGCTTGTTTCAACCTATATATAAATTTCTTAAGCCCACAAACCAAGTGATCATTCCCCTCAGAAATGAACTCTTCAGGTTGTTTCATGTAAACCTCTTCCTCAAGGTCTCCATTGAGTAAAGTCATTTTTCACATCCATTTGATGTATCTCTATATCAAAATGAGCTACTAATGCCATAATTATCCAAAATGAATCATTCTATGAAACAGAAGAGAAGGTATCATTAATCAATTCCTACTTGTTTAGTGAATCTTTTGGCTACAAGTCTACTTTATATCTTTCAATATTGCCTAAAGAGTCTCTTTTGGTTTTAAAAACCCAAACCCACTTACAACCAATGGCTTTCCCCCTTTTAGGCAATTCAACAAGATTCCAGACTTGGTTTTTAGCCATTGAATATTTTTCCTTCATAGCATCATTCCATAATGTGGATTTATTTCCACTCACAACTTGTGAAAATGTAATAGGACTATCTTCAACAGCAATGTCCATGTCAAATTCTTATTTGTATACTTCATACTCTGGAGAAATTACAGGTTTCCTAACTCTTGAAGATCTTCTTAATGGTATTCAACATTTTCAGGTTGAGAATGCTGAGTAACTAGATTTATAGGAATATCCTTATGATAATATGGTTCTCCGAATATTGGGTGTTCTTGATGAATCAAGTCCTGATGATTATTTTGAAACACAACCAATCTATGTATATATGAGCACGTTGAGAACTGCTATGCTCTTCAAAAACTAAGTTTCGAGGTCGCCTACTCCCACTAATCTCATCATTCTCAAGGAACCTGGTATTCTTAGATTCCACAATTCTTGTCGCACGAGATGGATAATAAAAATTTATATCTCTTAGACTTTTTTGCATAGCCAATGAAATTTCCACTAACAGTTTTAGAGTCTAACTTTGTCTTATGTGGATTATAGATTCTAACTTCAGTTGGGTGGCCTTAAACTAGGTTGCCAACCTTTCTATAATGAATTGCCTTAGTTGGAACCCTATTTAGTACATAGGTTACAATTTTTAGAGCTTCACTCTAGAAAGACAATGGGAGAACGAAGTTACTAATCATACTCTTCACCATGTCCATTGGTGTGTTGTCATAAGCAACCAAAAATAAAACATATACTCCTAAAAATATATGTAGTAGTGCGAGTAAGGATCGTTCTCACGAAGAGTGATTAGTCTAGTTTCATGCTCAGTGATGAAGGGGGGGGGGGGGGGGGGGGGGGGGGGGGTTGAGTATAACGAAAACACTTTTTAGAAAAACAACTAAGAAACAATTCAAATTAAAGGATCGAAATCAATCAAAAGAACAAACCTTGGTCTAAATCAACATCCACCATTGGAATTTCACAACTGATCATCGATGCAAGCATATATCAATTCACACTTAAGCATTCACCATTGGAACTATCTTCCTATCTCTCCTTAGTCATAGTTAATTAGAAAACAAGGGATCTAATTAACAATGTATGATTGTCATTAAGTGCCTTCATTTCTTCATCCATTGCTACTTTCCACCTTGGATGTTGTAGAGCCTCCTGATAGGATTGTGGAACAAATATGGAGGAAATAGAAGAAAGAAACTGACAACATGAAGGTAAGAGGTGATGATGAGACACAAAATTTGAAATGGGATGAGAAGTAGAAGGTCTAGTGCATGATCTAGGTTCTTTCCTTATAGCAATAGGACAAGTATCATCATATTGAGGGTTAAAAATAACTGGTGATGAAGGACTTACCTCTGTTGGATATGTTAACTTGATAAGTGTGGTGTCGACCATTTACTCTAGGGGTTGAATAATCTCTATATCATGAGGCACAACCAGTCGAGGGGAACCTGGTACTGAGGACAGACCAGGAGGAGCACTATTAGTATAAAACGAGGAGTCTTCAAAAAATGTTACATCCCTAAACACAAATAAACGTTGAAGAGAGGGACTATAACAAACATAACCCTTTTGTGTGCAAGAGTATCCCAAGAAGATACACTTGATAGATTTAGGATCAAGTTTGTTGTGTCTAGGAAATGAATTATGAACAAAACATTAACATCCGAAGATTTTCAAGGTAGTGAAAACGGATCATCATTTGGTAATAATCTAGAGTAAGGAGATTTATTACCAAGAACGGAAGATGGTAGACGATTTATAAGAAAGCAAGCCGTAAGGTCTGCATGAGGCTAATAAAAGTATGGAACTTTCATAACATATAATAAACCTCAAGCTACCTCAAGAATATGATGATTTTTTCGTTCGGCTATACCATTTTGTTGGGGGAGTGTAGAAGCATGATGTTTGATGGATAATGCCATTTTCTTGACAAAAAGGGTCAAGGTCTTTGGAAACATATTCTTTGGCATTATTAGACTGGAGAATTTTTATTTTTTGAACAAATTTTGTGAGTACCATAGCATGAAATGACTTAAAAATAAATGGTATCTCAGAACGCTCCTTAAAAATAAACAACAAAGTTGTGCGAGTGAAATCATCAATAAATATAATAAAGTATTTTGCTTGAGAAATGTTGGAGACACTCAAGGGCCCCCAAACATCAGTATGAATTAAAGAAAATGGAGTAATGACTTCTAGATGAGGAGAGTATGTACTCTTTTGATGTTTACACAATTGACAAACCTCATAATGAAATTCTGACCTTACTTTAAGAGAAGGAAACATATAATGAAGAGATTGTGTAGATGGATGTCCCAACCGATTGTGCCATAACCATGTCTCATTATTAGTAGTCGAAGCCATATTTATTTTTGGCACATTCAAGTAGTAAAGCCCCCCTTGTTCATGGCCTCCACCAATCACCTACTTTGTTATAAAATCTTGAAAGACACATGAAGTGGGTGAAAAGGTAACAAAGCAATTAAAATATTTTGTCAGCTGACTAACATATAATAGATTCAAAGGGAAAGTAGGAACGAAAAGAATATGAGTGAGCGGAATTGATGGTGTGAGAGAAGTAGAACCTTTCCCTTGGACTTTGGTTTGAGAACCGTCAGCTATGGTAACAAACTTGTGTGAAAGACTCCAACATAGAGAATGTAATAAATTTTTGTTACCTGTAAGATGGTCGGTGGCTCCTGAGTCAATTATCCAAGATGCAGATGAGGTAGATAGAAAACCTGAAGTAGTAGTGGCAGCAGTAGATGCAGAGGAACTAGGAGACGAACCCAGCATTGTCTTCATTTTCTGAAATAACTCATACTCTTCATCAATAAAAAATTTCTGTTCTGCTGATTTTGTGGGTTCTTCTTCTTTTGTATCACTTACAAAGGCTTGATTAGTCCTTGTCAATTCTAACTATCTATTGGATTTATAGTATATTTCTTTATAATGGTCATATTGTCTACAGTAACTGCATGCCTTGGAATCCTTGTAATCGCATTGATCAATAGTGTGGCCAAATTTCTTACAATGAGTACATTTTTTCCCATCTACTTTGCCAGCGCCAGTCCTTCCACCTCTTCCTCTGCCTCCTCTATAACCTTAGCCTTGGCCACGGCCGCAGTCAGATGATGATCCTCTATGAATGGAATACATAGCGGATGATACTTTAGTAGTGGAGGAATACGAAGTAGTGTTGCACATACATCATCAAACTTGGGGACAATAGAAGCAATCAGAAGTTGACTCTTATCAATCTCAAGATGGAGTTTAACATTTGCAAGGAAAATAGCCATAATTAAGGTTTCTTTCTGCTTGTCTTGGATAGAAATATTTGTGGTTGAAGGCTGAGCTAACTTCCACTCTTGAAGAAAGCCTCTAAAGCGGGTCAAGTACTCATGGATATTTTCTCCTTGTTTAGTATTTAACATTCTTTGGAGAATGTCATATGTCTATGTAGAGGATTCGGGCAAGAGTACAGTTTAGCACATTTCTCCAAAATTTGTTTAGCAGTGTCAAGATGAATGAAATTGTTGGAGACATGTTCTTCCATGCTATTGATTAGCCAACTAATCACCAAAGTATCATTTTTCAACCATTTGTTATAAAAATATCATCTTCATCAATTGGTGGTCCTTGGGTGGTGAGGTGACCAAGTAGGACTTTTGTTATAAGGAACCTTCAAACCGATGTGGACCACCACACATAAGCGTATAGTGGTAATTCTTAGTATCTCACTTTTGATATTCATATTCTCTTCAGCCATGATAAGCCCTTCTTCAAAAAAATTCTAATAATAACACCAAGTAGTACTCTTCAAACAACTAGATGTATGGGGAATTTTAGCATTGATGCTAAATTATTATTCTAATTTATTTCCCCTAATACCACTCATAAGAGACTCAATAACAATCTTCTATATCATGGGACTCTTGTTCCCACGAAAATAAATTCCAACAATTTGATTATGGATTGGTCTCGGTTAATAGAATTTCCGAACAGACAAAACTGTTTTGATAACTTCTTCTAGATAGAGAGTCATGCATATCCATAATATAATAAGATGAAAGCATTCACATAATCATATTTAAATCATCTTCTAAATTCAGAAACCAATAACATGAAGAAAAAAAAATTTTAAGCACTTATCTCACAGCTTGTGATCTTCCTTCGCAAAAGAGCCTTCTTTGAGTTGTGTTGATCATCACTTCTTTAGAGCATTCCTTTGATGAGGGATCCTAAATTGAATGCTTTGATACCTTGTTGAATTTAGGATCCCTTTTCCAATATTTCAAACAAGAGAAAAAAGAAATAAAAAGAAGAAAAATCAAGAAGAGCTCTTGGGTAGATAGAAGAAAAAAGAAAAGAGAAAAAGAAGTATGCGCCAAGCAAAGAGAGAGGGAGAGATTAACTCAAGAAGGAGATGTGTAACTTGATTAATTCCGAATTACAACACCTCTCTTTATAGTAGAGGAAGAGATAGAGTCTTTATATAATTAGCCTTTCAATCTCCTAATTACTTTCCAACTCTAACTCTCTAAGATAAGTCTATTCAAAACAATCTACTAGAATACTAATATGAGTTGAACTAGAACTCTTTCTTCAATCACGTGAATATAAGGGAGGAGGCCAGCTCATGGCCTTATCCTTGTGAGTCCCTCATGATCTTCCAACTTATCTTGATACGGTTGCCAGCTCGTGGGATATTTGTGGGTCCCACTTGATCTTCAGGTATTCTAACTCAGTTCAGCTTGTGCTTCTTAACTCCTTAACTCGTGCTAGCTTGGGTGAGGACTCTTATTGGTGTCCCACGTCCTCATGGTGGGTCCCACCAGCTCGACAACCATGGTGGGTCCCACATTATAATAGGTTATGGCCAATCATGAATTACCTGAATCTTCTAGGGATCAACAGTGACCCCCCCATGTGATATAATATGGCCGAAATAGGCGACATGTGACTCCGCAAAAGAGCATTTGGATTTCTTCAAATAGAGTTGGTGGGCTCGTAACAATTCAAAAACTATCCATAAATGTGCTAAATGCTCTTCCTTGGACTTGCTATATATGAGTATATCATAAAAAAAAAAAAGTACAAATTTTAGGAGGTATTTGCGAAATACCTCATTCATCAGCGCCTGAAAAGTTAATGGGGCGTTTGATAACCCAAACGGCATGACCAAAACTCAAAATGGCCGTGATGTGTGCGAAAGGCCGTCTTCTCAATGTCAGAGGAGTGCATATGAAGCTGATGGTATCCTAAGCGTAAATCCAGTTTAGTGAAGACCCAGGAACCATGTAATTCATCCAGGAGCTCCTCCACTATCGGTATAGGGCATTTAACACCCTATAATCGATACAAAATATCCATGTGCCGTCATATTTCTTCACGAGCAAGACTAGTGAAGAGAAGGGGGAACAACTGCTGAGAATAAGGCCCTACTGCAACATGGCCTAGCACTGTCGCTCAATTTCATCAATCTGGAGGTGGGGATACCGGTATGGCCGAACTACCACCACATCAAAACCTGGTTTTAAACAGATCCTATGGTCACAGTGCCTCAAGGGAGGCAATCTGGAAGGCTTGTGGAAGAGGTTTGAGAACTTGTTGAGAAGTTTTTCGATAGTGTTGTCCAGTTGGTCTTGTGTGTGAATTGTATAAAGGTGGTGGGGTTTGTCCACCTGACTGCCCTGTAATAGCATTTGGCGGCCGCTCAATACAAAGCTCATAGTTAAAACAGAGAAATCCCATAGTATGGGTCCCAATGTTTGTAACCATTTGATGCCTAACACCATATCAAATCCTGCCAATGCTATAAAAAAAATTCTAAATGAAATAAAGTCGTACCAATTGAAAATTTTACCATTTCGCTGATACTGTAGCTAGGGACTTTTTCCCCATTAGCCATTGAAACTGTGTTATGGACTCTATAGCATCATGAGTTATCCACAGGCATAGGAATTAAATTATGTCAATTTAATTTTAATGTAATTTCATTTGGTTTGGTTTACTTTGGTTTGGTTTGGTTTAGATGTAATGTGGCGTGAACCACTTGACCTATGGGTTTCTTTTGTAATTCCGTCCTCAACCCTATTTAGGGGGACGTTAAGGGAAGGAAAAAGCAAGTATTGAGAAAATTAGAGTAAACAGGTCAGATTCTCCCTCAGAGGTCCAGGTTGAGCTTCCTTCAAAGCTCAATCATTCTATTCGATTTCCATCATTTCACGTTCTAGAAACAAGAATTCTCTTCCAGCGTCAAGAACAAATATGGAGGGAAGATGTTAGGATCCTCATGAGCCATGGATCTTGTCACCCTCCTCTCTTCTCTTCCTTCCATTGCTTGCTTGACGTTGAGGTATATTGATGGTGTGCTTGAAGAAGAATTCCGGAAAGGGGATTTCGGAAACGAATTGGGGGAAAAATGGGAGAGAGCTTGAAGGAGCTCTCGACTTGTTTATCTAAATTACTCTAGACTAAAGTAGACTCATTTGCTACCTCTCATTAACCTAGCCATTCCCTTAAATAGGGTTGAGGATGCCAACTACAATTCAGACCCCTTGGGTCAAGGGTTCAAACCAAATAAATTCTAAACCAACCCAAACCAAAATCAATTACATGGAAATTGAAAATCATAGAAATTGAAAATCACATTAATTAATTCTTATGCCTGCTGGTAACTGGCTTTAGTTGACTCTGGCAGTACACATAATTTCATCAGTCAGTCGGTGGCAGAACAACTTGGGTTAGTAGTCCAGCAACAGACTGACCTTTCTGTATCAATAGCCAATGGGGCTAAAATTACCAGTGTGGCCATATCTCCAGCCACACACTTTGATATTGAGGGACATAAATTTATTGCAGATTTCCTAGTGATTCCACTTTCAGGATTTGATTTGGTACTAGAAATTAAATGACTACAACTGTTGAAGCCAATATTATGGGATTTTCAAGCTCTGACCATGTCCTTTACAAAGGACCACCGTCAGATTCCATTGCATGGCACCCAAGCACCAGTGCCCTGCGCACTATAGGCTGTTCAGGTCCAGACCACGACCAACTGTAAGTTATCTCAACTACTTATAGACTTTGAGGATATTTTTCAGGAACCTACTGCTCTACCGCCAATTAGGCATTGTGATCACTGTATCCGTTTGAAAACGGGCAATGAAACTGTAGTGGTGCATCCTTATCGTTACCCCCACTTACAGAAGGATGAGATTGAAAGGCAGTGCCAGTAGATGCTAGCTCGGGGTATTATTTAGCCCAGCAGGTTTCCTTTTTCCTCACCGGTGTCACTAGTCCGTAAGCATGATAAGTCGTGGAGGTTTTGTGTGGATTACAGGCAACTTAATGCACATACCATTAAAGATAATTTCCCATCCCAGTGGTGGACGAGTTGTTAGATGAGTTACATGGTGCTACTATTTTTACCAAACTCGATTTGAAATTTGGCTATCATCAAATCCGAGTTCATCCATCAGATGTGGAGAAAACAGCGTTCCACACGCATCACGGGCATTTCGAGTTCCTCGTAATGTCATTTGGTCTCTCAAATGCGCCTTCCACATTCCAGGCCCTCATGAATGAGGTATTTTCCTCTCTCTTGAGGAAATACATTTTAGTATTTTTCAACAATATTTTGGTCTATAGCAACAGTTGAGAAGAGCATCTTCAGCGCCTTCACCCGATATTTTCTCTTATCCACTCACATCATTTGGTTTTAAATCAGTCCAAATGTTCTATGGGAACTTCAGAAGTGGCATACTTGGGCCACGTTATTCAGCAGTTGGGGTGAAAGTAGACCAGAGTAAGATACAAGCCGTCACAGATTGGCCTCCACCCACATCCATTACAGCCTTAAGGAGATTTTTGGGCCTAGCTGGGTATTACAGAAAATTTATTCGTAGCTATGGCCAGATTGCAGCTCCGCTCAACAACCTACTCAAGAAAAATGCCTTTACCTGGTCGGAGACAGTGGCTCATTCCTTTCAGTAGTTGCAAGAGGCCTTATCATCCGCCCCAATTTTGCAGCTACCCGACTTTGATGAGTCATTTGTTGTGGAATGTGATGCTTCGAGGGGCGGTATTGGTGCAGTGTTACATCAACAGGGACACCTGATTGCTTATTTTAGCCGCCAACTTAGCCAACACCACCACAAGTTAGCAGCTTAAGAGAGGGAACTGATCGGATTAGCGAAAGCCATACAACATTGGTGGCCTTATCTCTGGGGGCGCCCATTTTTGATTCACACTGATCATTACAGCCTCAAGTATCTGCTTGAGCAGCGCCTCACTACCTCACTGTAACAACATTGGTTAAGTAAACTTATGGGGTTTGACTTTACTATAGAGTATAAACCTGGGAGTTTGAATGTAGGGGTTGATGCTATATCTCGCTGGGACATTCCAGAGCAGCAATTTCATGCCATAAGTTAGCCTATTAGCCTAGAGCTCTCTTGTTGGATTCTGTACAAGAAGAGGCACAATAATACCCGAAAGTTATTGCTTTATATCATGAGATCCAGCAGGGGACAACAGCAACCCATTGAACGGTTTAGGACAATCTAGTCCTCTAAAAAAATAGAATCTTTCTACACCACACGTCCCCACTGATTCACAACATTTTAGCCTCCTTCCATGATAGTACACATGAGGGCCGACAAAAAACATATTTCCGGATAAGTCGGGAATTTTATTGGAGGGGCATGAAGTGCAGTATAGCCGATTATGTGGCGGCTTGTCAGATTTTTCAACAGAATAAAGCTGAATCATTAAGTCCAGCTGGATTGCTCCAACCACTTCAGTTGCCATCACAGGTTTAGTCTGATATTTCCATGGACTTCCCTGTTCGTCACGCAAATCCGTTATCTTTGTATTGGTTGGTCGTTTCTCAAAGTATGGCCACTTCATACCTCCGGTGCATCCTTACACTGCAGCTCACGTCGCTCAACTCTTTATGGATAATATTGTATGCTTACATGGGATGCCTAATTCCATTACCAGTGAAAGGGATGGCAACTTTACCAGTACATTCTGGAAAGAACTATTCAAGCTGCAGGGCACAACGTTAGCATTCTCTTCATCCTACCATCCGTAGACAGATGGTCAGACAGAGGTCGATAACAGGACAATTGAGATGTATCTTCGTTGTTTCAAGGGGAACTCACCTAAACGGTGGGTTAAGTGGCTCGCCTGGGCTGAATTCTGTTACAACACCTCCTACCACAATGCACTTGGGACAACCCCATTCAAGGTAGTATATGGTAGAGATCGGCCCAACCTTTTATCATATGAACTGGGTGCCTCCAAGGTCCCCACTTTGGACCAAGCATTAGCAGAAAGAGACACCTTGCTCAATGAGGTGCGTACTCATCTCCAGGAGACACAACATACTATGAAGTTGTATTATGACAAGAAGCACCGGGAAGTCTTCTTTTCTCCAGGAGATTATTTATGGTTGCATCTCCAACACTACAGGCAGTTGTCCCTGACAGCCTCCAAATTCCACAAGCTCTCTCTGAAGTTTTATGGTCCCTTTCAGGTTATGGACCGCATTGGTACAGTTGCCTACCGCTTGCAGCTTCCGCCAGAGGCGAGGATTCACAATGTGTTTCATGTCTCCCATCTGAAGGCCTTCCAAGGTGACTCTCCCTTGCTGCACACACCTCTGCCCCCACTACATGAGGGATGTGTCCTTTCTACTCCAGCACAGGTATTACTGGCTCACCGCATTCAGGGTGATTGGGAGATCTTAGTCCAATGGGCTGATGCTGATCCCAGTGACACAACATGGGAGCCAGTAGCTGCGTTCTACTTCGAGCTTGAGGACAAGATCTTTCTCCAAGAGGGGGGTGATGTCATGGACTCCATAGCATCACGAGTTATCCACAACCATAGGAATTAAATTATGTCAATTTACTTTTAATGTAATTTCATTTGGTTTGGTTTGGTTTAGATGTAATGTGGCGTGAACCACTTGACCTATGGATCTCTTTTGTAATTCCGTCCTCAACCCTATTTAGGGGGATGTCAAGGGAAGGAAAAAGCAAGTATTGAGAAAATTAGAGTAAACAGGTCAGATTCTCCCTCAGAGGTCTAGGTCGAATTCTCCCTCTGAGGTCCAGGTAGAGCTTCCTTCAAAGCTCAATCATTCTATTCGATTTCCATCATTCCACGTTCCAGAAACAAGAATCCTCTTCCACCATCAAGAACAAATATGGAGGGAAGAGAGGAAAGAAGGGTGACTAGATCCATGGTTCGGGAAGAACCTAACAAACCGTGGCTATTGGCTGTGGATGGATTTGTAACTAAAGATGCGAAGTAGCTGTCAAGCTAAGAAAATTGTGTGTACTTCCCTAATTCACTAGTCCCACAAGTTCCTGGTCGATGACTCGAGCTTTGACTTGCATAGTTTTGGCAGATTTCTGCCTAGTAATGGCATGTAGAGAGATTGCTGGTGGTTCCTCCTCAATAAGATCATCACTATTTTTTGTATCATCTATTTCATTCACTTCGAGCCAGAACAACCATTTACATTGGTGGCCTTCCCTATATGGTTTATCACAGTTGTAGCACAGGTTCTTGGACCTCCGTTCCGCCATGTCTGAACTGGTAAATTTTTTGATATACTGAGCTGAGGGTTACTAGAGCGTGTGTCGGCTGCCAGAGTAGTGATCAAATTATTTTTGGGCAATGGTAATGTTAGATATGGCACCCGAGGAGAAGTATTTCGTCGCCCTCTCCAAGTGGAGGAAGTATTCCAGTCCCCTTGCCAAACTGATCAATAATGTTGAAGTTGTTGTTGTTGTTCCATTGCTCAAGCTAAATTCATTGCCCGAGCCAAATCTGAAGGTGATTGAAGTTCCACCTCTATAAATTCATTGCCTGAGCCTAACCTCAGAGATTCAGTGAGGCCTGCTATAAATAAGTGGACCTGCTGGACGACATGTACCAACTGGCCAGCGCGAGTCAATTTTTCTTGGAACTATGTTTGATACAGTTCAACAAACCCGGTTTGTCTCAATAGGACCAAATCTCCCAAGGGGTTGCTGTGGGTGGGAGGGCCAAATCGAATTGTGCATAACTCTTTAAATTCATCCCAATCCAGCACTAATCTTTCTAGTTCCACCTGATAAAACCATAGTTACGCCTCATCTAACATGTGGAAGGCGGCTAGCCCCACCTTGTCAAACTCAGCAGTCCCTTGATTTGAAAAAAATTTCTCACATCTATGCAATCAAATTAAGGGATCGACTGACCCAGTAAATGTAGGAAAATCAAATTTTGTGTACCCGGGTATTGTGCCTCCACTCTGGTGTGCCTGGATAGCGGTGCACCCAGCAAACTGCTCCTCCCTTCAAATGTACGAATGATTCTACCCCCTTTGGTTTGGGATAGAGTGTCTCTCTGTCATGAGATCCGATATCATGCTGGAGAGTCGCTAGATATGCAAGCTGATGCCAAAATTTTTTTCCAACTTTTCTCATTGTTCAACCTGTACATCTTGCACCCCTTTGATCATGCTTCTAAGTTCTTCATTGTTGGATGTATCCCCCATGTTAACCTGCTCTGATACCAAGTTTTTATGGTCCCTAGCCAAGGATCGAGTAACTCGGCGTGGGATTTGTGAATCCAGCACTGTAATAGACTTGCTGCTCTCGGTAAGGATGGAAAAGGAGTTTCCTTTCTTTGGCCTGGTCTCGGATAGGAAGAAAGCAACCTCCTTTGTGGGGCTAGGCTACTGTTCTTGGTAAGGGCAGAGATCCCTTGCTGCTGCTGCTTGGATAGTAGGGGAAATGGCCTCTTTTGCTCACGGTTGAGAGGGTTGAGAACCCTCTCAACTACTGCTCGGGTTAGGGGCTGAAAAGCCTCTAACTTGACAGTCCTCGAATCAGAGGTTAGGGGTTCCTAACCTTATTTCTTGTTGGCCTTGAAGGTGAGAACCTCTAAATTTTGGCTGCTCGTGGTAGGGTGATTGAGAAGCCTCAAACCTGGATCGGAAAGAGGGAGAGAGACCTTCTATGACTACTATGGATGGGTGGGAGTCTGAAGCCTCTGATGGAGCTCGAAAAAGGGATAAAAATTCCCCTCTTCTCTTCGGTATGGAACAAGGTAAACATAAATCAAAATTGGGAAGAAGGAAATTAAGATTCAAGAGGAAACCTGGACCTAGAGCTCATCAAGGAGACCTCCAAACCCTAGAGCTCGTCAAGGAGAACTCCAAACACTATTTAACCTAATTCAATGCTTGCCCTTTTCTCATTCCCTTGCCCTCTAAGTAGGGTTGATGCCAACCATAGTTTTAGGGTTAATTATTAAAATTCTTCCCCTATGGCAATTTAACTTAAATAATGCATAAAAACGAATTTAAAACAATATGGAAAGAAAGCTATTAACTCTACTATTAACTCTGTGACTCAATACGCCTCCTTTGTATGATTCGGTTAGCTATTGAGTCCTCAACACATCTCTTGGATGTGTGAGCCTTCCTTGGTCTTATTGGCTCTACCCCATATTCCAACACACTTGGTTATGCGGGTTTTCCTTGGTCATGTGGGTTTGGGCCCATCTTCCAACACTCCCCCTCAAGCTGGGGTAAGAGAACATCATGGACTCCCAGCTTCCTGCAAATGGTGTAAAAGATCTTCTCGTATAAAATGGCAGCCCTCCATATCTTCCTACACCCCCCTCACGCTAGTGATCTCTTCCATGAGGTCCAACTGGCATAAGATAAGTGAGAGTAAAATCATTCTAAGTTGTATGACATTGCTCCATACTCCAGTCATAACCCATGCTAGATGTAGGGCACAGTCCTATCTTTTGTAGGCAGTGGCTCTATATGCAATGCTCAGAAGTGTAATAAAACTCATCCATCATCGTGTCCCTCCAAAGGACAATGACTCTCAAGTGGTAGGAGTAATAAATGCCAATTAAGGAGGGTAATAGGTAATTATCTAGAAGATAATATTCTTGGGTCACCTTGGCTTTCTTCATCATCAGAATAGCCAATGCTGATAAAAATCAGCAACTGAGAAGTCCTTCTTCAATAATAATGTCTCATCCAAAGAGACACAATAGGCATAGACCCATAAACACGTACCAAATAATATGCTGACCAAGGAATATGCTGCCAATACTTCAAAATAATAATCCAACCGAAGATAAAGAACCAAATTGAACCAAGTCAAATAGTAGACCAAGATACCCAAGTCGTGGAAGAAATATGTATAGAACACGGGACCCGGACCCATATAACCAATGCAAAAAACAAGTGGGCTGAGTCAAATTGACCCAAATAGGGTTGACTCGGTCTAGGTTGACTCAACTGCTGGGTTAACCCGAGCGGAACAGATTGAGTTTGAAGCCTGCCCGTTGGGTTAACCCGGTGGAACAGAAAAGACCCAGTTTGGGTCGCTCGACTAAATAAAATTGTTGTAGCACCTTAGTTCACAATGTAATTTATTCATCGCCTTTCCCGCGCTTCCAAACAGAGCGGAAAACCTGAGCGTCTTCGGAAGGCAACTTTCCAGAATACAAGTTTTTGAAATGGCAGGAGGTTGGCTTCTGCACACGGAGGAAAATCAGGACGATAAGAGAGACAACATCTTCAGACAAAAATTACGGAAATATGTCATGGATTTTAAATAGCAACAAAGATACGATCTTCTATAAACGGCAATATACTGGCTGCAATTTTTTCCAAAATAAGAAATAGCTTCGGAATGTATTGCCAGCAAAGAGATGACCCGATGAACGGAGAGGTTCCGGAATAACAACCGTAATATTTCCAAACATAGTAGAATAATCCCGAAGAGGTAGAAATAAACAACGAAGGAACAGTAACGGAAGATGGCTGTTGATGATAAATCGGCTGGATCAATGGCTGACTTCCTCACAATGAGAAGTAGTCGTCTCTAGAAATGGCAACAATGTTGACATAGTGAATAACAGTGGAGAGAAAACTTTGCAAAAAATCGGGTGTTTTTGAAAATAGCAACCCAGCAACGGATCAGCAAAGATTTCTTTTTAGAAGGTAGTTGCTTTGGACTGATTCAATCGAGTGAGAGTTTCTAATACTAGGCCGCCCATCGCTGAGTCCCAAAGCCCATCTCAGAATTGAGAAGCTGCCGTTACTGCTAGTGCACCAAGCAGTGTTTGTTGACTCAGGGCGAATTATAGTGACGGGTTTCCCTGATTGCTCAATTCTAGCAACTGATGTTGAAACTAGAAGTACCGATGTTGACAATGAAGCAAAGTTAAGCAGTAGAAAAAGCTGGTGGACCCCATATTTTTGTCTCCATAATTCTCTTTGGAGATTTTGCCCAATGGAAGAACATAGAGATGCTCATGGTACGCCTTCTTAGAGAAGTCTGAGTTTCGGATGCCGGATAGTTCATTTGTTCCTTGTAGAATTTAGGATCCCATGAGAAGAGCGTTAGATCAATGAGGAAGAAGAAGAAGAAGAGAGAAAAGAGAGGAGAAGAAGAAGAGAGGAGAGGAAGAAAGAGAGTTAGGATTAAGTGAAGAAGGGTTTGTGTCAAATAAGAAAGAGGAAGGCTGGACGAATTTGTGGAAGAAGAGGAGAGGGCTTCTATTCTCTACCTCTTAGCCAATGCCTTTATTTATAGTTTTACAATGCCCTTAGGCTACAACTTGATAAAACAAAAGACATAAAAGGAACACATAGTTACACCTCTATGCCATCTTTATGGAAAGTACCATCTTTACACATATGCCACTCCTTTGATGTGTGGGCTTCTTGTCTTGAACTTGTGGGCTTGAGCCCATCTTCCAACACTCCCCCTCAGGCTGGAGGAGAAAAGACATCATAAATACCCAGCTTGCCACATATAAAAGATAGGATTTTAGATGTAACGGGTTTAGCGAGAATATCAGCTACTGGCTCTTGAGATGAAACATGTTTGAGGGAGATTATTCCTGCTTGAAACTTCTCCCATATAAAGTGGAAATCCACTTCAATTTGTTTAGTTCTTTCATGAAAGACTGGATTTGAAGTAATATGAATGGCTGCTTGGTTATCACAATGCATACCCATGGAACCTCTTTTATAAAATCCTAATTCGGTAAGAAGGCTTCTAATCCATAAGAGTTTACTAATTGTATGGGCAATAACTCTGTATTCTGCTTTGGCGCTAGATCCTTCTTACTTTTCCAAGTAACCAAGTTCCCTCCAACAAGAGTACAATATCCCGATGTAGATTTCCTATCATCAGGTGATCCTACCCAATCTGCATCTGAGAAACCTTCTATGTTGAAGTGCCCATGTTTTTTATACAGCAATCCTCTTCCCGGAGCTCCTTTTAGGTATCGTAATATTCTCTCTAAGGCCTACCAATGGGTAATTTGTGGTTTGTGCATGAATTGACTCACCACACTTACAACATATGATATGTCTGGCCTAGTTACCGTGAGATAGATCAGTTTTCCCACGAGTCTTTGATATTTGCCAATATCAATATCATCTCTAGTCGTGGCATAAAATTTTACATTTGTATCATAGGTGTGTCAACTGGTCGACAACCCTTCATTCCTGTTTCTTCAAGGAGATCCAAGACATATTTTCGCTGAGATAATATTATCCCATGCTTGTATTGAAGAACTTCTATACCCAAAAAAAATTTAAGCATACCCAGATCTTTAGTCTTGAATTCCTGACATATCATATTCTTCACTTCTTGTATGTTCCGAGCTTCATCACCGGTTAAGATAATATCATCAACATATACAACCAATAATATTTTCCCTTCGACAATATCTTTAAAATATACTGAATGATCAACCGAGTACCGATGAAAGCCAAACCGTAGAAGTGTTTGACTAAATTTATCAAACCAAGCCCAAGGGGACTGTTTAAGCCCATATAAAGATTTTTTTTTAATCGCCATACCAACTCCTCATCAACCACATAACCAGGTGGTTGAACAATATAAATTTCCTCACGTATATCACCATTTAAAAAGGTATTTTTGACATCCAATTGATATACGGTCCATGATGAATTAGCAACAAAAGATAACATGATACATACCGAATTCAATTTGGCAATAGGAGAGGTCTCCTCATAATCTATCCCATAGTACTGAGTATAACCTCTAGCAACGACTTGAGCTTTAAGACGAGCAACCAATCCATCTGGGTTATGTTTCACCGAAAACATCCATCTACAATCAACCAGTCTTTTACCTTTCGGGAGTGATGCTAAGGACCAGGTTTGATTTTCATATAAGGTGTGCATTTCTTCATTCATAGCCGCTTTCCATCCTGGATGCTTCAAAGCCTCCTGATACGACCGTGGAATGGAAGTAAAAGAAAGAGAAGCAAGGAATTGAAAACACTCGGAAGACAATCGATGGTGAGACATAAAATTTTAGATAGGATGCAAAGTAGTATAGGAACGACGTTCCTTTCTTAAAGCAATAGGCCTAGTATCAAATTCAGGCCCAAACATAGGAGGAGAAGGACTTACCTCAGGTGGATCCGACAACTCCACAGGTGAAGGTATGGCTGGTGCGTCAGGGGTTGGATTAATATCAACATTGAAAGGCACGAGCGGACACGAAGTGGTAGAAGGAAATGTCCATCCTGGAGGAGCATCATGGGAGGAGTAGAAAGAGGTGTCCTTAAAGAAAGTCACACCCCGAGAAACAAGCATCCTCTGAAGGGTAGGATTGTAACAGACATAACCTTTCACATGCGAGAGTACCTAAAAAAAATACACCTCATAGACTGAGGATCAATTTTTTTTTTTTTTTTTGTGGGGAAGTAACATGAAGAAAACATGTATATCCAAACACTTTAAGAAGAAGAGAAAACGGATCTTCACAATGAAATAAAATAGAGTAAGTAATTTTATTATGAAAAATCGATGAAGGTAACCTATTAATAAGAAAGCATGTCGTAAGTATAGCATGAGACCAATAAAAATAGGGTACCTTCATGGAGTAGAGGAGAGCAACTTCAAGAAGGTGACGATTCTTCCTTCAGCAACACCATTTTTTTGAGGGGTACAGGCACATGATATTTGATGGATAAGCCTATTACCCTCACAAAATGATTTGAATTCATTAGACAAATATTCCTCAACATTATTAGACCTAAGGATTTGAATTTTCTTCAAAAATTGTGTCAATATCATAGCATGAAAATTTTTAAACAGAGGAAGAATTTTTGAACGTTCTTTTAATAAATATAACCAAGTGACTCAGGTAAAATCATCAACAAAAGTGATAAAATATCTAACTTGAGAAATATTTGAGACACATAAAGGTCCCCATACATCAGAATGTATTAACTCAAAAGGAGCAACACTTTTAGTTGTAAGACGAGGAGAATATGTACTCCTAATGTGTTTAGTTAATTGACAAACACAACTGAAAGTTGAAAGTACTTTTAAAGACGGAAGAAAAGAACGAAGTGAAGAGGTAGACGGATGACCAAGCCGGTTGTGCCAAAGTTGGGCTTCGGATGTAGTGGATGATATGGCAGCTAATGTTGGAAGAGTGAAATAGTATAATCCCCCCTTTTCATGGCCGCCACCAATCACCCGTTTCTTAGTGAGATCCTAAAATATACAAGAAGACGGTGAGAAGGTGACAGAGCAATTCAACTGTTTTGTTAATTGACTAATAGAAAGAAAATTTAAAGGAAATTGAGGGACAAACAAAACATCTTGAAGAGGAATAGAAGAGGTAAGAGAGGATGAGCCTTTGCCAAGGACCTTGGTTTGGGTGCTATGAGCAATAGTAATGAATTTTTGAGGAAGACAAGGAGATAATGAGTGAAACATGTGGTTGTTACCTGATAGATGTTCAGAGGCCCCAGAGTCGATGATCCAAGAGGAAGAGAATGAAGAGGAAGAAAGCATACCTGAGGCAATAGTGGTAGAGGCTGTAGATAATGAAGGAATGGAAAATTCCATTAAGTACTTCATCTTCTGAAATGCAACATAGTCTTCAGCAGTGAGAGTCAACCTTTTTTTCACGTTTCTCAACATTAACAGAGACTGGGTTAGCCGTGGCCCAATCAGGCTTGCCGTGAAGTTTTCAGCATGTTTCCAACAGGTGGTTCTGACCACCACAGTAAGTGCAAAGTTGTGGCTCAGTACAGGAATTATTCAGACCCATTCGACCATCTCTATTTTTTGCCCCCTTCATAGTTCTGCCCCCTCTCATATTTCTGCCCCACCCTCGGTATAAGGATGATGTACCCCGATTGCCGGAGAATATAGCCGATGGAGCATCAATAGGAGAAAGAGGGGATGGATCAGGGATCTGTAGTAATGTAGCATAGATGTCATCGAAGGATGGAAGAGCGGAGGAACTTAGAAGTTGGGTCTTCGCAACCTCAAGGTAAGGCTTAATATTTGACAAGCAAATAGATACTACCAAGGCCTCTCATTGTCGTTCTTGAACAACAAATTCAGTGGAGTATGGCTTAGCTATTTTCCATTCTTAGAGAAGGCCCCGAAACCAAGCCAAAACTCATGAATGTTATCTCCGTGTTTAGTATGCATTGTACTTTTTAAGACATCATATACTCTTTGTAATGAGGCAATACTTGAGTAGAGGTTAGCACAAGTGTCCCAAATGTCTTTGGCTATTTCCAAGTGGACCACATTATTAGCTACATGCTCTTCCATGCTATTGATGAGCCAACTGATAACCATGTTATCATTTTTAACCCACATGCGGTAGGCTTCATCTTCTTCATCAATTGAAGGTGGGATTTTGATAACATAACTTAGAAGGTCACGAGTAATGAGAACCCTCCGTGCCGATTGTGACCAGCTAAGGTAATTGGAGAGACCTCTTAGTGGAATCGTAGTAATGCGGAGTATGTCACTCTTATTATTGGTGTGTCCACTCTCCATGATGAGGCAAGGCAAATGTGGAGGTCAAGGGCAGATGCCTTCTTCAAATAACAATAACTCAATGTAATTTGAAGAACCCGTGGACCAAATTTGTCACCAACAATAGAGGGAAAAGGAGAAAAGAATTTTTTCACGAGAGTAAGCACCACATTATCAACAAATTTGTGCTTTTGGAAAGTGAGAATAGGATCCAACCATCACTCAATTCCTCTTATATTCTTAAATGGAATAACAAAGAGGAGAAGATAGATGCGGTGCTTAGGCCTTAATCCAAACTCCAATACAAACCGAGAGAAAAAAATATTTAGAGAAAACTTAGATGCAAATCAAGACACTCGAAAAAAAAAAATCTTAAGCTCATGGGAATACTTCAATGTAAAAAAATGCAATTGTTGAAGTTCAAGAGCAATAAAAATAATAGGGATAAGTGAGTGCTGGAATTTCATCAAACATATAAGGGTCATCCAACAACATAACACAATCCCACGAGCAACATCAAGTGGGAGAATTTATAGCAACATGTACTGGAATTCCACCTCAAATAAAATTGATCCAAGTTACATAAAGGTAACTGGATCTCAAAACATTAATCTTGATAAGACACAAGTAGCAATTGATCTTGATCAAGATTGTAATTGATCTACAAGAAGATCAAGATTATAACATCACTTTAGTCATAAAAATAAATCTTCACAACATATGAAAATTATCTTGACTTGATGTGATTCAAAGTTCAAGAAGAAAAAAAATGTAAAGAAGGAGTACGTAAGTAAGAAAAAAAATTTAAAAAAGAAGAGAATTAACTTATCTCTGCATGGCTGAACGCCTAAACTCCTTGCCCTGATACCATATAGAATTTAGGATGTTATGCATGCAATAACATTATTAAGAGTCTAATTAATTTTTTTTAATTTATTTTAATTTATTTCAGTTAAAGAATTAATAGGTCACAAGGGCATTTTTATAATATTTTATCTTGAACTTTGTGGTGAACCCTATTTGTTACAATGTGGGACCCACCATGGCGCTCGAGCTGGTGGGACCCACCATGAGGATGTGGGAAACAATGAAGAGTCCTCACCCAAGCAAGCACGAGTTAAGGAATTAAGAAGCACAAGCTGAATTGAGTTAGAAGACTTGAAGATCAAGTGGGACCCAAAAATATCTCACGAGCTGTCAACCTTATCAAGATGAGTTGGAAGATCATGAGGGACCCACAAGGATAAGGCCACGAGCTGGCCTTCTCTCTTATATTCACGTGAATGAAGAAAGAGTCCTAGTTCAATTCATATTAGTCTTCTAGTAATTCGGTTTGGATAGACTTATCTTAGAGAGTTAGAGTTGGAATGTAATTAGGATTGAAAGGCCAATTGTATAAGGACTCTACCTCCTCCTCTACTATAAATAGAGGAGTTTTAATTCGGAATTCATCAAGTTACACATCTCATTTTCGAGTTACTTTCTCTCTCTCTCTCTCTCTTTGCTTGGCGCAACTTCTCTTTGCTCTTTTATTTTTTCTTCTCTCTACCCAAGAGCTCTTCTTCCCTTTTCTTTTTATTTCTTCTTTTTCTTGCTCGAAAATATGGAAAAGGGATCCTAAATTCAACATGGTATCAAAGCATTATATTTAGGATCCCTCATCAAAGGAATTCTCTAGAGAAGTGATGATCAACACCACTCAAAGAAGGCTCTTTTATGAAGGAAAAACACAAGTAAAAGGAAGAACACAAGCCGAGAGATAAGTGTTCAATTTTTTTTTCTTTTCATGTTACTAGTTTCCGAATTTAGAAGATGGTTCAAGGATGAATATGTGAATGCTTTCATCTTATTATATTATGGATATGCATGCCTCTCTATCTAGAAGGAGCTATCAAAATAGTTTTGTCGGTTTGAAAATTCTTTTTACCGAGACCAGTCCATGATCAGATTATTGGAATTTTTTTTTCATGGGATAAGAGTTCCCTGATATAGAAGATTGTTATTGAGTCTCTTAGCATCAATGCTAAAATTACCCATACATCGAGTTGATTGAAGAAGTACTACTTGGTGTTATTATTAGAATTTTTTTTGAAGAAGGGCCTATCATGGCTGAAGAAAATATGAATATCAAAGGTGATATACTAAGAATCACCACCATACCATTACGTGGGGTATCAAATTTTATGAGTTGGTCCACATCGGTTTGGAGGTTCCTTATAACAAAAGACCAACTTGGTCACCTCACCACCTGAGGACCACCTATTGATGAAGATGATATTTTTTATATGAAATGGCTGAAAAATGATACTTTGGTAATTAGTTGGCTAATCAATAAAATGAAAGAAAATGTCTCCAATAATGTTATTTATCATGACATTGTTAAAAAAATTTGGGAAACATGTTCTAAACTGTACTCATGCCCGGATACTCCACATAGACCCTATGATATTTTCCAAAGAATGTTGAATACTAAACAAGGAGAAAATATCCATGAGTACTTGGCCCACTTTAGAGGCTTTCTTCAAGAGTGGAAGTTAGCTCAACCTTCAACCACTGATATTTCTATCCAAGGCAAACAGAAGGAAGCCTTAATTACTACTATTTGTCTTGCAAATGTTAAACATCATTTGAGATTGCCAAGAGTCAACTTTTGAGTGCTTATGCTGTCCCAAAGTTTTATGATGTGTGTGCAACACTACTTCGTATTCCAGACACTTCTTCCTCCACTACTGACGTATTATCCGCTATGTATTCTGATCATAGAGGATCATCATCTGACCGCGGCCGAGGCCGAACTAGAGGTTATAGAGGAGGCAGAGGAAGAGGTGGAAGGACTAGTGGTGGCAGAATATATGGGAAAGAATGTACTCATTGTAAAAAAATTGGCCACACTAAAGATAAGTGGCATTACAATCCATGCACTTATTGTGGACAATATGGCCATTATAAAGAAATATGCTATAAAGCCAAAGGACAATCAGAATTGATAAGGGCTAATCAAGCCTTTATAAGTGATACAAAAGAAGAACATCCCCCAAAATCAGCAGCACAAAAAAATATTACAAATGAAGAATATGAGCTATTTTAGAAAATGAAGACAATGCTAGGTTCTTCTCCTAGTTCCTCCGTAACTGATGCTGCCACTACCACTTCGGGTATGCTATCTGCCTCATCTTCATCCTGGATAATTGAATCAAAAGCCTTCGAGTATCTTATACGTAACAAAAATTTATTACATTCTTTATCTCCGAGTCTTTCACACAAGTTTGTTACCATAGCTGACGGTTCTCAAACCAAAGTCCAAGGGAAGGTTCCACTTCTATCACCCCATCACTTCCGCTCATTGATATTCTTTTCATTCCTACTTTCCCTTTGAATCTATTATCTGTTATTCAATTGACAAAATATTTTAATTGCTCGGTTACCTTCTCACCCACTTCATGTGTCTTTCAGGATCTTATAACAAAGCAGGTGATTGGTGGAGGCCATGAACAAGGGGGGCTTTACTACTTAGACATGCCAAAAATAAATATGGTTTCTACTACTGAAAATTGAGACACAGTTATGGCACAATCGGTTGGGACATCTATCTGTGCAGTCTCTTCATTATATGTTTCCATTTCTTAAAGTAAGGTCAGAATTTCTTGAGGTAGCTAGAGGTTTATTATATGCCATGAAAGTTCCGCACTTTTATTGGCCTCATGTTTTCCTTACGACTTGCTTTCTTATAAATCGTCTACCATCTACCGTTCTTGGTAATAAATCTCCTTACTCTTGATTATTATCGAATGATGATCCATTTTCATTACCTTTGAAAGTCTTTGGATGTCATTGTTTTGTTCATAATAATGACCTAGACACAACAAACTTGATCCTAAATCTATCAAGTGTATCTTTTTGGGATACTCTCGAACACAAAAGGGTTATGTTTGTTATAGTCCTACTCTTCAACGTTTATTTGTGTCCAGGGATGTAATATTTTTTTGAAGACTCCTCATTTTATTCAGATAGTGCTCCTCCTGGTTTATCCTCAGTACCAAGTTCCCCATGACCGGTTGTGCCTCGTGATACAGAGATTATTCAACCCCCAAAGCAAGTGGCCAACACCACACCTACTGAGTTAACAGATCCACCAAAGGTAACTCCTTCATCACTAGTTATTTTTGGTCCTCAATATGATACTCGTCGTATTGCTATAAGGAAAGAACCTCGATCATACACTAGACCTTCTACTTCTCATCCCATTTCAAATTTTATGTCTCATCATCATCTCTCACCTTTATGTTGTCAGTTTCTTTCTTCTATTTCCTCCATATCTGTTCCATAGTCATATAAGGAGGTTCTACAACATCTAGGGTGGAAGGCAGCAATGGATGAAGAAATAAAAGTTCTTAATGACAATCATACATGGTCACTGGTTCCTCTTCCCACAGGTAAAAAACCTATTGGTTGCAAATGGATTTATACTATCAAACATAATCTGGATGGGTCAATTGCACGATTGAAGGCTCGACTGGTTGCCAAAGGTTATACTCAGCGCTATGGAATTGATTATGAAGAAACCTTCTCTCCAGTGTCAAAAATGATCTCGGTACGTATATTATTATCTCTAGCGACCAATTCATCATGGCCGGTATATCAACTTGATGTGAAAAATGCATTTCTTAATGGTGATATTAAAGAAGAAATTTACATGTAACAACCACCTGGGTATGTGGTTGAGGGGGAGTTCGTATGCCACCTTAAAAAATCTCTATATGGTCTAAAGCAGTCCCCTTGGGCATGGTTTGAGAAATTTAGTTAAGCCATCATACGGGCCGACTTTCACAGATGTTCTATAGATCACTCAGTATTTATTGAAAATACACCGAGAGGTAAGGTGATTCTGGCTATATCTGTTGATGATATTATTTTAACTGGGAGTGATTCCAAGGGCATTCAGAAAACAAAGGAGAAAATATGTGCTGAATTCAAGACGAAGGATCTTGAGCTACTCAAATATTTTTTGGGTATTGAAGTATTACAATCTAGACATGGGATTGTGCTATCCCAAAGGAAGTATGCCCTTGATCTACTAGAAGAGACAGGAATGATGGGATGCAAACCAGCAGACACTCCTATGGATCCAAATACAAAATTATGTGGTGGCACTGGAGAAGATGTAGATATTAGGAAATATCAAAGACTAGTGGGACGACTTATTTACCTGTGTGTAACAAGGCCGGATAGTTCATACACAGTAAGTGTGGTAAGTCAATACATGCACAAGCCACAACTTAGTCATTGGCAAACACTTGAAATAATACTACGATATCTGAAAGGAGCTCCAGGAAGGGGGCTTCTCTATAAAAACCAGGTCACTTCAACATCGAAGGATTCTCAGATGCAGACTGGGCCAGATCCCCGGATGACAAAAAATCTACTTCGGGATTTTGTATGATGGTTGGAGGGAATTTGGTTACATGGAAAAGAAAAAACAAAATATAGTAGCATGGTCGAGTGCAAAAGCAGAATACAGAGCCATGGCACACACTGTTAGTGAACTCATACGGATAAGATCTCTTCTCACTGAATTAGAATTCTACAAAGAAGCTCGAATAGATCTATATTGTGACAATCAAACAGCAATATACATTACATCGAATCCAGTCTTCCATGAAATGAAAAAGCATATTGAAGTGGATTTCTTTTTTATACGAGAAAAGTTCCAAGTTGGTTTCTTATCTCTGAAGCATATATCATCACAAAGTCAAGTTGCAGATATTCTCACCATGTCAGTCACTCACAAGATTATGTCTACCATATGCAACAAGTTGGGCATTTATGATGTCTTCTCACCCCAGGATGAGGGGGAGTGTTACAATGTGGGACCCACCATGGTGCTCGAGCTGGTGGGACCCACCATGAGGATGTGGGAAACCAAGAAGAGTCCTCACCCAAGCAAGCACAAGTTAAGGAATTAAGAAACACAAGCTGCATTGAGTTAGAAGACTTGAAGATCAAGTGAGACCCACAAATATCTCACTAGCTGTCAACCTTATCAAGATGAACTGAAAGATCATGAGGGACCCACAAGGATAAGGCGACGAGCTGACCTTCTCCCTTATGAAATGTGAATGAAGAAAGAGTCCTAATTCAACTCATATTAGTCTTCTAGTAGATTGGTTTGGATTGACTTTATCTTAGAGAGTTAGAGTTGGAATGTAATTAGGATTGAAAGGCCAATTATATAAGGACTCTACCTCCTCCTCTACTATAAATAGAGGAGATTTAATTCGGAATTCATCAAGTTACACAACTCATTCTCGAGTTACTTTCTCTCTCTCTCTCTCTCTCTTTGCTTGGCGCAACCTGTCTTTGCTCTTTTATTTTTTATTCTCTCTATCTGAGAGATCTTCTTCCCTTTTCTTATTTTTCTTTCTTCTTTCTCTTGCTCGGAATTATGGAAAAGGGATCCTAAATTCAACACTATTTAAGGGGTAAGAGTAATGAAAAAAGTCAAGCACAGATTTAGGGTAAACAACGGTTTTGAGTTCTCCTCAACGAGCTTAGGGGTGTGCGTTCTTCTCAAAGAACCTAGGGTAATTCAAAGAACCTGGTTCTGAGGTTGAATGGGTGCCTTTTCAAGATGAAAAACAAGCCATGTTTTACTAAGAGCAGTGATTGAATCAAGAGAAAGGTCGGGTCAATGGCTCAATCAGAACAGGCTTGGGCTGAGGCAAAGGCTCAGAGCAGCAGAGTCTTCTTCTCTTCTAGTAACAAAGTCACTCATTCACCGAGACTGCCATTGGACAAAAATTAACAATAATAAAGAAAATTGGGTTTCACTAGGGGAGAAAATAAGCAAAAGACAAGGCCACGAGACAAAGAGATAGAAAAAGATTTTTTGGAACCATAGCTATGAGTCCAGAAAATCAATGCTCTGATACCATATTGATTTTTAGGACTCCATGGATTTAGCTCATGGAGAAAAAGAGAAAGACACCTATTGGGAGAAAACAAGAGGAAGAAGAGGTAATGGACTTGATATCCTGACCCTTCCCCTAAACTCAATTTATAGATTAATCAACCTACAATATTAAAATAACAACCCCAAAACTTTAACCTAATTACATCATTACCATCTCTATGAGATAACTCTTTATTTACTATCTTGCCATCATTTTATGGCTATGTGGGCCTTCTCATTGATCTATGGTCCTTGAGCCCATCTTCCACATCTCTTGGACGTGTGTTGTGTACTCAATAGCACACCGAGTCACACAATGAAGAAGACAACAACAACTCACTCAATAGGATTTATTTTTTATATTTCTTTGAGTAGGATTTATTTCTTATATTATTTGAAGTAGGAGTTATTTCTAATTACTTTATATGTAAGGGCATTATGGGGAATTATTGTAACCCTAACCCTAAAACTCCATGACGTGACCTATTTAAGGGAAAGGTATGAATGAAATAGGTAAGCTTTAAGATTTTAGAATAACCTAGTCTAAACAGGTTGAGATCACCTCTTGATCTCGAGTTTAGGGCTTACTCCAAAAATCCAACCTATCCTTCACCCTCCATTGCCATCCATCTTCACCCAAATTCATCCCTCATCATCTATACTAAGAAGAGGAGCTTCCTGCTCCTTTTCCGAGCCCAAAGAGAGTGTCTTCCCTCATCATCAACGTCAACAACAAGCTTGGATCAATTCCCTCTTGACGAGCAGCAAAGAAAGTAGAATTCTGGTTCTTTCACGTGAAGGATTAGAACCACTCTTCTTGCTGGGAAAGCATCATGGAAACAGAGCAAGGGAAGCCATCAATGTGAGCCAAGGCTGTCCCCTTAATCTAGGCCTTCAAGTCCTAGAACGAGCTACATCAAATCAGGGTTGAAACCCTGATTTACGTGAGCAAGAACAGGTATTCCTCCCTTATCTCCCCACCTGAATTAATTCCATTCTAGCTATATCTTTAGCACTAGAATGAGTTCATAAAAAAGGAGACTGATCACTGGTGGAAGATTACCCAAAGAAGGGATCTTTAACCCTCCTTATCGAGTCCAGCAACTCAGTACCAGTGCTGGATTCACAATTCCCACGTTGTGTTACTCGATCCATGACTCGGGATCGTAACAACTTGGTATTAGAGCAGGGTAACATGGGGGATAATATCAGCAATGAAAAAATCCAAATCATGATACAAAAGATAGAAGATAGCTTTGAAACAACACAACCAGTGTTGGGGAAGGTTTGTGGTCTGGAAGAAGAGATGAGACGAGTCATCAGTATGCTACAGGAGTTGAGGACAGAGAGAGATCAGAGTCCAAAGGTGAGAGAGGTTGCTCAACCATATCATAGAAGAGGGGAGCAGTGGCCTGAGCGCACTACTATCCAAGGACCTTAGCATGGAGGCACAGTCCCAAGGTACACCAAGTTAGAGTTTTCCTCTTTCAATGGTTCTGTGGATCCCTTAATTTGGTTGCATAGATGTGAAAGATTTTTTTTGAACCAAGGGACTACTGAATGGGATAAGGTGCAACTAGCCTCTTTCCATATGACAGATGAAGTCATGTTATGAGTTACTCAAGTAGAGAAAGAGAGACCGGAAATGACTTGGGGAGAATTTAAAAATCTATGCACAGTTAGATTTGGACCTCTCGCCAACAGCAACCCCCTGGGAGAGTTAGTCCTATTGAGACAAATGGGTTCGGTGGAACAATATAAAAAACTATTCCAGGAAAAGTTGGCTCATGCTGGTGAGAGGGTATTGGTTGACCTGCAGGTCTCCTTATTCACAGCAGGTCTCAATGAGTATTTAAGGCTAGAGGTAGAACTCCTTATGCCCATGGATTTAGGTCATGCCATGAATATGGCCCAAGCAATGGAACAACGACAACAACTGCATCAACGTAAACCGGGTTGGTCGAGTGAGAGGAACACTTCCTGCACGTGGCAAGGGCACTGCTATAATTCATCTCAGGGAGCATCTACAGTAGTACCATCCAGACACACTCCGACTACCACTCGGGTAGCCGATACCCACTTTGGTAATTCCCTATCGAGCTTTATAAAAAAATTGATTAGTGTGGAGATGGCAGAAAGGTGGTCCAAAAATTTATGTTATAACTACGATGAGCAGTATCGGGTTGGACACCAATGTAAACAATTGTTTTGGCTCGAGGTGGAGGATTCAAAGGAGCTAGAGGATATTATCGAGGAGGAACCACCAGAGATATCCTTGCATGCTATTACTAGGCAGAAATCACCTAGTACAATGCAAGTCCGAGCTCATGTCATCAACCGAGAACTGGTGGGACTACTCGACTCGGGGAGTACACAAATTTTTTTGAGTTTGACAGCCGCACAACATCTCTAGCTCCAGATACACACTCGTCCAATAGCCACCGTCTCAATGGCCAATGGAGAGAAGGTCCCTGGCTATGGGATTAGTAAGGCGGTAACTTTTTCCATTGGCTTCACTTCATTTAATGCTGAATTTTTTATTATTCCCCTGGCGGGATTTGATATGGTATTAGGTATTAAATGGTTAAAAACATTGGGGCCCATTCTGTGGGACTTTTCGACTTTAACCATGAGCTTTGATTTGGCCGGAAGTCGGGTGCTCTTACAGGGATGTCAGGTGGACAGGGCCCACCGCATGCACACTTTGCAGACACAGGATCAGCCTGACAGTACTAGTGATGGTCTGGTTGAGGAGTTCTCTGACCTCTTCCAGGAGCCGTCGGGGTTGCCTCATCTGAGGCACTGTGACCATAGGATCTGTCTAAAACCAGGATCTGAGGTAGTGGTTGTGCGACCATACCGTTACCCACACCTTCAGAAGGACAAGATAGAGCGTCAGTGCCATGAGATGTTGAAACAGGGTCTTATTCGTCCTAGCCGCTACCCGTTCTCTTCACCCTTCTTACTTGTGAAGAAACATGATGGGACATGAAGGTTCTGCTTGGATTATCGGGAGTTGATCCTTCAGACAGTAAAAGACAAGTTCCTAATTCCGATAGTCGATGAGCTCCTGGAAGAGTTTCATGGGTCGTGGTTATTCATTAAACTCAACCTCCATTCGGGATACCATCAGGTCCAGATGCACCCCTCTGATATCAAGAAGACGGCGTTCCTCATGCACCATGGCTACTTTGACTTCGTCGTCATGCCATTCGGGTTATCCAATGCACCCTCCACTTTTTAAGCTTTGATGAACGAGGTATTTAGCCCCTATCTTCAAAAATTTGTTCTTGTATTTTTCGATGATATTTTGATATTTAACAAGTCGGTGGAGGAGCACTTGGCACACTTGAGGATTGTTTTCGACTTGTTAAGAGCACATCAGCTCTATTTGAAACATTCCAAGTGTTCTTTTGCGACTTCACATGTGGGGTATCTGGGACACATTATATCACATGTGGGGGTTACGGTGGATCCCAAGAAGATCCGAGCTATTCACGAGTGGCCGCAGCCACAGTCGTGTTCTGCATTACAGGGTTTTTTGGGTCTTGTAGGCTACTACCGCAAATTTATTCAGAACTATGGGCCAGTGGCAACACCATTGATAAGTCTACTCAAGAAAAATTCCTCTATTTGGAATGAGGGGGCCACCACGTCGTTTGTGGCACTCAAAGCTGCCCTCGCATCGGCGCCAGTATTACAACTTCCCAACTTTGACAAATTGTTCGTGGTAGAGTGTGATGCTTCGGGCGTGGGTATTGGGGCCGTTTTACAACAGCTGGGCCATCCTATTGGGTATTTTAGCTGATAGTTGGCAGTCCGTCATCACAAGCTGGCAGCCTATGAGCGCGAATTGATTTGGTTGGCCAAAGCGGTCCAACATTGAAGGTCTTATCTCTGGGGTCGGGCTTTTCTCATACGCACGGATCACTACAGCCTTAAATTCCTACTAGAACAACATTTGACAACATCGCCACAGCAACACTGGATCAGTAAGTTGTTGGGATTTGACTTCTCGATGGAGTATCATGCTGGGAGATTAAATAAAATGGCAGATGCCTTGTCACGGTGTTTTGAAGATCAGCAGTCGGTCTATTCAATCAGCCAACCGGGATTTCACATTCTGGACTTGGTGAGAGACGCACATGCCACTAACCCTGAATTGCAGGAACTGCATCAAAAGATTTCGAAAGGGACAATGAATTCGAAGTGGTCCATCCAGGATTCACTTATTTATTCCAAGTAGTGAATTTTCCTTCCACCTGAGTCGAAGTTGATTCCAGCTATTCTCTCGGCCTACCATGACAGTACACACAAGGGGATCCAAAAGACCTTGCACAGAATTCGAGCTGATTTTTACTGGCAAGCCATGAAACCCTCTATTGCGACTTATGTGGGCTACTATCAGGTATGCCAGTGCAACAAAGCCGAGCACTTGAGTCCAACCGGTCTTCTCCAGTCTTTGGCCCTTCCCACACAGGTTTGGGCCGACATTTCAATGGATTTTGTGGAAGGCCTACCCCTGTCCTCCGGAAAATCTGTACTTTTCATGGTGGTTGATAGATTCTCCAAGTACGGATATTTTATACCATTGGCTCATCCGTATACAGCAACATGGGTTGCTCAGACTTTCCTGGAGCAGATAGTCTGCTTACATGGCATTCCAGAATCCATTGTGAGTGACAAAGATGCAGTTTTCACGAGCACCTTTTGGCGGGAACTGTTTCACTTGAGTGGGACGAAATTGAAGTTCTCCTCCGCCTATCATCCATAGACAGACGGGCAGACTGAGGTGGTGAATCGCACCATCAAGATGTATCTACGGTGCTTGGTGGGGGATCGTCCGTGGGAATGGGTTCAATGGCTTCCATGGGCCGAATACCGTTACAACACTTCGCTCCACTCTGCCTTGCAATCCACTCCTTTTCAGGTTATATATGGCTGGGATCCACCTCGCCTTCTCTCGTACAACCCAGGGTCCACCCGCGAGGAGGTGATTGATCAGGCACTCATAGACCGGGATCTGCTGCTACATAATATCACAGAACGGCTACGTGGTGCCCAAGCTTGGATGAAGGATGTCTATGACAAAGGCGGTGAGGTCTCTTTTAAGGTTGGGGAGTATGTGTGGCTACGGCTCCAGCCCTATCATTAGTAGTCTCTTGCGGGACCTCCACGTCATAATCTCTCACCCATATTTTTTGGGCCGTTTCCCATTCTTCGATGCGTGCGACCAGTCGCCTATCAGCTCAAATTACCGGACACGGCCAAAATTCATGATGTGTTTCATTTCTCTCTTTTGAAGCCGCATTCCAAAGCACAGCCTACATCCACTCCATTCCTATCACCGGTTGATAATGGCGAGGTTATTCTTAACCCAGCTACGGTGTTACACGGGCGGCTGACCAATGACCATTGGAAGATTCTTAACTTATAATTGTGTTATAGGTGGTTATTTGTCGATTTTCACTTGAAACGTGCATTTATTGAATTTTGCATTAATCACTGCTTATATTGCATATTTTTCTCTCTTGAATGATATTTCATTGCTTTTAGGGTTTATTTCTTCCTGAAATAATTTTTATGGATTTAATTATGGAATTTTAGGAGAATTTTGTGTGGAGAAGAAGATATTTACAGAAATGCCATTAGTGGGGGAGGTGATTTTTTAGGGCAAAAATCGTATTGAAAGGAGGGGAGCCGGGGACTGAAAACAGGAGGACCGTGGACTGAGAACAGGGGAGGCTGTCAGCCGTTCGGAGGGAAGACTCAAGAGGGCTCCCTTTGAACGTCGTTCGCCACCGTCGTCCACCCCCATCCTGCAACCAAGAACAGACCCGAGGAGAGCTCGAGAGAGTCTCCGTTGCGACAAGTTCGACGCTGCCATTTTATGCTCGCCAGGCCAAGAGGTGACCCAAGAGGGTTCCTCCGATGTCGATTCCGTATTCTGACCATCCTCCAACGTCGATTACGCATTTTCGACCATTTTTGAAGCTATTCCGACTCCGACCGAGACTCGAGAGAGCTAGTCAGATGACTTCAGCTCCATTCCGTCGAACGCCATTCGTCACCTCTATCAGTGGGTTTCTATCCTTCTTCGTCGACGTCGTCTCTACTTCCTGCCACTCGCTCTTGCAACCCGAAGCCATCAATTTCTGGAAATTGTAGCACCCATGAGAACGAGCTTGTGCTGCCCGAGTGAGAGGAAGGAGAAGGGGAGTAATCTGTCATTTTGTAATTTAATTTTCCTATAGTTTGAACTTAGGTTTTGAATGTTTATTAAATTTGATTTGAGAATTAATGTTTATCGAATATTTGTTTTTCAGATATTTGATTAAATTAGCTAGTTAGGGTAGGATTGTAATTTAGGTTGGATTTTGGTATTTTAATCTGATTTCTGTCTTTCACTCTATGCACCCAAGAGGGGCTAGACGCAAGGATTGAGAAATTGAATTCGTGGTTACGTGGCGCTTGAGAGAGGCATGAATCACGGTAAAATCCAGAGTTGATAATTTTAGCATTATTACAAAAGGAAATTGATTCTTTGCATTCTATTGTAATCCGATCTCTGTCATTAACTCTAGGCGCCCGAGAGGGGCTAGACGCAAGGATTGAGAATCCGAATCACGATAAAATCCAGATTTGACGTTTCCTATTGTGCAAGTAGTTAATTAGATTATTGCTTGATAATTTAGGATATAATTAGTGTTTAGTTCAAATTAATTCATCATATTCGGTTAGGCTAGTTGACTGAAGAATACACAAAATTCAGTCCTCCCTATGGATATGACCCTCGCTTCCCTCTAGATTACATGAACGATTCGTACGCTTGCGAGGTATAAAAGCCGATGTAATTAAATTTCACATCATGCACACAGAGAAGGTAGCTTTGATCTTGATGTCGGCGCACCCAACACCGACCTTGGCTGCATTTTGACATGTGCCACCATCTTGATCGACGTCGACGCACAAAAGCTCTCAGCTCTATTCCGATGCAACATAGTCTCTCGGCTAGAGACAACCAGCATTGTCATTATCTAAACTTCATGTATACAACTAAATAAGAGAAGACAAAAAATGAATTTAATGGAGTTTTTTTTCAATTGACAAATTGCGATACAAACATAAAGAGAATCTCAATTACATAATAGAACTGAGTCCCATATGTTCAACATGTCCCTTATTTGCAATGGGTGGTAGACTTTTTGTCAACGAATCAGTAATCATTAATTTGGTGTTGATGTGTTCCACAACCACTTTTTTTGTTTTAATAGCTAAGAACTTTATGTTAATATCTTAGTACGACTTCTACTCTTATTGTTCTTAGGCAAAAATACTATTGCGGAATTATCGTAGTAAATCCTCAATGACTTAGAAATTGTGTCAATAATTTCAAACCCTAAAATAAAACTCCTCAACCATATAACATGTGATGACGCTTCAAAACATGCAAAAAAAAAAATTCTTTTGTGGTAGAAGTAGCAATCAAGGATTGTTTTGCACTTTTCTAAGAAATGACCCCTCCAGAAGACGTATCTTGATGTCGACTTTCTTGAATCAAGGTAGGCAGTAAAATCAGAAGCTGAATATCCAATCACTTCTTGATGATTAAATCGACTATACATAAGCTTGTAGTATTTAGTCCCTTGAAGGTATCACATGACTTTCTTTGCAGCTTTCCAATGGTCCAAATAGGGGTTACTTCGATATCTACCCGATATTTCCCACTACATATGCTATGTCAGATCTTGTGTAAACCTGAGCATACATTAAACTCTCAATTGCGGAAGTATATGGAATGTTATTCATTTGTTCCCTCTCTAAATCATTTCATGGACCTTGTTCCAAACTTAATTTGTCACCTTTGATAATAGGTGCAACACTAGATGTGTAATTTTTCATATGAAATCTCTCTAAAATTTTGTTGATATAGGTTTCTTGAGACAATCCTAATGTCCCTCGAGATATGTCTCAATGAATTTTTATGCCTATGACATAAGAAGCTTCACCCATATGTTTGACATCAAATTTCATCAAGAGAAATCGTTTAACCTCATGAAGTAACCCTAAATCACTTGAAGCAAGAAGAATATCATCTACATATAGGACTAAGAAAAGTATTTTGCTCTCACTAACCCTATGGTATATACATTGATCCATGATATTCTCTGTCAAACCAAATGAAAAAATAACATCATCGAAATTTTAAATACCACTGACGGGACCTTGTTTCAAACCAGATTTCTTAAGTCAACAAACCAAGTGGTCATTCCCCTCTTAAATGAAACCTTTAAGTTGTTTTATGTAAACCACTTCTTCTATGTCTCCATTGAGGAAAATTTTTTTCACATCCATTTGATGTAACTTCATATCAAAATGAACTACTAATACCATGATTATCTGAAATGAATACTTCTTTGAAACAGGATAGAAGGTATCGTGATAAATAATTCCTTCTTGTTGAGTAAATCTTTTGGCTACAAGTCTTGCCTTATATATTTAAATATTGCCTAAAGAGTTTCTTTTGGTTTTAAAAACCCACTTACAACTAATGGTCTTTCCCCCCTTTAGGCAATTCAACAAGATCCTAGTCTTGGTTTTTAGCCTTTGAATCCAAATCTTCCTTCATGGCATAATTCCATAATGTAGAATTATGTCACTTCATAGCCTGTGAAAAAGAAATAGGATCATCTTCAACACCAATGTTAATGTCAGATTCTTAAAGGTACTCTTTATACTCTGAAGAAATTGTAGGCTTCCTAACTCTTGAAGATTTTCTCAATGGTACTTCAATATTTTCAGGTTGAGAATGCTAGGTAACTAGATCTATAGGAATATCCTCATAATGAGATGGTTCTTCAACTATAGGTTGTTCTTGAGTAATCGAATCCTGATGTTTATCCTAAATGACAACCAATCTATGTGAAGTTGTAGGAGCAGGTTGGCAACTCGTATGCTCCTCAAAAACTAAGTTTCGAGGTTGGTTACTCCCACTAATCTCATCATTCTCAAGGAACCTTGCATTATTAGATTAAAAAATTCTTGTCAAACGAGATGGACAATGAAATCTGCATCCCTTAGACTTTTCCTCATAGCCAATGAAATGTCTACTAACTGTTCTAGAGTCTAACTTTGTCTCATGTGGATTGTAAATCTGAACTTCATCTAGACAACCCCAAACAATTACATGCCTTACACTAGGTTTCCAACCTTTCCATAACTCAAACGGCATTTTATGAACCGCCTTGGTTGGAACCCTATTGAGTACATAGGTTGTAGTTTTGAGAGCTTCACTCTACAAAGACAATGGGAGATCGGAGTTACTAATCATACTCGTCACCATGTCCATTAATATTCGGTTTATTCGTTCAGCCACACCATTTTGAGACAGTAAGTCAGGCATTGTGTATTGTGGCACAACACCATGTTCCTCAAGAAACCTTGCAAAAGGACCAAACAATTGTCCCCTTTCAGTGTGCCTACCATAATATTCACCACCTCTGTCTGACCTCACGATTTTGATTTTTTTGCCTACTTGTTTCTCTACTTCAGCTTTATAGACCTTAAAAGCATCTATTGCATCACTTATATCATAAAGTGGATAGATATACATATACAGTGTATAGTCATCAATAAGAGTGATGAACATCATAAGGACCTGAAATCACTGTGTATTATTTCTAGAACATCAGAAGTCCTCCTGGTACCTTTCTTGTACTTGTTGGTTTGCTTTCCTTTAATGCAATCCACACATGTACTAAAATCAGTAAAATCAAGAGCCTCAAGTAGTCCATCATTAACTAAACTTTTAATTCTATCAATGGAGATATGACATAATCTCCTATGCCACAACATGGAGGATTTCTTATTTTTAACACTATGCTTAATGCCAACATTAATACCAAGCACAATAGTAAGCCTGCTATCCAAGATAGGGTTTAAAAGTGTTGGGAGATAAGCTCAAGCCCACACAACCAATGAAGGCCCACATATCTAGGATTATTGTAAGATGGACCACATGACCAAGGAAGCCCACAAGATGGGCCCAAACCCATATGAAGTAGGACCCACAACGATTACCATGAGCTGGCATCCATATCACATCAATTGGAAGATCAAGAAGGACTCACAAAAGTATCTTATCATATGGTCACGTCAAAGAAGAGTTTTAGTTTGAGTTATGTTTGTTTTTTATCTATATTGTGTTATTTAATTATGTTAGAACTTATCTTTAAGTATTAGAGTTTGGGAGTAATTGGGACAAGAGTAGTTTTATTGTAATTGGACTCTACTACCTTCCTCTATTATAAATAGAGGTTCATGTACTCTAATTAAAACAAGTAATTGATGTCAATGAAGTATTTCAATTTTCCATAAATTCAACGTGGTATCAGAGTTGGTTCTGTGAGTTGATTTGGTGAACTCACGGAGGTAATGTGATCATTTTCTCAAAACCCTAAACCCTAAGTCTATGTTCGTAGTTATTTTTTTCAGTCCCTACATCTGTAGTTTGCTTTGCATTTTTTACCTCTATAAGTAGTCTTTATATTAAAAATTATGTATTGACGAAAATATATTTGAGTCTATTTTCCATAGAAAACCTATTTGTTCCAATCAGAGTTATCTATAGAGAGATATAGATATTTGAAAAAGCGAAGGTCAGATTGCAAAAAGGTTCGAGCAGCAGCAGTAATCTTTAGATTCTAAGGTATTTTTTGCTATAAAGAGCTAGAATTTATATGGAGAAATATGTAACAAAATAAATATCTGTAATTTTATTATTTTACATATTCAACCAATTTTTTATCTGAGTTATCTACAAAGAGAAATCGATATTTGAAGCAACAAAGGTCAGATTGAAAAAAAGGTTTGAACAGCAGCAAAATGCTTCAAATTCCAAAGTATTGTATGCTACCAAGAAAGAAACTTTATATGAAGAATTATAAATAAAAATAAAGATACGTAAGTCTTTTTTCTTGCCTATTCAACGAAAAACAGGAGAAACAGCATTTAGTTCGGCCAGATGACAGAGACCGAAATATATCAGATTATTTATCTTCTGAAAATTATATTTTATGAAGTGAATTTATACTTGGATGAAAGATATTTAAGTCTATTTTCAGATGAAGAAAATTTCATGTCAATTTGATCTATATTGAAAGATATATTCGAATTGAAAGATATATTTGAATTAGAAGAATCAAAGGTCATGTTGGTATTCTGTTGTATTGAAAAATCCGAATTTATGCCAATTATTTTGCGTCACTTTTTGAGTTGATATATCAGGAAAAATATCTCACTTATCCCTGGTTTGAGGGCTTATTTATACATCTCTGTTATTTGGGCTTATTGCTACATCTATGATATTTAGTTCAAACTGGGATCACTGCCATTACCTCCCAGCTTGGGGGGAGAAGTACAAGAAGTACAAGAAAGAGGTATTTTATTCCTTGTGTTGTGGATAAGTTTATGTGACCAAAATATGCAAGAAAGGGGGAGCACAAAAGATGAAGCTTGTGCATCAAAGAAGAAATTTTTATATCAAATTATTTCATGGGTTCGTTTACAAAGTTTATTATTTGGTTCATGTTATATGTGTTGGAAGATGGTCATGTTATATACAACTGATGCTATTATGTCTCTTTGGGGACATTATTATTGAAGAAGAGGTGGCCTCATACCATCATTTATTTGACCCCGTAAAAAAATATCACGATTGGGAAACCATGACAGGCCCTGTAAAAAAATATCACGGTTGAGAAACCATGATGGAGGAACTTATTATTACATCTATGTTACTCCCGCCACATATCTAGGATTATTGTAAGATGGGCCACATGACCTAGGAAGGCCCACAAGATGGGCCCAAACCCATAAGAAGTAGGACCCACAACGATTACCATGAGCTGACATCCTTATCACATCAGTTGGAAGATCAAGAAGGACTCACAAAAGTATCTTATCATATGGTCACGTCAAAGAAGAGTTTTAGTTTGAGTTATGTTTGTCTTTTATCTATATTGAGTTATTAATTATGTTAGGACTTATCTTTAAGTGTTAGAGTTTGGGTATAATTGGGACAAGGGTAGTTTTATTGTAATTGGACTCTACTACCTTCCTCTATTATAAATAGAGATTCATGTGCTCTGATTACAACAAGTAATTGATGTCAATGAAGTATTTACTTTTCCATAAATTCAACAAAAAGAAGTTTAAACAATCTTCCATCTGAAATTCCATTTCCAACAAATACATGGTCTTTATACAATTGAAGGGAATTTCCAAGGAAATTGAAACAAAATCCAAAAGGTGAACGTCTGGAAAGTGATATAATAGACAAAGATGAAATATAGAATGTCCTTTCAAGGTCTAATACAAATCTAGTATTGAGGACAAGTCTGTAAGTTCCAATCGCCTCCACATGTGAACCCATCTTGTTTCCTGAATAGATGGAGGATTTCGGTTTTCGTTGGTTCAAGAAGCCCTGCATGGTGTTGGCAACATGGATTGTAGTACCAAAATCAATCCACCAAGTGTTATAAGAAGCATGAACCATATTAGATTCAAAACACACTAAGGATATGACATTACCTTTTTTTCAAGCCAATGCTTGAATTTGGGATAGGTCTTCTTTATATATCCTTTCTTCTTGCAGAAGAAGCATTTGACATCATCCTTATTCAATTTATTAAGAGGTGTTTTTCCCTTCCTTTTCTTAATAGGTTTTGTCATGACCTCAATAGCATTTATTTTCTTTCAATTTACTTTTACTTTATTTTTATTTCAGTTGAAGAGTTAATATGTTGTAGGGGTATTATTGTAATATTTTATCTTGAACTTTGTTAGCATGAACCCGACTTAAGAGGTGAAAGAAATGAGAAAGGGTAAGTCTTGATTTAGAGTAAACAAGGGATTTGGGGTTCTCCACAACAAGCTCTAGGGTGTGCATTCTCCTAAAAAAATCTAAGGATGTGCGTTCTCCTCAAAGAACTTAGGGTTTCAAGTTCCAATTCGAACTTGGTTATCTCCTCCTCCTCTTTCTCCCCTCCGAATTGCTGTATGAGATCCGGGATTGTAACAATGTAGTATTAGAGCAAGAATACAATGAGAGATTCATTGATCGTAGATGAAATACATGTAGTATTGCGCATAGAGTTTTCATAAATGCGAGTGCATCTACAATAGTCTTTCATTAAAATAGAAGAGAGATCGCTAGAAATCGAGAAGCGCCGTAAAAATATGGAGCAGCCTAAATTGGGTTCACACGTTTTCGCCGAGCGCCTCCTCTGCTCGTGACAACCTAAACCGAAGCTCAAACTCTAGGAATCTGAAGTGAGCTCGAGAGCCAGAGCAGAGGCGAAGAGCCTCGGGCCTCGGGACTCTCCTCAGGGTCGATTCCGCAACCCATGGAGACCCCTATCCTCAACGTCGAGACAACCAATTTGTTCAAAAAATACACTCTTGGAAGGCTCATCAGCCAGGGATCCTTCGTCGAAGGTTATTACGCCAAGACCGTCGTTGATGGTACGACATCACCGTCACAGTCATTGGTAAGAAGAGCCTGGATGAGACCACCATGGTTCCGAGAATCCTCAGTGAGGTCTCCGTCATTCAGGGTTGGGACTTCAATTGTGTTTTCCAAAATAATCAGAGATTGAAGTTCGAAAACCCTATTAGCTTCAAGGGTACCTCATATCGCGACTTATGTGAAGCAATAGCAAAGCTCCTTCCCCAACTTTTCGGACAGCTGCCGGTTTCTTTTATTCCAACAAATTGCAGAGTGAATCAAAAAGGGGAGAAATGGAAATGGCAACCACAGTGGGAGAAATGGCGATGATCACAGAAGGAGCAGTCAGGAACAGAGAATTCCAAAAAATTGTAGATTGCATTTGGGTTTTTGGCGGTAAATGTTTCTCAAAGGTAAAATCTGCTTCAGTTATTGGGTATGTGTGTTTCTTTGGATTAGGACTCCGGGGAGGCTCTCTATTTCAAATTTTTGTTGACAATACAAGCTTCTCAAGAGACTGGGTTTTAGTGATGGAGAACTTTCCTGGTTTTTTTTTTTTACCGAGGTCTATCTGAGTTTGCCCAGTATGCCTTTACTGGAAATTGTGTTGGAATTTCTGGAATGCTTTCGAGGGATCTGAATGACGTTGATAATGGGATCAAAGAAGTTTTAACTGTTATGTTTGATGAAATGCTTGAAAGAAAGATGGGTTCATGGATTAGTATGAGTACAGAGTCTGCTCAGAACGGGCAAGGATGTTAGTGCCCAATGGAAGGTGATAAGCTTGATGGGGTTTCTGTTATTTCAGTCCTCTTGGCTTGTGCCTAGTGGAAGGTGTACATACAAGTTAATTATTCCAAAGAGATTGTTGAAAGGGATATTACTCTCAAAAATATTTCAGTAGAAAACATGAAGACAAAGATGATGAAGAATTTTAAAATTGCTCTTGCTGTTGCAGTGAAGAAAAGTGCACAACAGCAGATGATGAACATTGACAGTAAGGATTTTGAAGAAGCTGAGCAGAATGAAGCAGGTTCTATTAATTCTAGAAAGAATGAATGTATTTCATCTGTGGTAAATCTGGGTGCTGCCAGTGGAACATTAGATGCTGCCAACCAGGATAATGGGGCAATGTTGATGGATGTATATGCAAAGTGTGGGAGGGCTACCGTCAATTTTTTTCAGTTCTGCACACTGTTCTAACAGTATTGAAGGTCAATTTGCCCGAACAATACATTTTTTCGATTCAGACCCTTAGCAGCGATGTGTCTCTTACATAGCCAAAGAAATTTAGAGCTACATCACAGCCAGTGGCATTACATGCCCAAAAAGAAATTTTCTTGTTTCCCACCATTGAGATAACCAATCCTAATCTTATATTTGATAAAATGCCTACAAAAGAGGTGGTGTACTGGATTTCTATGCTAAGAGGTTTTGTTGAAATGGGTGGTGATGTTGCTGTGGGCAAGGAATACAGTCATGTACAAGATGTTGTTGATTCTTGCAGCACAGGGATCGCAACATATGTCATTTGTGTTCTTGCTGCATGTGCCTTTCTTGGAGCTCTTGACACTGACAATTGGGTTTAATTCTACATAACAAGGAACAGGTTGGAACTGCCTGTTAATTTAGGAACTACCTTTATGAATTTTATGCAAAATGTGAATTGTTAGATAACTCCTTGGCGGTAATTGAGCAGATGCTCCAGATTTTTTATTTTTATTTTTTGTCTGTGTCAACCTTGGTTCTGGGTTTGGATAGTAATGGATCCCTAGAAGAAGCTACTGGTTTTATAGCACATGGGTTATGCATAGATCCACCTAGTGTTGGGCGGTGATGTAGCCCGCAAGATATATGTTGGCGTGCTCAGAAGGATTTAGACAAGTGTTGGGTGTTGGGTTGAAATCGTAATTGATACAACTAAAATAAACCCCAGTGCAGTTGGGGATATTGTGAAGGGGATTGTTTTGGCTCCATGCTCTCAGAGGGCAAGTGAATGCAGGATGGCAACTTTCTATGCTGGTTTTCCAGAAACTGTGCCTATCAAAATTGTGAACTGGCAATGTTCTTTTGGCCTTCAGGCTATTGCCAACGTTGTTGCATCTATAAAAGTTGGCTTCTATGATATAGGAATTGGAGTTGGATAACCATCGTGTTAGGGTCTTCCCTTGCCATGGATCTCGTCACCCTTCTTCCTCCTCTTTCCTCCATGTTTGCTTTTGACGTGGGAATGAGTTTCCTGTGTTTAGTGCGTGCAATGGTGAAGAACGATTTGAGCCTTGGAGGAGGCTCGACCTGGACCTCAGAAGGGAGAATCCGATCTCTACTTTCTAATTGATTCAATGCTTGCTTTCATTAAGACCTTTTTCCCTATAAAATAGGAATATGGACGTAAAGTACAAACTCGACCTGAGGGTTACCAAGTTCATGAAAATTACAATTAAACCAAACCAACATACATAAAATGAAATTCCATAATTTAATTATTACGTCTGTTTACTACCCAAGATGCTATGGAGTCTACAACATCACCCCCTCCTAGAGAAAGAGTTTGTCCTCAAGCTCGAAAGTGGGGTAGAGAGCCTTAAAAGACGCCAAGGGCTCCAAGGTAGTGTCCATGGGGTCAGTATCCACCCACTGCACTAAAATCTCCCAGTCGCCCTGAATTTTGCGAGCCTGCAACACCTGAGCTGGAGTGGAAAGCACCCATCCCTCCTGCAGCAGCAGCAAGGGTGTGTGGAGCAATGGAGAGTCTCCAGTGAAGGCCTTCAATTGAGAGACCTGAAAGTCATCATGGAGCTTAGCATCGGGTGGTAGTTGCAAATGGTAGGCGACTGTGCCAATGGTTTCCAGCAATGGAAAGGGCCCATAAAACTTAGGGGACAACTTGTGACACTTGGAGGTCGTAAGGGAGAGTTGCCGACAATGTTGAAGACGAATCCACACATAATCCCGTGGAGAAAATACGACGTGACGGTGGTGTTTATCATAATAGAGTTTCATTGCTTGTTGTGCGTCTTGGAGATAAGTGCACACCAGGCTGAGCATGGTATCCTGTTCTACTAAAGCCTGGTCAAGGGTGGCCAGCTTGGAAGAGCTGGGTTCATACGATAAGAGCCGGGGTGGATCTCTGCCATACATGACCTTGAAGGGTGTTGTGCCCAGTGCGCTGTGGTAGGAAGTATTATAACAGAATTCTGCCCATGTCAACCATCTAACCCACCGTTTAGGCGAGTCTCCCACAAAACAACGGAGAAACATCTCAATGGTATGATTGACTACCTCGGTCTGGCCATCGGCCTCCGGGTGGTAGGTGGAAGAGAAGGCCAACTTGGTTCCTTGCAATTTGAAGAGCTCCTTCTAGAAAGTACTCGTGAAGATGGCATCTCTGTCACTTGTAATAGATGCAGGCACACCATGTGATCTGACAATATAATCCATGAAGAGCTGGGCGACATGAGCCGCTGTGTATGGAAGTTGTTACGGTCCCAGATTTGACACAAAGATTCGTTGCTGACTTTCCGGTTCGGCCATGGGGAATTGTAGAAAGACATGGAGAACGAAGATCAAGCCAAAATGAAGCTTGAAATCCCCAAAGCTAGTTGTGGAGAACTCTAAGCCTGTGTATACTAGATTTAACCTAATTCTCAATGTTTGTCTTACTCATTACTCTTACCCCTTAAATAGGGTTCACCCTGTTATTGTTTAATATAAAATATTACAAAAATACCCCTACAAATAAAATATTCTAAAAATACCCCTATAAATAAAATATTCTAAAAATACCCCTATAAATAAAATATTCCAAAAATACCCATGTGGCCCAAAACTGAAATAAAATAAAGTAAATTAAAAAAATCAATTAAAATAATAATGTTATTGTGTGCATAACATTCCACCCCCTTGGAAGAACGAGTTTGTCCTCAAGCTCGAAGAAGGTCTGCTAGCCCGTGCAAATGATGCCATCCATTTGCAAGTGTCAACCCGCGGTATCTGTGTCAGCCCTCTGGGCTACAAAATGAGAGCATCCGCCCAAAGAAAGATTTTTTTTTTTACCCGAGTTGACCCGGTCCAAGTTGGCTTGGGTTGACTCGGTTCAGTCAACCTGGTCCGACGCGAGACTCAGCTGACTGCGCTGATTAAAGTTTCCTAACTTAAGGAAAATTTAATCGGAATCCTTCTGCATCCTTTTGTCGATCCCGAATAGAGTGGTCGTTGGTAATTGTGGAAACCTTGTCACCAACGGATCCTTCCCTCACGACACCAACTAAGGCGGGCGACGGTCGTCTTTCTTCCTCACGACACCGAACAATATGGAAATTTTGCCAACGGAGTCTCCTGCTTCTCCTATGGCGAATCGCTGCCCGTTGGGGCTTCGCCGCTTGGAGAGTTTCCGAGACAGAGGGCTCTCAGAAACCTATTAAGCTCTGTTTCTCAGCCCCCCGGAGAACCCCCTTTCCCAAATTTTGTGGAAGGTCGTTTGCCGTTGTGCTGCCGAGATGGATTTTGAGCAAAAATTTTGCCGACGGAGTCTCTTGCTTCTCCAATGGCGAATCGCAGCCCATTGGGGCTTTGCCGATTTTGTCCTGGTCGGAACAGTAGCCGGAAGTATGACCTTCTCCTGTTCGGCAAGGTGTTTTGCTTGTCGTGAGCCTTGTTGGTGTGATTTTGGATTTGAGATCTCTCCCAATTTGGCCAACGCCGATGAAGTTTTACTAGGAAACCCCTCCGATTTTGGATTACCTGGGTCTCTACTGTCAGATTTCGGAAGTTTGGAGTCCAATTTCTGATTTGTAGTGTCCCTCTCGTCTGATTTTCCTGATTCGGAAATCAATTTTGTTTGGCCCGTCGCTGGAGTTCCTGGCCATTGGCCTTTCTGCTCATCCGAGACAATGTCAACTGTCTTTCGTTCTACGAAATGTTCGTGCTCGAAGATTTGAGGTCGTATGACCTTCGTTTCTACGGCAACATCGAGGTCTTGTCCTATTTGTTCTGGATTTGTCTTCCTTCCAGTCATAACACCAGTTATTAAGCTGTCCATCCTTCTATTCAAGGTCTCCATAACGAGATTGAACTTCTCCTCCAATGCAGCGAATTTTCTATCATTCTCTGCCTTTGCCTTTGCCTGGCCTTTGAGGATTGCTGCAAGCATTTCATGGGTGTTGATCTCTGCTGGGTTACCCTACTCTGATACCAAGTTGTTACGGTCCCGGATCTGACACAAATATTCGTTGTTAACATTCCAGTTTGGCCATGGGGAATTGTAGAAAGACATGGTGGAATTGTAGGGAGACATGGAGAAAGAAGATCATGCTAAAAGGAAGCTTGAAAACCATAGAGCTCGTTGAGTAGAACTCTAAGCCTATTTACACTAGATTTAACCTAATTCTCAATACTTATCTTTCTCATTACTCTTACCCCTTAAATAGGGTTTAATATAAAATATTTTAAAAAATACCCCTGTAAATAAAATATTCTAAAAATACCCCTATAAATAAAATATTCCAAAAATACCCATGTGGCCTAAAACTGAAATAAAGTAAATTAAATTAAAGAAAAATAATTAAAATAATAATGTTATTGTGTGCATAACAATGCGGCAGAGGTAGAAAATGTGCACGCAATAACATTATTAAATTAATTGTTTTTCTTAAATTTACTTTATTTTATTTCAGTTAAAGAATTAATAGACTACATGGGCCTTTTGTAATATTTTATCTACATGGGTACTTTTTAAATATTTTATCTTAAACCTTGTAAGAGTGAACCCTATTTAAAGGGTAAGAGTAATGAGAAAGACAAACAATGATTTAGATTAAACAAGGTTTTTGAGCTCTCCTCAACGAGCTCAAGGGTGTGTGTTCTCCTCAAAGAACCTAGGGTTTTCAAGCTTCCACTCAGCTTGATTTTCGTCTTTCTCTTCTTCCTCCCTACAAATAGCAGTGTCAGATTTGGGACCGTAACAAAGGCATTGCTCCAGCAAATATTTCAGACTGTAATGATCAATACGAATGAGAAATACACGACCCCATAAGTATTTTCTCCAATGTTGAACAACTTTGGCCAACCCGATTAACTTGCGTTCATATGCTGGCAATTTGTCTTGATGTACAACCAACTGTCTGCAAAAATATGCAATAGGGTGAAAGTACTGCTGTAGAACAGCCCCAATGCCCCCACATGATGCATCACACTCGACCTCAAACAAATCTTCAAAATTGGGAAGTTGCAGAACTGGTGTGGATGCAAGAGCTAATTTGAGATCTGTGAAGGACTGTGTTGCTTGATCATTCCAAATAAAAGAATTTTTCTTGAGGAGATTTGTCAATGGTGCTGCTAACAGTCTATAATTCTTGATAAATTTTCTATAATATCCTTCCAATCCCAAAAACCCTCTCAAAGCAGAGGTATCCATAGGTTGCGGCCAATTGGCAATGGCTTGAATTTTGTCGGAATGAACCGTGACCCCATCATGGGAAATAATATGATCGAGAATTGGCCACATGTGATGTCGTAAATGAGCATTTAGATTTCTTTAATTATAATTGATGTGCACTTAATAGTTGAAATACCAATCTTAAATGCTCTAAATGTTGAGTTCTGGACTGGCTGTAAATGAGTATGTCATCAAAGAAAACAAGTACAAATTTGCAAAGATAGTTGCGGAATACCTCGTTCATTAACACCTGGAATGTGGAGAGTGAGTTGGATAACCCAAATGGCATGACCACAAATTCAAAATGGTCATGATGAGTGTGGAAGGCAGTTTTCTCGATGTCGTTTGGATGCATACGAACATGATGATATCTGGAGCGCAAATCCAATTTGGTGAATATATATGACCCATGTAATTCATCTAGAAGCTCCTCCACCACAAGAATAGGAAACTTGTCTTTCACAGTTTGTGCATTCAAATCCCGATAATCGACACAAAATCGCCATGTACCATCATGTTTCTTAACGAGGAGGACTGGTGATGAAAATGGTGAATGGCTGCTACGAATAAGGCCTTGTTGTAGCATGGCTTGGCACTGTCTTTCGATTTCATCTTTCTAGAGGTGTGGGTACCGATAAGGTCGAACTACCACCACTTCTGAGCACTGTTTTAAACATATCCGATGGTCACAGTGCCTCAAGGGAGGCAGCCCGGAGGGTTCTTTGAAAAAGTCTGAGAATTCATCTAGGAAATGTTCTATAGTGTTGTCTGATTTGTCCTGTGCGAAGCATATAAATGTGATGTGGCTTATCCATGTGACTACCTGGTAATAGAACTTGTTGTCCGCCTGTTTCAAAACTCATAGTTAAAGCAGTAAAATCCCATAAAATAGGGCCTACGGTATGCAACCATTTAATACCCAATACCATATTGAACCCAGCTAGAGGTATGACAAAAAAATCTGAATGAAAGAAAGTCATACCAATTGAGAATTTTACTTCTTTGTTGATGTCGTAGCTAGGAATTTTTTCTCCATTGGCAACAGAAATAGTTGTTGTTCTGGCCGGTAATGGAAGGCAGAGAAATTTCTTGTGCATCTTCCTCAGTAGGATCATAAATCTGTTGTGATTCTGTGATTTCATCGACTTCTTACCAAAACAACCTTTTACCCTGATGTCCTGCCCTGTATGGTTCATCATAGTTGTAACATAAGTTCTTTGCCCTGTGGTCAGCCATCTCCAAACTAGGTAATTGTTATGGTCCCTAGCTATAGATCAAGTAACTCGGCATGAGATTTGTGAATCCAGGACTGTAACGCCACATTACAACTGAACCAACCCAAAGTAAACCAACCGAATTGAAATTACATGAAAAGTAAATTGACATAATTTAATTCCTATGCCTATGGATAACTCGTGATGCCATGGATTCCATAACATCACCCCCTCCTGGAGAAAGAGTTTGTCCTCAAGCTCGAAGTATGGGTAGAGGGTGCGAAACGGTGCTAATGGCTCCCATGTCGTGTCACTGGGGTCAGCATCTGCCCATTGCACTAGGATCTCCCAATCACCCTGAATGCGGGGAGCCTTTAATACCTGTGCTGGCGTAGAAAGGACACGTCCCTCGTGTAGTGGGGGTAGCGGTGTGTGCAGCAAAGGCGAATCACCTTGGAAGGCCTTTAGTTGTGAGACATGAAAGACGTTGTGAATCCTGGCCTCTGGCGGAAGCTGCAATCGGTAGGCCACTGTCCCAATGCGGTCCATAACCTGAAAGGGACCATAATATTTCGGAGAGAGCTTGAGGCGTTTGGAGGCTGTCAGCCACAGCTGCCTGTAGTGTTGGAGACGCAACCAAACATAATCTCCTAGAGAAAAGAAGACTTCCCGGTGCTTCTTGTCATAATATATTTTCATAGAATGATGTGCCTCCTGGAGATGAGTGCGCACCTCAGTGATGAATGTGTCTCTTGCGGCTAATGCTTGGTCCAAAGTGGCGACTTTAGAGGCCCCTAGTTCATATGATAAAAGGCTGGGCGGTTCTCTACCATATACCACCTTGAATGGGGTTGTGCCGAGTGCGCTGTGGTAGGAGGTGTTGTAACAGAATTCAGCCCAGGGGAGCCACTGAACCCACCTCTTAGGTGAGTCCCCCACGAAACAGCGAAGATACATTTCAATTGTTCTGTTGGCGACCTCTGTCTGACCATCAGTCTGCGGATGTTAGGCTGAAGAAAAGGCTAACATTGTGCCCTGCAACTTGAAGAGTTCTTTCCAGAAAGTACTTATAAAGATTGCATCCCTATCATTGGTAATGGAATTAGGCATCCCAAGTAAGCAGACAATGTTATCTATAAAGAGCTGAGTGACCTGAGCTGCAGTGTAAGGATGCGCCAGAGGGATGAAGTGCCCATACTTTGAGAAACGATCCACCACTCCAAAGATAACGGATTTGCCCGATGAAGAAGGAAGTCCATCTATGAAGTCCATAGAAATATCAGACCAGACCTGTGACAGTAGCTGAAGTGGTTGGAGCAACCCAGCTGGACTTAATGTTTCAGCTTTATTCCGTTGACAAGTCTGACAAGCCACCACATAATCGGCTATACTGCGCTTCATGCCCCTCCAATAAAATTCCCTACTGATCCGAAAATATGTTTTTTGTCGGCCCTCATGTGTACTGTCATGGAAGGAGGCTAAAATATTGTGAATCAGAGGGGATGTGTGGTGTAGAAAAATTCTGTTTTTGTAGAGGACCAGATTGTCCTTAACCATCCAATTGTTTGTCACTGTCCCCTGCTGGATGTCATGACATAAAGCTATAATTTTTGGGTACTGTTGTGCCTCTTCCCTTATAGAATCCAACAAGAGTGCTTTGGGCTGACTGATGGCATTTAATTGCGGCTCTGGAATGTCCCGGCGAGATAATGCATATGCCCCTACATTCAAACTTCCCGATTTATACTCGACAGAAAAGTCAAACCCCATAAGTTTACTTAACCAATGCTGTTGTGGTGAAGGAGTGAGGTACTACTCAAGCAAATACTTGAGGCTGCAATGATCAGTGCGAATAAAAAATGAATGTCCCTAGAGATAAGGGCACCAATGCTGTATAGCTTTCGCCAATCCGATCAATTCCCTCTCATAAGCTGCTAACTTGTGGTGGTGTTGTCCAAGTTGGCGGCTAAAATAAGCAATCGGGTGGCCCTATTGGTGTAACACTACACCAATACCACCCCCCGAAGCATCACATTCCACTATAAAGGACTCATCAAAGTCGGGTAGCTGCAAAACTGGGGTTGATGATAAGGCGTCTTTCAACTACTTAAAGGAATGAGCCGCTGTCTCTGACCAGGTAAAGGCATTTTTCTTGAGGAGGTTGTTGAGCGGAGCTGCAATCTGGCCATAGCTACGAATAAATTTTCTATAATACCCAGCTAGGCCCAAAAATCCTCTTAAGGCTATAATGGATGTAGGAATAGGCCAATCTGTGACCGCCTATATTTTACTCTGGTCTACTTTCACTGCCGCTGGTGAAATAATGTGGCCCAAGTATGCCATTTCTGACGTGCCCATAGAACATTTGGACCGATTTAAAACCAAATGATGTGAACGTATAAGAGAAAATACCTAGTGAAGGTGCTGAAGATGCTCTTCCCAACTGTTGCTATAGACCAAAATATCGTCGAAAAATACCAATACGTATTTTCTCAAGAGAGAGAAAAATACCTCATTCATGAGGGCCTCGAAGGTGGAAGGCACATTTGAGAGACCAAATGGCATTACGAGGAACTCGAAATGGCCGTGATGCATCCGGAACGCTGTTTTCTCTACATCTGATGGATGAACTCGGATTTGATGATAGCCAGATTTCAAATCGAGTTTAGTAAAAATAGTAGCTCCATTAGCTCGTCTAGCAGCTCGTCCACTACTGGGATAGGAAATTTATCTTTAATAGTATGGGCGTTGAGTTTCTGGTACTCCACACAAAACCTCCATGACTTATCATGCTTGCGGACCAGTAATACTGGTGAGGAAAAAGGAGACTTGATGGGCTGAATAATACCCTATGCTAGCATCTTCTGGCACTGCCTTTCAATCTCATCCTTCTGTAAGTGGGGGGAATGATACGGATGCACCACTACAGGCTCAGTACCCGTTTTCAAACGGATACGGTGATCACAGTGCCTAATTGGTGGTAAAGCAATAGGGTCCTGAAAGATATCTTCAAATTCTGTAAGTAAGTGAGATAACTTACATGTGGCTATGGACTAGACCTGGACAACTTGTAGTGCGCAGGGCACTGGTGCTTGTGTGCCATGCAATATAATCTGATGTTGGTCCTCTGTAAAAGACATGGTTAGAGCTTGGAAATCCCATAGTATTGGCCCCAACAATTGTAGCCACTTAATTCCTAGTACCAAATCGAATCCTGACAGTGGAATCACCAAAAAATCTGCAATAAATGCATGTCCCTCAGTATCAAAGTGTGTGGCTGGAGATATGCCCACACTAGTAATTTTAGCTCCATTGGCTACAGATACAGAAAGACAAGTCTGTTGCTGGACTACTAACACAAGTTGTTCTACCTCCGACTAACTAATGAAATTATGTGTACTGCCCGAGTCAACTAAAGCCAGTAACTGTAGATGATGTAACTGGGCTTTAACCTGCATTGTGTTTGAACTGCGTAGACCAGTCATGGCATGAAGGGAAATCTTTGGACCCTCTTGGTCTGTTTCCACAATCTCCTCCTGTTATGGTCCTGGGTTAAGTACCTATGTCTTCCGCTCCTAACAGGCCGGTCTTTTGGGTAGTATTGGCTAGGTGCTTAACATTTGGTATCAGAGCTAGAGCTCGGTCACGAGTTCGAATCCTGGCAACAGTGCAGAGGCTAGATTTAATTACTAGTAGGTCGCACCGTTTTTGCGATGCTGAGGTTGGGCCAGTGCCGCTGCATCTCGTACAAAAGTTAGATTAAAATACTGGTAGGTCGTGCCGTTGTTGCGATGCTACAGTTGGACCAGTGTCGTTGCGCTGCAGTGGTCGTCGGCTCGTGAAGGTGGGGTGTGATGTTATGGTCCTGGGTTAAGTACCTATGTCTTCCACTCCTAACAGGCTGGTCTTTTGGGTTGTATTGGCTAGGTGCTTAACACCTCCTCAGGTAGTATGTCGTCTCCATCCTCCCACAAACATATACTGAATAATCGTTTGCAGTGGTGACCAATGACATATTGTTCATCACAGTTAAAACAGAGGCCATTGGCCTTTCTCTGATCCATTTCCTGTCTGGTGAGTTTTTTGAAGTAAGGAGCAGGTGGAGCCGAATTAGAGATGTCTGGGCGTGGGGCTGCACTATCTCTAGACCGTGGAGGTCCATAGTAAGGGGTTGGCGCTAAGGCATTGTGCCTTCCTGGCCAAGCTGGTTTTCTGACCAGTGACTCCTTTAGAACACGCTGCTTGTGCTCAATTGCCCTGGCTAAATTCATGGCATGGTCCAAATCTGTAGGACCATGTAATTCAACTTCCAGTCTCAGAGCTTTTGTCAAACCCGTAGTAAAAATATGAACATACTATGTGTGACTGACAAATTGGTTTGCTCGGGCTAACCTCTCCTGGAAGGTCTTTTGGTACACCTCTAGTGATCCAGTTTGTTTGTAATTGATTAATTCCCCCCAATGGATTGCTACTAGTTGGAGGACCAAATCTCATCATACAAGACTGCCTAAAGGTTGCCCAATCCTGAACCAATTGGTCATTTCGGAATTGGTGGTACCATAGAAGCGCTTCATCGAGCATGTGGTAGACGGCCAAATACACTTTCTCATCCGAAGGTGTTTTTTGATGATAAAAGAACTTATCACACTTTGCTAACCAAATCAAAGGGTTCTTAGACCCATCATACATAGGAAAGTCAAGTTTTAAATACTTGGGTACAGTATTTGGTCCTTGAACTGCAGGCCCTAGATGAGGATGGTGTTGACGCATTGGTGGTTGTGGGGGAGGTGGTGGGTGGAATTGATGGTGGTCGGCCGGTGGAGGGTAGGCAGCCGGTGGTTGTTCTCGTGTATCATTCTCCTTTTGTCGCCAGAGGAGAGCTTGGATGGCAGTATCCATTGATTTTATGGCTTCACGCAAGCAGTGGTTGTTTGACGCACCTCTTCCAGGGATTGAGCTTGAATGTCTGTTCTCTGCCTAGTATCTTCCACTAATTGCCTCAAATCATCAGGGGAAGAGGAATCCCCAAGGGTGGACCTGTCTGATACCAAGATGCTAGGTTCTTCCTTTGCCATGGATCGAGTCACCCTTCTTTCCTCTCTTCCCTCCATAGATGCTCTTGACGTTGGAAGAAATTTTTTGTTTCTTGAACGTGGAATGGTGGAAATCAAATAGAACGAAGGAGCTTTGAAGGAAGCTCAACCTGGACCTCAGAGGGAGAATCCGACCTGCTTAATCTAATTTTCTCAATACTTGCTTTCTCCTTCCCTTGACGTCCCCCTAAATAGGGTTGAGAACGGAAGTACAAAATTGACCCATAGGTCAAGTGGTTCACACCACATTACAACTTAACCAGCCTAAAGTAAACCAAACCAAACAAAGTAAACCAACCGAATTGAAATTACATGAAAAGTAAATTGACATAATTTAATTCCTATGCCTATGGATAACTCGTGATGCTATGGAACAGGGGCAGGGGACGAATTCTATTGTTGTGGATGAACACAGTAACGGTGTCTGTTCCTGGTCATTTTTCCAGCAGTAACAATCTATCTCATAACTTTGTGTTTAATTTTTTGGATGATATGTATGTTGCTCGGCCACTGTTTGTAAAAATTTTTCAACCAGGTGTGAGCTCTAGATATGAAATTTTTTGTGGGGATGAATAATTCTTCTGTGGTTGGGTTGCAAAGTCTGCCTAAATTTCCAATTTCTGCTGTTGTTGCAATCTTGGGTTGGGCAGGAGAGACACTTCAAATTTTTCAATTTGATGGTGCTATGGCAATGCAGAAATGGGCTCAACAGAAAAAAAATAAAAAATAAAAAATAAAATAAAATCTGTTAGAAGTGATGCAGATGAGCAGCACATGGAATATGTAGAAAATGACAATGAATCATAGGGTGCATCTATAGCGCATGAGAATCAGAGACAAGCTGCAGTGTTTACTGCTGTTCAGATCTGTGAACACAAGTTGAAAACTAGCAAACTGATAGGTCCCTATTTAGGACAGCAGCATAGCAGTGTTTATTGGAAGAAAGGAAGTTCCACTACATTGAGTTCTTTACACCCAAAAAAGGCTCTTTTAACCGAGCTGAGTGATTTTTTTTTCACACCGAAGAGTCACCTTTATGGATGGATAGAAGTACCACTTCACAGTGCCGAGAGATGGAGAGAACTGATGGGGGTACGTTAGCATTGTCTTCACTTACTGGGTGTTCGGTGGTGTTGCTGTTGTGGCAGTGAAGAAAGGTGCCACACATCAGCAAATACAACCTAAGAAAGGATTTTGTTGCAGCAGGTGTTCTTCTTTTTGGACCAACTGACTTAATGTCAATAGTGGCAAACTTGGTCCTCCAGTTGAACAAGAGATTGTTGGTGACACTGCATTTCCTTCACCTATGGATGTAGAAAGGAGACAGGAGGAAGCTGTTGGTTTTGCAGCACATGGGTTCTTCCACAAAAAAATTTGTGCTGCTACTGTGGCACTACAGAAACTAGTGCTGCCAATAGTGCCATTGCAGAAATCAGTGCTGAAATTTAAAATTGTTGTTGTTGTTGCAGTGACGAACAGTGCAAAATAGCAGAAAATGCAAACTGAGAGTAAGGACTTTCTTTGATTGGTGACAAATATAGGTGCTGCCGTTGGCGCACTAGTTGCTACAAACCAGGATAATGGTTTCTGGAATTATATAATCATAAGTTATGTTTGAAAAGAGGACTTTTATACTTGCTGGAAATTATTGGGTGGCCGAAGTGAGAAAGAAATGGGAAACTAATGGGTTCTTCCACCAAATGATGTCTGCGATGCCAGTGCAGAACACAGTGCTGCCAGACAGCTGAGGATGCAGTGCTGTTGTGGCAATCCAGAAAGCATTGCTGGTAGATACCCAAGGACACAGTGCTGATGTCGTAGTGCAACACACATTGCTGCTAGACAGACCAGGACATAGTGATGCTGTTGCAGTGCAAAAAAAAATTTTGCTAGCCACGCAGCAACCAGTGCTGAACCCAGTGGCCGTGCAGAATGATAAAGGTGTGGTTAATTCTGGAAATCGTGATAGTTGTTTGGCTGTAATTGAGCAGATGCTCTAGAAATTTTTTTGGTCTTTGACAGCCATAGTTTTGGGTTTGGATCGGCATGGATACTTAGACGCCACTGCTGGTTTTCCAGCCCCTATTGGCATGCGGGTTTGCAGGCTGCAAGCATTCTATGTTATGATTTCTGTGGAGAAAAATGTTGCAGAGCAAACAGCATTACCAATTCTTGGTGTACCCAGAAATTTAGTTGTTGTTGAGGTGGACCCTTCTGTAATGGGCATAGGTCTACCTGTAGCAATTCCTGCTACGGTGAAGGCGTTGTATGAGGACATTGTTCCTGCTTTCTATTTGGGGCAGAACTCTTTCTATTTGGGGGAGGTTGGTAAGGGAGCTAAAAGGAAACTTGTGGTCAACATGGTAATGAACAGTATGATGAATGCTTTGTCTACAAATGGAGCACACATTTATCTACATCCCTGGGTAATATTTTCACCAACTTCTCAGTCCAATTCCAGCAACATTGTTGTTGACAAGTCAGACCTCCAACATACTTTGGTTGGGGACATGCTACATTTTTCCCATAAGGCAAACGTTGGGGCAGATCACACAAGGGCTGTTACTATCAAAGCAAAAGTTGCCAGTTTGGAGCAGGTGATAGTTCAACTTGTTGTGTGGTTGCTTCTGCATATTGGGTATGCTACAGCAAGTGATGTTGGCAGTGTCGGAAAAAAAAAAATCTTATCTGGTGGAATGCTCCAGTTTTGTCCTCCAAATGGCTGACCCAGATACAGCGGATGCTACTTGGGAGCAGGTGGGTACCCTACCTTCAAGCTTGAGGACAAGCTCTTTCTCCTAGGGGGGGGTGTAATGTAATGCATGCAATAACATTATTATTTTATTTATAGTCTAATTAATTATTTATTTTTAATTTATTTTATTTTATTTCAGTTAAAGGATTAATAGGCCCCATGTGTATTTTTTTAATATTTTATTTATAGGGGCATTTTTGTAATATTTTATCTTAAACCTTGTAAAGGTGAACCCTATTTAAGGGGTAAGAGTAATGAGAAGGAGAAATATTGATTTAGAATAAACAAGGGTTATGAGTTCTCCTCAACGAGTTCAGAGGTGTGCGTTCTCCTCAAAGAACCTAGGGTTTTCAAGCTTCCCTTTGGCTTGATTTTCGTCTTTCTCTTCTTCCTCCCTATGAATCCATGTGTGAGATCCGTAATACACTGTCGCACGATTTCATCCTCCTGGAGGTGGGGATACCAGTACGACTGAACTACCACCAAATCAGAACTTGGTTTTAAATAGATCAAAAAACAGAAAGTCTCTTCTTGGTTCCTTCGACAACGACAACTTTCCAGACAGAGATTCCTTAAACCGAAACGGAATCATCGTCGAGAAAAGGTAACTCTCCTTCTTCCCCACGGCGATGATCCCTGCTTCCGAATAGAGCGGAACAGCAACGGGAAAGTTTTTGACAGTGGCAGTGAGTCCTTCTCGGCACCGAAGGACTCTCGATGGAAAAAGTCCAGAGATGGCAACTTCATCCTCCCGCGGAAACCATGCAGCCAAATTTTCTCTCTTGGGTGCAGAGTAATCTTCTTCGGTGACGGTTGGTCATCTTCCCCGTAAGCCAAACAAAGTGGAACAACAACACACAAACAGCTCTTCTACAGTCATCTTCTTCTTCTTCGACAGTGGCAAACATAAACTTTCTTTCTTCCCCACGATGCCGAACAGTGCTTAAGAGAGTTGACATCAATCAGCTATAGCCACCTCTTTCGTGGTCCTCCCAGACGATGAACCAACCTTCTCGATCACCTGCACAACGTCCATTCCCTCAACAACCTGCCCGAACATGACGTTTATCTCGTCCAGCCACATCTCCAGAAATAAACCTTCCAATGATAGGAGCACCTCCAAAGGACTTCCGATGATTAACAGCCATCCCTTTTTTTCATGAGAAACATAACCAATTGAAGGACTTACAACAGCGGATGATGAGAAAAAAAAAACTCTTCAATTTTGAGTACTTAGTAAACAAAATTTGAAGCAGTTAGAAGAGTAGAATGAATGGATGGCAGAGCAGATAGAGATAGAGAGGGATCATCACAGTCCCGATCATGAACTAAGAACTAGCAACAAAATCTAAAAACTGAATTTCAGAAACTATAAAAAAACAACAATACGAGAAACGAAAATAAAGGATTTTTGGAATTGTGAAAACCATACTACGAGTCCTGAAAATCAAAAGCTCTGATACAATGTTGATTTCAGGACTCCATGAATTTAGCTCATGGAGAAAAAGGGAGAGAGACCCATTGGGAGAAAACTGGGGGAAGAAGGGTTATGGAATTGATTTTTCCTTACCCTCCCCCTGAAGCTCTATTTATAGATTTATGTAACTATAATATTACAATAATACCCCTAAACTTAGGGATAAGGGTTTAGGGTTTTAACCCTGGAACTTTCACTTAATTACATGAATGTCATCTTTATGAGATGACCCTTTATTTACCATCATGCCATCTTGTATATGGGCCTATGGGCCTTCTCCTTGATCTGTGGGCCTATAGCCCATTTTCTACATCTCTTAGATGCATGGGTCTTCCTTGGTCTTATGGGCTTGGGCCCACTTTCTAATACACTTGGATATGTGAGCCTTCCTTGGTCGTGTAGGATTGGGCCCTGTCTTCCAACATGTTGATTTTCAGGACTCCATGAATTTAGCTCATGGAGAAAAAGGGAAAGAAACCCATTGGGAGAAAACTGGTGGAAGAAGGGTTATAGAATTGATTCTTTCTAACCCTCCCCCTGAAGCTGTATTTATAGATTTATGAAACTAAAATATTATAATAATACCCCTGAACTTAGGGTTTAGGGTTTAGGGTTTTAACCCTGGAACTTTAACATAATTACATCAATACCATCTCTACAAGATGACCTTTTATTTACCATCCTGCCATCAATGTATATGGGTCTATGGGCCTTGAGCCCGTCTTTTATATCTCTCATATCCATGGGTCTTCCTTGGTCTTATGGGCTTGGGCCATCTTCTTATACACTTCTATATGTGAGTTTTCCTTGGTCGTGCGGGTTTGGGCCCTGTCTTCCAACACTCCCCCTCAAACTGGGGGTGAGAGAATAACATGAACTCCCAACTTGCTGAGAATGATGTATAAAATCTTTCTTGTATAATATGCCTTCATCTTTCAACAATCCTCACGCTAGTGCTCTCATTCATGAGGCCAAGCTCGTATAATATCAATGAAAGAAAAATCACTCCTAGCCGCTAAGACATTGCTTTGAAGTGTCCACCTCCACCACCATGCCCCTCCACTGGACTACGAATCTGTTACGGTCCCGGGTCATGGATCGAGTAACACGGCGTGGGATCTGTGAATCCAGCACTAGTACTGAGTTACTGGACTCAGTAAAGAGGGTTAAAGATCCCTTCTTTGGCTAATCTTCCACCCATGATCAGTAGCCCTTTTTATGAACCCACTCTAATGTTAAAGTTATAGCTAGAATGAAAATAATTCAGGTGGAGAGATAATGGAAGAAGTACCTTTTCTTGCTCACGTAAATCAGGGTTTCAACCCTGATTTGGTTGTTGCTCGTGCTAGGATTGAAGTCCTAGCTTATGTGTAGCCCTTAGCTCACCTTAGTAGACGTTGATGCTAGGTTTCAGTGATGCTTCCAAGCTAGGAAGGGATGCACCAGATCTTCTCCTGGAAGAACCATAAAATCCTTCCTTTTTCTACTTGTCAAGAGGGTTAGAACCCTTGCTGGTTGTTGACACTGAGAAGGAGGAAAAACCCTCTCTTTGGTCTCGGAAAAGGGGCAGGAAACTCCTCTTCCTATTATGGATGATGAAGGATGAAGATGGACGAATTTGGATGAGGATGGAGGGTGAAGGATGGATTTTTGGAGTAAACCCTAAACTCGAGATCAAGAGGTGATCTCAGCCTGTTTATACTAGGTTATTCTAAAATCTCAAAGCTTACCTATTTCATTCATTATTTCCTTTAAATAGATCACGTCATGGAGTTTTAGGGTTAGGGTTACAATAATTCCCCATAATGCTCCTACATATAAAAGTAACTAGAAATAAATCCTACTTAAAACAATATAAGAAATAAATCCTACTCAAAGTAATATAAGAAATAAATCCTACTTAAAGCAATATAAGAAATAAATCCTACTCAAAGTAATATAAGAAATAAATCCTATTGAGTGAGTTGTTATTGCCTCCTTCGTTGTGTGATTCGGTGTGCGATTCGGTGTGCTATTGAGTCCACAACATCTGCCTCCCCATGGAGAAAGAGCTTGTCCTCAAGCTCAAAAGTTGGATAGACCTGTTTGAAGATGTCCACACGTTCCCATGTTGCAGCGTCGGGGTCAGTGTTCGTCCACTGAACGAGAATCTCCCAATGGTTATTGGTCAGCCACGCGCGTAACACCGCAGCTGGGTTAAAAATAACCGCACCATTATCAACCGATGGTAGGAATGGAGTGGATGTAGGCTTCGCCCCAGAATGTGGCTTCAGAAGAGAGACATAAAACACATCATGAATTTTGGCCATGTCCGGTAATTTGAGCTGATAGGCGATTGGTCCCACTCGTCGAAGAATGGGAAACGGCCCGAAAAATCTAGGAGAGAGCTTATGACGTGGAGGTCCCGCAAGAGACTGCTGACAGTAGGGCTGGAGTCGTAGCCACACATACTCCCCAACCTCAAAAGAAACTTCACGGTGGCCTTTGTCGTTGACATCCTTCATCCGAGCTTGGGCGCGTCGTAACCGTTCTGTGATATTCTGTAGCAGTAGATCCCGATCCATGAGTGCCTGATCAATCGCGTCCACGCGGGTGGACCCTGGGTTGTACGAGAGAAGGCGAGGTGATCCCGGGCATATATAACCCAAAAAGGAGTGGATTGCAAGGTAGAGTAGAACAAAGTGTTGTAACAGTATTCGGCCCACGGAATCCATTGAACCCATTTCCGTGGACGATCACCCACCAAGCACCGTAGATGCATCTTGATGGTGCTGTTCACCACCTCTGTCTACCCGTCTGTTTGTGGATGATAGGCGGAGGAGAACTTCAATTTAGTCCCGCTCAATCAAAAAAGTTCCCGCCAAAAGGTTCTCGTGAAAACTGCATCTCTGTCACTCACAATGGATTCTGGAATGCCATGTAAGCAGACTATCTGCTCCAGAAAAGTCTGAGCAACCCGTGTTGCTGTATAAGGATGAGCCAACGGTATAAAATATCCGTACTTGGAGAATCTATCAACCACCACAAAAAGTACAGATTTATCGGAGGACAGGAGTAGACCTTCCACAAAATTCATCGAAATGTCGGCCCAAACCTGCGTAGGAAAGGCCAAAGGGTGGAGAAGACTGGCTGGACTCAAGTGCTCGGCTTGTTGCACTGGCAAACCTAACAGTCGCCCACATAAGTCGCAATAGAGGGTTTCATGGCTTGCCAGTAAAAATCAGCTCAAATTCTGTGCAAGGTCATTTGTATCCCGTCGTGTATACTGTGATGGTAGGTTGAGAGAATAACTGGAATCAACTCGGACTCAGGTGGAAGGACAAGCCACCGCTTGTAATAAATAAGTGAATCCTAGATGGACCACTTCGAGTTCATTGTCCCTTTCGAAATCTTTTGATGCAGTTCCTGCAGTGCAGGGTCAGTGGCATGTGAGTCTCTCACCAAGTCCAGGATGAGAAATCTCGGCTGGCTGATCGAATAGACCGACTGTTGATCCTCAAAACACCGTGACAAGGCGTCTGCGGCCTTATTTAATCTCCCCGCATGATATTCCACTGAGAAGTCAAACCCCAACACCTTACTAATCTAGTTTTGTTGTGGCGACATCGTCAAATGCTGTTCTAGTAGGAATTTAAGGCTGTAGTGATCCATGCGTATGAGAAAAGCCTAGCCCCAGGGATAAGGCCTCCAATGTTGGACCGCCTTGGCCAACCCAATCAATTCGTGCTCGTAGGCTGTCAGCTTGTGATGACGGACTGCCAACTATCTGCTAAAATACGCAATAGGATGGTCCAACAGTTGTAAAATGGCCCCAATGGCCATGCCCGAAGCGTCGCACTCTACCACGAACAATTCATCAAAGTTGGGAAGTTGTAATACTGGCGAGGATGTGAGGGCAGCTTTGAGTGCCGCAAACAACTTGGTGGCCTTCTCATTCCAAATAAAGGAATTTTTCTTGAGTAGACTAGTCAATGGTGCTGCCACCGGCCCATAGTTCTGAATAAATTTGCGGTAGTAGCCCGCTAGACCCAAAAAACCCTGTAATGCAGAACAAGACTATGGCTGCGGCCACTCGTGAATAACTCGAATCTTCTCACGATCCACCATAACCCCTTGTGAGATAATGTGTCCCAGATACCCCCACATGTGAAGAGGCAAATGAACACTTGGAATGTTTCAAATAGAGTTGATGTGCTCGTAACAAGTCGAAAACAATCCTCAAGTGTGCCAAGTGTTCCTCAACCGACTTGATATATATAAGAATATCATCGAAAAACACAAGAACAAATTTTCGAAGATAGGGGCTAAATACCTCGTTCATCAAAGCTTGAAAAGTGGAGGGTGCATTGGATAACCCTAACGGCATGACGACGAACTCAAAGTAGCCATGGTGCGTACGGAACGCCATCTTCTCGATATCAAAGGGGTGCATCCGGACTTGATGGTATCCCAAACGGAGGTCGAGTTTAGTGAATAACCACGACCCATGTAACTCATCCAGGTGCTCATCCACTACCGGAATTGGAAACTTGCCTTTTACTGTCTGCACATTCAGCTCCCCATAATCGACGAAGAACCTTCATGTCCCATCATGTTTCTTCACAAGTAAGACGGGTGAAGAGAACAGGGAGCGACTGGGACGAATAAGACCCTGTTTCAACATCTCCTTACACTAACGCTCTATCTCGTCCTTCTGAAGGTGTGGGTAATAGTACGGTCGCACGACCACTACCTCAGATCCTAGTTTCAGACAGATCTTGTGGTCACAGTGCCTCAGGGGAGGCAAAACCGAAGGCTCCTGGAAGAGGTCAGAGAACTCCTCAACCAGACCATCACTAGTACTGTCAGGTTGTTCTTGTGGCTATAAAGTGTGCATGTGGTGGGCCCTATCCACCTGACAATTCTGTAAGAGCACCCGACTCCTAGCCAAATCAAAGCTCATGGTTAAAGCCGAAAAGTCCCACAGAATGGGCCCCAACGTTTGTAACCATTTAATGCCTAATACCATATCAAATCCCGCCACGGGTATAACAAAAAATTCAGCATTAAACGAAGTAGAGCCAATGGAAAAAGTTACCGTCTTACTAATCCCATAGCTAGGGACCTTCTCGCCATTGGCCACTGAGACGGTGGCTGTCGAATGAGTGTGTATCTGGAGCTGGAGATGTTGTGCGGCTGTCAAACTCAAAAAATTGTGTGTACTCCCCGAGTTGATTAGTCCCACCAGTTCTCGGTCGATGACATGAGCTCAGACTTGCATTGTATTAGGCGATTTCTGCCCAGTAATAGCATGCAAAGATATCTCTAGTGGTTCCTCCTTGATAATATCCTCTGGCTCATCTGGATCTTTCGAATCCTTCACCTCGAGCCAAAACAATCGTTTACATTGGTGCCCTACCCAATACTGCTCATCGCAGTTATAACATAAATTCTTGGACCGCCTTTCTGCCATCTCCGTACTTGTTAATTTTTTTATAAAGTTTGGTAGGAGATTACCAGGACGGGGAACGGCTACCCGAGTCGTAGTCGGAGTGTGTCTGGATGGGGCTGTTGGAGATGCTCCCTGAGATGAAGTATAGCGGCGCCCTTGCCACGTGGAGGAAGTGTTCCTCTCACCCAACCAACCCGGCTTACGTTGCTGCAACTGTTGTCGTTGTTCCATTGCTCGGGCCATATTCATTGCATGAGCTAAATCTGTAGGCATAATGAGTTCTACCTCTAGCCGTAGATACTCATTGAGACCCGCTGTGAATAGGGAAACTTGTTGGTCAACCAATACCCTCTCACCAGGGGGTTGCTGTTGGCGGGAGGGCCAAATCTAATTGTGCATAGATTTTTAAATTTTGCCCAAGTCATCCCTGGTCTCTCTTTCTCTACTTGATTAACCCATAACATGGCTTCATCTGTCATATGGAAAGAGGCTAGTTGCACCTTATCCCATTCAGAAGTCCCTTGGTTCAAAAAAAAAAAAAAATTCACATCTATGCAACCAAATTAAGGGATCAATTGAACCACTGAAAGAGGGAAACTCTAACTTGGTGTACCTTGGAACTGTGCCTCCATGCTGGGGTCCTTGGATAGCAATGCTCCCAGGCCACTGCTCCCCTCTTTTGTGATATGGTTGAGCAACCTCTCTCACCTTTGGACTCTGATGTCTCTCTGCCCTCAACTTCGTTAGCATGCTGATGACTCGGCTCATCTCTTCTTCCAAACCACAAACCTTCCCCAACACTAGTTGTGCTGTTTCAAGGTTATCATCTATCTTTTGTATCCTAATTTGGATTTCTTCATTGCTAAGAGTATCCCCCATGTTACCCTACTCTGATACCACGTTGTTACGGTCCCTGGTCATGGATCTAGTAACACGGTGTGGGATCTGTGAATCCAGCATTGGTACTGAGTTGCTGGACTCGGTAAGGAGGGTTAAAGATCCCTTCTTTGGCTAATCTTCCACCCGTGATCAGTCTCCCTTTTTATGAACCCACTCTAGTGCTAAAGTTATAGCTAGAATGGAAATAATTCAAGTGGAGAGATAATGGAAGAAGTACCTTTTCTTGCTCACGTAAATTAGGGTTTCAACCCTGATTTGGTTGATGCTCGTGCTAGGATTGAAGTCCTAGCTTATGTGTAGCCCTTGGCTCACCTTGGTAGACTTTGATGCTAGGTTTTAGTGATGCTTCCAAGCTAGGAAGGGATGCATCAGATCTTCACGTGGAAGAACCAGAAAATCCTTCCTTTTTCTGCTCGTCAAGAGGGTTAGAACTCTTGCTGATTATTGACGCTGAGAAGGAGAGAAGACCCTCTCTTTGGGCTCGAAAAAGAGGCAAGAAGCTCCTCTTCCTATTATGGATGATGAAGAATGAAGATGGATAAATTTGGATGAGGATGGAGGGTGAAGGATAAGTTGGATTTTTTGAGTAAGCCCTAAACTCGAGATCAAGAGGTGATCTCAGCCTGTTTACACTAGGTTATTCTAAAATCTCAAAGCTTACCTATTTCATTCATTCTTTCCTTTAAATAGATCACGTCATGGAGTTTTAGGGTTAGGGTTACAATAATTCCCCATAATGCCCCTACATATAAAAGTAATTAGAAATAACTCCTACTTAAAACAATATAAGAAATAAATCCTACTCAAAGTAATATAAGAAATAAATCTTATTGAATGAGTTGTTGTTGCCTCCTTCATTGTGTGACTCAGTGTGCTATTGAATCCACAACATAATCTCAAGTGGTAGAGTAATATATGATATCAATAGGGGGTGGTAACATAAATATAACAATAAGTTCCTCCGTCTTGGACTTCCAACTACAAAAATTTAATATTTTTTACGGGGATGAAGTTCTTCCGTCATGTACTTCTAACCACAAAAATTTGATATTTTTGACGGGGATGAAGTTCCTACGTCAGGGCCTCCAAACCACAAAAAATTGATATTTTTTACGGGGATGAAGTTCCTCCGTCATGTACTTCCAACCACAAAAATTTGATATTTTTGACGGGGATAAAGTTCCTCTGTCATGGACTCCCAACCATAAATAAATTTGATATTTTTTACGGGGTTGACAATAAATATAATAATAAGTTCATCCATCATGGACTCCCAACCAAAAAAAAATTGATATTTTTGACAGGGTTGACAATAAAAATAATAATAAATTCCTCCATTGTGGACTCCCAACCACAAATAAATTTTATGTTTTTTATGGGGATGAAGTTCCGCCGTCATGGACTCCCAACCAAAAAAAAATTTGATATTTTTGGCGGGGTTGACAATAAATAATGGTATGAGGTTACCTCTTCTTCAATAATACTTTCTCATCAAAAGAGATACAATAGCAGCATCTTAAATGGGCTTGGCTTTGGCCCACTTAACACGACCCAAAATAATACTTGTAATATCACCCATGAAATAACCTAATGCACATATCTACACCAAATAATATGCTAACCAAAGAATCATCTGTCAATTCTTCAAAAATAATAATCCAGCCAGAGAAAAAGAAAAATTTATCGAGTCGCACTGAAATCTTGGGCATGTATCCTGAGGTAGAAATTAAGTGGACAGCGTCAGGTTGACCCGAATCGAGTTGACCCGGTCCGGGTTGGTCCGACTTGACTTGGTCTAGAACTGAAGAGTGGTTGGCTGGGTTAACACGGCACTGGCTTGACTCGGGCGAAACAGGATTGCGCTCAATTAACCTTTCAGAACTTAGGCGCCGAAATAATATTTCTTAACTTAGGAAATATTTAATTATCTTCTTCCTCCCGCGAACGACTCAAAACAAGGAAACTTTCCTTTCCGAAAAGCAGCAGCGTTCGGACAGAGGATCCCGCAAAGAAATCTCGACAACGAAATCGAAACGAAACCTTTAAAAAATAAGAGATCATTAGGACTTAAGCCGAACATCGACAACGACAACTTCCAAAAATAGCAACGCATAGCTAGCACTCAGGAAGCTCGGCGGCAACAGAGCTCGACTCGGGAGGAAACTTTCTAACAAAAATTTCAGACAGAGAGGACTTTCCGAAAAAAAACTTCACTCCAGAATAGACCTTCCAGAAATATCATCTTCCCCGCAATACGCTCCCGAACAGCACGAGATCACAACGACAACAGAAACGGCTTGGAAAATCCAACAGAGACTCTTCCACCATAATATTTTCGAATGGCAGACTCAAATAACGAATCGGGGGGACAGGATAACAGCAACGCTAACAGCGAGTTCTCGCCGAGGGAGCAGGACAGGTTCCTTCCGATCGCTAATGTGAGTCGGATCAAGAAGATGGCGTTGCTGACGAACGCGAAGATATACAAGGACGCCAAGGAGACGGTGCAGGAGTGCATATCATATATCCCCCAACGTTTCTTCTAATAGTACGTTGACGCCGAAGTATCTAGCCGAAAGCAAAAGCAGAGAGAACACGCAGATGAAAATGGCCGAAGGAGAAGAAAAAGAAGACGGTGGACGACCTCAACTCCATCAACGACTTCTTCCGAGACATCGTTACTGGGCCATTTGAGAAATTTATGAGAGTGACAATGATCCTGCCTCTCACTAGTCAATAGTACTCCGAAAAAGTCACAAAGAATTGTGTGGCGTACTGGAAAGTCGCGGGCATCTACACCAAGGCGGAAGTCATGGCCGTAGAGCAATTCAAACAAGTTTTCAAGGACGAAGACAGCAATAATGACGAGCAGGAAGGAAAAAAAATATTAAGGAACTAACACTTGTTCACAGAGAGAATAGCAGTAGAAAAAGAAAAAAATCAAACATAAAAAACAAATATCAACTAAAAAAAGGAACACAAGGGAGAATGAACCTGAGAAACCATAGTCGGAGTCCTGAAATTCAAAGCTCTGATACCATGTTGATTTTCAGGACTCCGTGAATTTAGCTCATGTAGAAAAAGGGAAAGAAACCCATTGAGAGAAAACTGGAGGAATAAGGGTTATAGAATTAATTCTTTCTAACCCTCCTCCTGAAGTTGTATTTATAGATTTATAAAACTAAAATATTACAATAATACCCTTGAACTTAGGGTTTGGGTTTTAGAGTTTTAAACCTGGAACTTTAACATAATTACATCAATGCCATCTCTATAAGATGACCCTTTATTTACCATCATGCCATCAATGTATATGGGTCTATGGGCTTTCTCGTTGATATATGGGCCTTGAGCCTGTCTTCTATATCTCTCATATCCATGGGTCTTCCTTGATCCGATGGGCTTGGGCCCATCTTCTTATACACTTCTATATGTGACCCTTCCTTGGTCGTGCGGGCTTGAGCCCTATCTTCCAACAAATAGATCCTATGGTCATGGTGTCTTAAGGGAGGCAATCAGGAAGGCTCATGGAAGTGGTTTGAGAACTCGTCGAGAAGTTTTTCGATAGTGTTGTCCAGTTGGTCTTGTGTGTGAATGGTATGAAGGTGGTGGGTTTTGTCCACCTGACTGCCCTGTAATAGCACTTGGCGTCAAAGCTCATAGTTAAAGCAGAGAAGTCCCATAGTATGGGTCCCAATGATTGTAACTATTTAATGCCTAACACCATATCAAATCCTGCCAAAGGTATGACAAAAAAAATTGAATGAAAATAAGTCATACCAATTGAAAATTTTACCGCTTTGTTGATCTCATAGCTAGGGACTTTCTCCCCATTGGCCATTGAAATCGTGGTTGTTGGGTGTGGATGGATCTATAACTGAAGATTTTGAGCAACTGTCAAGCTAAGAAAATTGTGTGGACTTCCCGAATCCACTAGTCCCACAAGTTCCTGGTCGAGGACTCGAGCTCTGACTTGCATAGTTTTGGTAGATTTCTATCCAGTAATGGCATGCAGAGAGATTGCTAGTGGTTACTCCTCAATAAGATCATCACTATTTTTTGTACCCTTTGTTTCATCCACTTCGAGCCAAAACAACCGTTTACATTGGTGGCTTGCCCTGTATGGTTCATCACTGTTGTAGCACGGATTCTTGGATCTCCATTCCGCCATCTCAAAACTGGTTAATTTTTTTATATACTAAGGTGGGGGTTACTAGAGCGTGTGTCGGTTGCCAAAGTAGTAATCGGATTATTTCTGGGCAGTGGTAATGCTGGATGTGGCACCTGAAGAGAAGTATTTTGTCACCCTTTTCCAATTGGAGGACGTGATCTGTTCCCCTTGTCAAACTGGCTTACGATGCTGAAGTCGTTGTCATTGTTCCATTGTTTGAGCTAAATTCATTGCCCGAGTCAAATCTGAAGGTGAATGAAGCTCCACCTCTAACCCCGGAGATTTAGTGAGGCTTACTGTAAATAAGTAGACATGTTGGTCGACTCGTACTAACCGGCCAGCGAGAGCCAATTTTTCTTGAAACTATTTTTGATACAGTTCAACAGAACCTGTTTGTCTCAACAGGACCAAATCTCCCAAGGGATTGTTGTGGGCGGGAGGGCCAAATCTAATTGTGCATAACTATTTAAATTCATCCCAATCCATCACTAATATTTCTAGTTCCACTTGGTGAAACCATAGCTATGCCTCATCTAACATGTGGAAGGCAGCAAGTCCCACCTTGTCAAACTCAACAGTCCCTTGATTTAAAAAAAAAATTCTCACATCTATGCAACCAAATTAATGGATCGACTGACCCAGTAAATGTAGGAAAATCCAATTTTGTGTCCCTAGGTATTGTACCTCCACTCTGCGGTGCATGGGCAGCACTGCGCCCAGCAAACTGCTCCTCCCTTCGGCTGTGCGAATGATTCTCCCCCCTTCGGTCTGGGATAGAGTCTCTTTTCCATGAGATTCGATATCATGCTAGTGAGTCGCTGGATTTACAAGCTCATGCCAGGATTTTGTACCAACTTTTCTTGTGCTTCAGCCTGTTCATCTTGCATCCCTTTGATCATGCTTTTAAGTTCTTCATTGTTAGATCTATCCCCCATTACCCTGCTCTGATACCAAGTTGTTATAGTCCCTAGCTATGGATCGAGTAACTCAGCATGGGATTTGTGAATCCAGTACTGTAATAGAGCAGTTGCTCTCGGTAAGGATGGAAAAAGAGTCTCATTTCTCTAGTCTGATCTCGGATAGGAGGAAATCAGCCTCCTTTGTGGGACTAGGTTGCTGCTCGGTAAGGACAGAGGGCCCTTGCTGCTGCTGCTCGGGCAAAAGGGGAAAGGGTCCCTTTTTTGCTCAAGGAAAAGAGGGTTTGGAACCCTCTTTGTTGTTGCTCAGGTTAGGGCCTGCAAGCCTCTAACTTGGAAAATCCTTGGACTTGAGGTTAGGGGTTCTTAACCTTGCTTCTTGCTAGTCTTGAGGGTGAGAACCTCTGAATTGTGGTTGCTCATGGGGTGGTGATGGAGAAACCTCAAACCAGGCTTGGCAAGAGAGGGAGAAACCATTTATGGCTATTGTGAATGGATGGGGGGCTGAAGCCTCTGATTGAACTTAGAAAAGGGACAAAAATTCCCCTCTCCTCTTTGGTATGGATCAATGTAAATAGAAATCAAAATAGGAAAAAAGGAAATTCAGATTCAAGAGGGAACCTGGTCCTAGAGCTCATCAAGGAAACCTCCAAACCCTAGAGCTCGTCAAGGAGAACTCCAAAACTTGTTTAACCTAATTCAATGCTTGCCTTTTTCTCATTCCCTTGCCCTCTAAGTAGGGTTGATGCCGACCATAGTTTTAGGGTTAATTATTACAATTCTGCCCTATGGCAATTTAACTGAAATAATACATAAAAACAAATTTAAAACAATATGGAAAGAAAGCTATTAACTCTACTATTGACTCTGTGACTCAGTGCACCTCCATTGTATGACTCAGTTAGCTATTGACTCTTCAACATTAATTTTCGAATATATTGGGCAAGTGGGTTGATATGTCGTGTATCTGCTGCAAGAGTAGTAATGGGATTATTTCTGACCTGTTGCCCTGGTGGAAAGTTATCTGTGGGTTAGTGTTGAACCTCCCTTGCCAACTATTGGAAGTGTTCCGTCCTTTTGCCAAGTTGTCCTCTTGTTTTGAACTTTATATCAAGTTTCCAGTGTGCGAGCTAGATTCATTGCTCGAGCTAAGTCTATAGGTGTGTGGAGCTCCACCTCTAACCTTAATGACTCATTAAGGCGTACCATAAATAAATTGATATGCTGGTCTACGTGAACCATCCAACTAGCTTGTGCCAATTTTTCTTGAAATTATTTTTGATATAGTTCCACTAGGCCAGTTTGTCGTAACAGCACCAAATCCCCCAAGGGTTTTACTGTGGGCTGGAAGACCGAACCGTATAGTGCATAATTCCTTAAACTATTCCCAATCTAGCACCAATCTATCTCTACTTGATGAAACCAGAGTTGTGCTTCATCGAGCATGTGGAAAGCGGCTAGTTTCACCTTATCAATTTTTTATGTTCTTTGATGGGTAAAAAGAATTTCGTACCTATATAACCAAATCAAGGGGTCGTCTGACCCATTAAAAGTAGGGAAATTAAGTTTTGTATACCTTGGTATGGTGCCTCCTCCTTGGTTGAAATTTTCCATTTGGGTAGGAAAGGCAGTGCGCCCTGCAAATTGGTCTCCCCCTCTGTTGTGCGAGTTGTCCTCTCCTCTTTGTTCTGAGGTTGAGTTCCTTCCAACCGTAATATTTTCCATCATTCCAGAAATTTTATCAATATGGAGGTTCATATTTGAAAGTTGTTCCAACTTCTCCACGATTAGGGCAAACTTTCTTTCATTTTTTGCCTATGTTTTTGCCTGTGCTTGCTGCCCTCTGATCATCAATTATTTTAAGTCACCATTGGTGGGCTCCCTACTCTGATACCACGTTGTTATGGTCCCTGGCCATGGACCAAGTAACTCGGTGTGGGATTGATGAATCTAGCGTTGTAGGAGAGTTGTTGCTCTCGGTAAGGAGTAAAAGAGTCTCCTTTTTATAGCTAGCTTATTGTTGCTCTGGGACAGGAATGGATGGACCCTGGTTGCTCACTGCTGAGAGGGGTGAGAACCCTTCTGGCTTATTGCTACTACTCATGGTTGAGAGGAGTTAGGTGTCCCTAACCCTGCCCCTCGCTAGATTAGAGGTCGAAGCACCTCTCTTATGGGTTGCTCTCGGTATAGGGCTGGAAAACCCCTACCCTTGCTTGGAAAAGAGGGAGAGAAGCCCCCTCTTGCTGATGTGGACGGAGGAGAGGCAATAGCCTCTGATTGAGCTTGGAAAAAGGGAATAAATCTTCCCCCTTGGTCTCGGTAAGAGCAAGATAAAACAGAATTCAAGAGGGAAAGAATAAACTCAGATTCAAGAGAGAACCTGTACCTGGAGCTCGTCAAAGAGAACTTTAAACCCTGTGTAACCTAATTCAATGTTTGCCTTTCTTCTATTCCTTTACCCTCTAAATAGGGTTTGACGTCATTTGAGTTTAGGGCTTAAAATGACAATTCTGCCCCTACGACATGTACCCTTACATACTTAATGAAAAACTATACTTAAAAGTAATATAAAATATGAAAGTAAAAGTAATTAACTCAGTGAGTCATTGACGCCTCCTTTGGGTGACTCAGTTAGCTATTGCGTGCACAACAGCGAAGCAGGTAGAGATGATGGGTGTGGGTTGGCCAATGAGGGAGGTGTTAGAGTAGGATTAGGTGTTGGAGTGGGGTTTTGTGTTTGAATGGGATTAGGTGCGAGGTCTTGAATGGAGCTTGTAGTAGGCGCATAGATTGAAGTAGTTGTTGATTTGCCAGTAGCCGAAAGGAAGGACACAGAGGAACTCCAATAGGAAAGTGTGTCAGATGAAGGACGGTCAAGGTGAGACAAAAGTGTAGTGAAAGGGAAGATAGACTCAACGAATTTAACATGATGTGATGCATAAAGACGAGAGGTAGTGGGTTCAAAACATAGATAAGCACTTTGAGTGGTAAAGTACCCAAGAAAGACACAAGGAGAGGAACGAGGAGTGAGTTTGTGGGCAAAGTATGGCTTGAGCCATGGATAATAGAGACAATCAAAACTTTGGAGTTTAGAGTAGTTAGGAAGAGTGCCAAAAAGTTTGGCATATGATAAAAGAAAATTATGCGTGAGAGTAGGTAGACGGTTGATGAGATAGACATCAATGGAGAAAGCATAAGATTAGTAAGATAGAACTATGGAGGATGGAGAAAGAAGAGACAGACCTGTTTCGACAATATGACGATATTGTTGTTCGGAATACCCATTGTGTTAAGGTGTATGTGGAGGAGATGTAAGATGAGAAATGCCATTGGTAGTTAGAAAAGATAACATTGCTTTATATTCCCCTCCATTATCAAAATAGAGTGTTTTAATCCATTTACCAAAGAATTTTTCAACAAGAGATTTGAATTGGACAAATGTATCAAACACATGTATTTTTTGTTTGAGAGGATAAAACCAGATATACTTTGTAAAATGATCAATAAAAATAACATAATATTTGAAATCATCAATAGAGTAAATAGGAGAGGTCTAGACATCAGAGAAAATAATGTCAAGAGGGGAAGAAGAGGCAAGAGAGGAGTGGGAGAATGATAATTTGTGATTCTTATTGCATTGACAAGAATTGCAATTAAAAGTAAAATTCAAATGAGGAGATAAATCTAACTGAAAAGTAGAGACAATGTGCCATAGAATTGGAGAGGACAGATGACCTAAGCGATGATGCTATGTAGACGAAGTGGTCTTGACACTGAACAAAGGCTACTCAAGGTGAATACTACGGTGAGGAGGAAGGCCACTCGTACACACCATTTTTTGTTCGACCTTGAAAAAGTATTGCCCGTATGCAAAGATCCTTTACAAGAAAATAAGTAGGTAAATTTTAATAGAAGTATGATTAAATTGACAAAACTGAGAGATAGAAATAAGATTTTTTTGCAAGGTAGGAACACAAAAAATATTATTTAACGAAAAAGTGCAAGAGGGTATAGAGAGATATTTGGAACTGGTATGTGTAATATGGAAACCCATGTCATCACCGATCACAATGTCGTCAACGATGTCATAAAGAGTGTGATCAGAGAGATTACTCAAGTTAGATGTAACATGGTGCAATGCACCACTACCCAGGAGCAAAGAAGAATTAGTAGATGGTGTGGTGGTTGCAAGACATGATCACAATTGTCATTGTATCAAAGGACGTGGTTGCAATTGATTTGGGCGAGGAGTTGGCGGTGGTGACAATTGTGGACACATCTGACAAAAAACAGGATACTATGAAACAATGTGTCTTTGTGCATGACACCACTAGCAATGTCGGAAGAAGGTTCGGGGTTGAGGACAACCATCAACAATGAGCACAAATTTGGATGACAAGGAAAGAATAAGTTTTTGTTGACGAGATGGAAGACTGTCGAAGAAGAGTTGAGGGCAAGCTGACTCGTTTTTTTTTTCCTTTCTCACCTGCAAGAATCACACTTTTATTTCTCACGTGCAAGAATAACACCTTTTTTTTTACTATCACACGTGTGAGAGTCACATGTGGATCAACCTTCTTCTTCCCGACCTCTTTAATCCGAAATTCTGATTAAACTAAAGATCCACAAAATGAAAATAAGAAGAGGAAGAGGGAAGATAAATACCAAGCACCGGCGATAGGAGAGACAACAATGATGGCAGGACGCCCTCAATAGTGTGGCTCTTGGGGAGATGGTGAAGAGCCAAGTTGCAAACGCGATACAAGGAAAGCTCTGTCCAGTGGCTGAGCTATGGTCGTCAATGGCACCTAAGGCTCTATCGGAGCTTGATTTTTGGTTAATTTCATGGTTCACCTCCTGAGGAGTTCCAGCGAGGTACACATGACTCTTCCCCGACGTCCCACGCGGTGAACAAAAACAAATGCTGGTGGGTCTTCAAAGGGAGAAAACGGTTGAACCTGCTCTGATACATTATAGAACAATCAGAAGGAAGAAGAAAATAATTAGCCACATTTTCATTGATGAGGAGACGTGTTTTTATAGGATTACAACAAATATCATAGTGTTTACAACTCTTCAGCTACATGCCGTAGCTGAATACAATTTGATTTGAGTTCATCCATTATCTTTTATCTCTATCTTTTCTGAGTGTAACAATCCAAATTGCAACCGTAAAACACACCCAACATATCACAGTATTTCTTGTAGAACCCGATCCGGCCATGAACCCTTTCATCATACCCATGCCCACACTCGCCCGGATTGATAATGTTGGTAAGTAACCCAAAGCCAGGGAGACGATTGTTCCTTAAATCCTGTTCTGAAGGAGTCCACTTTCCTATCATCACATCATGACATGAGGGTTTTGGTGGCTGAGGGGTCATCCAGAACCAGATGGATGCCTTGAAGCAAATGACAGGATCTGTAGCTACAAGGTCCGGGTTACTGAGGAGGTCTACTCCTAGAGCTTCCCCTGCTTGCCCGTAGTTGAAGTTGCTGTCATCCAAGAGTGTAGTCGTTCAAAAGTCAGGCATATTGAAGCTTATTCCGATCATTTCAATGGAGTCAATCGAAAATTTTTCATATGCCAATGAGTTGGGATTTACTAGTCCCACAGAGCACCATGTGAGTCCTAGGATGACTTGTAGAGGATGAATGTCCAGGACCAGTCTCCCTGTGCAAATAAGATTCAAACACCTTCACCATAGTCACCATAGTCACTGGAGAACTCAGTGACATCACCTATGCTGCTGTAAGAATAGCAAATCCCATTTCGGCCAATCATGAACAAACTATGGATTACTTACAATGTCAACTGGACTGGTCCCCGGCCATAATATGCTCGTCCAGGTACACAAGGCCACTTTTCACTTGGTCGACAATAATCTGATGGAGGTTTCCTTTGTCTAATCCAGTAATAACCCCACGAATATCGATCCGGTGCATTCTTCCCACCGCCTGCATGAACAGATTCTGTGAATCCGCTAACAAATTTTGCAATATTTTCTGTTTCCCAGATAAGCATCCGATTCATGAGTAGAACTGGTTAATGTACCTGTGGTTTCGCGAGAAGTCTGGCCAAAAAAGGCCGCGAGCTCCCTCTTACGAGTTTCTTCATCTCCCACCGTCCCGAACTCTGGAAACGAATTTGCAGCGGTGATGAAAGCGTCGTAAGTGTAGAATGCTCCCTCGCAAAGGCGGTTGCCTCTGTGTGGCAGCATTTTGTCATACAGTTCACGAGTTATAATAGATGTCACTCCGGTAGCAGGTGGAGATGCTGGTGTAGGAGGAGAAGATAGAGTTGGGCGTTGGCTTTGGTAATTCCCGGAGACGAACCTATGGTTAAAGACAATCAAATTACCCAGAGATTAACCGAAAAGTAAATTAAGAGATAAATGGAGGTGCTAGGGCATCTCTGCTTGTCTACTGCGCAGGATAATTCCTTGCTTTACCCTTTTTTGCAGTTTCGATTAGCGAGGATCATATTGATTACGGAAGTATCAAATAAAAGGGCTCGCTCCAGCATAATACCATGGATTGAACTGCTTTATCAGTAACTCAAGTTTGTGCAGGCGTAAAAGTAGTAGAAACAAGTAGTCAACTGTTAACATTGTGTGGACAGTAGACAATCACAGTTAAAATGGTATAATTTGAAGGACATACTTCCAATTTCCAAATCGTACCTCTCTTCGGGAACATCTTCCCCACCAGCAATCACCAGCAATCGAGAACGTCTCCGACCCGAACTCGTTTTCTGCGACGGGATCAGACAGGATTCCGACAGAGCACTCCACCGCGAGGCACGCTTCCCATAATCCACTTGAAAACGCAAAACGGATCTAGAAGACGCAGTGCTGTTCCTGCCTGAAAATGAAAGTTCTGCACCGGGATCATGGTTGGGGAAAGCTGATCTGGGAGATCGGAGAGCGCCGGAAGCTTGAATCAGAAAGGAAGTAGTTTTCAGGGCCATTGCCTTCTTGTAGGTTCCGAATAGACAAAGGCAGGGAGAAGTCGGTTCACGAGACTGAAGCCGTCCGAACGCCGAGGGGCCAAGATGATTAATGGTAGCTGCTGGCTCTAAATGCAGGTGGAGTAGTTGAAGAAATCTAGAGGTTGACTATATTTTTGGATTGAAGGTTTTTTCATTATAAATTTCTGATTTAGTAGTCTTCTCACTATGTTTTTCTTTACCAATTTATTCAGGGAGGCTATTCTTATATGTCCTATGGCCTCTTTGTAACCAAACATATTGTACTTGTAGCGGGTAAGTCAACGATTATACCACATTAGATATTTTTACTTTGTGGACCTCTAAGATTGTCTAATTATTTTTATTTTTTACTAAGTATTTGTCATTTTCAAATGATACTATATTGTCTTTATCACAAAATTGACTAAAGCTAAGTAAATCATATATCATACCTTCTACATAATAGACATATGATATGAAAGAATTGAGGGTACCTATTTTCCAATTCTATTAATGGTACCTTTAATATTGTTTCCAAATATGACATGACCTCCATCTTTTGATTTTAAGTCATGTGCCTTGAGCACCCAGTATTCAAGATCCCTACGTTGTGCTTTGGCTCGAAGATAAATCTACAAAAAGAAAAGATCATCCCTTAGAAATCCTATTTAAGTTGGGTCCCTTTAGGAAAACATTTGTTCCACTAGTTGTTTTGGGCATCCAAGTTTATTTGCCCAAGGGTTTACCACAACCCTTTCGATTGATTTGGTACCCATTTTTGTTTGATGCCATTTGTATTTTAATTTCACAAATGTGGGCATAGTAGCCTAATTTTTTGCAATAGTGGCATCGGATATGAGGAATGGAAGTGAACTTTTGTTTTTGCTTCTTTTTGCCCTTCCCATGTTTCTTCCTAGGTGTGCTCTTATTGATGAAATTTTGAGTTGTTGTTCTAATTCAATACATTTCCTTTCAAAATCTAATATACCACAAGATAGTTTTTCAGTCACACCTTGTTGCCTTGAAGCACTATCTAAGTGCCTTTTAGTCCCTGGTTTTTGTGGCTCTCCTGTGCATCATTTCCGTTGATTCGTGGGTTCGAAGGGATTTCCTCTTGAGGGTTCACATCTGGTAATCAGAGCTTAGGTCTTGAATCAGGTTTATTTTTCTTTCGTTTTTTTCTTTTTCATTTATGTTTCGATTGTTTCATTCTCGTTTTTTCATTTTCATTTTTGTTTCGTTTTCATTTTTGTATCCCATTCCAGTCGATTTCTGATTTTGATTTAAAAAAACATTGTGCCTTGAGAATGTCTCTTCGGAGCGACTCGGCACCTAAGGAAGAAGCGGATAACTCATCCTTTGTATTGCAAGTGATGCAACAACAGTTCGCACGTTTGAATTTGGTGTTGGGGGAGTTGAGGGACAAAATGGATCAACAAGAAGTCATGATTAGAAATATGCAAGTGGAGCGAGAATGGGGGAGGCATGAGCCTAGCATTAAAAATGAGTATGAGTACGTAGAGGATGATGCAGACGAGGAGGACATAGCATCCGAAGTGGAATGGGCAGGCCTAGAGGAGGTAGGCGTGGAAGAGCACCTGGGAGAAATCCTAGGGTTTGAGATGTGGTAGACAGGAGCCTTGGGAACATTAAAATAAACATACCCTCTTTCAAATGTAAGACTGACCTCGAAGCCTCCTTAGAATGGGAGAAGAAAATCAAGTTGATTTTTGCTTGTCACAATTATTCAGAGGAGAAGAAGGTGAAGCTGGCAGTAATTGAATTCACTGAGGAGAAGAAGGTGAAGCTGGCAGTAATTGAATTCACTGATTATGCCATTAATTGGTGAGATCAATTAGTGACTAGTAAGAGGAGAAACCGTGAGAGGCCTGTAGAGACATGGGGTGAGTTGAAAGCTCTCATCTGGCGGAGATTTATACCTAGCCACTATAATATAAACCTCTACAAAAAATTACAAACCCTTACTCAAGGGACTAGGAATGTAGAGGATTGCCACAAAGAGATGGAGGTAGTTATGATTCATTCAAATGTGGAGGGAGAACTGGGAGGCCGCAATGGCTAGATTCTTAAGTGGCTTGAACAGAGACATAGCCAATGTAGTTGAGTTACAACATTATGTGGAGATCGAAGACATGGTGCACATGGATATGAAGGTGGAGAGGCAGTTGAAGAGAAAAGGAACAACAAGGTATACAGCAGCTCCTAGTACTCCCTGTAAACAAAATTGGGATAGAACTGATAGGGTTGCAGTAAAAGGGAAACCCAAACTACCTACAGGAAAGGATGAGGGTGTCAAACGCCTAGCCAATACAACCCAAAAGACTGGTCTGTTAAGTGTGGTAAGCCAAGTACCTAACCCATCAGTGGTGGACGAAACCACCTAGATCTGAAAGAGGGAACTAGTAAGAACAAACCCAAGGTTGATTTCCAACCCTCGAGGAATAGAGATATTAAATTTTTGGGTTCGGGGAACATCGTGTCCCTGTGTCCAAACAAGTGGGTGATGGTTATGCGTGACAATGGGGAGGTGTCGACGAAGAGTGAGCATGATGTTGGTGAGAAGCCCACCTTGATTGATACTAGTGAGGATGATGATGGAGTGGAATATCCTATTGAAGGCGAGTCTCTTGTTACTAGGCGTGCTTTCAACACGCAAATTAAGGTTGATGACTCGGAACACTAGAGAGAGAACATATTTCATACCAGATGTTTTGTGAGTAACAAGGTGTGTAGTATGATTATAGATTGGTGGTGGTTGGGAGGGGGGGGGGGGGGGGGGGGGGGGATGGAAGAGGAGGAGTTATGCAAATGTAGCTCTGGTTGGTTATAAATTGCAGTGGTTGAATGATTGTGGGGAGGTCAAGGTCACTAAACAAGTTTTGGTAGCCTTTACTATTGGTCAGTAAAGTGATGAGGTGCTTTGTGACGTAGTCCCTATGCATGCTGGCCATATTCTATTGGGGAGGCCGTGGCAGTATGATTGGAAGGTGACTCATGACGGATTTGAGAATTGGTACAACTTTATAAAGGATGGAAAGACAATCAAACTTGCCCCTTTGACCCCTAAACAGGTTTATGAAGACCAATTAAAGTTGAAAACTGAGATTAAGCAAACTGAATGATCGAAATACGAGAAGACCAACCAAGAGAAGAGAAAAATATAGAGGTGGCTGAGAATGCAGAAAGGAGAATGGAGCCACGAGAGAAAAGTGGGAGAGCACCTGAAAAGGGAAAGGAGAAGACAAAATTGAGTCTTTACGCAAGGGAGAGTGAGGTTAAAAAGGCTTTCTTCGCAAATCAGACTATGATTCTTCTTGTTTACAAAGAATCTTATCTTAATCATGATGAAACTAACCTATCTCTTCCTAGTGTGGGTGTTTCCTTGTTATGGACTCAATAAGACTGAGTCATCTACTTTACTTTTATTATTTATGTTGCTTTTAATTTCGAATTTTATTGATTTGTAATAAGACTTAAAGGTAGGGGTAGAATTGGGTTTTATAACCCTAACCTATGTTGATGTTAATCACCCTATTTAAGGGGTAAGGATTGAGAAATAAAGCAAGTTCGGAATTAGCATAAACTAGGGTAATTTAGGTTCCTTCTAGGCTCTCTATTCTAGGGTTCTTGGTGTGAACTCTCTTGGGGGTTTGCTGCATCCATTGGGGAGTCTTTGAGGAGATCTTGGAAGGAAAAGGAGGAGGAATCAGCCTTCTCTTCCATGCTGCAATAGTCATCCATCTCTTCCACGAACCAGCAGTGAGGGAAGAAGGATTTGGTTGAGTATTAGCATCAAGAAAGGGATTTTCGAGTTGCTGAATTGAAGGAGGTCTTCAAGAGGTATTTTTGTCTATCTTTTCCGAATTTAGAAGAGCTAGAGACTGCCCTCTTTACATTCAGCATTGGTAGTTGCATGAATTCATAAACCCTACTCATTGACGTGAGGTATAAAGTGGGGTTTCATAATTGGATCCTTAAAACAGTCTCTTGCTGGAATTGGTGCATTCATAATTAAGAAAAGGAAACTCCTTTTCAAGGGGAATGAATTCAGTAAAGGGAAAGGGGTTGTTCTTGAGTAATTACAGCAAGTAAACCCTCTTCACATGAATCATAAAAGAGGGGTTTCATATCTGAGTGCTTAAACAGTCCTTTAACTTGCTGGTTGCATCTATAATTGAGAAAAGGAAACTCCTTTTCAATTATAACGTGTGAGGGAAGAAAAAGAGAGTTTCTTTTCACAAAAACGTGTTAAGAAACCCTCTAACAGTGTTGGATTCATATTCAACTCGCCGAGTTACTAGATCCATGGCTAGGGACCATAACATTCCTTGTTGCAGGAATTCGAAGATATATTCCCAGAAGAGATGCCAAGTGGGTTACTGCCCCTTAGAGGCATTGAGCACCAAATTGATTTTGTACCTAGGTCTGTTATTCCAAACCGGCCAGCCTATAGGAGTAATCCGGAGGAAACAAAGAAGCTTCAGAGGCAAGTTGAAGATTTGATGAGTAAGGGGTATGTGAGAGAGAGCATGCGTCCATGTGCAGTACCAATGCTATTTGTGCCCAAGAAGGATGGGACTTGGAGACTGTGTATCGATTGCCGAGCGGTCAACAATATCACTATAAAGTATTGTCACCCTATTCCTCGATTAGATGATATGCTCGATGAATTGCACGACTCCAGTATTTTCAGTAAAATATATCTTAAGAGTGGATACCACTAGATTAGAATGAAAGGAGACGATGAATGGAAAACTGCCTTCAAGACCAAATATAGTCTTTATGAATGGCTAGTTATGCCCTTTGGACTTACAAATGTGCCTAGTTGAGACGGAGGATGAAGCCATGGTGTGGCCAGACACCAAGGCAAAAGACTGTGCAAGTCCAGTGCACAGCAATAGCAGCAACGGCCAAGGCCAAGTGCAAAGGCACGGCCTAGAGGGGTGCACACATATGGCTGGCCCGGCATCAGCTGCAGCAAGGGAAGACACACATGAGCTTGCCAAACGGATGGCCAAGCAACAAGGTGCACAACAACCCCAGTAGCCAGCCCAGACACAAGGCAGCACGCCAACAGACAGTCCTGGCGGGGCGAAATGGGGTTGCTGGCGCCAACAGAGTCCTGGCGGGGCGAAATGGGGTTGCTGGCGCCAATAGAGTCCTGGCGGGGCGAAATGGGGTTGCTGGCGCCAACAGAGTCCTGGCGGGGCGAAATGGGGTTTCCAGGAGTCCGGTGCCAGCAGGACTCCAGGTGCCATGCGCGCGCCAACAGAGTCCTGGCGGGGCGAAATGGGGTTTCCAGGAGTCCTGTGCCAGCAGGACTCCAGATGCCCGCGCGCCCAGGGCGCCTCTGACGCCAGAATTCGGATTTTTCGGATCTGGTAGATTTCTTGGCGTTTTTAGAGATTTCTAAAGCCCAAAGGAGAGGCTATAAATAGAGGGGCCTCTCCCATTGTAAAGAAGTCGAAAAATCCTTAGTATTCTTTGTTCTTCAAGTGTATAGAGAGAGTTTTTAGCCTTGGCCTTCATGAGTGTTTGGCCATGCTTTGTAATCTTGTATTCTTAATACAAAGTAGGTTTTTCTCTGCTATATCTTGGTCTTTTCATTGTCCCATTTGTCTTGCAACTTCTTGTGTGAAGTATTGGTTGGAGGATCCGAGGCTTGGAAGAGCTAGGCCGCACGGGGTAGATATTCCGCTTGGCTAGACGGACCTAGCCTAAATCTAATCGTGTGACAACTGGTATCAGAGCGTACGTTGCAATCAATGGCTTCTACAAGTGGAGAGGATGCTTCAAGAGGCAAAGAACAAGTAAGTGATGTTAACTTTCGTTTTTCTACTCTTGAACATCGTTTGGACAGTGTTGAAAACCTTTGTACGAACTGGGAGGAGTTCGTTCAAAGGACGATTGAGGAGCATTAGCCAACTCCGAATTGGCTGAGAGGATTTGAGGAGGACGTCCATTCTGCCATGGCTGTCATGAGGGTGGAGATGGAATGATTGGGGAAGGACGTCAAAGACCTCACTGGAGAGTTGCAGGCAAGATTCTCTTTGTGCGAACTAGCCTTAGCCAATGGAGGGGCTGGTCACACACAAGCAAAGATAAAGGTGCCTGAGCCAAAGTCTTTCAGCGGAAAGAAAGACGCGAAGGTCATAGATAATTTTCTATGGCAAGTGGAGCAATACTTCCATGCGAGCAAGCTCACTGACGAGCAAGCCAAGGTTAGTACGGCTGCCATGTTCTTGTCCGATGATGCTGTTCTTTGGTGGAGAAGATGCATGGGAGATGAGCAAGAGGGAGAGGACCTCGTCCACACTTGGGAAGATTTCAAGAGGGAGCTGCGGAGGCAGTTCTTTCGGGAGGATGTCGAGTACCAAGCAAGGAAGGAATTTTGTGCATTGACGCAGAAAGGTACAATTAAAGAGTATGTACAATCCTTCACTTCCCTTATGCTCTGTATTTCCAACATGACGGATGAGGACCGTCTCTTCTCCTTTCTTGCTGGCCTTCGTCCATGGGCTGAGGAAGAATTGAGAAGTCGAGAGGTAAAGACATTAGTTTCAGCATTATCTACGGCTGAAAAGTTAACCGAATACGAGAGGAGGAATGATTCGGTTAACAAGGTGTCCCAAGAAAATAATGGTAAAACAAATTTTAAGAAGAAGGAGAAAGGGGAGAAGAAGCCATGGGTGAAGGATACCAAGGCTAGGCCGGAAGAGAAGAAGAGAGGGGACAAACAGAGGAAGAAGGTCCATTGTTTTATATACGAGGGATTGTCCTAAAAAGCGACTCTCAATGCTGCTCAAACAGAAATTGACAATGAAGGAATTGAGCCTAGGATGGGTTCTCTAACCCTTCTCAATGCTGCTATCCGTTCCAAGGAGGAGAAGGCTACTCCACTTCCGGTAAGACCCTCAAGAGAACTTCTTTTTATATCACTAACACTTGCTGGACATACTATTAAAGCAATGGTGGACACTGGCGCCACCCACAACTTCCTTTCGGAGGAGGAGGCTAGGCGCCTAAGGATACGAGGAGAGAAAGACGGGACCAAAATGAAAGCCATAAATTCTGCTACTTGTGAAGTCCAAGGCATTGCCAAGAATGTCTCGGTGGTGATAGGCAAGTGGGTAGGATTTCTGAATTTTACCATTGTTAGCATGGATGATTTCAAGGTAATTTTGGGAATGGAGTTTTTCACGGTTTGTAGGGCTTTTGTAATGCCACATGTTGGGGTAGTGGGAATTATGGACGAGCGAAGTCCTTGTACTGTTTCTGAAGTTGAAGATGAAAAAAATAAAGATTTAATGCTATCAGCCCTCCAGCTTAAGAAAGGTCTTAAGTAGGGTTGTTCTACTTACATTGCTTCTATTTGTGCTATAGTACAGGATGAGGCCATGCCTACCCCTAAGGAGATACAAACCGTTTTGCATGAGTATAGAGACGTCATGCCGGAACAACTCCCAGCGAGGTTACCACCTAGGCGAGGGGTGGACCATCGCATAGAGCTGGAACCCGGAGCAAGAAAGCCAGCACAAGCACCATACCGAATGGCGCCCAAAGAGTTGGACGAATTGCGAAGACAACTCAGCGAGCTGCTGGATTTTGGGTTCATAAAGCCAAGCAAAGCACCTTATGGAGCCCCTATACTATTTCAGACTAAAAAGGATGGAAGTATGAGACTATGCATCGATTATAGGGCGCTCAACAAGGTAACCATCAAGAACAAGTACCCTATTCCCCTTATTGCTGATCTCTTTGATCAATTGAAGGAGGCTAGAGTTTTCTCCAAGCTGGATTTACGAAGTGGTTATTACCAAGTTCGGATTGCTGAAGGAGACGAGGGGAAGACTACTTGTGTAACGAGATATGGGGCTTACGAGTTCATGGTTATGCCCTTTGGCCTAACCAACGTACCAGCAACATTCTGCACTCTCATGAACGAGGTACTTTCCGAGTACTTGGACAAGTTTGTCGTTGTGTATTTGGATGATATTGTGGTATATCGCAAAAGTATGGAAGAGCATAAGGAACATCTTCGAAAAGTATTCACGAAATTGAGACACAATTAGCTATATGTCAAGAAAGAGAAGTGCTCCTTTGGGTTGCAAGAGGTGTCCTTTCTTGGACATTGGATAGGGGACAGACGCATACGGATGGACAGCAAGAAGGTGGAGGCTGTGCGTGACTGGTCAGTCCCTACCAAGGTGCGTGAGCTTAGGAGTTTCCTTGGTCTAGCAAATTACTATAGGAGGTTTATCAAGGGCTTCTCAGCTATAGCAGCCCCCTTGACTGACCTCCTCAAGAAGGACCAAAAGTGGCAATGGATGGACTCATGCCAAGGAGCATTCCAGCGGCTGAAGGATACCATGATGGCTGAACCAGTGCTACACCTTGCTGATTTCAGCAAGCCATTTGAGGTACATACTGATGCCTCAAACTATGCCATTGGGGGTATTCTAGAATAGGACGGACTCCTAGTCGCTTATGAGAGTAGGAAGCTCAATGAAACTGAGCAACGGTACAAGGTACAAGAAAGAGAAATGACGGCGGTAGTGCATTGTTTACGTCTTTGGAGGCACTATCTTTTAGGCTCCAAATTTATTGTAAGAACTGACAACGTCGCTTCTAGTTACTTTCTTACGCAGAAAAAGCTCAGTCCAAAGCAGGCCCGGTGGCAAGATTTCTTGGCCGAGTTTGACTTTGAGATGATGTACAAGGCGGGGAAGGCCAATGGTGCTGCCGACGCACTGAGCAGGAAGGTGGACGCACCTAACTCTTATGAGGAAGAGACCAGCCAGAGCTTAGCGCACATGGTGCAGCAAGCACCAGCATCATGCACGGATGCGGCAGAGGAGAAGACACGTGCATCTGAATCCCAGCATACCGCAGCAGCCGGCACTTGCTTCACGCGCACCACGCACGGTGCGGTAGCAGCTAAACAGGAAGAGGCGCGCGGTGCGAGCGTAGGCGCAAGAGATATGTGTTTTGTGCAAGGCAAGCGCGCGCGCAGGGAGGACCATCTTGGCGTAGAAACAGAAAAGGGAACTTTGCGATTACAAGCCTTAGCAGCAATTACACAAGTTGGTACGGCGTTGCTAGACAAGATTAGCATTGGAATTCGCCAAGATGCCCAGGTTTACAGCATTGTACAAACTGGTGCCTTGGGCGAGACGAGAAGATTTTGGCTTGACGACGGATTGCTTAAGACCAAAGGTAATCGACTTTATGTGGCTAAGTACGATAACCTACGGCGTGACCTCTTGAGGGAATGCCATGATACCTTGTGGGCAGGACATCCAGGTCAAAGAAGGACGTTGGCCTTGTTGTCTAGCCAGTATTATTGGCCAGACATGGAGAATGATGTGGAGGAGTTTGTGCGCACGTGTCTTATTTGTCAACAAGATAAGATCGAACAACGCAAGCCTAGGGGTTTGCTACAGCCCTTACCTATTCCAAAGCTGTCGTGGGAGTCTGTTTCAATGGACTTCATCTCTGGATTACGTAAGAAAGATGGGCTAGCGTCTATCATGGTGGTGGTAGACAGATTTACGAAGTATGGTACATTCGTAGCGGTGCCAAGTGATTGTACAGCAGACGGAGCAGCTAGAGCTTTCATGGCACATATGGTGAAGCATTGGGGTTTGCCCACAACGATCATTAGTGATCGTGACCCCAGATTCACTGGAAAATTCTGGACCGAGTTATTCAAACTAATGGGAACATCTCTCAGTTTTTCCACTAGTTTTCATCCTCAAAGTGACGGCCAAACGGACCGGGTAAATGCTTTGTTAGAACTGTACTTAAGCCATTTTGTTGCAGCAAATCAGAAAAACTGGCCAAACTTGTTAGATGTAGCCCAATTTTCATACAATTTGTAGAAATCGGAATCAACCGGGCACAGTCCTTTCGAGTTGGCAACAGGACGACAACCTTTGGCTCTCATGGGTCTCTTTCCAGACACTTCACGGAAAAGTCTAGCAGCTCATTAGCTGGCGAAGAGGTGGAAAGAGAAAACGGAGCTGGCACGGGTCTTATTGCATAAGGCAGCTAAAAAGATGAAGAAACATGCTGATTTGAAGAGGAGGGAGTCTTCTTTCAATATCGGTGACCAGGTCCTTCTCAAACTTAGACCTGAGCAATTTCGTCACCTAAGAAGCAAGAACAAAGGTCTTTTGAAGAAATATGAAGGACCCTTTCCTATCATTGAACGTGTGGGCAACCTCGCCTACAAATTGCAGCTACCAAAAAGGTTTAAGTTCCACAACGTTTTTCATGTATCAAACCTTAAACCTTATTTTGAAGACCCGAACCCGGAGAGAATAGTTGACCCAAGAGCTCCCATGGATATATCTACTACCTTTGACAATAGGGTAGAGTATATTATTGCAAACCGAGAGGAACGCCAAAGGGGCAAACCCCGAAGGACGCAATACTTGGTTAAGTGGCTGGGTCAACCGGAAAGCAAGGCAACATGGCAAGATGTTGCCGAGGTATGGCAGTTCGAAAAGGAGGTAGCCGACTATCGCCAGGGGTTGCAGACGAGGGCGTCTGCCTTATGGCGGTGGGAGTATGAGACGGAGGATGAAGCCATGGTGTGGCCAGACACCAAGGCAAAAGACTGTGCAAGTCCAGTGCATAGCAATAGCAGCAACGGCCAAGGCCAAGTGCAAAGGCACGGCCCAGAGGGGTGCACACATATGGCTGGCCCGGCATCAGCTGTAGCAAGGGAAGACACACATGAGCTTGCCAAACGGATGGCCAAGCAACAAGGTGCACAATAACCCCAGCAGCCAGCCCAAACACAAGGCAACACGCCAATAGACAGTCCTGGCGGGGCGAAATGGGGTTGCTGGCGCCAACAGAGTCCTGGCGGGGAGAAATGGGGTTGCTGGCGCCAACAGAGTCCTGGAGGGGCGAAATGGGGTTGCTGGCACCAATAGAGTCCTGGCGGGGCGAAATGGGGTTGTTGGCGCCAACAAAGTCCTAGCGGGGCGAAATGGGGTTTCCAGGAGTCCGGCGCCAGGCGCACGCCAACAGAGTCCTGGCAGGGCGAAATGGGGTTGTTGGCGCCAATAGAGTCCTGGCAGGGCGAAATGGGGTTGCGCGCACCAACAGAGAGTCCTGGCGAGGCGAAATGGGGTTTCCAGGAGTCCGGTGCCAGGAGGACTCCAGGCGCGCGCGCGCCAAGAGAGTCTTGGCGGGGCGAAATGGGGTTTCCATGACTCCAGACGCCCGCGCGCCCAGGGCGCCTCTGACGCCAGAATTTTGATTTTTCGGATCTAGTGGATTTCTTGGCGTTTTTAGAGATTTCTAAAGCCCAAAGGAGAGACTATAAATAGAGGGGCCTCTCCCATTGTAAAGAAGTCGAAAAATCCTTAGTATTTTTTGTTCTTCAAGTGTATAGAGAGAGTTTTTAGCCTTGGCCTTCATGAGTGTTTGGTCATCCTTTGTAATCTTGTATTCTTAATACAAAGTAGGCTTTTCTCTGCTATATCTTGGTCTTTTCATTGTCCCATTTGTCTTGCAACTTCTTGTGTGAAGTATTGGTTGGAGGATCCGAGGCTCAAGGAGGCTGACTAGTTCTTTGGAAGAGCTAGGCCGCACGGGGTAGATATTCCGCTTGGCTAGACGGACCTAGCCTAACTCTAACCGCGTGACACTAGTACTTTCATGAGATTAATGAACCAAGTATTACATGCATTCATAGGCAAATTTGTAGTTGTGTACATTGATGATATCCACAGTCAAAACCTAGATGAGCATATTGGGCATTTGAGGTGTGTTTTTTATGTGTTAATGATGAGGACATCGAGGCTGTACGGAATACTCATGAACCAATTCAAGTTTCAGTTGGTCTAGTGACGAGGGCACAAACTAAAAGATTCAAAGAAATGTTGAATAACTTAGTCCGGAGAGTTTTACAACAAGAAGAGAGTGTGGTCACTACGGAGGGTGAACAAAGGTTGGTTTTACTCATCAAAGTTGATCTGGAAGAGAGCCCAGCAGCCATACACGTGAATTGAGCAAGGGCATGTGGTTAGATGATTTTGAGGGACCCACAAGGATAGCCACAAGTTGGCAACTTATCCTAGAAGGGCATGTGGTTAGAGGATCTCGTGGGACCCACAAGGATATCCACGAGTTTGGCAACTTATCCTAGAAGATCACGTTGGAATTATATTAGACTTCAATTTATGCCAAGTTACCTTAAACTTTCCTTTAATTGAATGTAATTAGGGGAATGAATTTACTTCTCCGGGGATTCTACCACGTCCTCCACTATAAATAGAAGACTGGTACACGGATTAGGGATTTTTGATTTTTATTCATATTGAGAGTATATTCTTCTTGAGTTCTTGAAGAAACTTTTCAAACTTATCAGGGTTTTTCCTTGTGGTGTTCAAACGACTTATCAAACGGATTTTCCATCCCCGTTTGTGGCGCCTTCACCATACCAAAGTTTTTGCTTTGTTAAGCAACGGGTCGCGGTTTTCTATCAAACTTAAAAGGTCTTGGGGATGGTTTCCAAATTTGATATCGGGTTTCATCACGAGTTGACATGGTTCGTATCAATTGCGTTGTGAAACATTGTATGCAAATCTTAAGAAATGTACCTTTTGCATGGAAAAAGTTATTTTTCTTGGTTATGTTGTGAGTACAAAAGGTATAGAGGTTGATGAAAAGAAGGTCAAGGCCATTAAGGATGGACCAAGAGGCGTCACTGAGGTGAGAAGTCTTTATGGGTTGGTTGGTTTCTATAGGCGTTTTGTTAAGGATTTTAGCACCCTTGTTGCACCACTCACTGAAATAATTAAAAAGAATGTTGGGTTTCATTGGGGCATTGAACAAGCAAATGCATTCGCTACTATTAAAGAACGGTTATGTTCTGCACCTATGTTAGCCTTATCTGACTTTAACAAAAAATTTGATATTGAATGTGATGCCACAGAAATAGGGATTGGATCTGTAATGTTACAGAGCCTCCATTGGAACTGGATTTTGGTGGTTGAGGCAGAGCCTCCATTGGAGACGAAGAAGCCCTTCTTCCTCTCGTTTATCAATGATTAAATGCAGACTAATCAGGGATTTTGATTTTTTATTTCTCTTGTGGTGTCTCCCCTTTCAGTCCCTGGTTTTCGTGGCTCTCCTGGGCATCATTTCTATTGATTCGTGGGTTCGAAGGGATTTCCTTCCGACGGTTCACATCAAAATGTGACGCAAAAAACTTTACCAAGAGAAAAAATAAATTTTGTAAATATTTTTCAAAAGATCACCTGAGATTGAATCAAATGGACTACCAACCAAGGTGGCAACCACGGTCCATGAACCTGATAAAAGAACATAAAACCCAAAGATTCAGGATGTATTTTTAAGCCAATAAAAGCTTAAATATGTAATAGCAATATGCCATAAAAAAATACCTCAAACTAACAACATTCATAAACCAACTAGAAGCAATATCAATCACTCAAGTCTTGGTTTACAACTACAAGAAAGTAATCAAATATTTCTAGAGCACTCGTGCGAAGACGATTTTGCACGAGATCATAAGAAAGTAAAAAAAAAACTCTTTCTTAAACTCCGGCTGTCCCTTCCTCATGGCTCTTGAAAAAATTGAAAAAACATTTTAGTAGAAATACGTTTCTAGGGACTATTAGTGGTTTTTTAAAGAAATGTTGAAAAGACATTTTTAGTAGAAATATGTTTCTAGGGACTCTTAGTGGTTTTTTCAAGAAATGTTGAAAAGACATTTTTAGTAGGAATACGTTTCTAGGGACTCTTAGTGGTTTTTTCAAGAAATATTGAAAAGACATTTTTAGTAGAAATACGTTTCTAGGGACTATTAGTGCCTCATGTTTTTTGGAAATATTTTCCTAACTGGAAATTCTTATTAAAAAAATCATATATTTTTCTAAGTAAAATTTTTCTGATAAGATGGGCTAGAAAACCGTATAGAAAATTGTTTAATAAGTATTTGACATTTGATGTTGTAATACTTTTAGCATGAGTCAATTTTCATAGCAATTTTGTGTTTGACATTTTATTTGATTAAAAATTTATCGATAAGTATAGTAATATATTAGATTGATTATTAATTTTTATTTATTTTCATAGAAGAGGCAATAAGAGGTCCATTTAACTCTTCTAAGAAAATTTTAAAATATTTTTTGTAATTTTCTAGTAAGTCAGTAATAGTAATAGGATTTTATTTAAAGGTTTTTTTGGAAATATGTATCATAGGAAAAATATTTCTAGTTTTTCCTAGAATATAAATTTTCAACCAAGGGAACTAAGGAGGCTATAGTAAATTTATGGCTAGATTCAAAAATTAAAAAATAAGTTAGACAACATTTGGGGTAAAAAAGATTAATATTGGTGCATTCTAATCCATTATCGAGATTCAATGCCGAACCTCCCCTATCATTCTTTTTTTAAAATGTATGCATAATTTTATATATAATTTATTTGACATATATTTTATGTAGAGTATTAAATGTAGGTTAAGGTCGAACTCGGCTAAAGCTCAAGTTTGAACTGGATTAAAATTATTAGGCTCGAGCCTCAATTACAATTTTAGGCTCGAGGCTAGGGTCAGTTTGAGCTCGAGTTCAAAATATTTAAATCAAGCTTGGCTAGACCATAGGAAGGTTCAGACTCAGCTGGATTTGATGCCACCCTTATGCCCAATTTTAAGTAGAGGTTATGCATGCCCAATTTTATGTAAACTGTATGCATAATTTTATATACAATTTATATGACATGTATTTTTTGAAAAATTTTAAATGTATGTTGGAGCTCGAACACGAGACATGTATTTTTTTTGAAAAGTTTTAAATGAATGTTGAAGTTTGAGCTTGACTTGAACTCCATTAAAATTATTGGGCTCAAGCTCGATAACAATTTTAGGCTCAAGGCTGGGTTGGGCTCGAGCTCGAGTTCGAAATATTTAAATAAAGGTCGGCTCGAACATAGGCAAGTTCGGGCTCGACTCGGCTTGATGCCACCCCTACTACTAATAATGGGTTTAAATCAATAAAGTATGTAATCACATGAACTTGAACTTGAGCCCGTGGTACACTAACCCCATAAGAATCAATATTTGTGTTGTTTTGGTCGAAAACAACTTAAATACATGATTTTTCAATATTCAAAATTAAATCATTGAGCTCATAAATGGATGCTTCATCCTTTTGAAAAACTTGATGAAAACTCAATTAAAAATTAGAAGGGAACACTTAAAATCTTCTCCTTGAAGGATAGATCATTTATGGCATTTGAAGCTTATTTTGACTGAATAGAGTTTCTAATTCCTTGTACATCACTTGTTAGTCATGCTCTTCGAATGGTTGTTCTAACAATTTCTCCTAGTGTGTTTCTTGCCTTTTCACTCCTTGTCTTTGTTTGAACGCTTGTTTGGACAACTCTAGTGTTTTGAACACTTTCATCTTCTAATTCTTGCACATTGTTCAAACACTTGTTGGCATTGTCCAAAAGTTCTCTAGCCTTTTGGCCCTTCCCTTGTTTTGTCATTAGAACTTCTAGTTGAACGAATCTAGATAGTAAATTTTTCTGTCGATTTGAACTAATTATTCAAATGTGCCTTTCTCGCTCTTAGTCTTCTATCTCATTTCATGTGAACTCCCTTGGATTGTTTGAATGATAATTCATTGTGCTATTTTGCTTCTTCATTCTTTTTCTTTCGATTGTTGAAACACATTATATGATCATTAGAACACTACGATTAGTAGAAACTTGTATTTGATTTCAAAATCTGACCAAAGTTTCTCGATACACAAAATTAGCAATCAAGTGTTTATTATCATCAAAACTAGACTTATGGTAATTTTGAGACTAAAGGTCTCCCATCAGATCTATAGAAGTCAGATAATTGGTAGTACGGTGTCAAGTTTAGTAATTCAAATGTAGAAACCGTAGATCATCTTTTTATGCATTGTTCTTTTGCTTATCCTACTTAGTGTTTTGTGTCACGAAAAATTTATTTTTACTTTTGTATTTCAACCACTCTTGTGATGTGTTACTCAATTTTATAAAAGATCTAAACCATACCTGAGGAAGTTTTTCTACTAGTTGGGCTATGTCGGAAGAGCCTCATATATAAGACTTTTGAAATAAAAGATGACATGTAGGGAGGTGCTATTTTGAGGGCAATTCATTTCACACAAAATTTGGATTACGAGAGTGCAAGAGAAAAAATTGAAAAGATATTGTTGCTTTATCTTTCACAAGAGCTCTATTAGTGATTCCATAGTCCTCTCTAAATGAGTGTAGATTAAAAATCAACTATGATGTTTTTTGTCTAGGGTCTTTTGGCCTATGATCCTATCGTATATCCACTCCTTAAAGAAATTCTTACTTTTTGAATAATAAAATAATAATAATAATAATAATAATAATAATAATAATAATAATAATAATAATAATAATAATAATAATAATAATAATAATAATAATAATAATAATAATAATAATAATAATAATAATAATAATAATAATAATAATAATAATTTAGACAAACCACCACCGACATTCTGCCTAATCTTCCCAACAGTTGCTTTACTGTGTAGAGTTTGGCTCCGACAAGAAAGCCATTCTTCTCCGTGTAACTTCCGCTACGACCCTACCATCCGCTGTACTCGCGTTTCCGGGAGCCCCGGGAGCCCCGGGAGCCTTCTATCAACATCTTAAGGGTAGCAATCACATCTACTGGCAAAAACTACAGTCCTCTCCTTAATCCCGTCGAAGGACGGTCTCGTCGTACTTTCGATGGACTGTCTGGAGCCAATCCAGTCCCGTCGACGAAGGCGACTTCAGCTCCGGGCTTGAGTAGGAAACTCTCTCGGTCTTTTCGCGCTATGATTGCTGAGAAGAAACACATTCCGGAACAGGGGTACGATTGGGAAGTCTTTCATCTATTATACTGTTTTGCTTTCTCTTATTTTGACCACTGACAACCCTTTTCTCCCAATTCCATTCATAGAGATGATTGAATATCTACCGCAAGTATTTTAATGAAATTATCTCTTGCAATCCGTTTAATTTATGCTTTCATAATCAAAATGATTCCTATTGGAGCTGCAAAATGTGGTAGACCCAGTAATTTGTTGATGCTGAACGTACCTTCGTTGGAACTTTACTCTCGAATTTATAGTCTCCTTGGAAGCTTTTTTTGTCTACTCATATTAGCATAATTAGGGGAATAGACACTTGTACGTTCTCAGCTCCGTAGATTCTACTGTTAGTTTAATATTTTGGTTTAACCATAGGCTTGCTTGTTTTGATCAACCGGGGAATCGCCAAAGCCGATGCCTCGATCCATCTCATCCTCTTCCTCTTTCATCGTCACCATCTCCACCTGGTACTGGTGTGGGCTCTATCATCAGCCCTGAGCTGTATGATGAAATGCTGCCGCACAGAGCCACCTCTCCATGCGAAGGAGCGTTCTATACATATGGCTCTTTCATCATCGCTGCTAAGTCGTTTCCGCAGTTTGGAACAGTCGGTGATGAAGAAACTCGAAAGAGGGAGCTTGCGGCTTTTTTTGGCCAGACATCCTGGGAGACCGCAGGCATTTTCACTGCTTACTCACCTGAACCTTATCTGGGCTACTGAAAGTACTGGAAATTTGTTCAAGGATTCACCAAATATGTTCATGCAGAGCATTGGAGCCGCTGTTCCTCCGGTTATTGCTGGATCACAGAACAGGGAAATCCATCAGAGTATTGTCAGTCATGTGCAGAATGGCCATGAGTAGCTGGTCAAAAATACTACCCAGTCCAACTCACCTTGTAAGTAAACCGTACATAGAGAGAGTGGATGAAACCCATTTAGGATGAAAAACACACATTTACTCTCTAAAATAAAAAGTTCTTTTAGCAATGAAAGTATTATCAATGAACCCAAAGTCATTGCTAAAAGGTAGCATTAGAAAGAAACTTGTGTACTGTTGGTGAAAGTCTAAAAAGTTGCATAGTATTACTGACCCAAAGTTGTTGCTAGGAGGTAGTTTGAGCTCTAACCTATGATCCTTTCATAATACTTGTTGCAGATAATTTTCGTACCAAAAGATTTGCAACATGTTTTAATAAAAACTTCCAAAAGTCATTGCAAATAATTTAGATTGTTTTGCTATTAGGAGCTCAAGTGAAAACTTTGAAGAGTTCACCTACCAGTGATATCAAAATTTCTATAATCAAATCGACTAATAGCAAAAATTTGTTACATCCAATTTCAGTATGACTCGGGTATTCTAAGCCATGTCTCACCCTAGGGCAGAATCAGGTGTATTCATTCCTGTGGGTCATGAATGAATCGGTGAGTCTGCTTACTTTCCTATGCCAAACAATGCCAGAAAAACTTAAAAATATGACTGACCTTACTCCTTGTTCTGTTGCTTATTTCATGCATTATTGATTGACTAATGCCTGGTTGGGTCATGAATGAATCGATGACTCTGATTACTTTCCTATGCCAAACAATGCCAGAAAAACTTAAAAATATGACTGACCTTACTCCTTGTTCCTTAGCTTATTTCATACATTGTTGATTGACTAATGCCTGGATGGGTCATGAATGAATCGATGACTCTGATTACTTTCCTATGCCAAACAATGCCAGAAAAACTTAAAAAATATGACTGACTTTACTCCTTGTTCCTTGGCTTATTTCATGCATTAGTGATTGACTAATGCCTGGACGGGTCATGAATGAATTGATGACTCTTGATTACTTCCTATGCCAAACAATGTCAGAAAATAAAATAAAATATGACTGACCTTACTCCTTGTTCCTTGGCTTATTTCATGCATTATTGATTAACTAATGCCTGGATGGGTTATGAATGAATCGATGAGTCTGATTACTTTCCTATGCCAAACAATGCCAGAAAAACTTAAAAAATATGTCTGACCTTCTTGTTCCATGGCTTATGTCATGCATTATTGATTGACTAGTGCCTGGATGGGTCATGAATGAATCGATGACTCTGATTACTTTCCTATGCCAAACAATGCCAGAAAAACTTAAAAAATGTGACTGACCTTACTTCTTGTTCCTTGGCTTATTTCATGCATTATTGATTGACTAATGCCTGGATGGGTTATGAATGAATCGTTGACTCTGATTACTTTCCTATGCTAAACAATGCCAGAAAAAAAACATTAAAAATATGACTGACCTCACTCGTTGTTCCTTGGCTTATCTCATGCACTATTGATTGACTAATGCCTGGATTACAGCAACTTCAACTATGGGCCGGTCGGTGCAGCTCTAGGGCTGGACCTTCTCAGTGATCTGGACCTCATAGCAACGGACCCTATCATTTCCTTCAAAGCAGCCATATGGTTGTGGATGAACCCTAGACCTCCAAAACCTTCGTGCCATGACGTGATGATCGAAAACTGGTCACCTTCATAGAACGACTTAGAGGCCAATCGTCTCCCAAGCTACGGTGTGACCACCAACATCATCAATTGTGGCGAATGTGGGCATGGGGACAATAAGAGGGTTAATGGCCGAATTGAGTTCTACAATGTTACGGTCCTGGATCTGACACATGGATTCGTAGGGAAGAAGAATAGATAGACGGAAATCAAGCCAAAGGGAAGCTTGAAAACCTTAGGTTCTTTGAGGAGAACTTACACCTCTGAGCTCGTTGAGGAGAACTCAAAACCCTTGAACCTAAATCAATGCTTGTCTTTATCATTATTCTTACCCCTTAAATAGGGTTCACCCTTACAAGGTTGAAGATAAAATATTACAAAAATACCCCTGTAAATAAAATATTCCAAAAATACCCCTGTGGCCTATTAATTCTTTAACTGAAAAATAAAGTAAATTAAAGAAAAACAAATAAAATAATAATATTATTGCGGGCATAACATTACACCCCCCTGGGAGAAAGAGTTTGTCCTCAAGCTCGACGGTAGTGTCTGCTTGCCCGTGCCGACGTCTCCACCTGTTCTCAAGTAGCATCCGCGGTAGCTATGTCAGTCCGTCTGGACTACAAAATTGGAGCATCCAACCAGAGAAGCAAATTTCTTTTTTTTTTTTTTTTTTTTTTTTTTTGCCGACTCTGCTAGCATCACTTGCTGTAGCATACCCCAATACGGATAAGCAACCGAACAACAAGTTGAACTATCACCTACTCCAAACTGGCAATTTCTGCTTTGATATGAACAACCCTTGTGTGATCTGCCCCAACAGCTGCCTCATTGGCAAAATGCAGCATGTCCTCGGTAACATCAGTCTTTGGACCCAGTCCATGTTCAGCAAAGTTCTCAGCATTCTTGACTAAAGTACCATGAGTGTAAGCACTGAACAGACGTAGGTAAGTCACCTCACCTAGTCCAACGGCATGAGTTTTCATTGAACCAAAGAGTTCTAGCGAAGCTGTGCTTAACCCCTGTGTTGTCAAACCAGCTGCTTTATCTATGGATCCCTTACTGATGAAGTTCGCACAAACAACAACATACTTCCGCTGTTGAAGTCTTTGCTGCAGCCGTAGACCAATATGGTGGATGCCTGTGTTGGCAGCAGCAGCATTGCGGGAATTCTGCTTAAAGGAGTCACAAAGAGCAAGTAGTGCACTCTGGGGAATTTCTGTAGCAGCAGCGTGGAAGTTGGCAGTACTTGCCATGTATGGCATCACTATTGCTGTCAAAAGGACAACAAGGATTGCTGCAACTGTCCCAGCTGCCCCAAGGCGATGACCATCAGCTCCCTTTGTTGAAGACAATGAATAAGCCTCTGAAAACCTGTGTAGAGCCCAACAGCATTACTGTCCATGAGACTGTCCAGAAATTGATTTGTGTTCTATCCTCAGTATGAAAAATCATTATCCACAATATATTCTCCACCATTTCTAGAAAAACCCAACTGCAAAGCAAAAAAATCACTGTTTTCAGCAGTGGTTTCTGGCTGTCTAGCGGCAAGTTTTGTTGCACTGCCACCGTTTTCAGCACTGGTTGCTGGCTGGCTAGCAGCAATAGTTTTTTGCACTGCAGCAGCCTGTGTCCTTGGTTGTCTAGCAGCAATGGGTCCTTGGCACAACAGCCCTGTTGTTTGGTGGAAGAACCCATGAGCCTCTCCCAAATAGGAAACATCATGGACTTCATAAGGCACTGCTGGTTCTACTCTCAGAACTATCAGCACTGTTTTCATCAGTGCCACTGTTGGCAGCACTGTGTTCTGCAGTGTCAAAACAGCAGCAGCACAGATATTCTGTTCAGACGCCGCCCCGAATTTAATAGTTTTCCTGTCAACAGCCATAAAATTTTTTCCCCACAGCATATCATTCAAAATATGGCCAAGAGAACCTTCATCATTGAGAGTCTCCCTATCTGCCAACAACTTCTCAAAATCAATGGTATTAAGACAATCTTTACCAAAGACAACCCCTCTGCCACCTATGATTGCAATTGAGACGAGATCAATGGCTGGTAATCCATTAAATACACCACGAGCAGCATGTTTCAGCAATACATTCAACATTTTACAGTCCAGAATGTACTTCCCACGAGCTTCTTCGTAAAGATCAATCCTCTCACCAAATCTCTCACGTTGCATACGTGTTTGATAGACTACATAGCATTTAGCCGCCACTTCCATCAGATCTGTGCTTTCTTCCCACTCTATCCCCTTAAATGTCAGGTATTCCTTGATATCATCCTTCATCTTCACTACATCAGGAGCCACAAAGTAGAATTTCACATCTTGGTACTTCCCGAGCAGATAAGCTAATGAGCGAACAGTCCTGCCATTTGCCAGATCTCCCATTAAGGCAACACTAATGCCATCCAATTTGCCTATGTCTCTTCTGATTGTATACACATCCAACAGAGCCTGTGTAGGGAGCTGGCCCAGACCATCCCCAGCATTAATAATAGGAATTCCTGCTGTTGATGCAACTCTTCTGGCAGCACCACTTTCAAAGTGCCTCATGACAATTATATCAGAGTATCCTTCGACAGTTCTTATGGTATCTTCAAGTGTTTCTCCTTTTGCTGCTGAAGAAAATTCCCGTGCATTTTCTGTCTTCAAAACTTCTCCACCCAACCATTTCATGGCCGACTCAAAGGACAATCTGGTCCTAGTTGAAGGCTCATAAAAGAGAGTGGCCATGAGATAAACCCTCAAAATTTGACAGTCAGAAGACTTTTTCTCTAGCTTTTCCATTTCCCACGCCACTTCAATTATTGCATTGAGAATATCTCTATCAAATTGTTGAGCCTCAATTACATCATCTAGTTGAAAATTTTCTCCCACAGAATAAGTTGTAATTCCAGGTCCTGAGGAAAAGCATTGAATTCCTTGACCAAGTGACATTCTTTCAGATCGTTCTTCCAACCAGTCCATACATGGCAAGCCTCGTTGGTGTGATGGAAATGGACTTCTATACAGAAAGTTATGAACCAGAAAATGTTTAGATAGAAATCTTGCATAACCACACGAAGTCTTTTTGTACTCATCAAATATCTCCTCTGGATTAGTGCCACCCCGGCTAACTACTGGAGCCCTTTTCTGCACTGTAAAGCAGCAGCCAGTGGACAATTCGTCTTACTGTCCAACCCAGCCATAGACCATTCCCAGTACACCCAAAATTTTTTTTATCTCCATTTCTTACCGCGTTGGCTCCCTTCTCATATTCAGAACTCCCACTGAATAGAAAAATTTCTACGAACAGGGCCTGAGCATCATACATATCATCCAAAAAAATTAACATAACGTTTTGAAATGGACTGTTACTGCTGGAAAATGACCCGAAACAGCCACACTATTGCTGTATTCATTCACCACAATAGAATACGTCCCCTGCCCTTGTGCAATTTTTTTTTTTTTTTTGACGGGAGACATAGCTAAGGCCTCTGCTGTTTGAATTTTAATATGGCCATGATTCCAGCAAGAGGAATTATTCTCTTTGGCGTTGCCGACCAATCAACAACATCACATTGAGGCTTTAATTCGAACAGCTCCCATGAATTAGGAGCCCCATTGGAGCATGGAGAAATAGGTTCATACATAGAGAGGGTTGCACACTCCACTGTAAGAAAGTGTGGAACGGCAATTTCATACTTGATTATGTGTCCAACAACCACGAATGGAAGTCCGTTTACAGCACCATTATCAGGGGCCTCATCTTGTTGAAGCCGTTTCAATTCGAAATCCTCTGGACGAGACCTCTCTTCTCCTGCTAGGGCCACGATTTCTACTTCGAAATCGAAATCTCTGGATTTTTTTGCTTGTTGGTTTGCATAACCCATCAATGGTGAAGAAATGAAACTGTTGTGTAGAAAATTTTCATGCCCCTTGCCAACGTCGAGCTTGACTTGTTGCCGACGACAAACAACAGGAAGGCGTGGCCGAAATTTATAACCTTTCTGCTCAACGACGAACAAGTCTTTTGGTTCTGCTACAGCAGAGTTGGTCTTCGGATTTGAGGTCACCAAATCGTCCAGTTCCGTTTTTTGCGTCGCCTGTGGAAGACGTATGGCTTCCCGTGAGAAGGGGTTGTGAAATACCCCTCCGATTTCCAAAAATCGGGGTCTCCATCGTCTAATTTCGGAAGTTCTGAGTCCGATTTCGGATTTGTGTCCCCAATTTCGGATGTCCCTGCTGCAGAGAGACAAATTTGTGTCCGATTTCGGATGTGTAGAAAATTTTCATGCCCCTTGCCAACGTCGAGCTTGACTTGTTGCCGACGACAAACAACAGAAAGGCGTGGCCGAAATTTATAACCTTTCTGCTCAACGACGAACAAGTCTTTTGGTTCTGCTACAGCAGAGTTGGTCTTCGGATTTGAGGTCACCAAATCGTCCAGTTCCGTTTTTTGCGTCGCCTGTGGAAGACGTATGGCTTCCCGTGAGAAGGGGTTGTGGAATACCCCTCCGATTTCCAAAAATCGGGGTCTCCATCGTCTAATTTCGGAAGTTCTGAGTCCGATTTCGGATTTGTGTCCCCAATTTCGGATGTCCCTGCTGCAGAGAGACAAATGGCACTTGAATTTCTTGCATCTCCTAGCCGTTTGAGACAGCATCTCGAGCGACTGCGGCAGCGAGTTTCTCTATTGCAGAAATGAGTTTAGGTCGTGTGACCTTTTCTACGGCAGCGGATTTCTCCATTTCAAAAATTTTAATGGAAGATGCATGCCATCTTGCATCGAATGCTTTACACCATGCACGTATTTTTTCCAATTGATCGCGCATGGCAATCCATTTTTCTTGGGATGTAGAATCACTCATTGTGTTCCCACTCTGATACCAATTGTTACGGTCCCGGATCTGACACATGGATTTGTAGGGAAGAAGAAGAGAAAGACGAAAATCAAGCCAAAGGGAAGCTTGAAAACCCTAGGTTCTTTGAGGAGAACGCACACCCCTGAGCTCGTTGAGGAGAACTCAAAACCCTTTAACCTAAATCAATGTTTGTCTTTTTCATTACTCTTACCCCTTAAATAGGGTTCACCCTTACAAGGTTTAAGATAAAATATTATAAAAATACCCCTATAAATAAAATATTCCAAAAATACCCCTATGGCCTATTAATTCTTTAACTAAAAAATAAAGTAAATTAAAGAAAAAAATTAAAATAATAATGTTATTACGTGATAACATACAAGAGATACTATGATATCATGGGAGTGTCTTATCGGGACAACTTGGACTGTTAGAATCAGAAGCGCTTTACAAACTGATTAAGGGACAACCATTTTTGCTCAAACAACACGATTTCTTTTTTCTTTCGTATAATAAAAGTTTAGATTGTTCCCGAAGTGTTCCATTCTATTATCCCTTACCCACCATCATTTTTTGGTTTATTTTCTTCCTCTTGCCCCCACTTGCCTCTGCCGTTCACTTGCCATCTCTTGTTTGTCATTCCCTTTGATCCAGTGCTGCTTTACACTGTCATTGCCAACCCCATTCGTCATTCACCTCAAGCTCTTCCTTATCGCTGTTTATCATTGCAAGGGAAGCAGGTATTGTGAATCTTCAGGTGATTGTTCATCTCTAGTCCCATACAGATTCATGCTAAAGCTACTTGGTTTTTCTCTAGTAGATTCTCAAAGACATGTCTTGAGCAGGGTTGTTTTTAACATTTATGAGGCATACAAAGTTTACCGGTCCAGTTGTGTCAAGGGTGTCCACATAGGGCAAATGGTTCTACGATTAGAAGAGGCCATCAATGAGAATTCATTATTTCCCTATTTTTTGTTTTGGTTTTATCTTGTTTATTATTCTTGTGAATGCGTGTGGATCTCTATGGAGGCCATATTTGAATTGGACAACAACTACCTTTTATTCTTATTTGTCTAAAAAACACTTAAGCAGAGCGAGATTTAGGCACAAGAATTTGAGCAACTCAGTTTCCAAGTTAGCATTCATAGTTTGTTTTCATATTTTAGTAAAATGGATATTTGATGTTTTTTAAAGTATAATCCATATGGGTTTTCTTGAACAATAATTTGTTGATAATTATGCTTTATAGGTAAGATTAGTTTCTTGTGGTTTTCTGGTCATGCATGTTCCTTTAGGATATTCTACTATGTGCATTTGAAAGATGTACATCCAAGTGGAATAGGAGAAGGTTAAAGACATCCAAATTAAAAGAGATGGCAACATTAGGGCAGAGGCTAGTAGGCTGGTGCAAAAACATAGTAGACAAGGAGATCCTTACACCTTAAACATCAATAATGAGATAAATGTTCCAATCATGATATGCAGAACACGGGATCAAGAGTACTAAAAATCTAAAATATCTGCAATTTGGACATTCATTCATTAATTGATTTTAATTTTCACATGCAAATGTCTATCTTGTTGGCACTGTCATGTTAATATTTAGTATGGGCCTTTATGAACTTTTTATCCGTAATGTTTCCCCTAATGTCCCTCCCAATACAGATCATGCACTCAAGGGTTATTCCTTGTTCGGGATGTTTGATGCAGATGTCTATCTTGTTTGCACTATCATGTTAATATTTGGTATGGACTATTATCGACTTTTATGTGTAATGTTTCACATGATGTCCCTACTAATATGGATCGTGCACTCAAGGGTTCTTCCTTGTTCAGGATGTTTGCTTTGAAGGTAAAATACAATATTCATTTGGAACAAATATTTCTAATATTCAAGCATTGACACCAAATTTATTAACTAAAAGGGTTGATTTATTTGCCTTTATCTCCTTTTCTAATGGTGGTATGCAGGAGAGGTCTAAGTGGATGAAAATAAGTTCACTTGAAAATTTAAAAACTAAAGTAGGCCATGTTATCATGATGATTTTTTTGTAAAATTACATGTGAATGAGCTACTGAAATCATCTCTTCTATTAAATGTAGCAATTTTATAATAAATATCATGCTCTTTGAAGGTCAAGAATACTGATCATTATTTTCTAACATGATTTATCTCTATATATGAGGTATATTGTAACCTGAAGAATTTTAAGGTCTCATGTTAGTATTGATCTTTGCAGGTGTCTGTAGCAGTGTCTTAAAGAAGATATGTTGTGTAATGGAGTTATAAGGTGGCCATGCCGCAAGGTAGGTTGTGTATGTAGATATATTTAAAGCTCTACTGTTAGACAAAAAGTTAAAGGCCATGTTGTGTTGCTCTTATTTAATGCCAACAATGTAGGAACTCATCTATCTGCTAAAGTAAGCCTGTGTATGGTGCTATGTGTTGGAAATACTCTTTTACATCATTCACTTCGGTATTATATGATAAATGATTGATGTAGTTAAATTTTATTAACTTCTGAATAGAGGTTGCTTTTCATTGGGTTCAACTAGTAATGTCTTTATTTTTGCTTCTTGGTTCTGGATGTTGAAATTTCCAAATGAGAGAATCTTGGTGAGCTCTCCCAGTCTTTTGAATATTTTAGTCTGCCACTTGTGTATAGTCTTCTTTTGGGTTCAATTTAAATGTTTTCTTAATGGGTTTAGAGTTTGATTTGACTCATCTTGTAGGCTGGTATTGAGGTTGCTAAGCTCTTTCTTAATGAAAGAGAGACATTATGCAATTCTGTCCCTTACACCTGTTTTGTTTTATCCTTTTTCTTCAACATTCTACTGAAGGACCCCTCCAATGGTTAGATTTTTTTTTTTTTTTCACTAAAAACAGAGGGCAGTCTCTCCCCATATTCTTGCATCTACTTATGATTGCTTTCGTTACATCAATTGTTTATGATATAGGTTTTCAACATGCTATTTCCTTTAGTACAGTTGGAAAGGATTCCCAATTTCAAAATACTATCATTGCAGAAATTGCACCATCGATGACTGCTTCTGTCATTGTATGTCTATCTCTTTTATATTTAAAAACATGCAACTTTATTTTCTATTATTCTGAATGAATTTTATGTGGCTTATTGGTTGGGGGAGCACTGTTTTGTGTTATGCCTTGATCCATGAAAGTATGGTGTCTCCAATGTCTAAGTGCCTGGGAATTTTCATTTGTAGCCATTTTGTAAATGGTCTCAGAGAACTTTGCATTTGAAGTGGTACCATATTGCCTCGAGAAAATATCTTGGGGAGCTTCTACCAGCCAAGCTGGAAGAAAAATTATTATAATTTTGAATAAAAATACAAAACGACAACTTGTTAGTATATATGTTTTTTGGAAAAAATAAATTTTGAGACTTAACATTTTGGTTTCTGTTAGACTCCACATTTTTTATCAGTAGAAATTGCATGTTTTAGGTTTGAAGAGTAATACAAAGGGAGATATTGTGCTTACTCATATAACTGTTATGTTTACTTGTTGCACATGTACTTGTTAACAACAGTTGCAAATGCTAGTGAGCTATGAGAATGGTTCATGCTTTATCTGAATTCTAGCTTAAGATGGGGGTAAGATAAACATCAGATATACAAAAACATGATTTTACAACATGACCATAGATGCGGTTGAGATTTCCAACCATGATTGAAAACAAAATTTGTATGTGGCATTCTTTATGGATCCAAAACCAGATTGTGTGGTTGAATGTCTATAAATTATTAGTCAGATATCACCGCCAAAGTACAATTATTTGTATGCCTTAAAATATAAGACCGTTTCAACCTAATCCTTCTTTTTGCATTTTGTTTATCTATTGGACAGTCTAAGAATTTTGTAATGGAAGAGTTAAAGAGTCATTGAAAACTTTGTGGCCTAATGGATAAGGCATCAGTTAACTAGAGAATCTAGGTTTGGTTCCTAGCAAAGTCATTTGCTTTCTTTCCTCTACTGTACAAAAGGCCTATTTGTGTCTATCTGTATGTTTAAGGTTTCTTACAAAATATATTACTACATGAGAAAGTGTCTTGAGATTTAAATAAATGACAAACTTATCCATGATTAACAGGTAATCAACGAAGACAATGGAGGTTGTAAATCAAGTGATACTGGAATTGCATGTGAATTTACAACGTGAATGTGTGTTGGTAAGTTCAGCTACATGTTGTGTATTATTTTTTACCTTTTTAATATTTTGTCCTTTTTTTCTTATGCAAATTATCAGGCAAGAGCCAAACACTCATGTGTAGCTTCGTTTGGATCACTGCTTTTCTGCCATGAAGGCTAAGGCTACTAGTTTTGTCTATGAGGATTACCATCCTACTAGATGTGATGAAACATCTTCTTTAACTTATAGAATGGAGAAGTCCTTTTCTGCATGATAGTCAGGCACACAAGAGCCTATGAGGATGAGACTAATTTGGAGCTATTTGTTGCATCTTCTATTGCAATGAATTTGGAGTCATCTCATCCCCCAACTGTTAGCTTCCCCTTGCTCTCTTAAGTTGTTAAGTTGTTTTTTTGCTATAATGGTAGATGAGGTGGCCATCAAAAGTATGATGTTATCATATATAATATCTTCCATCTTGGACTACCTTGCATGGGCAAAAACATTTCTGCACCTTAGCAAGCAAAGTTATGCAACATACATTTGTGTTGGAAAATGGGCCCAAGTTCACATGTCCAATGAATGCCTACATGACCAAGGAAGACCCACACGTTCAAGTGTGTAGAAGATGGGCTCAAGTCTACAGACCAAGGAGAAAACCCACAAGCCCACAAAGTGGTGGTATGATGGTAAATAAAGAGTCATCTCATAAAGATGGTACTAACGTAATTAGTTTATGATTTATGTCTCTTATTTGCTCTTACTAGGGTGAAGGGTATTTTTTTTAATATTAGTATTTTTTATATCTATAAATACAACTTATGGGGGAGGGTTTGGATAAGTCCATTACTCTAATCTTCCTTTTCTTTTCTCCAAATTCGTCACTCTTCCCCTTCTCTCTACAATTTTTCTTCTTCTCACCTCTTAATCATCTTTTAATGGAATCTTAAGTTTCAATAATTTGTTTTCAATGCATACACTTAGAACAATAATACTATGAACAAAAAATAGCCAATTCCCAAGTATTTCTCGTAATCATTGGTTTCTATGTTTGTATCAAACCCTTCAAAATTTTGACTTCTAAATGATATGGGAGTGATGCTTTCAAAGTGGCCAGACTTGTTATTATCTTGAGAAAATGCACTATAACCTCCAAAAGAATCATTACTAGAGGGCAATGCACTAACAGTCAACTTGAGAAAATTGGAAACTGATAGTCCTCATGCTTGCTAGCGGAATCAAATGAAGAATAAATTAGAAGATATTTTGTCTTATCAAAGAAGGCTCTTCAAATAAGATTTTTAATATTTATTCCTCATAAAAAAATCGGCATCAATCAATTAGATTCAACATTATCATTTGTCATTTACACTACATTAGGGTAGTCCTATGCCTTGAAGTATAGTGCAAAGAAAGATTTCAAACTTAACTTCACCACAATATCCTAGATAAACTAAAATTTAAATAATAAGTTAAAAAGAGTTTTCAAAATAGAGAACCTATTGCTATGCTGCCTAGAATCAACAATTTGGTAAATAGCAACATTATTTTGAGCAAGTCCAATTTTTGTTAATTATTTTGAGCAAGTCCAATTTTTGTTAGTCATTTTACTCACTAGTCAATAGAAATAAACTAGCAAAAGTAACATTTACTGGTTGAAAAGGGGAAAGGGATAGTCCGTAATCTAGCTTGGCATACCATACCAACATATCTAGATGATGAATAGGGCATTTCTGGAGTGAATAAAAGTTTAGTTTTGACAACCACATGCAAGAATACATAGTTGAATGAAAGAGAAAATATGAAATAAAGCTTGAAAAATTGCTTAACAAATTAACTCACATCCTAAAACACAACACTGGGTATAAAATAGAAAGGTAGAGAGCTGAATAGAGGATAAATATGGCATTTGTTGAAGGACGTGACCAACCACAAAAAATATAAAACTTGCTAGGAAAAATGAAGCAAAAACACAAATTTTGATAGATGCATGTCTCTTCCCTTGTATGAATTTATCTTCTAACACCTTCCTCAACCATATGTGAGTAGTATCGTAGAGATTGTAGTAGAGGCGATATCACACCAATGAGAAGATGTCATTGGACTGGATCGCAAGTGGTACGAGGAGGGCTCGGGATTTAAGGAAACGGTGGAGGAGATGGGGGGCCATGGGGCCTGGGATAAGAAAAAGGGCAAATGATATGGCTGTGGGGATTAGGAGTAGTGAACGGAAAATGGCGATGAAGAATGTTGGGCGGGAGGGAATTAGAGGTAACTAAGAGGGCTTTTTGAGGAAGAGGTAATGAATGACGAACAATGAGAGTGAGAGAGAGGGAATGAAAGGCGATGGTGAATGGTCAAGCGAGAGCACAAGGGGAATGAATGGTGAACAATCGAGCGGGCGAAAGATGGATACGAATAAGATTTGAGGTGAGGCCTGGTAAATGGGGATGACGATGGAGACATTGTGTGGGAGGGAATGAAAGGCAAACGAGAAGAATTTTTTAATAAGAGGAGAGGGCAGTGAAGGCTAGGAAGATGCTCTCCGTGAACATCTAACGAGTAACGACGATGACGACAGCGGGAAGAAGCAAGCCGATGTAGATGGATAGCTTAAGCGAAGGAGGGGCGATGGAGCAAGGCAATGAGTTAGGTGAAGGTGAAGGTGAAATGAGAGGGAATGGGCGGAGATTCATCTTTGTTGTTGATCAAAATCCAACGGCTGTAATAGTCATTTCATATTTTTTGCAGAGAACTGGGTTTCGTATTAGATCAAGCTTCTATATATATAGATCACTGATGTAGAAAGTCTCAAATTTCTCCCTTACGTATGAACCTTCTTACTATACTCAAATCTTCCTCACCTACATGCAAGGAGCTTATTCTTGGGTGTAGGTCAAAACAAAGCTAGTTGGCACCCTAGGCTCTCTTTGTCAGTGCTAAGTTTGGTCAAAGCCAAGGCTGATTGCAAGTGAAAAAGATGTTCTTTTGTTGCTATAATACTTGGATCCTATTACCTAGCCTTACCTTTGTTGCCATAATACTTGGATCCTATTACCTAGCCTTACCTTTGTTGCATGTGGATTGTAGTCCAACCCATCTAAGGGGGTGGGAATTAGGTTGAAGTAATTCTTTGTTAAAATTGGGTCCAAGGCTCATCCCAAAATGACTAGCCAAGTTAGGAAACTATTTTCCCAACTACAAAATTTCAGATTTTTTTTACCCACTAATTTATGTGAGACTATTCTTTATAACTCAACCTTATGTTCAACCCATTTTTGGGCTCTTATCATGGACAATTTGGGTGGAGTTCCACATAAGAGCTCCTACTTTGGTATCATGTGAAAGTTGGGTTTGAAGCTCATGCCAAAATAACTAGATATTTTCGAAGCCTATTTCTCTTTTAATAGACCCAAGCTGATCCATGTAGGATTACTTTTTTAAAACCTTAATTGAAGATTTTAATAGAGCTCACATGAATATTTACTCGAGGATTATTTTGATGTGTTTTGTGTTTCAATGCTTTGGCAATGAAATTCAATGTCAATTTGGTGTCTATTAAAACTTTGTGCTTTGATAATACTCTTGAACATATGTGTAACCAATTGACTTAATATTTCTCTTCAAAAGATATAACCATCAAACCTCATGCACTTATTCACCTAATTAAGCAAAACGAAGTGGTGTTGGGATGATGTTGTTCTTACAACATGCTATATTTATTAAGAATATCATCACCAAGCTTAAAAATTCTAATTTAAGTCCTTCAAGCATGTAGACCATTTGTTTTCTTGTTCTCCAAGAGTATTTGGTTGTTCATGTTTTGTTTAATAGGGTCCCCCACAAGATAAACCAACTCTCCAAGGTCTGTTAAACTTATGTTGGAAGACATCTCAAGGGGGCATTAAGATAAATAACAGCCTCGAGTCAAAGAGATGTCAAAAGGTGTAAATTAGTGTTCTTCTCTTTACGATGACACAGAGGTGTAATTAGAGAAACTGATGTATGTTTACTTATGTCTTTTCTTTTTGAAAGTTTGTAGCCTTAAAGGCAATGTAGTCATGTAACCTTCCTTTATAAACTATAAATAGAGACTCAAGGCAAGTGGTAGATCATTAAGTATCCCCTCTTCTCTCTCAAATTCATCCTTACTCTTTTCTCTCAAACTTTTTCTCTCTCTTTCTCCATCTCTCTAGCCGTCCCTCTCTTCATCTCATTCTTCTTCTTCTTTTGTTCTTACCTTATTCTTTTGTCTCTCCTCTCTCACTTTCTTGGCCGAGTACCTATCATGGGATCCTAAATCTAACATGGTATTAAAGCATTAGGTTTGGGATCCTGAAATTATGATGTTGGTTAACCAAATTCTTATCAACTGTCTCGGTAGAAAGTGAGGTATTGATCAAGGTTCGGTTTTAAACCTCTTTTGGCTCACATAAGTTTTTTCTTCTCTTCTTTTCCTTGAGATGAAAGTTGTTGTATATTGTTACGATCTTGGATCTAATACAACGATTCATAGGGAAGAAGAAGAGCAAGAAGAAAATCAAGCCCAAGGGAAGCTTAAAAGCCCTAGGTTCATTAAGGAGAATGCATACCCCTGAGCTTGTTGAGGAGAATTCAAAACCCTTGTTTACTCTAAATCAATACTTGTTTATCTCATTACTCTTACCCCTTAAACCCTTACAAGGTTCAAGATAAAATATTACAAAAATGCCCCTGTAGCATATTAATTCTTTAACTGAAATAAAATAAAGTAAAGTAAAGAAAAACAATTAATTAGATTCTAAATAACTTAGCAATGTAGCATGCATAACATTACACCCCCTTGGAGAAAGAGTTTGTCCTCAAGCTTGAAGGTAGGGTCTGCTTGTCAACGTCTCCATTTGTTCCCAAGTAACATCCGCGGTATCTGTGTCAGCTCTCTGGACGATAAAACTGGAGCATTCCACCCGAGAAACAATTTTTTTTTTTTTTTGATAATCCATCCTTGCTAGCATCACTTGCTGTAGCACACCCCAATACGATTAAGCAACCAAACAACAAGTTGAACTATCACTTGCTCCATTCTGGCAACTTCTGCTTTTACATTAACAGCCCTTGTGCGAGCTGCCCTAATGACTGGCTCATTGGCAAAATGCAACATGCCCCTGGTAACCTCAGTAATCGGATTGAGTTGATTCCTAATTACGACTGGCTGATCAAGTTCATCGAGTGGCCCTTCACTTGTCTGTGCAAACATTGTTGTTATAGCTCCACAAAAAATTCCAACACAAGGCAGAGATCAGATTTTTCTTCTTGTCCCTTTGAGAAAAGATTGAGCGAGCATTGGTAAGGTTTCCCAATTGGCAGTAACCAGCAAAGAGTGCATTCGATGCTGGTAGAACTTGCTGGTCCCTGCTATCAAAAACAGAATGAGCATCATTGATTGTTGTATATTTGACATACCTGGCAACCACTGTCACTATTAAATTGCTACGTATAGGAATATAGTTTCTATGAACCAGGTCAAGAATCCACAGATCACTATCGAAGTCCTTCAAGAGAGAGGACTAAAAGAACAACAACACCCTCTAGATTAACACCTGCAGACCTCATATTTTTTGAAGTACTCAATAGCCTCTTCAGTTGGCATATGCTGGGATTGACCTGCTCGATTGAGAACAACCACCTAGCAGGCATCGGTTTTCGTCTTTGGAACCAGTTCTTGTTCAACAAATTTCCCAACAGTCTTTACTAAAAAACCATGAGTGTAAGCACTGAACAGAAGCAGGTAAGTGACCTCATCTAGTCCAACGGCATGAGTTTTCATTTGACCAAACATTTCTAGCGAATCTCTGCAAAACCCATGTGCTGAAAAACTAACAGCTTCCTCTATGGATCCATTACTATCCAAATCCAGAACGAAGGCTATCAAAGACAAAAAAAATTTGTGGAGCATCTGTTCAATTACCACCAAGTCTAACAATTCACATTTTGCATATAAATTCATAAAGGTAGTTCCTAGATTAACAGGAAGTTCCAACCTGTTCCTTGTTATATAGAATTGAACCCATTTGTCAGCGTCAAGAGCTCCAAGAATGGCACATGCAGCAAGAACAAAGATGATATATGTTGCTGTCCTTGTTTTGCAAGAATCAGCAACATATTGTACAGGATTGTAATCCTTGCCCGCAGCAACATCACCACCCATTTCAACAAAACCTCTTAGCATAGACATCCAGTACTCCCCCTCTTTTGTAGGCATTTTATGTAGTATAAGATCCACCCACTGCAAGAAAATTTCTTTTTGGGCATGTAATGCCACTAGATGTGAGGTAGCTCTAAATTTCTTAGGCTGTGTAAGGGACACATCACCGCTAAGGGTCAGAATCAGAAAATGTAGTTTTCGGGCAGAGTTACCTTCAATACTGTTGGAACAGTGTGCAGTGCTGAATTTTTTTTTGACTGTAGCCATCCCACACGTTGTATATATATCCACTAACATTGCCCCATTATTCTGGTTGGCAGCATCTAATGGTCCACTGGTAGCACCCATTTTTTCCACCGCTGAAATAAAGTCAGTCTTTTCAAAAAGAAGAAGGGCAACTGCTTCATTCTACTCAGCTTCTTCAAAATCTTTACTGTCATTTTTCATTTCCTGTTGTTGTGCACCTTTCTTCACTGCAACAACCTCAGCAAAGTTAAATTTCGTCAGTCTGTTGAACCCATCAGTCTCCCATTCTTGCTCACTTTGGCCACCCTATAATTTCCAGAACTCACACTTGTTTGAAGAATTGCAATGAATAGTGTCCGACCACTGGGACCCAAAAAATTAAGCCCAAAGTTTTCAAAATGACTGTTACTGCTGGATAGATGACAATAAACAGACGAACTGGTTTTGTTCTCATCAATAGCAAGAAAAATCATCACCCTTCGAAATTACTCTACCATTCCCGGAATCCCCAAAAAATTCCCATCTCGCATTTCAGACAATAAAGCCTGAATTCCGTCAAAATTGGAGTAATCGCTTTGTTGCTCTGCTTCTTTGAACAAAAAACCCCCGTCCCCAAACTTTGAGCAGCGTTGCTGTTGCTCAACCCATTTGAGCCCCATCAACCCATTGGGAGATGCGTGTTGACATAAAAATCGAGGGTGTTTCAGAAACTTACCCCCAAATTTCTTCCTGTTGACTCTCACAAGTCTTGATTTCTCCTCTTGCTGTCGATGCCATGTCTTCCATTGTGGTTCCCCTTCTCCCCATGTTCTCCTCGCCTTGCTAGCCTCCGGAATAAGGGAAACCGGTGGCTATCTAAAGAGTTGGGGAAGAAGCTTCTTGGGCTTCTCGGGGTAGCTATTTTGGGGTTCCAAAATTGAGGACAAAGCATTTGAAGTTTCGTCGGAAGAAATTGGAATTGTGGCGTGTGTGGGGACAGCTTCTGTCCCATGGTGGTGGTAGTGTAATGTTTTGAATTTTTCTGGCCATGGCCTTTCTTCCCGTTCGAGACAGCATCTGCTCGGTGAGTTTAGGCCGTATGACCTTCTTTTCTGCGGCAACGAGTTTCTCCGATATGGTATCACATGACTGGCGTATGTCACGCATACCTGATCCAACTCACCTATTGATTTCTGTATCTCCTGGAGTATGGCAAGCATTTCTTCTAGGATTGACGAATCGATCATTGTGTTCCAGCTCTGATATGTTAAACACCTAGCCAATACTACCCAAAAGACCGGCCTCGTTTAATCTACTTTGATCAATGCTTAATTTCATTCAAGCCTTTGTTCCCCTTATAAGAGAGGACTAGGGTTCGAGTACACAACAAAGGCCAATAACAAGGCCCGTGAAAAGAAGGAAAATTACATCTAAACCATCCAAGTGCTTAAACCTGAAAATTACATGATTTACCCACGACGTCTATTAATCACTCGACCTGCTATGGGGTCCATAACATCACCCCCCTCCTGGAGAAAGAGCTTGTCCTCAAGCTCAAAGTTGTGATAGACAACACGAAAGGCTGTAACAGTTCCCATGAGGCTTCAACAATTTCAGTCTCCGCCCACTAGACGAAAATCTCCCACGCACCGGGTACACTACGAGCCTACAACACAAAAGCTGGAGATGGCAACATACGATGGAAAGAGCTCGATTTCGCTGAGTTTTTTTTTTTTTTTTTGGTTTGAATGGAGGGATGCGTGCCGAACGTCTCTACATCTCCCCAAGCAGCATGTCGGCCCTTCCTCAAGCATGGACTGGTGTGACACAACCTTTCATGGCGGCCCCCCAATTGGCAAGGGTGCATAGGCCATACTCTACCATCAAGGTAGCAACAACCTCAATTGCAAGATTGCTTCCCCCGTAGAACTATTCGGGCCACAGGTGTTGTGTAATTCAGACGATCATTGAGGTAACTGAACTACACGAGGAAGCCCACTGAATACTTGTTCGTCAACACCATCATCAACATAAAACCCATCTTTCTAGGAATCCACCAAGCTGTGCATTCTCAACATTCCAGACAGCATAAGCTGCTACTCACTGTCCGGAAGTACAGTAAACACCTCACCACACGTACATTCCATGTTATTGGTGATCGCTACCGCTGCTGTTGGAATCCATGTCGGATGAGATTGGTGATTAAGTTCCAACTTCAGAGGGAGGTGATGAAAGGAGACCATGATGCTGACTGCAACATGAACTATGAGCACTGTTTGTAGCAGGCCGTTGTTGGCAGTGCTCGTTGTAGCAGTGCCACAACAGCATCACTGAAACTCTGGGTAGACGCTGCTCTAACTGTAATATTTTTGCCGTCAACAACCAAAAAAGTCATACCCCATAGCATAACATGCAAATGCTGGTCAAGAGAACTTTCATAAGTGATAGATGCCCTATCTGCCAACAACGTCTCAAAATCGATGGGATGAAGACAATCTGTAGCAAGGACAACCCCTCTGCCACTAATGATTGGGTCAAAGTCAGAATTTCCTAGGTGGTGCTCAGCTGCATGATCTTTACTATAATATCAACAACAATGTTAAATATCAGCACCCTCTTGGGCTTACGAGCTCTACTAATGGGACATGCAACCATCATAAAAATTAATTGTGTTGCTGTCCCTGTCTGGCTCGAATCAGCTACCTCCTGTAGAGGAGTATCTGTGGTGCGCACCACAACATATAATTGTGCAGAAGACGTTATTGCTGCAAGTACTCCCAGAATTGTCTGCATTGGTCGCAGCAGTGGCACTGTTGGCAGCACTGTTTTCTGCCGTGTCAACACAACGCCATACACTCCCTTTATGCATTGGATGGAGTTGGAACAAAAGGTAGAACAACTATTCTTCCAATAAACACTGCAATGTTGCTGGCCTAAAGAGGGACCTATCAGTGTTCTGGTGGTCAACTTGTTTGCACAGATCTGAACAGCAGTAAGCATTGCAGCATGTCCTTGATTCCTATGAGCTATAGATGCAACTTGTGATACATTGACATGTTCTATATATTGTAGGTACTGCTCATCTTCATCACTTCGAACCGATGTTAATTTTTTCTGTGGAGTCCATTGCTGCATTGCCTCCACAGCAGAAAGTTGAAAAATTGGAAGTGGCTCTCCTGCCCACCCCAAGAATGCTACAACAGCATAATTTTGAAAGTGTTGAACCCATTGCTGCAATGTCACAGCAGCAACAACTAAAGTCCAGGCTGATACTCCGACCAATCTATGAACTTGAGCCCCTGTCCTCTGCCATTTCTTGCTCATATGTTGGATGACACATGGAGCTTCTTCTGATCGATGTTCAACCAACCCAATATGAGCAGCAACAAGTTGTGAATGCCCACCCTCCAACATCTCAAGGAAAAACCGAATCACCTCTTCTGGCTGTTACCCTTTACACAATCCTTGAACAAAAATAGTATTGCTGAAAGCATTGGAAGATACAACAAATTTCTTCAGTTTCCTGAAAACTCCTTTTTCATCTTCAAATTTTAGTGCCATGCAGTAGTTGTCCACCACAGCCATATAGATTACAATTTCAGAGATTGTACCTTGGTGAGGCATTAACCCAAATAGATTCATAGTTCCTTGAATCAGACCGTCGTTGCATCGACCCTCTACCACTGCAACGACATTGGAAATGAGCCCCATTTCTGTCATTGTCCTGAAATGGTCATCAACATCTTGAGGTGATGAGTTGGGTGAAGCAGCTACAGGTAGTTTAGAGTCTTTGGTGGACTTTTGTTTGAGGAAATTTGCTGTCTTCTGGGTATTGTGTTTATCATGATCAATTGCAAGTAAATTCACCTCCGAATCTATACAAGCAACATCCATATCATCCAAAAAATATAACACAACTTGTTGAAATAGACTGTTACTGTTGGCAAAATGACCCAAAACAACCACCCTGTTGCTGTAGTCATTCCCCAGAATAGAATATGTCCCCTGCCCTTGTGCAAAAAATTTGTTGACGGGAGACATAACTAAGGCCGTCTGCTGCTTGAATTGTAAGATGACCATGATTCCAGAAAGATTAATTAATCCCGTTGGCCTTGCCGACCAGTGACCAACATCACGTTGAGTCTTTAATTCGAACAACTCCCCAGCATTAGGAGCCCCATTGGAGCATGGAAAAATAGATTCATATGCAGGGAGCATATAGTTCCCCTGTTACCAGATCTCTGCATGCCCTATCATCACATACTTGGTAGGCCTCTCCTGCCCCACCCAACGTTGTATAACTATGAATCAATGTATTGGACACAAAAGCTTCAGATTCAAATCCAAGACGTGTAGTGCTGGTTCCTGGTATACACAGGTCTATGGATTTGAAGGCATGAAATTTTGCATACCATTTCCGCATAAAAACAGAGAACCTAGAGTTCCCAGAGGAAATACTCCTTTCCGCCATTCTTGCAAACACCTTCTCTAGGGATTTGATAAACTGTGCAGAGTTGATAAATTGGTCAATCTTGCCCCTTCCAAACCCACCCTGATTTGGGTAAGGGTAGGTCAATTTGGATGACAACTCTCTGGATTTGCACTTCATCACTTCGGCGGTACCTCCCTTGAATCCAAAAAGTTTGCTACCCATGGCATGATCCTGCAAATAATCATAAGTGCCGGAATGAACATTGTGGCTGCCAGATGCCTGTCCTCTCGATAATATACAGACAATGTTCAATTTTCGGTTCGCTTTGCAGGCTGTTGGAATAAGAGAGCCCATTCCCAAGTTGCTCCAGTATGCCGGAAGAAGGGAGGTTGTGCTCAAGTCGGCTTGCTGTGCGGAGGTCAAGAGTGGTAGTGAGAGCGAGAGACGTACCTGTTCCCGATGGCAAGCATCATCCATATGGGGCTTCGTCGTGTTGATTTTTTCTGAGGCTGAGTCAGATCTGAAAGTTTTCGTCTTGTGGTTTGTGCCATGGACAGCCCCTGCTTGAGAAGCTGGATGCATAGGAGGTGGAGGTGGTGGTGGGTGAAGGGGTTGCTGGACAACCCCTGCAGGTGGATATGGTTGACGCATATGCATTGGAGGTGGAGATGGATGCAGAGGTTGGTGTTCGGAAGGCCGTGTGGAACTTCCTGGCAGAGCAACAATCCGTGTAAACCATTCCTCCATTCGAAGATTCATTTGCTGAAGAGCGTCTTTCATCGCCAAAACATCAGTTTGGAGTGCGTCATCCCGATTCTGAGCTTCGATTCGATTTTCCCCAATAAGATTATGCAAATTAGCAAGAGAAGAGGAATCGCCAATGGTGGTCCTGTGTGATACCACGTTGTTTGGTTCCCTTGCCATGGATTCATCTATAGATTCCAGATTGAATGGCGAAGAAGATGCTGGTTTAGAATTCTTAGAGCGACCAATTGCTGTGAGAGAATGAGTCTTCGAAGAAGCTCAACCCTTGGACCTCGTCAGAGAGAGAATCCGAGAGCAGGTCGAGTGATTAATAGACGTCGTGGGTAAATCATGTAATTTTCGGGTTTAAGCACTTGGATGGTTTAGATGTAATTTTCCTTCTTTTCATGGGCCTTGTTATTGGCCTTTGCTGTGAACCCTAGTCCTCTCTTATAAGGGTAACAAAGGCTTGAATGAAATTAAGCATTGATCAAAGTAGATTAAACGAGGTCGGTCCTTTGGTTAGTATTGCCTAGGTTCATAACATTTGGTAGTATTGCCTAGGTTCATAACATTTGGTATCAGAGCTGGCGCTACGTCCCGAGTTTGACTTCCCCGCAGGGCGTCTGTGTGTGATTAATCCCAGCCGGCAGTTGCATGTGATTAATCCCAGCCGGCAGCTGCGTGTGTTAATCCCGGCTGCCGTGGTAGTCGGCTCGTGAAGGTGGGTGTACTGTTATGGTCCTGGGGTTAAGTACCTATGCCTTCCGCTCCTAATAGGCCGGTCTTTTTGGTAGTATTGGTTAGGTGCTTAACATTTGGAGCTCTGATACCAGTTGTTACGATCCTAGATCTAACATAGTGACTCGTAGGGAAGAAGAAGAGAAAGAAGAAAATCAAGCCGAAGGGAAGCTTGAAAACCCTAGGTTCGTTAAGGAGAACGCACACCCTGAGCTCGTTGAGGAGAACTCAAAACCCTTGTTTACTCTGAATCAATATTTGTTTTTTCTCATTACTCTTACCCCTTAAATAGGGTTTACCCTTACAAGGTTTAAGATAAAATATTACAAAAATGCCCCTATGGCCTATTAATTCTTTAACTAAAATATAATAAAGTAAAGTAAAGAAAAATAATTAATTAGACTCTAAATATCTTAACAATGTTATTGCGTGCATAACATATATCTCAGAAAGATGAAGGTTTATTAAGTATATTTTGATAAGAAAATATTGAGTTAGTACATGTTATATATTAACTTCAACTTGGTTAATATCGGTGAGATCATTTTTTGACTAATACATCTTGTGGATTTTTGGTTCTTTGTTTGATGAAAGAAGCCTTGCTATTTCATTGATGGTTCCATAGTGTTTCATAATTAAAAAGTTATATTTACATATGTTGAAGATTGATATCATAGTTCAATTGGTTTTTTCTTGAACTTGTGAAGGTGCTTGCATTGGTGCAAGATTATTTTTTGAAAAATTACATGCTATTCTCTCACGTTGGAATGGATTAAGTTATTAAGATTTACTTTTGATCCTCTTTCCTAGAAGTTTAAAAAGAAAAAAAAAGGTAAGAAAAGGCTGGAATTACATGATTAGTTGGCACATGATTTATAGAAGGAAAATTCTTTCTTTAGAAGATCCACAAGCTTGATTGAGATCTCTTGGTTTTTGGTATAATTTTACATACCTTTGATACATTTTGAGTATGTCCCACGTGAGACAAGATTCGAAAGCCTTACCAAAATTTCTTTTTAAGGAAAAGGCAACAAAAGCTAGATTTCTTTGTAAGTGGTTGGCGCCAAACAACTAGAAGGAAAAGTTCATTCTTTCGAAGATCTCCAACATATCTAAGATTTTTTTTTTTTTTTTTTTTTTGGTATGATTACCGATTCACTTCCTTAATTATGTCATTGTCTAAAATAGTTAAGGCAAGTAAAAGATTGAGATTGATTTGTTGAAGTGGCAACTATGACACTAAAGGAAGGTTTCCTAATTTATTTTTGGAAAGTGGCCGATTGAAGGAAGATCTCCCTTGATTTTATTTCTTGGTAAATATTTTTTCCTAAGTTAACAAACATCACATGCCCTCTTTATTTTTCGCTATGGGCCAGCATGCACTCTCCTTATTTAGTGCATGATTAGTTGTTGCAGAGATTTCCTTGTTTTTGGAAAGATCTTCCTCTTTTTCCAACTTGGTTTCAACCCGAGTTGGTTAACTCTTTCTTCCCAAGTTGGTTCCAATCCGAGTTGGCATTGTTCTCCTTCCTCTTGATTGGTTCATTCTCTTTGAGGTTGCCTTATTGACTTAATTCAAGGTGCTTCCATTACTCATAATTAGGCTTATAAGTTCTTTTTACAAGTCTTCTTTAGTGGTTCCCTCTCGGGATCCCAACTCTCCTCTAAGTAAAGTTTTTTTGGTTCATCTCTAATGGTTGAAGAACATATTGGGGGTAAGAGTGACCTTGTCAAGATTACTACTATACCCTTGAAAGGGTTATCAAATTACTTGAGCAAGTCACAATTGGTTAAAAAGTTTCTCATTACACGGGACCTCTTAGGCCATCTCACCAAACTTGCTTCACCTAATGACGAGGAGGACAACTTCTCTATTATGCAGTTAAAGAATGATACATTGGTAATCAACTGGTTGATCAATAGCATGGAGGAGCATATAGCTAAAAATGTGGTCCACCTTAAGACAGCTAAACATATATGGGATACTTGTGTGAAGTTATACAATAGCACAAAGAATCTCTATAAATTGTATGATGTTATTCAGAACATGTTTAATACCAAACAAGAGGATAACTTACATGAGTTCTTGGTATGGTGTCCAGGGCTGATTCAAGAATAGAAAATTGTTTAGCCATACTCCATAGATATATCAGCTCAAGAAAAGCAATGGGAAACCTTAGTTGCCGCTATCCTTTTATCAAATATCAAACCATACCTTGAGGTGGCTAATTCTTCTACCACTCACACTGAGGTATCTTTGGCCATGTACTCAGGTAACAGGGGTACACCCTCTACCACCAGAGGGCATGATAGAAATTACAGAGAAGGCCCAACAAGAGGTAGTAGGAATAGCTCTGGTTATTCGAGGTTGATAATTGGGTCTGCACTCATTGTGGAGGACAAAATCATTTAGTGAAAACCTGTTGGAAGTTCCATGGAAAGCCAAATTGGGCCACTGCTAACCAGGCCTTGGTTCATACTCATGGAAATGAAGACAAACTTGAGTCACCCAAAAGCAAAACCAATATAATCGATATAGATTATGAATTCTTGCAAAGATTGAAGATTACGATGGTATCTTCTCTTGCATCTTTTTCCACTATTGTTGCCACTATCGCTTTAGGTATGCTCTTTGCCACTTCCTCCTTATCAACTTGGATCATTGACTCAGGAGCCTCCGAGCATTTGATAGGTAACAAAAATCTATTACATTCCATGTCTCCGTATTTATCATACAAGTTTGTTACCATAGCTGATGGATCCCAAACCAAAGTTCTTGGGAAGGGATACCCCTCTGCTACACCTTCACTTTCGTTTACTGATGTCCTATTTTTTCCCAAGTGTTGGAAGATGGGCTCAAGCCCATGAGCTCAAGACAAGAAGCCCACACGTCAAAGGAGTGACATATGTGTAAAATATGGTACTTTCCATAAAGATGGCATAAAAGTGTAAATATTTGTTCCTTTTATGTCTTTTGTTTTATCAAGTTGTAGCCCTAAGGGTATTGTAAAACTATAAATAAAGGCATTGGCTAAGAGGTAGGGCATTGAAGCACTCTCCTCTCTTTCCACAAATTTGTCTAACCCTCATTTTTCTTTTTGACGCAACCCTCTTCTCCCTTAATCCAAACTCTTTTCTTCTACGTTCTTCTTCTTCTCTTCTCCTTCTCTCTTCTTCTTCTTATTTCTTGTTGATCTAAAGTTCCTTTCATGAGATCCTAAATTCTACATGGTATCAGAGCAAGGAGTTTAGGATCTCTTCATAGAGTTATTATGAAATCTGTTCAAGAAGTTGTAAAAGGAGTTCAGTCATAAAGATAAGTTCATCATCTTCTTATTTACGTTTTTTTTTTTGTTTCCTTTTCTTATTTACATACTCCTTTTTACTGTTTTTTTTTTACTTCTTGAATTTTGAGTCACATCAAGTCAAGATAAATCTTTATATGTTGTAAAGATTTATTTCTATGACTAAATTGATGTTATAATCTTGACTCCTTGTAAATCAATTACAAGAGTGATCAAAATCATTTGCTGTTTGCATCTTATTAAGATTGATGGGTGAAATTCAATTACCTTTATGTAATTTGGATCCATCTCATTTAAGGTAAAATTCTAGCACATGTTGCTATATCTTCTCCTACTTTAGGTTGCTCATGGCTTTGTGTTATGTTGTTGGATGCCCATTATATGTTTGATGAAATGCCAACAGCCATTTACCCTTTGTAGTTCTTTTTTTTTTAACTTCAACAATTGAATTTTCTCCCATGAGATGAAGATAAATCTCTTCTAAGTGTCTTGGTTTGTCGTTAAATCTTCTCTAAATTTTTGTCTATTGCTCGCTTGTGTTGGAGTTTGGATTAAGGCCTAATCGGTTGCATCTACTTTCTTCTCTTTGTTCTTATGAATACAAGAGAAGTTGAGTGATGGCTGGATGTTATTATTACTTTCTAAAGGCACAAATTTTTTGATAATTTGGTGATTGCCCTTGTGAAATAAATTGGTTCTTGTTCTCTTTTGTTGGTGATTGATTTGGTCTACGGGTTCTTCAAATTACATAAGAATAATTTTTCTTTGAAGAAGGCCTTTTCCCTTGACCTCCATATTTTACTTGCCTCATCATGGAGATTGGATACAATAGTAATAAGAGTGATACACTCCATATTACTACAATTCCACTTAGAGGTCTCCCCAATTACATGAGCTGGTCACAATCGATTCGGAGGGTTCTTATTACTCATGACCTCTTGAGCCACGTTGTTAACTTTCCTCCTCCGATTGATGAAGAAGATGCGTCCTACCACAAATGGGTTAAGGATGATAACATGGTGATAAGTTGGTTCATTAATAGCATGGAAGAGCAGGTAGCTAACAATGTGGTCCACTTGGAAACCGCCAAGAACATATGGGACACTTGTGCCAAGCTTTACTCAAGCACTGCTTCATTACAAAAAATATATGATGTCTTACAAAATATGTTGCATACGAAACATGGAGATAATATTCACGAATTTTTGGCACGGTTTCGCGGTCTTCTTCAAGAATGGAAACTAGCTCAGCCATATTCCATTGATATTGCCGTTCAAGAATGACAAAGAGAATCTTTGGCAGCAGCCATTTGCTTATCGAATATTAAACCATACCTTGAGGTGGCCAAAATTCAACTTCTAAGTTCTTCTGCTCTTCCATCCTTCGATGATATTAGTGCTACATTTCTGAGGATACCGGATCCATCCCCTCCTTCTCCTATTGATGCTCCATCGGCGATGTTCTTTGGCAATCGGGGAACATCTTCCTCATCCCGAGGACGGGGCAAAAATATGAGAGCGGGTTGAACTATGAGAGGGGCTGAAAATAAAAGTGGTAGAACGGGTCATAATTCTTTCTGTACTGAGCCTCAACTTTGCACTTATTGTGCCCGTCAGAACCACCTTGTGGCATCATACTAGAAACTTCATGGCAAGTCTGATTGGGCCATAGCTAACCCAGTCTCAGTTAATGTTGAGAAAAATGAAGATAAGGTTGAATCATCATTCGAATATGTCTCTTACGGCTGAGGACTATACTGCATTTCAGAAAATGAAGTCCTTCATGGAATCATCTATTCCCTCACCATCTACTGTTGCCACTACTATTGCCTCGGGTATGCTTTTTTCTTCTTCCTCTTCCTCTTGGATCATCGACTCCGGGGCCTCCGAACATCTATCAGGTAACAAACACTTGTTGTAGTCCTTATTTCCTTGTTATCCTCATAAATTCGTTACTATTGCTAATGGTACCCAAACCAAGGTCCTTGGCAAATGTTTCTCCTCTCTTACTTCTTCTATTCCCCTTCAAGATGTTTTGTTTGTTCCTCAATTTCCTTTAAATTTGCTCTTAGTTAGCCAATTTACCAAACAATTAAATTGTTCTATCACTTTCTCACCGTTTGTTTGTGTCTTTCAAGATCTCACTACGAAGCGGGTGATTGGTGGCGGCCATGAAAAGGGGGGTTTGTACTACTTCACTCTTCCACCATTAGCTGCATTATCGCCCACTACATCTGAGGCCCAACTTTGGCACAACCGACTTGGTCATCCGTCTACCCCTTCATTTCGTTCTTTGGTTCCATCTTTAAAAGGACTTTCTAATATCAGTTGTGAGGTTTGTCAATTAAGTAAATATGTCAGGAGTACATATTCTCCTCGTCTTACAACTACAAGTACTGCTCTGTTTGAGCTAATACATTCTGATGTATGGGGCCCTTTATGTGTCTCAAATATTTCCTAAGTTAAATATTTTGTCATTTTTGTTGATGATTTTACTCGAGTGACTTGGTTATATCTATTTAAAGAGCGTTCCGAAATTCTTCCTTTGTTTAAAAAATTTCATGCTATGGTCTTGACACAATTTGGGAAGAAAATTCAAACCCTTAGATCTGATAATGCTAAGGAATACATGTCTCATGACTTCAAATCATTTTGTGAGAGTAATGGGCTTATTCATCAAACATCATGTGCCTATACTCCTCAACAAAATGGTGTTGCTGAAAGGAAGAATCGTCATCTTCTTGAAGTTGATCGGGGCCTCCTCTACTCCATGAAGGTACCCTTTTTCTATTGGCCTCATGCTATACTTACAACATGTTTTCTCATTAATAGGTTACCTTCATCAGTCCTTCATCATAAAACTCCTTACTCTGTGTTATTTAATGGTGAAGATCCTTTTTCTCTTCCTTTGAAAGTGTTTGGATGTAAGTGTTTTGTTCATGTTACATCTCTACATAAAAATAAACTTGATCCTCGGTCTATGAAGTGCATTTTTTTGTGATACTCTCGCACCCAAAAAGTTTATGTCTATTACAATCCTACCCTTCGGAGGATGTTTATCTCTAGGGATGTGACTTTCTTTGAGGACACTCCCTTTTACTCCTCCCATGATGCTCCTCCAGGATGGACTTGTCCTTCTACTACTCCTTGTCTATTTGTGACGTTCAATCTTGAAGTGGATCCATCCCCTGATGCACCGGTCTTACCTTCACCTATGGAGTTGTTGGATCCACCCGAGGTAAGTCCTTCTCCTCCTATGTATGGGCCTGAATTTGATACTCGACCTATTTTTTTAAGAAAAGAACATCGCTCCTATACTATTTTGCATCCTATCTCAAATTTTATGTCTTACTATCGCTTGTCTTCCGAATGTTTTCAGTTTATTGCGTCCCTTTCTTCTACTTCCATTCTGCAGTCGTATCAGGAGGCCCTGAGACATCCAGGATGGAAGGCGGCTATGGATGAAGAAATGCACGCCTTATACGAAAACCAAACTTGGTTTTTAACATCTCTCTCGAAAGGTAAAAGACTGGTTGGTTGTCGATAGGTTTTTTCGATGAAACATAATCCGGATGGATCAGTTGCTCGTCTTAAAGCTCGACTGGTTGCTAAGGGCTATACACAGTGCTATGGGATAGATTATGAGGAGATCTTCTCTCCTGTTGCAAAATTGAATTCAGTACACATCATCTTATCTATTGCTGCTAACTCCTCATGGCCTGTCTATCAGTTGGATGTTAAAAATGCTTTTTTAAATGGTGATATCAGTGAGGAAATTTATATGGTTCAACCACCTGGTTATGTGGTTGAGGGGGAGTCAGTATGCCGGTTAAAAAAATCTTTATATGGGCTTAAGCAGTCCCCTCGGGCTTGGTTTGATAAATTTAGTCAAACACTCTTACGGTTTGGTTTTCATCGGTGCTCAGTTGATCATTTCGTATATTATAAAGATACGGTCAAAGGGAAAATATTATTGGCCGTATACGTGGATGATATTATCTTAATCGGTGATGATGCTTTGAGCATACAAGAGGTGAAACAGATGATATGTCAGAAATTCAAGACTAAAGACCTTGGTATGCTTAATATTTTTTGGGTATAGAAGTTCTTCAATCCAAACATGGGATAATATTGTCTCAAAGGAAATATGTCTTGGATTTCCTTGAAGAAACAGGAATGAAGGGTTGTAGACCAGTTGACACACCTATGGATACAAATATAAAATTATGTGCCACAAATGAAGAATATATTGATATTGGCAAATATCAAAGACTCGTGGAAAAACCGATTTATCTCACGGTAACTAGGCCAGACATATCATATGTTGTATGTGTGGTGAGTCAATTCATGCACAAACCACAAATTACCCACTGGTAGGCTTTAGAGAGAATATTACGTTATCTAAAAGGAGCTCCAGGAAGAGGATTGCTATATAAAAAACATGGGCACTTCAACATAGAAGGCTTCTCAGATGCAGATTGGGCTGGAGCTCCTGATGATAGAAGATTTACATCAGGATATTGTACTCTAGTTGGGGGAAACTTGGTTACATGGAAAAGTAAGAAGTAAAATGTGGTTCCAAGATCTAGTGCCGAAGCAAAATACAGAGCTATGGCCCATACTGTTAGTGAACTTTTATGGATTAGGACCCTTCTTACCGAACTAGGTTTTTATAAAAAGGGGTCCATGAATCTGCATTGTGATAATCAAGCAGCCATTCATATCACTTCAAATCCAGTTTTTCATGAAAGAACTAAACATATTGAGGTAGATTGTCATTTTATACGGGAGAAGTTTCAAGCAGGAATAATCTCTCTCAAACATGTGTCATCTCAAGAGCAAGTAGCTGATATTCTCACTTAACCCGTTACATCTAAAATCCTATTGTTTATATGTGGCAAGCTGGGTATTTATGATGTCTTTTCTCCTCCAGCTTGAGGGGGATTGTTGGAAGATGGGCTCAAGCCCACGAGCTCAAGACAAGAAGCTCACACGTCAAAGGAGTGGCATATGTGTAAAATATGGTACTTTCCATAAAGATGACATAGAAGTGTAAATGTGTTCCTTTTATGTCTTTTATTTTATCAAGTTGTAGCCCTAAGGGTATTGTAAAACTATAAATAAAGATATTGGTTAAGAGGTAGGGCATTAAAGCACTCTCCTTTCTTTCCACAAATTCGTCCAACCCTCATTTTTCTTTTTGACGCAACCCTCTTCTCCCTTAATCCAAACTCTCTTCTTCCATGTTCTTCTTCTTCTCTTCTCCTTCTCTCTTCTTCTTCTTCTTCTTCATCTTCTTCTTTCTTGTTGATCTAAAGTTCCTTTCATGAGATCTTAAATTCTACACCAAGTTTTATTTAAATTGGTTATCTGTTAGCTAGCTTACCAAACACTTCAATCGTTCCATCACCTTCTCACTGTTAGGTTCTTCCCTTGCCATGAATCGAGTCACCCTTCTTTCCTCTCTTCCCTCCATGGATGATCTTGATGTTGGAAGAGAAACCTTGTTTCTTGAACGAGTAATGGTGGAAGTCAATTTAGAATGAAGGAGCTTTGAAGGAAACTCAACCTTGGACCTCAAAGGGAGAATCCGACCTTGACCTCTGAGGGAGAATCAGACCTGTAAAATATAATTTTCTCAATACTTGCCTTTCTTTTCCTTCACGTCCCCCTAAATAGGGTTGAGGACGAAAATACAAAGATGACCCATTAGGTCAAGTGGTTCATGCCACATTACACTGAACCAACCCAAAGTAAACCAAACCAAATAAAGTAAACCAAACCGAATTGAAATTACATGAAAAGTAAATTGACATAATTTAATTCCTATGCCTATGGATAACTCGTGATGCTATGGAGTCCCCCCGCCCACCCCCTCCCCCCCCCCCCCCCTGGAGAAAGAGCTTGTCCTCAAGCTCAAAGTATGGGGAGAGGGTGCGAAACGCCGCTAATGGCTCCCATGTCGTGTCACTGGGGTCAACATCTGCCCATTGCACTAAGATATCCCAATCACCCTTAATACGACGAGTTTGTAATACCTGTGCCGGGGTAGAAAGTACACGTCCTTCCAATAAAATTCCCTACTGATCCGGAAATATGTTTTCTGTCGGCCCTCATGTGTACTGTCATGGAAGGAGGCTAAAATGCTGTTAATCAGAGGGGATGTGTGGTGGAGAAAAATTCTGTTTTTGTAGAGGACGAGATTGTCCTGAATCGTCCAATGTGGTGCCGATGTGCCCTGCTGGATATCCTGGCATAAGGAGATAATATTCGGGTACTGTTGTGCCTCGTCCTGTATAGAATCCAACAAGAGAGCTCTGGGCTGGCTGATGGCGTTTAATTGCGGCTCTGGAACGTCCCGACGAGATAAGGCATCAGCCCCTACATTCAAACTTCCCGGTTTATACTCGATAGAAAAGTCAAACCCCATAAACTTACTTAACCAATGTTGTTGTGGTGAAGTAGTGAGACGTTGCTCAAGAAGATACTTGAGGCTGCAATGATCAGTGCGAATAAAAAAAGAACGTCCCCAAAGACAAGGGCGCCAATGCTGTATAGCTTTCGCCAATCCAATCAATTCCCTCTCATAAGCTGCCAACTTGTGGTGGTGTTGGCCCAGTTGATGGCTAAAATAAGCAATCAGGTGGCCCTGTTGGTGCAACACTGCGCCAATACCGCCCCCCGAAGCATCACATTCCACTACAAAGGACTCCTCAAAGTCGGGGAGCTGCAAAACTGGGGTTGATGATAAGGTGTCTTGCAATTGCTGAAAGGAATGAGCTGCTGTCTCTGACCAGGTAAAAGCATTTTTCTTGAGGAGATTGTTGAGTGGAGCTGCAAGCTGGCCATAGCTACGAATAAATTTTCTATAATATCCAGCTAGGCCCAAAAATCCTTGTAAGGCTGTAATAGATGTAGGAATAGGCCAATCTGTGACCGCTTGTATCTTACTCTGGTCTACCTTCACCCCTGATGCTGAAATAACGTGGCCCAAATATGCCACTTCTGATGTGCCCATAGAACATTTTGACCAATTTAAAACCAAATGATGTGAACGTATAAGAGAAAATACCTGGTGAAGGTGCTAAAGATGTTCTTCCCAGTTGTTGCTATAGACCAAAATATCGTCGAAAAAGACCAATACATATTTTCTCAAGAGAGGAGAAAATACCTCATTCATGAGGGCCTGGAAGGTGGAAGGCGCATTTGACAGACCAAATGGTATTACGAGGAATTCAAAATGGCTGTGATGCGTGCGGAACGCTGTTTTCTCCACATCTGATGGATGAACTCGGATTTAATGATAGCCAGATTTCAAATCGAGTTTAGTAAAAATTGTAGCTCCATGTAGCTCGTCTAACAGCTCGTCCACCACTGGAATAGAAAATTTATCTTTAATTGTATGGGCATTGAGTTGTCGGTAATCCACACAGAACTTCCATGACTTATCATGCTTGCGGACTAGTAATACCGGTGAAGAAAAAGGAGACATGCTGGGCTGAATAATACCCTGTGCTAACATCTGCTGGCACTGCCTTTCAATCTCTTCCTTCTGTAAGTGAGGATAACGATATGGACGTACCACTACCGGCTCGGTACCCGTTTTCAAACGGATACGGTGATCATAGTGCCTCAGTGGCGGTAAGGCAGTAGGGTCTTGAAAGATATCCTCAAATTCTGTAAGTAAGTGAGATAACTGACATGTGTTGGTGGACTGGACCTGGGCAACCTGTAGTGCACAGGTGAGGGGTGCTTGTGTGCCATGCAATATAATCTGATGTTGGTCCTCTATAAAAGACATGGTCAAAGCTTGGAAATCCCATAATATTGGTCCCAACAATTGTAGCCATTTAATTCCTAGCACCAAAGCGAATCCTGATAGTGGAATCACCAGAAAATCTGCAACAAATTCATATCCCTCAATATCAAAGTGTGTGGCTGGTGATATGCCTACACTAGTAATTTTAGCCCCATTTGCTACTGATACAGAAATACCATTCTGTTGCTGTACTACTAACCCAAGTTGTTCTGCCGCTTGTTGACTGATGAAATTATGTGTACTACCCGAGTCAACTAAAGCCAGTAATTGTAAATGATGTAATTGGGCTTTAACCTGCATTGTGCTTGCACTGCGTAGACCTGTCATAGCATGAAGGGAAATCTCTGGACCTTCTTGGTCAGTTTCCAAAATTTCTTCCTCTGGTGGTATTTCTTCTCCATCCTCCCACAGACATATACTGAATAATCGTTTGCAGTGGTGCCCAAAGACATATTATTCATCACAGTTAAAACAGAGGTCTTTGGCCTTTCTTTTGTCCATTTCCTGTCTAGTAAGTTTTTTGAAGTAAGGAGCAGGTGGAGCCGAATTAGAGACGTCTGGGCGTGGGGCTGCACTGTCTCTAAATCTTGTTGGTCCATAGGATAGGTTTGGCGCAGAGGCATTGTGCCTCCCTGGCCAAGCTGGTTTTCGGACCAGTGACTCTTTTAGAACACGCTGCTTGTGCTAAATTGCCCTTGCTAAATTCATAGCGTGGTCTAAATCTGTAGGAGCATGTAATTCAACTTCTAAACGTAGAGCTTCTGTCAAACCAGTAGTAAAAATATGAACATACTGTGTGTGGCTAACAAACTGGTGTGCACGTGCTAACCTTTCCTGGAAGGTCTTTTGGTACACCTCTAGTGTTCCAGTTTGTTTGTAATTGATTAATTCGCCCAATGGATTGCTACTAGCAGGAGGACCAAATCTCATCATGCAAGACTGTTTAAAAGTTGCCCAATCCTGAACCACTTGGTCATTTCGGAATTAGTGGTACCATAGAAGCGCTTCATCGAGCATGTGGTAGGCGGCTAAATACACTTTCTCATCCGCAGGTGTTTTTTGATGGTCAAAGAACTGATCACACTTGGCTAACCAAATCAAAGGGTCCTTAGACCCATCATACGTAGGAAAGTCAAGTTTTAAATACCTGGGCACAGTGTTTGGTCCTTGAACGGCAGGCCCCAAATGGGAATGGTGTGGACGCATTGGTGGTTGTGGGGGAGGTGGTGGGTGGAATGGATGGTTTTCGGCCGGTGGAGAGTAGGCAGCTGGAGGGTGGGCTCGTGTATCATGATCTTCTTGTCGCCGGAGGAGAGCTTGGATGACAACATCCATTGATTTTATTGCCTCACGCAAATCAGAGGTTGTTTGATGCACCTCTTCCAGGGCATGAGCCTGGTTATCTGTCCTTTGCCTATTATCTTCCACTAACTGTCTCAAATCGTCAGGGGAAGAGGAATCCCCAAGGGTGGACCTGTCTGATACCAAGATGTTAGGTTCTTCCCTTGCCATGGATCGAGTCACCCTTCTTTCCTCTCTTCCCTCCATGGATGATCTTGACGTTGGAAGAGAAACCTTGTTTCTTGAACGAGTAATGGTGGAAGTCAATTTAGAATGAAGGAGCTTTGGAGGAAGCTCAACCTTGGACCTCAAAGGGAGAATCTGACCTTGACCTCTCAGGGAGAATCAGACCTGTAAAATATAATTTTCTCAATATTTGCCTCTCTTTTCCTTCACGTCCCCCTAAATAGGGTTGAGGATGAAAATACAAAGATGACCCATTAGGTCAAGTGGTTCACGCTACATTACACTGAACCAACCCAAAGTAAACCAAACCAAATAAAGTAAAGCAAACCGAATTGAAATTACATGAAAAGTAAATTGACATAATTTAATTCCTATGCCTATGGATAACTCGTGATGCTATGGAGTCCATAACACTCACCTTCTTCTTGTGTTTTTCAGAATCTAACAACGAAGCAAGTGATTGGTGGAGGCCAAGAACATGTGAGCCTTTATTACTTGGACTTGTCTCCGATGACTGTAGTTTCCACTTCTCAAACAGAGGCAACATTATGACACAACCGGTTCGGATATGTGTCAGTTGAATCACTTCAACAATTATTTCCTTTTTTAAAAAATTATCTGATTTAAATTGTGAAGTATGTCAATTAATCAAATACTAGATGACCACATACTCTCCTCAAGCTGAAATTAAAAGTGTTGCTCCCTTTTCTTTAATTCACCCTGATGTAGGAGGACCATTGAGTGTCTCGAATATTTTATTAGTTAAGTATTTTGACACTTTTGTGGATGATTTTACTCGAGTCACATGGTTGTTTTTGTTTAAGGACAAATCTAAGATTTTTTCCTTTTTTTTTTCATGCCATGGTAAAAACTTAGTTTGGTAAAAACATCCAAGTTTTTCGTTCCAATAATGCCAAAGAGTACCTCTCTGGTGAATTTCTATCCTTTTGTCAAGATCAGGGCATTATCCAACAGACATCATGTGTCTACACCCCTCAACAAAATGGTGTAGCCGAAAGAAAAAATAGACATATGCTAGAGGTAGCCTGTGGCTTGTTCTATTCTATGAATGTGCCTTATTTTTATTGGCCTCATACTATACTTACGGCATGCTTCCTTATTAATTGGTTGTCTTCCTCAATGCTTAAACATAAATCCCCTTATTCATTATTATTTCCTGAAGAAGACATTGTCTCTCTTCCCTTGAAAGTGTTTGGATGCATATATTTTGTTCATGTCACATCCCTCGAGAAGAGTAAGCTTGATCCTAAATCTCTTAAGTGTATCTTCTTGGGTTACTCTCATACCCAAAAATGTTATGCCATCTATAATCCCTCTATTCAGAAGTTACTTATCTCTAGGGATATTACTTTTTTAGGATACACTTCTTACAAAGATGTTCCTCCGCGACTCTCTATGGTTCACACAACTCCAAGACTTGTTGTGACACTTGATGCAGATCTTCTTCAACCCCCTAAAGCAACGAACGATGCCACACCTATGGAGTTTATGGATCCCTCTTAGGTAAGCCCACCTTCACCTATCATCTTTGGCCACAATTTGATCATAGCTCTACGAAAAGAGGCTAGGACTTGCACTAGGCCCTCCACTTCTCATCCTATATAAAATTTTGTTTCTCGCCATCAGTTATCTTCTTCTTTTTGTCAATTTCTTGCATCCATCGCCTCTTTATCTATCCCACAGTCATATCAGGAGACTTTGAAACATTCAGGATGGAAGACATCAATGGAAGAAGAAATGAATGCTTTATATGAGAATCAAACATGGACTTTGGTTTCCCTTCCTTCTGCGAAGAAACTCGTTAACTGTAAATGGGTTTTTACCATCAAGCACAATCCCGATGGTTTCATGGCTCATCTTTTTTATTTTATTTTTTATTTTTTGATAAAGTTTCATGGCTCATCTTAAAACCCGTCTTGTTGCCAAAATCTACACTCAGTGCTATGGAGTTGATTATGAGAAAACCTTCTCCCCGGTGGCCAAGTTAAATTTGGTATGAATTCTATGATCACTTGCTATAAATTCTTCTGGGCTAGTATATCAACTCGATGTGAAAAATGCCTTTTTAAATGGTGATATTAAGGAGGAGATCCATATGCATCAACCACCTAGTTTTGTGGTTGAGGGGGAGTTGATATGCAAACTGAAGATATAACTATACGGCTTAAAACAGTCTCCTCGGGCTTGGTTCGATAAATTTAACCAAGCTATGTTGCGGTTTGGGTTCCATAGATGCTCAGTTAATCATTCTGAATTTGTCTAGGACACCTCGAAGGGAAGTGAATTATATATTATAGTCTTAATTGGCAACGATGCGAAAGGAATACAAGAAAAAACTAATATATGCAAGGAATTCAAAATAGAAGACTTTGGACTTCTGAAATATTTTTTGGGTATGGAGGTCTTCTAGGAAAAACATGAGATCATCTTATCTAAGAGGAAATATGTTCTTGATCTACTTGAAGACACAAAGATGATGGGATGTTGACCAATAGATATTCCTGTGGATGCTAACACCAAGTTGTGTGTAAGCTCCAACGAAGATGTGAATGCTGAAAAATATCAGAGACTTGTTGGAAAAATCATATATCATACATGAACTAAACTAGATTTAGCATATGCCATAAGTTTGGTTAGTCAGTACATGCATAAGCTACAAGTTATTCACTGGAAAACTCTGGAGAGAATCCTCTAATACTTCAAGGGTACTCCTGGCAAGGGACCTTCTATATAAATGTCACGTGCACCTCAACATTGAAGGATTTGCGGATGCTACTTGGGTTGGATCACCTGATGACAAAAAATCTACCTTTGGGTATTGTACCTTAGTTGGAGGGAACTTAGTTACATGGAGGAGGAAAAAATAGAATGTGGTTTCTAGATCCAGTACTGAAGCAAATACAGAACTATGGCCCATGCAGTTAGTGAACTTTTATGGATCAAATCTCTTCTCATTGATTTAGGGTTCCACAAAAAAACCCCTATGGAACTCTATTCTGACAGCCAGGCAGGCTATTCACATAACTTCAAATCCAGTCTTCCACGAGAGAACAAAACATATTGAGGTAGATTATCACTTCATATGAGAAAATTTTCAAGTTGGCATTATTTCTCTTAAACATGTTTCATCTCAAGGACAAATAACGGATATACTCATGAAATAGGTAACATTACTTCATCTCCAACATGAACTTCATGTTAGTCAACTACATGAACTTTATCTTTGGACTTGGTGTTAGGGGGGTTAGTCAACAAAACAAAAATTTGATCTTCATCTTCATCTTCATCTCATGCATCTACATGATCTTCATCTTCAAAATGGGTGTTAGTGTGGACAAGTTCTATGTCCACTAGAAAATAATTTCCAGTATTAGTGCCCCCAAATGAGGAAAACACAAAAAATAAGAGAATTAGTAGTTTATCAAGTATACTTAATTAAAATATAATACTTAAACATTAAATTAGGTAAAATAAACATTATTACTACACGAATAACTAATTTAATGTATAACTAAAATATATTAATGTACTAATTAATTTAATTATATATTATATTAGTTAAAGATCACTGTTTATTGTACATTAATATAGTAATTACGCGAGTCAATTAACTGTGCACATGATTAATCATAAAAAATAAATAAATAACGTTAAAAATAACATAAACGAATATAATACATTTAAGTTATTAACTTATTGATAATATATAGTATTCTTTAACATAAAAAAGTCATGATCAAACAGGAAAATTCTATCAAATACTAACTTTAACACACTATATATTTTAACATATTATTAATTAAAAATATTTTTCCATTAAATTTAAAACCATTTATTTTATTAATTATAAACATGAGTTAATTAAACTCGGTGCTCAATTAAATTTTCCCTAACTTAGGAAAAATTGGTGAACGGTGCTTCGTCTTCCTCTTCCCGGCACCGAACAGTTCGGGAGATCAACTTCTTCTTCTCCCCCTCGCCTAAGCAGTATTCCGAGCTAACTCGGACTAGGTTGAGGCGCTCGAGTAGAAAAGTTTTTTTTCGCAAGATGTCGTCATCTTCGAACAGCACAGGGCAGTCTTCTCCGAACGGCAACTCGACAGGAGATCACGGAGAAAAGTGGCTATCGTCTTCTTCGGCAACGATGCCAATAGAGCTCTTGCTGAATGGGGAAATCGATGCCCAGTCGAAGTAGAAATTATGCAATTGATGCCCAAATGTCAAAATCGAAGAAAATCGGAAGACCGAGAGTGGGCGAGTTCGAGAGAAGACCGAGAGACGGAAGCCAGAGAAGAGAGGGAGCAGAGATAGAGGCCGGAGAGGAGAGTCCGAGAGAAGAGAGGGAGCAGAGACGTCGAGGGTATAATACGGTTGATCTTCATCTCGGACTTCAAGTTGACTAACTCCCTTTAGGGGGGGTTAGTGCACATGACTCAGGACATGATCTTCATGCGCATTATGCAGTTCATGTCCTGATGTCGTTAGGGAGCGTCGAAATTCATGTAATGTACATGAAGATACATGACTCAAGAGTTCATGTCTCAAGAGTTACGGGCGAAAAGTGCTTTCAGCCCGATTTTGAGAATCATCTACATGACTCTCGCGCGGGCTCTCTCTCGGCGAGCGGGGCTGTCTCTCGGAGTGCTCTCTGCCGCACACCCTCTCTGCCATTTCATTTCCACAACCCTCTCTCGGTCCACAACCCTCTCTCGGTGTTGCCGCAACCCTCTCTTGTTCCGGAGCCCTCTCTCGGTGTTGCCGCAACCCTCTCTCGGTGTTGCCGCATCCCTCTCTCGTTTCGTCGCCGGCCGTCACCGTTGCCTACTAGCCCGTCCCTGTCGCCATCGTCGTTGCCCGCCGTCGTCGTTGGCCGTCGCCGTCGCCTACTAGCCCGTCCCCGTCGCCATCGTCGTTGCCCTTTGGCTCGCAGCTGAGGAAGACGACGATGGTTTAATTTTTCCTAAGTTAGGAAAAATTAAACTATCTTCATAAAAATTATTAATTTATAATTTTTATTTATAACTAATTATTTTAATTTATTTAATATATTTATTTTACAGTTACTATATTAAAATAGTGATTTAATAGTCATAATTAAAATATTGTTAAAATAAATATTTGATAAATTATTTTTGGCATAATTATCCGATTGCTATAGTTAATTAAACCAATAGTTTTAAATTTTGTGATAATATATTAATAATTAATAATACATAAAATATATTATGTACAAATATATAGTGTGTTAAAGTTATGATTAGATCAATTTTTTCTCTTAAATTATTCATTTTTAGGTTAAAGTATATCATATGTTATTAATAAATTAATAACTCAACGTATTACTTTCGTTTTTGTTATTTATAATGTTATTTATTTATTATTTATAATTAATCATGTAGGTATTTCATTGGCTCATGTAATTACCATATTAATGTACAATAAAATATCTAATTAAATTAATAAATATATTAGTATATTTAATTATACATTAAATAATTTATTCGTGTAGTAATAATGGTTGTTTTACCTAATTTGGGGTTTAAGGATTATGTTGTAATTAAGTGCACTGTAAAGGTTTAGAAATTCTCTTATTTTTTATGTTTTTCTCATGTTGGGGCACTAACACTGGAAACTGTTTTCCAGTGCACATGAAGTCGTCAACACTAACACAAATTCTTACCTGATCTTCATGTACATGACATGACATGATCTTCATGTACATGACATGACATGATCTTCATGTTGGACATGACTTGATCTTCAAGAATCCACTTTGGGGCACTAACCCCCCCTTAGTGTTGATGACTTCATGTGCACTGGAGAACAATTTCCAGTGTTAGTACCCCAACATGAGAAAAACATAAAAAACAAGAGAATTCCTAAACCCTTATAGTACACTTAATTACAATATAATCCTTAAACCCTAAATTAGGTAAAACAATCATTATTGCTACACGAATAAGTTATTTAATGTATAATTAAAATATATTAATATATTTATTAATTAAATTAGATATTTTATTGTGTATTAATATGGTAATTACATGAGCCAAAGAAATACGCACATGATTAATTACAAGTAATAAATAGATAATGTTATAAATAACAAAAACGAAAGTAATACGTTTAGTTATTAATTTATTAATAGCATATGATATACTTTAACCTAAAAATGAATGATTTAAGAGGAAATATTGATCTAATCATAACTTTAACACACTATATATTTGTACGTAATATTAATTAATAATAAATTTCCTTTTAACTTGTATATTAAATTTGAAACCATTCATTTTATTAAATAAAAATGTGTTAACTAAAAAAAAATTTGATCAAATGCTTGATTTAACAATATCTTAATTACCACTATTAAATCACTAATATAGTACAATAATTAAAAAAATAAATATAATGATTAAATAAAGAATTATTTTATTAAAAACATAATATGGCTTTTTTACTTAGTATTAATTAATAATATATTTCCAAAAAAATAAAATAATTAATCGGTCAAATGTATATTGCAACTATATTTTATTTTCCAGACTTAAATATCTCGTTTAATATAGTAATAAAATTTAATAAAAATAATATATAAATAAATATACAACTTTATTAATAACGTATGAAAGATTATTCTAATAACCAGTTTGTGATTAGTATTAAAATCATCAAATTATAAGTTTAGTACATAAGAACAACACATGTTCAAAAACAATAAAGCTACAATCATCAGTTATCATTCCACAAGCAAGTTGCTAGATCATCTCTAAATGTGCGGCTCTTGTGGATTCTAATGCTCGCTGACTCCTAAAGCTTATTGATTGGGTATCCTCTTCCACAAGACCATCGCTATCATCGTTGTCTGTATCATCCGTTGCACCTAATTGGACCCCATCACCTCCTCCACCGAACTCGTCATCCGAATCATCATCTTCCAAATCAAATATATCATTGTAATCCTCTCCACGTATATAATTGTGCAATATGCAACAAGCAATGACAATTTTTTTCTACATCTTAAAAGAAAATGGAGGAGTGCCTTTCAACATTTGAAATCGAATTTTTAAAGCACCAAAAGTTCTCTCAATAGTATTCCACAAAGACGAGTGTCTTCGATTAAACAATTCTTTTTCATTCCTAGGAATATTATCTCCAAATTCTTGCAAATGATACCAAGTTCCTCGATATGGAGCCAAAAATCCTAGTAGATTTGCATAACCAGCTTCGACTAGATAATATTTACTTACAATACAAAATATTTTTTATATAAAATAAATAAAGATAAAATAGATAAAAGATTACTGCATAAAAATTTATTATTTACCTTCAGGTACAAATAGTCTATTTCGGTGAGTCAATGCGTCCTTCAGTACACGAGAATCAGCTGCTGATCCTTCCCATCCAGCTAGTACATAAGTGAATTGCATGTCGAATGTACATGCTGCCATCACATTTTGTGAGAGATAGCCCCTTTTGTTCCAAAACCTTAGTTGTTCTTCAAGTGGAATGTTCGCTTTGATATGCGTTCCATCAATAGCCCCAATACAATCCTAATTATATAATTTTAATTAGTATTGACTAAATTTGTATTAGTAATCTAAATTTGTTTAGTTAGAGGGCAAGTGATGTTACCTTGAAGTATGGATAAAACATTGAATTGTTTAAAATCCTCGAGTGTGTGCGTTCTGAAGGCTGTTTGATGTAATCAGAGTGAAGTTTGAGAATAACATCCAACACCTTGTTGAAATATTTACTTATGGTCCTGTTCGATCTATCAAACATCTCTGTTGTGACACTAAAGGCTTGTTATTGACCAACAGTTAGGAGGAAATAGGCAAGTTGTTCTTCCACTGAGATGGTCTTTGTGGCTGATAAAAACCCTCTGCTATTAAGTATTTTTGTCAATTTGTGAAATACAATTTGATTCATCCTGTAAATTTTTCGAAATTTAATAGGAGATTTGTCTAAGGCCTTTTGCAAATGCAACAGACCATTCATCCTACAAGAACGTGGTACACCTCTATTGCAATGGCATAGATAGTATCTTGCTATGACTACAATAATACATGCCAATCTAACCATAGTTACATCCCTTTCTTTTTCTGTCATAATAGCCATGAGAATCTGCAAATTTAATCTTCTAAAAGTCATAAACAAAAATAAACATCAATCTTCAATCATAATATATTCATCCACACTCAACAATCATATTCATAACAATGAAATTCCTTAATTGACGACAGCCATACTCATCCACCATATTATCCACATAATATATTAACACAACAAACATATTAAATAAAAACCTTAACCATACTGATAAGTCTTGCAACGTTATAATTCAAACATCGTCTTTAATGCATAACAATTTCCCAAAAATGATACTATACTTAAAACGCATTACAAATATTTGCTTGCACAATATTTAAGCCACCCAACCCGCTCTTCCACTGTCATCGCCACAAACTTGGCCTTCTTACTTGGCATATCCAACCATTCAGGAGCGTCATACTTCATTTCGTCCGACAGGTCTTGGATTTCCCTGAGGGCATTGACACAATCTGTTTCGACATCACGCTCGTTATGCTTCATAACACTATTCATTGTTTGAGCGATTTGGCTCATTGCATCAATTAATTGTCTACTTTCTTCAGTGGGCAATTTGCTTCTCTTTCTACGATGACCTGAAGATGACCCTTTACTTCTACGAGATTGATCCATTGTCGAATCATTTCCGCTAATGAATTACGGTGGAGTTTCCCTAACTACTTCAACATTGTCGGGCTCATCCATCGGGATAGGAGCTGACTCATGGATGAGTTCATCGCCCAGATCTATAGGAGTTGTATTACCAGACCCTACGGCTATTGAGTTTCCCACTACCAAAGCCAATTTGTCGTAATGGGGGCAACCTTGTTGTCTATACTTTTCAGCATCTTTATGCTCCTACAAGAATAAAACATCATTTAGACGACTTGGAATAGAGTTCTAATAATGCGAAACAATACAAACTGTTTTACAATACATCATGATTTACTGACCTTAATGCAGTGTCGCCATACAGAATGACATGCAGTAACTCATTGTGTGGTTACATCCTAACCGAACCCACAAGTGTTGAGACAGCTCGTTACCATTTGATATGTTTTCTTCCATAATCTTGTTTGATACTTAAGCTGTTCAACAATTTTTTTATTGATTGCATCTTCATTGAACTTATTCACACATTCCGTATATATCTCATGCTTCCAAACCCCATTGGGAACCTTGTTCCCTATATTTACCTGCTTGACTAAAAGATCGAGCATTTTGTAGTCTTCTTCAAAGTTCCAAAAGTCATATGATCGACCACTTGGTCGTCTTCTTACAACCATTTATAATTTAAATCCGAGATTGTCCACATGAAAAACACTTTATCAGACAACCATTACCTGTCACAAAAACAAAAACCACAAATAAGAAAATATCATGTGGTGGATATTTATAACACCCGAATCTCCACAACACATGGCAAAAACATTTCATATCACTTCAAAAATTTTAAACAACATTCTAAAACATTCCAAAATTAATCAACTATTTTCATTGCAAATGTACTAAACAATGCAAACACACACACATCAAGTCCAAATTCACCGAACATCGTTGGTAGAGCCCCATATGACTACGAACTGTACCTCGTCAGTGATGGGGGTCAGGTTTCGTTGGCTAATGGATGCCCGACTAGGCGACTCAACCTTGTTTGAACTGGACTAAACACCGTAAACTCTAAACCGTAATTGAGAACCTTAAAAAAAACCCTAGTAAACCCTAAACCCTCAACCCTTAAAACCCTAAACCCTAAACCTTAAACCCTAACCCCTAACCCTAGACCCATACCCCCTAAACCTCCTAAACCTTAATTCTAGAACTTAAACAAAAAACCCTAGATCTTAAAAATCTTAAAAGCCCCAAACCCTACACCCTAAACCCTATCACCCAATCAACCTTAACTAAAAAAAAATTGAAAAAAAACTAAACCCTAATTCCAAAACCTAAACCCTATCAATACCATAAATCCTTAACCCTAAACACTTAACCCCTAAATACAAAGCACCAAACCCTAAAAACACTAAACCCTAACCCTTATAAAAATTTTAGACCCTAAATCGTAACACTAAATCCCACAATTATGAACACATAACCCCAAATTAGGCACTAAAACTAAAATTAAATCAAATACAATACTCATTTAATCAGAAAAAAATTAGGGTTTAGTCATACCTTCTGAAATTTGGGGAAATTTGAAGCTGAAAGGTGAAATCGAAGCCGAATGGGGAAATCGATGCTGAATCGAAGTAGAAATTAAGAAATCAAAACGCAAATTCAAAATCGAAGAAAATCGAAACCGAAATAGAGGAAATCGAACGAAATTGGGAGGTATTTTGGGGGAAAAGAGAATAGCGAGAGGGAGAAGGGAGTGAGAGGCCGAAGGGAGAAGAGAGGGAGAAGAGAGGGAGAAGAGAGAGAGAGAGAAGACAGGGAGGCCGAGAGGGATAAGAGAGAGGGAGAAGCGAGCGGGTGGTTCAGAGGGAGAGCAAGTCCGGGATGGAGAGGACGCTGAAAGGACGTTTGCAGCGAGAGGTGGAGGCCGTAGAGAGGAAGACCAGAGAGAGACGATGGAGACGAGAGAGGGAGCAAAGGGCTCGGGGTTTAGGGAGACGAGAGAGGGGGTGGTGCAGGAGATAGGGCCAAAACAAAAACGAGAAATGAGGAGAGAGAGTGAGAGGGTGTGCGGGAGAGAGAGAGGGGGGGGGGGGAATAAAATCGTCAAGGGTTTGAACCCTGATTGTTTCATGTGGATGAATGACAAATATGGGCGGAAACCACATTTCATCTCTTACGCCTTGGACATGATTTTCAAAATCATGTTAGTCATGTACATGACTTGAAGTCTGGCTCTCCACTAACGACCTCAAGAGATGAACTGAGTAATACGGCTGAAGTTCATCTCTTGAGTCAAGTTGACTAACCCCCCATAATGGGATCCTAAATCTTATGAAATCCTATAAAAAATTGGATGGTATTATATCCATCGACAATACCCTTTTTCACACATATTGATTGATAATGAATAACTAAATCTTATAATATAAATTAAATTATTTATGACGAAAGCAAGACTACCAAAGGCAAAATAGAGATGCAACAAGATTAATTTGCAAGTAATTGATCAGCTCCTTTCAATCAAGTATGATGTTCAAAACATGCCCCACTTATGGGACCATGGTTATCTTTAACTTTTTAAGGTTTCAGAAAAGTTGAATACTAGAACAATATGACTATTTATGAAGAACAGATATTTTGTTCACATGGGAACTCTTGAGAAACAAGTATTCACAACTAAGAGACATGATTACCACTAAATGAATCGCAGCAACAGATGAAGTTGACCTCTACAAGTTGCTGTGATAAGAATTGCTAGATTTGGACCTTGTGTTTACAGAAAAAACACAAAAAATGACTTTGTCTAGAGTGAATATTTACTGAATTTACTTCTTGGGAACACAATCCTCATCACTGTCTTGTCCAATTTGAACAAATTAATGGACATTAGTGCCAGTGATGCCTCGTTACATGATAATGCAAGGACATTTCACGTGCCCTTGCACCACCTTCTACGTATCTTATTGTTATTATTATTGCTATGTGAAATCGAGTTCCAAGGAAAAAAAACACAAAGAAGACGTAGGTGACAGCCTTGGCATCTCTATTTCTGAGGGTGGAAAAAAAGATTAAAGAGAAGTTAGGCAAAAGCAAAAGCAACCATAACCAGCTTTGTGAGTCTTCCATTCCCAATGTAAGGAGGACCCACCTCTCATGTGGGGTGGGCCCAACCTATTTTTAACTAAAGATCAATTTAGTCATTAGATGTTCTATAACATTTTACTAGATTTAACAATTGCTATATATACATTTAAAAAAAAAAAAAAAAAAAAACGGGAATCTTGGTAGCCTGATTAATGGGCATTGATGAGCACCCGAAAGTGTACCCGGCCCATTAAAAAATTGGTGAGGAATGATGATGGCTCTCTCCCACTTTTCAAAGAATGTCATTTCCCCTTCCAATCCGTGGAAAAGGAAAAGCGAGTCACCCCGAAAGAAGCCGACATCCAACCGACACTCCCAATCCCCTCCGGCTTCCACCCCAAAGTAAAGTTCTTATAAAATCGATACATTTCCTCCGCCGTACGGATCAACGCTCATTTTTCCTGACACGTGTCCCCCCTCAATATGCCCAACACCGACCTTCCAGATTCCTCTCCTTCTTACGAGAAGCCAACCATTCTGGGTCCCATAGAGAACACGTGTGTCCTCTCTCATTGGCTGACGGTTCAGAAGTCGGTCTCTTGATTGCCTCAATCCTCGCCCTTAATTTATATTTCCCCTTCGCGTCGGATGCGCGTGGAGCTCCGAAGTTCCTCACTATAAAACCTGACGCCGTTCCTTTTCTTTCATTCATCCTACGCTCCGAGAGCAGTTTCTATTACTTTCATTTCACCTCACGAATCAATTTTCCTTCAAACCTTAGGTTTCCTTTTCTTTTATTTGATCATGGCGGACGAGCAGCGACAAGAGGCTCCTGTGGAGGCCACGGACCGTGGGTTGTTTGATTTTTTGAAGAAGGACGATGTAGAGAAGAAGGAAGAGGCCGCGGTTGCCACCGACTTTGAGAAGGTGCATGTCTCTGAGCCGGCGGATAAGAAGGTGGAGGAGGAGGAGAAGAAGCCCGGTTTGGTTGAGAAGTTTACCCGATCAAACAGCAGCAGCTCCAGCAGCTCTGTAAGACCTTTTTTTTTTTTTTTTCCTGTTTCTTTTTCGATTTATTGTTTCTTTCCTTTTTCTGCTTTTTAGTGGAGTCTGTTCGACTGTTGCATGATCGCTACCGTCACTTTGTGGGACCCACTGTTATCTTTAGCGGTGGCTGGCCCCAGTTATCTCATTAGACGTCGATGTCGTTCTTGCTTATTCGGAGTTCCTTGCCTGGTTTCTCATCACTGTGTTTTTTTTTTTTTTATTAATTTGCATGAAAATATCTTGTAGTCTGACGAAGATGGCGAGAAAAAGAAGAAGAAGAAGGGACTGAAGGATAAGATCAAGGGGAATGTTTCCGGTGAGAAGGAATCTGAAGCCAAGCACGAGGATACCTCAGTGCCCATCGAGAAAATCGACGAGCCTCACCCACAAGCCAGCGATGAGAAGAAGGGCTTCCTGGAAAAGATCAAGGAGAAGATTCCCGGCGGGCACAAGAAAACTGAAGGCGAGGTTGTCGAGCCGGTCCTGCCGGTCCCGCCGGTGGTAGCTCACGAAGAGGAGAAAGAGAAGAAAGGCCTGTTGGAGAAGATCAAGGAAAAGCTACCTGGCTACCACAAGAATGGGGAGGAGAAGGAAAAACCCAAGGAGGAGACTGGTACCTATTAGGGGCAGCTCAGACGATCGACGTTACTTTATCAGATTAAACGTTTTCAGGTTGTAATATTTGAGAGGTACTGGGGTGATGGTCATCGTGAACATAATTATATGTTAAAATCTGCCATAGATTATCTTTGTCCTTCTGCTTTTGTTTTGAGAGTGCATGCCGTATGTTGTTTTGTTGTTATATTAAATGAATTGATTGCGTTCTTTTCTTTGCAAAAAAAACCTTAAAGACCTCATCTTGCTCGGTACTGATCGATAGGAAGACTATTTGATCGGAAAGTTGAAGAAATGGGTGGAGTAGGTACTGTTCATATACCTCTCTTGACAGCATCTACAGGCTGGACTCTGCAGAAAAGGCTCTTGGAATTTGGACAGAGAAGGGTCAGTAAGGTGATGGGGCGACCCATCTTGGAGCCCTTTACAGGGATTAATTTATTAGGAGAAGTACGTGGACTGCACGTAAAGCCCTCAACCCCCCTCCACTCATTCACATGTGGCAAGGAACATTTAATCAGTGAACAGGATTGATATGCATCGGAGGTAATGAATTATTAAATGTTCCTGGCGGAGCTTAGCCTAATTTTGTCCACTCTGAACGTGGCGCGTTCATGAATCGAAGAAAACGACCTCGATGGCTGTGGGATTCATCTTCTCACCCGTTCCGTCAGGTCATGATACACCACCTCGGCAAAGCTTGGGCTGTAAACAAGAGGCCGGACGGACAATGTTACGTAGGGTATGTGAGTTTAATTTTAAACTCAGTAAAAATTAAAAAATATTTCAAGGAAGTCAATAAATATGGGACCACGTCGAAGTTATTCTTTTTCTCTGATTTATATGAAGGAGATGAGATATGCTACTTGCATGCAGTAGAATGCACGTCATACAAGGGAGCTGTCAATGGGACCTATTCACGTGGAGGAAACCGATTCCTTTTATGGCTCCCCTCTCTTGGATAGGGAGCTACCTCGCAGAGTTCAACTCATATGAAAGGTTCGCTATGGCTTTTTGCTGGTCCTTCATATGTCATATTGGAGCCCACGAGGTTTCTCAAGATCTTTCACATGTATCTCACAATAGTTGCTATTGGGTGGAGATCAGATGCAAAAAGAGGAAGAGCAAGGTGAGGGAGGATAAGTCTTATCCATGAGTAGAGGGTGTAGGTCGCCCCTTAAACACTTTTTCGTTGTGCCTCTGGCGGAGGTGAATGGGTTGGTTGAGTCAGCCAAGTCAGACAGTTAAACTAGTAAACCTAGCTTGGTTAACCAGAGTTTAACTCAATTTGTATAAGGTCTCAAAATTTGTCTAAATGCTCAAATTTTAGTGACAATGAACCCATATATTTATTCATATCATATGATTGTAGTTTTTTACAAAAAAAAAAAAAAAAACAATGGTACTTAGTTATTTGGGTACAAAGAGTCGATCCAAATACAGTGGATTGTTAAAACTTAGAATTCCATGATGTATAATCAAAGTAGAAGAGGATTAAGGGGTGATAAGAAGAAGAAGACTTGTGGAGGAGAGAAGGTTTTAGGAGGGGAAGAGGATGAGTGACGGATTTGGAGAAAAGAGGAAGAAGAATAGGGTTTGGATTTAGTCCAAATCCTCCCCCTTAAGCTCTATTTGTAAATGATAAAAAATACTAATTTTACAATTATGCCCTTCACCCTAGTAAGAGTGAAGAAGAGACAAAAAACATAAACTAAATATATTAATGACACTCCTCAAGTTTGGAGGTAATGGCAGTGATTCCAACTTGAAACAAATAACATAGATGTAGTAATAACTTCCCCCATCATGGTGTCCCAAAGATAAGTACAAAACCGGGCACATACTCTCAAAGGGTAGAAATAAGTGATAAAATAGAAGTCGAAACCAACATAAAATGATTTCGAACAAATATAGTGATAATAATCACTAAACAGGGTAGTGTCTATCGTTCACAAGACGACGATAAAAGAGTACCAATAAAAAAGTCTCAATGGATCTAAAAACACCCATAAATATAAAATGGACCAACCAAAGCAACACACAAAAAAAGGTTGGCCAAAGGAGGTAAGTGAAAGTTAAATAAAAGATACTAGGAGCAAGGCCACCAAATAATAAAAGAGTAATGGGTAATGAACGGAAAATAAGGTAAAAAAATCAGGGCCATCATGTGCTTCATTTGTTGAAGTAATTCAAATTCTTCATCATATGAACCAATGTTGACAACAATCAGCAAATAATGAACCCAAAAGAAGCAACCGAGGAGTTCTTCTTCAATAATAATCTCTCAATCAAATAGACACAATAGCAACTACGGTAATGAAGCAATGCCCAAATAACACGTACCAAATATGTAGTTGTATAATAGTGGATAATTGGTGAATAATGAAAGTTCTTAAGAGTAATGAGGACACATGAAATAATCCGTAGTGAATCTATCCTTGAATAAGAAAGATGTGCACCAAAATAATAAGTTGGAACCGAGTAATCAGTTGCCTTTAAGTTGAACCAAGTATAGTTAATCTTCTAAAAAAGAATAACTGAACTGAGTGCTACTGGTTCCGAGAGCAGCTGCAAGGTCTTCTCAAAACAGAGAAGAGTGAATAAAACAATAATGGATGTTGGTTCCACGCTTACTGCATCAGTGATTAATTTAGACACCAAACTGAGAGCTAGCTATATTAAACCAACTAATTAGCAGCTAATGACATAAGTGTCATTTTTCTGAATATAGTCCACATTTAAAGATATAATTATAGAATGAAACCGATTATGAAAGGCAAGATATAAAACCAAAGGCAAAGCTTGATGATTGACCAATTATAGCTTAAAAGGATTTCACCGAGTGATAGGCTGAGTGAGGTTGCTTACTTCATAAGGGGATAAGTACACCGAGTGGTACTCCAACATGTTGTTAATATGTTGCAAGGATTTCTCATAATTAGAGAAGAAACACATGTTTTGAATCTGATCCTAGATCAAAATTTATTTACATACATACTTTTTAAATTTCAAGCATTAAATCAAGTAACTACTTTTTTGGGAAGTTGCCATAATTCAGAATAGGAACACTTCTTCTCTGTGACAAATAAATCAAGGAAAGTTTCTGAAAAAATAAGATGATCTTCTAAAGATTCTTTCCAGATATTGTTTGTTAAAAAATACAAACTTTCCAAGGTAGATCATGAGATACTTTCTTGATTTTATTGATCAATAACAACAACTCAAAAAGTGAAGCAAAAAATTCGGATCTTTGCATGCAATAGGATACCAGTATGACCTTTGGTTATTCCAATGCAAATGTCTCCTTAAATACAAATCAGATTAACATGAAGTTTTCTCCTTCTAAAACTAGAATTAAATACCTTTCATGGAAGTATAGCTTATACTCATAAAATATACTTATTTTGAGGTCAATAATCGATAGATTTCGGACTATGTAATTTGGCTGAACTGAGTACTCTTTCTTCTTTGGCCAGCATGACCATTGATTCTTCCTAGATCGACACAAATTGAAAATTGGTTGAATAGGTAAGAAACTAAACTTCCATAACTTTCTTTTTACATATAATTCTTCATATAAAGTCTCGTAATTGATGGTATAAAATAGCTCAAAAGTTGAAGCTTTTTGCTGCTGCAAAAAACTTTTCTATTGCTTGACCTTTGCTGGTTCAAATGTCGATTTATCTTCCTAGAAAAATCTGATTTCAACGAGTTTTTGGAGTTGGAAAATAGACTCAAATATATTTCCAACGGCATATATTTTGCTATATAAAACATACGGTAAGAGAGTGAAACAACCAATGAAAAATGGGAATTTTAAAAAAATGGGTAAGTAAAAATGAGAAACTCCTATTTTTATTTTTCTTTTTCTTTTTCTTCTTCTTCCTCCCCTTCTTCTCCTATTCTTATCCTTTTCCATCTCAAATCTTTTCCCGCTCCAAACTTAGGATTCCATGATGTATAATCAAAGTAGAAGAGGATTAAGAGGTGATAAGAAAAAGAAGAAGACTTGTGGAGAGAAGGTTTACGAGGATGTTGATTTTCAGGACTCCATGGATTTAGCTCATAGAGAAAAAGGGAGAGAAACCCATTGGGAGAAAACTGGAGGAAGAAGGGTTATGGACTTGATTTTCCTAACCCTTCCCGTGAAGCTCTATTTATAGATTTATGAAACTTCTGCTGTACAATAATACCCCTGGACTTAGGGTTTAGGGTTTTAACCCTGGAACTTAATTACATCAATGCCATCTCTATGAGATGACCCTTTATTTACCATCCTGCCATCATTATATGTGGGCTTATGGGCCTCTCTTTGATTTGTGGGCCTTGAGTCCGTCTTCTATATCTTTTGGTTGCATGGGTCTTCCTTGGTCTTATGGGCTTGGGCCCATCTTCTAATACACTTGGATATGTGGGGCTTCCTTGGTTATGTGGGTTTGGGCCCTATCTTTTAACAGAGGAGAAGAAGAAGAGCGAATTTGGAGAAGGAGAAAGAGGCTAGAGAACTAGGTGTTGGAAGATGGACTCAAGCCCACAAGCTCAAGGCAAGAAACTCACACGTCAAAGGAGTTGCATATGTGTGAAATATGATACTTCACTTAAAGATGGCATAGAGGTGTAAAAATGTGTTCTTTTTGTCTTTTATTTCATCAAGTTGTAGCCCTAAGGGCATTGTAAAGACTATAAATAAAGACATTGGCTAAGAGGTAGAGTATTGAAGCACTCTCCTCTCTTTTCACAAATTCGTCCAGCCCGCATTTTCTCTTTGACGCAAACCTCTTATCCCTTAATCCAAACTCTCTCATTCCACGCCCTTCTTCTTCTCTTCTCCTTTTCTCTTCTTCTTCTTCTTCTTCCTCATTGATCTAAAGTTCCTTTCATGAGATCCTAAATTCTACATGGTATCAGAGCAAGGAGTTTAGGATCCCTATTGATGAAGTTATTATGGAATTTATTCAAGAAGTTGTAAAAGAAGGAGTTCAGTCATGAAGAGATAAGTTCATTCTCTTCTTACTTACATTTTGTTTCCTTTCCTTATTTACATACTCCTCTTTACTGTTTGTCTACTTCTTGAACTTTGAATCACATTAAGTCAAGATAAATCTTTATAGGTTGTGAAGATTTATTTTTATGACTAAATTGATGTTATAATCTTGATCTTCTTGTAAATCAATTACATGTGTGATCAAGATCATTTGTTGTTTGTGTCTTATTAAGATTGATGGTTGAGATTCAATTACCTTTATGTAACTTGGATCAATCTCATTTGAGGTAGAATTCAGTACATGTTGTTGTTACTTCTCCTCCTTAATGTTGCTCATGGGTTTGTGTTATGTTGTTGGATGCCCATTATATGTTTGGTGAAATTCCAGCAGTCATTTACCCTTTGTGGTTTCTTTTGAACTTCAACAATTGAATTTTTTTTACGTTGAAGTATCCCATGAGCTGAAGATAAATTTCTTCTAAGTATCTTGATTTGCCTTTAAATTGTCTCTAAATATTTTTTCTCTCTTGGTTTGTGTTGGAGTTTGGATTAAGTCCTAATTAGTTGCATCTATCTTCTCCTCTTTGTTTTTAAGAATACAAGAGGAATTGAGGGATGGCTGGATTTTATTCTCACTTGCTAAAGGCACAAATTTGTTGTTAATTTGGTGCTTGCTCTCGTGAAGGCAATTGGTGTCTTGTTCTCTATTTTTGGTGACTGACTTGGTCCATGGGTTCTTCAAAGTTAATTGTTATTTGAAGAAGGCCCCTTCCCTTGACCTCCACATTTGACTTGCCTCATCATGGAGAGTGGACACAACAGTAATAAGAGGGATATACACCGTATTACTACGATTCTACTAAGAGGTCTCTCCAATTACCTAAGCTGGTCGCAATCGGTCCGGAAGGTTCTTATGACTCGTGACCTCTTAAGCCACGTTATTAAATTTCCTCTTCCGATTGATGAAGAAGATGAGACCTACCACAAGTGGGTTAAAAATGATAACATGGTGAGGAGTTGTCTTATCAATAGTATGGAAGAGCATGTGGCCAACAATGTGGTTCACTTGGAAACTGCCACGGACATATGGGACACTTGTGCTAAGCTTTACTCAAGTATTGTCTCATTACAAAAAGTATATGATGTTTTATAAAATATGCTGCATACTAAATAAGGAGATAATATTCACGAATTTTTGGCCCGATTTTGGGGCCTTCTCCAGGAATGGAAAATAGCTCTACCATACTCCACTGATATTGCCATTCAAGAATGACAACGAGAAGCCTTGGCAACAATTATTTGCTTATCGAATATTAAACCTTACCTTGAGGTTGCAAAAACTCAGCTTCTAAGTTATTTCGATCTTCCATCCTTCGATGACATTAGTGCTACATTACTTCGGATACCTGATCCATCCCCTCCTCCTATTTATGCCCCATCGGCAATGTTCTACGGCAATTGGGGTACATCTTCATCATACCGAAGACGGGGCAGAAATATGAGAGGGGGTAGAACTATGAGAGGGGCTAAAAATAGAGGTGGTCGAATTGGTCCGAATAATTCCAGTACTGAGCCTCGACTATGCATTTATTGTGGTGGTTAGAACCACCTTGTGGCAACATACTGGAAACTTCATGGCAAGCCTGATTGGGCCACGGCTATCCCTGTCTCTGTTAGCGTTGAGAAACATAAAGATAAGGTTGGATCATCCTTCGAAAATGTGACTCTTATTGCTGAAGACTGTGTTGCATTTCATAAAATGAAGTCCTTCATGGAATCCTCTATTCCTCCATCATCTACTGCTGCTACTACAATTGCCTAAGGTATGCGTTATTCCTTTTCCTCTTAGATCATCGACTCCGGGGCCTTCGAACATCTATCAGGTAACAAACACTTATTGTAGTCCTTATCTCCTTGTTGTCCTCATAAATTCGTTACTATTGCTAATGGTCCCCAAACCAAGGTCCTTGGCAAAGGTTCTGTTATGGACTCAATAGCACACCGAGTCACTTAGAGGAGGAGACAATGACTCAATGACTCAATGAGTCATTGTCTTTTATTTTCATTATTTATGTTGCCTTAGTTTCAATTTTATTGATTATGTAATAAGACTTGAATGTAGGGGTATAGTTGGGTTTTATAACCCTAACCAATCTTGACGTGAATTACCCTATTTAAGGGGTAAGGAAGCAGAATTAAAGTAATTTCAGATTTAGAGTAACTTAGGGTAATTAGGTTCTTGCTCTCTGGTTGTTTGGTGAATACATTGGGGGGTATCTAAGGTGATCGTGAGAGAAGGAAGAAGAGGAATTACCTTTCTCTTCTGAGCTGCAAGAGAAGACTATCTCTTTCACGGAAATTCCAAAAAGGGAGAAGGGTTGGGGTGAATCTAACCAGGAAGGAGGACAAATTCTGGTTGCTGGATTGGTGTTGACATAAAGAGGTAATTCTTAATCTTGTTCCAAGTATTGAAGATTAGAATTCTGTTTCTTTTTACATAAGGTACCAGTATTGCATGGTAGAGGAAACCCTACCTTGACGTGAGTCATAAGAAAGGGGGTTCCACGTTGGGGCCTCAAGGAGCTCCATTAATTCTCTGGTTTCATCCATAATTAAGAAAAGGAAACTCCTTTTCAAGGGAAACAAATTCAGCAAAGAGAACAGGTTGTTCTTGGGTCATTACAGCGAGTCAAACCTCTTAATGTGCTGGATTCATCTATACCTCGTCGAGTTACTATATCCATGGCTAGGGACCATAACAACTTGGTATCAGAGCAGGGTAACACGGCAGAGATGAACACCAATAAATTGTTGGAAGCAATCCTCCAAGGCCAGGCAGAGAATGATAGAAAATTTGCTAGATTGGAGGAGAGGTTCTCTAATATTGATCTCGGTATGGAGACCTTGAATGGAAAGATGGTTAGCATGGAGACTGGTATAACTATTGGAAGGAAAACAATTCCAGAGCAAAGAGGAGGGGACCATTCGTATAACAGAGGGGGAGATGATTTTAATGGGCACACGAGTTTCTCTGGCCAGCAAGGACACTTCAACCCAGGGGGACACTTCAACCAAGGGGGAGGTACTGTTCCTAGGTATACTAAACTTGAATTCCCAACTTATAATGGGTCAGAAGATCCTTTCATCTGGTTGTATCGGTGTGAAATATTTTTTACCCATCAAAGAATTGCATCTTATGATAAAGTCCAGTTGGCTGTCTTCCACTTACTGGGGGAAGCACAACTCTGGTTTCAGCAAGTTGAGGTTGATAGAGAGGTGATCGATTGGGATGTGTTTAAGAATTTATGTTCTCTCCGTTTTGGTCCTTCTGCTTACAGTAACCCTTTGGGGGATTTGGTTTTGTTACGCCAAACTGGCTTAGTGGAGCAATATCAACAACAGTTCCAGGAAAAATTAGCCAGAGCACGTAGTATGGTACATGGGGACCAGCAAGTGGCGCTATTTACAGCAAGCCTTACTGAATCTATGCACCTATTAACTTATCCAACGCTATGAATATAGCCCGTGCTTTAGAAATTCGATAAAAGGTCCAGCACAGACGACCCCCATGGTCAGGGGAGAGGACCACTTCCTCCACCTGGCAGGGCCAACACACTTATCCTCAGGGGGTTCAATCAACAATACCTCCTCCACGCCACATTCTGAGTAATTCTTTGTCCGGGGATACGCGAGCATGCAGTCATCCACCTCAGTACATAAATAAATTGACAAGTACTGAGATGGCGGAAAGGAGGTCTAAAAATCTGTGTTACAACTGTGATGAATAGTTTTGGGCTGGTCATCAGTGCAAAAGGTTGTTTTGGCTTAAAGTGGATGAACTCGATGATCCAGATGATACAGACGAGAGGGTAGAGGACGGGCCACCAAAAATATCTTTGCATGCCATTACTGGGTAGAAATCGCCCAAAACCATGAAGTCAGAGCTCAGGTCTTCAATCGGGAACTCGTGGGACTAGTGGATTTAGGGAGTACCCACAATTTTCTTAGCTTAAATGTGGCTCAGCACCTGCAGTTAAAAATTCTTCCACATCCGACAGCCACAGTCTCAGTGGCCAATGGGGAGAAGGTTCCTAGCTACGGTATCAGTAAGGCGGTAAATTTTTCTATTGGCACCACTTTATTTCATGCTGAATTTTTTGTTATTCCTCTGGCTGGGTTTGATATGGTGTTGGGGATTAAATGGTTGCAAACATTGGGACCCATTCTGTGGGACTTTTCGGTGTTAACAATGAGTTTTGACTGAAGCGGTAGCCAAGTACTCTTACATGGAAGTCATGTGGACAACCAGTAGCACATTCATTCTCTGACAGCCCATGACACACTATACCGCACTATGGCTCCCTCCCTTGAGACACTGTGATCACCGGATATGTTTGAAACCAAATTCTGATATAGTTGTTGTTCGACCGTATCGGTATCCTCACCTACATAAAGATGAGATCGAGAGACAGTGCCAGGCGATGTTACACCAGGGACTTATTCGCAGCAGCAGATCCCCATTCTCGTCACCCGTCTTGCTCTTGAAGAAACATGATGGGACATGGCACTTTTGTGTTGATTATCGGGAATTGAACGCGCAGACAGTAAAAGATAAGTTTCCCATTCCGGTCGTGGAGGAGCTCCTCGATGAGTTACACGGCTCGTGGGTCTTTACCAAACTAGACTTACGGCCTGGATATCACCAGGTTCGCATGCATCCCTCTGACATTCAGAAAACAACATTCCGCACACATCACGACCATTTTGAATTTGTGGTCATGCCATTCGGGTTGTCCAATGCTCCCTCCAATTTCCAGGCACTGATGAACGAGGTATTTAGCTCTTACCTTCGGAAATTCATACTTTTTTTTTATGATATACTTATATATAGCAAGTCTCGAGAGGACCATGTAGACCATTTGAGGATTGTGTTTGATTTATTACGAGCACATCAATTGTATTTGAAGAAATCTAAATGCTCCTTTGGGGCATCTCATGTTGCATACCTTGGCCACATTATCTCACATGTGGGGGTAACGGTGGATCCCGTGAAGATTCAGGTCATTCGTGAGTGCCCTCAACATCAGTCTTGTTTAGCAGTACGTGGTTTCTTGGGTCTTGCAGGATATTTCCAAAAATTTATTCGGAATTACGGTCCTTTGGCAGTACCTTTAACAAACCTCCTAAAAAAGAATTCCTTTCAATGGAACGAGGATGCCACACAGGCCTTTAAGGCGCTTAAAGGTGCTCTGGCCTCTACACCTGTCTTACAGCTCCCGAATTTTGACGACTTATTTGTGGTGGAATGTGATGCTTCGGGTGGGGGCATTGGGGCTGTGTTACATCAACACTCACACCCAATTGCTTATTTCAGTCGACAGTTGGCAGCTCGTTATCAGAACTTAGCAGTTTATGAACGTGAGTTAATCAGGTTGGCCAAGGTGGTCCAGCACTGGAGGCCTTACTTATGGGGTTGTACTTTTCTCATCCATACGGATCATTATAGTTTCAAGTTCTTACTTGAGTAGCGCCTCACTTCTTCGCCACAGCAGCATTGAATCAGTATGTTGATGGGCTTTGATTTCTCGGTTGAGTATCGTGCGGGGATATTAAACAGGGCAGCGGATGCCTTGTTTCGGCGTTTTGAACACCAAAAGCTCATATATGCGGTCAACCAACCTCATTTCCTCATTGTGGACATGGTGCGGTATGCACATGGCACCCTTCTAGAACTACAGGAACTGCAAAGACAGATTACAGAGAGTAAGATGAATTCTAAGTGGTCAATACAAGATTCACTTATTTGTTATAAATAGCGGATTTACATTCCTCCCAAGTCCGAGTTAATTCCAGTCGTTCTCTGGACTTATCATGATTCGACCCATGAGGGGTTATAGAAAACGTTGATGCGTATTCGTGCAGATTTATATTGGTAGGCGATGAAGACCTCCATTGCCACATATGTATCCGCATATCAGGTATGTCAATGAAAAAAAACCGAGCATTTGAGTCCAACGGGTCTTCTACAGCTTCTAGCCCTCCCTTCTCAGGTATGGGCCAATATTTCGATGGAGTTTGTGGAGGGTCTTCCCCTTTCAGTTGAGAAATCAGTTTTATTCGTGGTGGTAGATCGGTTCTCCAAGTATGGTCATTTTATTCCGATGGCTCATCCCTACACGACAGCTTGAGTGGCGCATACTTTCCTGGAGCATGTTGTTCGATTGCATGGCATCCCAGAATCTATTGTCAGTGATCGGGACGCAGTCTTCACAAGTACTTTTTGGTGGGAACTCTTTCGTCTATGTGAAACTAATTTGAAATTTTTAACAGCATACCATCCTCAGACGGATGGCCAGACCGAGGTGGTAAATCGAACCATCGAAATGTATCTCAGATGCTTTGTTGGAGATCAACCAAAACAATGGGTTCAGTGGCTACCATGGGCAGAATACTGTTACAACACTTCATTCCACTCAGCCTTGTAATCCTCTCCTTTCAGGGTTCTTTATGGGAGGGATCCCCCACGGCTTCTCTCTTATACTAGAGGCTCCACCCATGTGGATGCCATTGATGAGGCGCTCATGGATCGAGATCAGCTATTGAAGACTATTATGGACCGTCTACTACGGGCTCAGGATCAGATGACGAGTGCATACAACAACGGACATCGGGATGTCTATTATGAGGTAGGGGACTGTGTTTGGCTTCGCTTCCGACTGTACCGGCAGCAGTCCCTCACGGGGCCATCGCGCCATAAGCTCTCCCCCAAGTACTTTGGGCCTTTCGCCATTGTGCGACGAGTAGGGTAGGTGGCGTATCAACTACAATTTCCGGACACGGTGAAGATGGATGATGTGTTTCATGTCTCACTCCTGAAACCTCTCAAGGGTTCACCGCCTACTACCCCCCCATTCCTTCCTCCAGTGGACAATGGCCACATCATTTTGATACCCTACGCAGTGTTACGGGTGCGTTTGACCAATGATCAGTGGGGCATTTTCGTGTAGTGGACCGCTTCAAACCCGGATGCAGCTACATGTGAGCGATTGCAGACCTTCAAACAGGTCTATCCATCTTATGAGCTTGAGGACAAGATCTTTCTCCAAGGGGAGACAGATATGATGGACTCAATAGCACACCGAGTCTCTCAGAGGAGGAGATAATGACTCAACGAGTCACCTACTTTTATTTTCATTATTTATGTTACCTTAGTTTCAATTTTATTGATTATGTAATAAGACTTGGATGTAGGGGTATAGTTGGGTTTTATAACCCTAACCTATCTTGACATGAATTACCCTATTTAAGGGGTAAGGAAGTAGAAATAAAGTAATTTCAGTTTTAGAGTAAATTAGGGTAATTAGGTTCTTGCTCGAGCTCCCTATTCTAGGGTTCTTGGTGTGAACTCTCTCTGGTTGTTTGGTGAATACATTGGGGGGAATAACAAAAAATTCCGCATTAAATGAAGTAAATCCAATGGAAAAAGTTACTGCCTTACTAATCCCATAGCTAGGAACCTTCTCTCCATTGGCCACTCAGATGGTGGCTATCGGATGAGAGTGTATCTGGAGCTGGAGATGTTGTGTGGTTATCAAACTCAAAAAATTGTGTGTACTCCCCGAGTCGACTAGTCCCACCAGTTCTCGGTCGATGACATGAGCTCGGACTTGCATTGTAGTAGGCGATTTCTGCCCAGTAATAGCATGCAAGGATATCTCTGGTGGTTCCTCCTCGATAATATCCTCTGGTTCCTTTGGATCCTCTGAATCCTCCATCTCAAGCCAAAATAATCGTTTACATTGGTGTCCGACCTGATACTGCTCATCGCAGTTATAACAGAGATTTTTGGACCGCCTTTCTGCCATCTCCGCACTCGTCAATTTTTTTATAAAGCTCGGTAGGGAATTACCAGGGCGGGGATCGGCTACCCGAGTCGTAGTTGGAGTGTGTCTGGATGGTGCTGCTGTAGATGCTCCCTGAGATGAATTATAGCGGCGCCCTGGCCACGTGGAGGAAGTGTTCCTCTCACTCGACCAACCCAGCTTACGTTGCTGCAACTGTTGTCGTTGTTCCATTGCTCGAGCCATATTCATGGCATGAGCTAGATCCGTGGGCATAAGGAGTTCTACCTCTAGCCGTAAATACTCATTGAGACCTGTTGTGAATAAGAAGACCTGCTGGTCAACCAATACCCTCTCTCCAGCACGAGCCAGCTTTTCCTGGAAGATTTTTTGATAGTGTTCCACCGAACCCGTTTGTCTCAATAGGACTAACTCTCCCAAGGGGTTGCTGTTGGCGGGAGGCCCAAATCTAACTGTGCATAGATTTTTAAATTCTCCCCAAGTCATTCCCGGTCTCTCTTTCTCTACTTGAGTCACCCATAACATGGCTTCATCTGTCATATGGAAAGAGGCTAGTTGCACCATTCAGTAGTCCCTTGGTTCAAAATTTTTTTTTCACATCTATGCAACCTAATTACCGGATCCACAGAACCATTGAAAGAGGGAAACTCTAACTTGGTGTACCTTGGGATTGTGCCTCCATGCTGAGGTGCTTGGACAACAGTGCACCCAGGCCTCTGCTCACCATGTCTCTCTTTTGAAGCCGCATTCCGGAGCACAGCCTACATCCACTCCATTCCTACCACCGATTGATCATGGTGAGGTTATTCTTAACCCAGCTGCGGTGTTACGTGCACGACTGACCAATGATCATTGGGAGATTCTCGTTCAGTGGACGGACACTGACCCCGACGCTGCAACATGGGAACGTGTGGACATCTTCAAACAAGTGTACCCAGCTTTTGAGCTTGAGGACAAGCTCTTTCTCCATGGGGAGGCAGATGTTGTGGACTCAATAGCACACCGAGTCACACAACGCAGAAGACAACAACAACTCACTCAATAGGATTTAATTCTTATATTTCTTTGAGTATGATTTATTTCTTATATTGTTTTAAGTAGGATTTATTTTTTATATTGTTTTAAGTAGGAGTTATTTCTAATTACTTTATATGTAAGGGCATTATGGGGAATTATTGTAACCCTAACCCTAAAACTCCCTATTTAAGGGATAGGTATGAATGAAATAGGTAAGCTTTGAGATTTTAGAATAACCTAGTCTAAATAGGTTGAGATCACCTCTTGATCTCGAGTTTAGGGTTTACTCCAAAAATCCAACCTATCCTTCACCCTCCATTGCCATCCATCTTCACCCAAATTCATCCACCATCATCCCTACTAAGAAAAGGAGCTTCCTGCCCCTTTTCCGAGCCCAAAGAGGAGGTCTATCCTCCTTCTCGGCAGTAGCAGCAAGAGAGGCCCAATTCCTCCCTTACCTAGCAGCAAAGTGAGGATTTTTATCCTCAAATCTTGAGCAAATCCTGGTGCAACATGGGAGCTGATCATAGCATCGAAGAAGAGGTATTAATCTATCCCAAACTCGTGTTTCAAGTTATTTAAGAAAGAAGGATTGCATTCTTAGCTAGAGCAGCAACAAAGAGGGCCAAACCCTCTTGCCGTGACTAAGAAAAGAGAGCACCTTGCTCTAGCAAGGTCAGCATTGCTGTGGGGTCTTCTACCTAGCACAACAACTCAGTAGGACCCTCAAAAGAGGATCTTTCCTCCTGGCCAAGCACTGGTTAAGGAGAAATACTCATACACAGACCCTTGACGTGAAGTGAGTAAATTCTGAGTGCTGGATTCACAAATCCCACGCCGTGTTATTCGATCCATGACCCAGGACCGTAACTACTGGTATCAGAGCGGGAACACAATGAATTATTCTATATCTCAAGAAGGAACACAAGCTCGCATGGAGAAGGTATACAATTCCGCGGACAAACTATGCAAAGAATTTAGAGAAGCACGAGCATTATATGAAATTTTCATGGAATGCTGGACAAGGGAGCCACGTGATGCTGCAAAACAGGTCACACAACCTGAATTCGCCGAGCACGATAGCCGCACAGAAGACGTAGAAGCTCTCTCGGACGAACAGAAGACTGTCTCGAGAAAGCACTCCAAAAATCCAAAATCCGATGGCGGATACACCGGAATTTCAAAAACGGAAGTGGCTCACCCTTTCCCAATGGACGCCGTGCGTATCTCCACACTGAAGCTGCAGCGGGGAGGTGATTTCCTAACAGAGGAAATCCCGAAATCGTCGGCACCGGAGGATTTTGGGATGACCAAAAATCTGAAATCGGAGGGGAATAGAAAATTCTGTCGGCGCCGTAGGCGAAATTTCCGACGGAATTTCCGCTGGGCTCTGTTCCGGGGGGCTGAGAAATAGAGGTTCTCTGTCTCGGCAATGCTCCCAGCGGCGAAGCCCCAACGGGCTTCTCGTCGCCACCGGCGAAGCAGGACAGTTCGTCGGCGCCGTAAGCAACTTTTCCGCAAGGGATCTCGATTCCGGGAGGCTGAGCAACGACGATTCACAAGTTTTCGAGACCCCTCTATCTCGGAAACTATCCAGGCGGCGAAGCCCCAACGGGCTGCGATTCGCCACCAGAACATTAGGCGAATCCGTCAGTGCCGGGAGAGAGGAAGGAGACGCTCGTCGCCGAACTTCGTCGGTGCCGTGAGGAACCGCCGGCCGCAGAGTTCGGGAGCCGAAGGAAGAAGATGACACCCGATTAAATTTTCCTAACTTAGGGAAATTTAATCGGCCCGGTCCACTGAGTCGCACGCCGGACCGGATTCCTGAATCGAGTGAACCCAGGTTAACTCAGACCGGCCCAAAAAAAAAAAATTGGCGTCCAGAAGAGGGGTCGTGCGCCGGACCAGGTTCCTGAACCGAGTCAACCCAGGTTAAGTCGGACCGGGCCAAAAAAAAAAAAAAAGGCGTCTTGAAGGGGGTCATAGCTATCGCGGATGCTACTTCGGCACTGGTGGAGAGTTGGCATACCGACACTACTTCCGCGCTTGAGGACAAGCTCGTCTTCCAAAGGGGGTGTAATGTTATGCACGCAATAACATTATTATTTTAGTTGTTTTATTTAATTTACTTTATTTTATTTCAGTTTTAGGCCATAAGGGTATTTTTGGAATTATTTATTAATAGGGATATTTTTGGAATATTTTATTCATAGGGATATTTCTATAATATTTTATTAAACCCTAACAGGGTGAACCCTATTTAAGGGGTAAGAGTAATGCGAAAAGAAAGCATTGAAGTATTAAGAATTAGGTTAAATCTAGAGTAAAGAGGCTTAGAGTTCTCCTCAACGACCTCTAGGGTTTTCAAGCTTCCCTTAGGGTTGATCTTTGATTTCGTCTTCCCCATGTCTTCCTACTACCCCTACGGTAATGCTTGAAAGATTCGTAATCCGTGGCAGACCCCAGATCCTCCCAAAGAATCCTTGTGTCAGATCCGGGACCGTAACTACTAGAGCATTGACGGAATCGCCTAATGTTCTGGTGGCGAATCGCAGCCCGTCGGGGCTTCGCCGCCTGGATAGTTTCCGAGACAGAGGGGTCTCGGAAACTTGTGAATCGTCATTGCTCAGCCTCCCGGAATCGAGATCCCTTGCGGAAAAGTTGCTTACGGCGCCGACGAACTATCCTACTTCACCGGTGGCGACGAGAAGCCCTTTGGGGCTTCGCCGCTGGGAACATTGCCGAGATAGAGAACCTCTGTTTCTCAGCCCCCCGGAACAGAGCCCAGCGGAAATTCCGTCGGGAATTTCGCCTATGGCACCGATGGAATTTTCTATTCCCCTCCGATTTCAGATTTTTGGTCATCCCAAAATCCTCCGGTGCCGACGATTTCGGGATTTCCTCTGTTAGGAAATCACCTCCCCGCTGTAGCTTCGGTGTGGAGATACGCACGGCGTCCATTGGGAAAGGGTGAGCTTCTTCCATTTTTGAAATTCCGGTGTATCCGCCGTCGGATTTTGGATTTTTGGAGAGCTTTCTCGAGACAGTCTTCTGTTCGTCCGAGAGAGCTTCTGCGTCTTCTGTGCGGCTGTCGTGCTCGGCGAATTCAGGTTGTGTGACCTGTTTTGTGGCATTGCGTGGCTCCCTTGTCCAGCATTCCATGAAAATTTCATATAATGCTCGTGCTTCTCCGAATTCTTTGCATAGTTTGTCCGCGGAATTGTATACCTTCTCCATGCGAACTTGTGTTCCTTCTTGAGTTATAGAATAATTCATTGTGTTCCCATCATGTTTCTTCACAAGTAAGACGGGTGAAGAGAACGGGGAGCGGTTGGGACGAATAAGACCCTGTTTCAACATCTCATGGCACTGACGCTCTATCTCGTCCTTCTGAAGGTGTGGGTAACGGTATGGTCGCACGACCACTACCTCAGAACCTGGTTTCAGACAGATCCTGTGGTCACAGTGCCTCATGGGAGGCAACCCCGAAGGCTCCTGGAAGAGGTCATAGAACTCCTCAACCAGACCATCACTAGTACTGTCAGGTTGATCCTGTGTTTGTAAAGTGTGTATGCGGTGGGCCCTGTCCACCTGACAGCCCTGTAAGAGCTCCCGACTTCCGGCCAAATCAAAGCTCATGGTTAAAGCCGAAAAGTCCCACAGAATGGGCCCCAATGTTTGTAACCATTTAGTGCCTAAAACCATATCAAATCCCGCTAGGGGAATAACAAAAAATTCCGCATTAAATGAAGTAAATCCAATGGAAAAAGTTACCGCTTTACTAATCCCATAGCTAGGAACCTTCTCGCCATTGGCCACTGAGACGGTGGTTGTCGGATGAGTGTGTATCTGGAGCTGGAGATGTTGTGCGGCTGTCAAACTCAGAAAATTGTGTGTACTCCCCGAGTCGACTAGTCCCACCAGTTCTCGGTCGATGACATGAGCTCGGACTTGCATTGTTGTAGGCGATTTCTGCCCAGTAATAGCATGCAAGGATATCTCTGGTGGTTCCTCCTCGATAATATCCTCTGGTTCCTTTGGATCCTCTGAATCCTCCATCTCAAGCCAAAATAATCGTTTACATTGGTGTCCGACCCGATACTGCTCATCGCAGTTATAACGGAGATTTTTGGACCGCCTTTCTGCCATCTCCGCACTCGTCAATTTTTTTATAAAGCTCGGTAGGGAATTACCAGGGCGGGGATCGGCTACCCGAGTCGTAGTCGGAGTGTGTCTGGATGGTGCTGCTATAGATGCTCCCTGAGATGAATTATAGCGGCGCCCTTGCCACGTGGAGGAAGTGTTCCTCTCACTCGACCAACCCGACTTACGTTGCTGCAACTGTTGTCGTTGTTCCATTGCTTGAGCCATATTCATGGCATGAGCTAGATCCGTGGGCATAAGGAGTTCTACCTCTAGCCGTAAATACTCATTGAGACCTGCTATGAATAAGGAGACCTGCTGGTCAACCAATACCCTCTCTCCAGTACGAGCCAACTTTTCCTGGAAGAGTTTTTGATAGTGTTCCACCGAACCCATTTGTCTCAATAGGACTAACTCTCCCAAGGGGTTGCTGTTGGCGGGAGGCTCAAATCTAACCGTGGATAGATTTTTAAATTCTCCCCAAGTCATTCCCGGTCTCTCTTTCTCTACTTGAGTCACCCATAACATGGCTTCATCTGTCATATGGAAAGAGGCTAGTTGCACCTTATCCCATTTAGTAGTCCCTTGGTTCAAAATTTTTTTTTCACATCTATGCCACCAAATTACGGGATCCACAGAACCATTGAAAGAGGGAAACTCTAACTTGGTGTACCTTGGGATTGTGCCTCCATGCTGAGGTGCTTGGACAGCAGTGCACCCAGACCACTGCTCCCCTCTTCTGTGATATGGTTGAGCAACCTCTCTCACCTCTGGACTCTGATGTCTCTCTGTCGTCAACTCCTGTAGCATGCTAATGATTCGGCTCATCTCTTCTTCCAAACCACAAACCATTCCCAACACTGGTTGTGCTGTTTCAAGGCTATCTTCTATCTTTTGTATCCTGATTTGGATTTCTTCATTGCTGATATTATCCCCCATGTTACCCTGCTCTGATACCAAATGTTAAGCACCTAGCCAATACTACCCAAAAGACCGGCCTGTTAGGAGCGGAAGACATAGGTACTTAACCCAGGACCATAACAGATCGTGAGAGGAGGAAGAAGAGGAATTACCTTTCTCTTTCGAGCTGCAAATGAAGACTATCTCTTTCACAGAAAATCCAGAAAGGGAGAAGGGTTGGTGTGAGTCTAACCAGGAAGGAGGACGAATTCTGGTTGCTGGATTGGTGTTGACGTCAAGAGGTAATTCTTAATCTTGTTCTAAGTATTGAAGATTAGAATTCTGTTTCTTTTTACGTAAGGTACTAGTATTGCATGGTAGAGGAAACCCTACCTTGGCGTGAGTCATAAGAAAGGGGGTTCCACGTTGGGGCCTCAAAGAGCTCCATTGATTCTTTGGTTTCATCCATAATTAAGAAAAGGAAACTCCTTTTCAAGGGAAAAAAAATCAGCAAAGAGAACAAGTTGTTCTTGGGTCATTACAGCGAGTCAAACCCTCTTAACATGCTATATTCATATATACCTCACCGAGTTACTAGATCCATGGCAGGGACCATAACAGGTTCCTCCTCTCTTACCTCATCTATTCCCCTTCAAGATGTTTTGTTTGTCGCTCAATTTACTTTAAATTTGCTCTCGGTTTGTCAATTAACCAAACAATTAAATTGCTCAATCACCTTCTCACCGTCTTCTTGTGTATTTCAAGATCTCACTATGAAGCAGGTGATTGGTGGCGGCCATAAAAAAGGGGCTTGTACTACTTCGCTCTTCCACCATTAGCTGCATTATCATCCACTACTTCCAATGCCCAACTTTGGCACAACCGGCTTGGTCATCTGTCTACCCCTTCACTCCGTTCTTTGCTTCCGTCCTTAAAAGAACTTTCTAATTTCAATTGCGAGGTTTGTCAATTAAGTTAACATATTAGGAGTACATATTCTCCTCGTCTTACAACTACAAGTACTGCTCCTTTTGAGCTAATACATTCTGATGTTTGGGGACCTTTATGTGTCTCAAATATTTCCTAAGTTAAATATTTTGTCATTTCTTTTTATGATTTTACTCGAGTGACTTGGTTATATTTATTTAAAGAGCGTTAAAAAATTCTTCCTTTGTTTAAAAATTTTCATGCTATGGTCTTGACACAATTTGGGAAGAAAATTCAAATCCTTAGATCTGATAATGCTAAGGAATACATGTCTAATGAATTCAAATCATTTTGTGAGAGTAATGGGCTTATTCATCAAACATCATGTGCCTATACCCCTCAAAAAAATGGTGTTGTTGAAAGGAAGAATCGTCATCTTCTTGAAGTTGCTCGGGGTCTCCTCTTCTCCATGAAAGTACCCTATTTCTATTGACCTCATGCTATACTTACGACATGCTTTCTTATTAATAGTTTACCTTCATCAGTTCTTCATCATAAAACTCCTTACTCTATGTTATTTAATGGTGAAGATCCTTTTTCTCTTCATTTGAAAGTGTTTGGATGTACTTGTTTTGTTCATGTTACATCCCCACATAAAAATAAACTTGATCCTGGTCTATGAGGTGCATTTTTTTGGGTTACTCTTGCTCCCAGGAGGTTATGTCTGTTACAATCCTACCCTTCAGAGGATGCTTATCTCTCGGGATGTGACTTTCTTTGAGGACACCTCCTTCTACTCCCATGATGCTCCTCCAAGATGGACTTTTCTTTCTACCACTCCTTGTCAGCTTGTGCCTTTCAATCTTGAAGTTAACCCAACCCCTGATGCACCGGCCGTACCTTCACCTATGGAGTTATAGGATCCACCAGAGGTAAGTCCTTCTCCTCCTATGTATGGGCTTGAATTTGATACTTGGCCTATTGCTTTAAGAAAAGAACGTCGTTCTTGTACGACGGAAAGAGCTTGATTTTGTTGAGTTTTTTTTTTTTTTTTTGGTTAGAATGGAGGGATGCGTGCCGAACATCTCTACATCTCCCCAAGCAGCATGTTGGCGCTTCCTCAAGCATGGACTGGTGTGACACAACCTTTCATGGCGGCCCCCGAATTGGCAAGGTTGCATGGGCCATACTTTGCCATCAAGGTAGCAACAACCTCAATTGGCAAGATTGCTTCCCTCGTAGAACTATCCGGGCCACAGGTGTCGTGTAATTCAGACGATCATTGAGGTAACTGAACTACACGAGGTAGCCCACTGAATACTTGTTCGTCAACACCATCATCAACAGAAAACCCATCTTTCCAAGAATCCACCAAGTTGTGCCTTCTCAACATTCTAGACAGCACAAGCTGCTGCTCACTGTCCGGAAGTAAAGCAAACACCTCACCACACGTACATTCCATGTTATTGGCGATCGCTACGCTGCTGTTGGAATCCATGTCAGATGAGATTGGTGATTAAGTTCCAAATTCAGAGGGAAGTGATGAAAGGAGACCACGATGCTGACTGCAATATGAACTATGAGCACTGTTTGCAGCAGTGCCAGAGCAGCATCACTGAAACTCTAGGCAAACGCCGCTCCAACTGTAATATTTTTTCCGTCAACAGCTAGAAAAATCTTACCCCACAGCATAACATGCAAATGCTGGTTAAGAGAACTTTCTTAAGTGATAGATGCCCTATCTGCCAACAACGTAAAATCGATGGGATGAAGACAATCTTTAGGAAGGACAACCCCTCCGCCACTGATGATTGGGTCAAAGTCAGAATTTCCTAAGTGGTGCTCAGCTGCATTATATGTGTGAGGATGTAGGTGCTGCTGGGGTGCTCTGATCTTTACTATAATATCAGCAGCAATGTTAAATATCAGCACCCTCTTGGGCTCACGGGCTCTACTAATGGGACATGCAACCATCACAAAAATTAATTGTGTTGCTGTCCCTGTCTGGCTTGAATGAGCTACCTCCTGCAGAGGAGTATCTGTGGTGCGCACCACAACATATAATTGTGCGGAAGACGTTACTGCTGCGAGTACTCCCAAAATTGTCTACACTGGTCGCAACAGTGGCACTGTTGGCAGCACTGTTTTCTGCCGTGTCAACACAGCGCCGCACACTCCTGCTATGCATTGGATGGAGTTGGAATAAAAGGTAGAACAACTTTTCTTCCAATAAACACTACTATGCTGCTGGCCTAAAGAGGGACCTATCAGTGTTCTGGTGCTCAACTTGTTTGCACAGATCTGAATAGCAGTAAGCACTGTAGCATGTCCTTGATTCCCATGAGCTATAGATGCAACTTGTGATACATTGACATGTTCTACATATTGTAGGTATTGCTCATCTTCATCACTTCGAACTGATGTTAATTTTTTCTGTGGAGTCCATTGCTGCATTGCCTCCACAGCAGAAAGTTGAAAAATTGGAAGTGGCTCTCTTGCCCACCCCAAGAGTGCTACAACAGCAGAATTTTGAAAGTGTTGAACACATTGCTGCAATGTCACAGCAACAACAACTACAGTCCAGGCTGATACTCCAACCAATCTATGAACTTCAGCCCCTGCCCTCTGCCATTTCTCGCTCATATGTTGGATGACACATGGAGCTTCTTCTGATCGATGTTCAACCAATCCAATATAAGTAGCAACAAGTCGTGAATGCCCACCCTCCAACATCTCAAGGCAAAACCGAATCACCTCTTCCTTCTGTTGCCCTTTACACAATCCTTGAACAAAAACAGTATTGCTAAAAGCATTGGAAGATACAGCAAATTTCTTCAGTTTCCTGAAAACTCCTTTTTCATCTTCAAATTTTAGTGCCATGCAGTAGTTGTCCACCACAACCATATAGATTACAATTTCAGGGATTTTACCATGGTGAGGCATTAACCCAAATAGATTCATAGTTCCTTGAATTAAACCATCGTTGCATCGACCCTCTAGCACTGCAACGACATTGGAAATGAGCCCCATTTCTGTCATTGTCCTAAAATGGTCATCAACATCTTGAGGTGATGAGTTGGGTGAAGCAGCTACAGGTAGTTCAGAGTTTTTGGTGGACTTTTGTTTGAGGAAAATTTCTGTCTTTTGGGTATTGTGTTTATCATGACCAATTGCAAGTAAATTCACCTCCGAATCTATACAAGCAGCATCCATATCATCCAAAAAATATAACACAACTTGATGAAATAGACTGTTACTGTTGGCAAAATGATCCAAAATAGCCACCTTGTTGCTGTAGTCATTCCCCAGAATAGAATATGTCCCCTGCCCTTGTGCAAAAAATTTGTTGACGGGAGACATAACTAAGGCCGTCTGCTGCTTGAATTGTAAGATGGCCATGATTCTAGAAAGATTAATTAATCACATTGGCGTTGCTGACCAGTGAACAACATCACGTTGAGTCTTTAATTTGAGCAACTCCCCAACATTAGGAGCTCCATTGGAGCATGGAAAAATAGGTTCATATGCAGGGAGCATATAGTTCCCTGTTACCAGATCTCTGTGTGCCTTGTCATCACATACTTGGTAGGCCTCTCCTGCCCCACCCAACGTTGCATAACTATGAATCAATGTATTGGACACAAAAGCTTCAAATTCAAAACCAAGATGTGTAGTGCTGGTTCCTGGTATACACGGGTCTGTGGATTTGAAGGCATGAAATTTTGCATACCATTTCCGCATAAAAATAGAGAACCTAGAGTTTCCAGAGGAAATATTCCTTTCCGCCATTCTTGCAAGCACCTTCTCTGGGGATTTGATAAACTGTGCAGAGTTGATAAACTGGTCAATCCCATCCCTTCCAAACCCACCCTGATTTGGGTAAGGGTAGGTCAATTTGGATGACAGTTCTCTGGATTTGCACTTCATCACTTCGGTGGTACCTTCCTTGAATCCAAAAAGTTTGCTACCCATGGCATGATCCTGCAAATAATCATAAGTGCCAGAAGGAACATTGTGGCTACCAGGTGCCTCTCCTCCCAATAATATACAGACAATGTTCAATTTTCGGTTTGCTTTGCAGGCTACTGGAATAAAAGAGCTCGTTCCCAAGTTGCTACAGTCTGCCGAAAGAAGGGAGGTTGTGCCCAAGTCGGTTTGCCGTGCAGAGGTCAAGAGTGGTAGTGAGAGCGAGAGACGTACCTGTTCCCGATGGTGAGCATCATCCATATGGGGCTTCTCCGTGTTGATTTTTTTCGAGGTTGAGTCAGATCGGAAAGTTTTCATCTTGTGGTTTGTGCCATGGACAACCCCTACTATTTTAGAAGCTGGATGCATAGGAGGTGGAGGTGGTGGTGGGTGAAGGAGGTGGAGGTGGAGGTGGTGGTGGACAACCCCTGCAGGTGGGTATGGTTGACGCATATGCGTTGGAGGTGGAGGTGGATGGGGAGGTTGGTGTTCGGAAGGCCGTGTGGAACTTCCTGACAGAGCAGCAATTCGTGTAAACAATTCCTCCATTCGAAGATTCATTTGCTGAAGAGCGTCTTTCATCGCCAAAACTTCAGTTTGGAGTGCGTCATCCCGATTCTGAGCTTCAATTCGATTTTCCTCAATAAGATTATGCAAATCATCAAGAGAAGAGGAATCGCCAATGGTGGTCATGTTTGATACACGTTGTTAGTTTCCCTTACCATGGATCAAGTCACCCGACAATTATCTGTAGATTCTAAATTGAATGGCGAAGAAGATGCTGGTTTAGAATTCTTAGAGAGACCAATTGCTATGAGAGAATGAGTCTTCGAAGGAGTTCAACCCTTAGACTTTGTCGGAGAGAGAATCCGATAGCAGGTCGAGTGATTAATAGATGTCGTGGGTAAATCATGTACTTTTCGGATTTAAGCGCTTGGATGGTTTTGATGTAATTTTCTTTCTTTTCATGGGCCTTGTTATTGGCATTTGTTGTGTACTCGAACCCTAGTCCTCTCTTATAAGGGGAACAAAAGCATGAATGAAATTAAGCATTGATCAAAGTAGATTAAACGAGGCCAGTCTTTTGGGTAGTATTGGCTAGGTGTTTAATATTTGGTATCAGAGCTGGCGCTACGTCCCGAGTTTGACTCCCGCATAGGGCATCTGTGTGTGTTAATCCCGGGCGTCCCGATAGCTGCATGTGATTCATCCCGGCCGACGGCTGTGTGTGTTAATCCCGGCCGCTGTGGTCGTCGGCTCGTGAAGGTGGGTGTACTGTTATGGTCCTTGGGTTAAGTACCTATGCCTTCTACTCTTAACAGGCCAATCTTTTTGGTAGTATTGGCTAGGTGCTTAACATTTGGAGATTTGATACCAGGTGTTAAGGTCCCGGATCTAACACAGTGATTCGTATGGAAGAAAAAGAGAAAGAAGAAAATCAAGCCGAAGGGAAGCTTGAAAACCCTCAACCCCCCTCCACTTTGACATATGGCAAGGAACATTTAATCAGTGAACAGGATTGATATGCATAGGTGGTAATGAATTATTAAATGTTCCTGGAGGAGCTTAGCCTAATTTTGTTCACTCTGAACGTGGCGCGTTGTGTACTGCATCATGAATCGAAGAAAACGACCTCGATGGCTGTGGGATTCAACTTCTCACCCGTTCCGTCAAGTCATGATACACCACCTCGGCAAAGCTTGGGCTGTAAACAAGAGGCCGGACGGACAATGTTACGTAGGGTATGTGAGTTTAATTTTAAACTTAGTAAAAATTAAAAGATATTTCAAGGAAGTCAATAAATATGGGACCACGTCAAAGTTATTCTTTTTCTCTGATTTATATGAAGGAGATGAGATATGCTACTTGCATGCAGTAGAATGCACGTCATACAAGGGAGCTGTCAATGAGACCTATTCACGTGGAGGCAACTGATTCCTTTTATGGCTCCCCTCTCTTGGATAGGGAGCTACCCCGCAGAGTTCGACTCATTTGAAAGGTTCGCTATGGCTTTTTGCTGGCCCTTCAAATGTCATATTGGAGCCCACGAGGTTTCTCAAGATCTTTCACATGTATCTCACAAAAGTTTCTATTGGGTGGAGATCAGATGAAAAAAGAGGAAGGGCCAGGTGAGGGAGGATAAGTCTTATCCATGAGTAGAGGGTGAAGGTCGCCCCTTACACACTTTTTCGTTGTGCCTCTGGCGGAGGTGAATGGGTTGGTCTAGTCAGCCAAGTCAGACAGTTAAACTAGTAAACCTAACTTGGTTAACCAGAATTTAACTCAATTTGTGTAAGGTCTCAAAATTTGTCTAAATGCTCAAATTTTAGTGATAAAAAACCCATATATTTATTCATATCATATGATTGAAGTTTTTTACAAAAAAAAAAAAAAAACAATGGTACTTAGTTTTTTGGGTACAAAGAGTCGATCCAAATACAGTGGATTGTTAAAACTTAGAATTCTATGATGTATAATCAAAGTAGAATAGGATTAAGGGGTGATAAGAAGAAGAAGACTTGTGGAGGAGAGAAGGTTTTAGGAGGAGAAGAGGATGAGTGACGGATTTGGAGAAAAGAGGAAGAAGAATAGGGTTATGGATTTAGTCCAAACCCTCCCCCTTAAGCTCTATTTGTAAATGATAAAAAATATTAATTTTACAATTATGCCCTTCACCCTAGTAAGAGTGAAGAAGAGACAAAAAAACATAAACTAATTATATTAATGACACTCCTCCTCAAGTTTGGAGGTAATGGCAGTGATTCCAACTTGAAACAAATAACATAGATGTAGTAATAACTTCCTCCATCATGGTGTCCCAAAGATAAATACAAAACCGGGCACATACTCTCAAAGGGTAGAAATAGGTGATAAAATAGAAGTCGAAACCAACATCAAATAATTTTGAACAAATATACTGATAATAATCCCTAAACAGGGTAGTGCCTATCATTCACAAGACGACGATAAAAGAGTACCAATAAAAAAGTCTCAATGGATTTAAAAACACCCATAAATATAAAATGGAGCAACCAAAGCAACACACAAAAAAGGGTTGGCCAAAGGAGGTAAGTGAAAGTTAAATAAAAGATACTAGGAGGAAGGCCGCCAAATAATAAAAGACTAATGGGTAATGAATGGAAAATAAGGTAAAAAAATCAGGGCCATCATGTGCTTCATTTGCTGAAGTAATTCAAATTCTTCATCATATGAACCAATGTTGACAAAAATCAGCAAATAATGAACCCAAAAGAAGCAACCGAGGAGTTCTTCTTCAATAATAATCTCTCAATCAAATAGACACAATAGCAGCTGCGGTAATGAGGCAATGCCCAAATAACACGTACCAAATATGTAGTTGTATAATAGTGGATAATTGGTGAATAATGAAAGTTCTTAAGAGTAATGAGGACACATGAAATAATACGTAGTGAATCTATCCTTGAATAAGAAAGATGTGCACCAAAATAATAAGTTGGAATCGAGTAATAAGTTGCCTTTAAGTTGAACCAAGTATAGTTAATCTTCTAAAAAAGAATAACTGAATTGAGTGCTACTGGTTCTGAGAGCAGTTGCAAGGTCTTCTCAAAACAGAGAAGAGTGAATAAAACAATAATGGATGTGGGTTCCACGCTTACTGCATCAGTGATTAATTCAGACACCAAACTGAGAACTAGCCATATTAAACCAACTAATTAGCAGCTAATGACATAAGTGTCATTTTTCTGAATATAGTCCACGCTTAAAGATATAATTATAGAATGAAACCGATTCTAAAAGGCAAGATATAAAACCAAAGGCAAAGCTTGATGATTGACCAATTATAGCTTAAAAGGATTTCACCGAGTGATAGGCTGAGTGAGGTTGCTTACTTCATAAGGGGATAAGTACACTGAGTGGTGCTCCAACATGTTGTTAATATGCTGCAAGGATTTCTCATAATTAGAGAAGAAACACATGTTTTGAATCTGATCCTAGATCAAAATTTATTTACATAGATACTTTTTAAATTTCAAGCATTATATCAAGTAACTACTTTTTTGGGAAGTTGCCATAATTCAGAATAGGAACACTTCTTCTCTGTGACAAATAAATCAAGGAAAGTTTCTGAAAAAATAAGATGATCTTCTAAAGATTCTTTCAAGATACTGTTTGTTAAAAAATACAAACTTTCCAAGGTAGATCATGAGATACTTTCTTGATTTTGTTGATCAATAACAACAACTCAAAAAGTGAAGCAAAAAATTCGGATCTTTGCATGCAATAGGATACCAGCATGACCTTTGGTTATTCCAATGCAAATATCTCCTTAAATACAAATCAGATTAACATGAAGTTTTCTCCTTCTAAAACTAGAATTAAATACCTTTCATGCAAGTATAACTTATACTCATAAAATATACTTATTTTGAGGTCAATAATCGATAGATTTCGGACTACGGAATTTGGCTGAACTGAGTACTCTTTCTTCTTTGGCCAGCATGACCATTGATTCTTCCTAGATCGACACAGATTGAAAATTGGTTGAATAGGTAAGAAAATAAACTTACATAACTTTCTTTTTATATATAATTCTCCATATAAAGTCTCGTAATTGATGGTATAAAATAGCTCAAAAGTTGAAGCTTTTTGCTGCTGCAAAAAACTTTTCTATTGCTTGACCTTTCGCTGCTTCAAATGTCGATTTATCTTCCTAGAAAAATCTGATTTCAAAGAGTTTTTGGAGTTGGAAAATAGACTCAAATATATTTCCAACGGCATATACTTTGCTATATAAAACATACGGTAAGAGAGTGAAACAACCAATGAAAAATGGGAATTTTAAAAAGATGGGTAAGTAGAAATGAGAAACTCCTATTTTTATTTTTATTTTTCTTCTTCTTCTTCCTCCCCTTCTTCTCCTATTCTTCTCCTTTTCCATCTCAAATCTTTTCCCACTCAAAACTTAGGATTCCATGATGTATAATCAAAGTAGAAGAGGATTAAGGGGTGATAAGAAGAAGAAGAAGACTTGTGGAGAGAAGGTTTACGAGGATGTTGATTTTCAGGACTCCATGGATTTAGCTCATGGAGAAAAAGGGAGAGAAACCCATTGGGAGAAAACTGGAGGAAGAAGGGTTACGGACTTGGTTTTCCTAACCTTTCCCGTGAAGCTCTATTTATAGATTTATGAAACTTCTGTTGTACAATAATACCCCTGGACTTAGGGTTTAGGGTTTTAACCCTGGAACTTTAACTTAATTACATCAATGCCATCTCTATGAGATGACCCTTTATTTACCATCCTGCCATCATTATATGTGGGCTTATGGGCCTCTCTTTGATTTGTGGGCCTTGAGTCCGTCTTCTATATCTTTTGGTTGCATGGATCTTCCTTGGTCTTATGGGCTTGGGCCCATCTTCTAATACACTTGGATATGTGGGGCTTCCTTGGTTATGTGGGCTTGGGCCCTATCTTTTAACAGAGGAGAAGAAGAAGAGCGAATTTGGAGAAGAAGAAAGAGGCTAGAGAACTAGGTGTTGGAAGATGGGCTCAAGCCCACAAGCTCAAGGCAAGAAACTCACATGTCAAAGGAGTTGCATATGTGTGAAATATGATACTTCACTTAAAGATGGCATAGAGGTGTAAATATGTGTTCTTTTTGTCTTTTATTTCATCAAGTTGTAGCCCTAAGGGTATTGTAAAGACTATAAATAAAGGCATTGGCTAAGAGGTAGTGTAATGAAGCACTCTCCTCTCTTTTCACAAATCCGTCCAGCCCGCATTTTCTCTTTGACGCAAACCTCTTATCCCTTAATCCAAACTCTCTCCTTCCACATCCTTCTTCTTCTCTTCTCCTTTTCTCTTCTTCTTCTTCTTCTTACTCATTGATCTAAAGTTCCTTTCATGAGATTCTAAATTCTACATGGTATCAGAGCAAGGAGTTTAGGATCCCTATTGATGAAGTTATTATGGAATTTGTTCAAGAAGTTGTAAAAGGAGTTCAGTCATGAAGAGATAAGTTCATTCTCTTCTTACTTACATTTTGTTTCCTTTCCTTATTTACATACTCCTCTTTACTGTTTTTCTACTTCTTGAACTTTGAATCACATTAAGTCAAGATAAATCTTTATATGTTGTGAAGATTTAATTTTATGACTAAATTGATGTTATAATCTTGATCTTCTTGTAAATCAATTACATGTGTGATCAAGATCATTTGCTGTTTGTGTCTTATTAAGATTGATGGTTGAGATTCAATTACCTTTATGTAACTTGGATCAATCTCATTTGAGGTAGAATACAGCACATGTTGTTGTTACTTCTTCTACTTAATGTTGCTCATGGGTTTGTGTTATGTTGTTGGATGCCCATTATATGTTTGGTGAAATTCCAGCAGTCATTTACCCTTTGTGGTTTCTTTTGAACTTCAACAATTGAATTTTTTTTACGTTGAAGTATCCCATGAGCTGAAGATAAATTTCTTCTAAGTATCTTGATTTGCCTTTAAATCGTCTCTAAATATTTTTTCTCTCTTGGTTTGTGTTGGAGTTTGGATTAAGTCCTAATTAGTTGCATCTATCTTCTCCTCTTTGTTTTTAAGAATACAAGAGGAATTGAGAGATGGCTAGATTTTATTCTCACTTGCTAAAGGCACAAATTTGTTGTTAATTTGGTGCTTGCTCTCGTGAAGGCAATTGGTTTCTTGTTCTCTATTTTTGGTTACTGACATGGTCCATAGGTTCTTCAAAGTTAATTGTTATTTGAAGAAGGCCCCTTCCCTTGACCTCCACATTTGACTTGCCTCATCATGGAGAGTGGACACAACAATAATAAGAGTGATATACACCGTATTACTACGATTCCACTAAGAGGTCTCTCCAATTACATGAGCTGGTCGCAATCAGTCTGGAAGGTTCTTATGACTCGTGACCTCTTAAGCCACGTTATTAAATTTTCTCCTCCGATTGATGAAGAAGATGAGACCTACCACAAGTGGGTTAAAAATGATAACATGGTGATGAGTTGTCTCATCAATAGCATGGAAGAGCATGTGGCCAACAATGTGGTTCACTTGGAAACTGCCAAGGACATATGGGACACTTGTGCTAAGCTTTACTCAAGTATTGTCTCATTACAAAAAGTATATGATGTTTTATAAAATATGCTGCATACTAAACAAGGAGATAATATTCATGAATTTTTGGCCCGATTTTGGGGCCTTCTCCAAGAATGGAAAATAGCTCTACCATACTCCACTGATATTGCCGTTCAAGAACGACAACGAGAAGCCTTGGCAGCAATTATTTGCTTATCGAATATTAAACCTTACCTTGAGGTTGCAAAAACTCAGGTTCTAAGTTATTTCGATCTTCCATCCTTGGATGACATTTGTGCTACATTACTTCGGATACCTGATCCATCCCCTCCTCCTATTTATGCCCCATCGGCAAAGTTCTACGGCCATTGGGGTACATCTTCATCATACCGAGGACGGGGCAGAAATATGAGAGGGGGTAGAACTATGAGAGGGGCTAAAAATAGAGGTGGTCGAATTGGTCCGAATAATTCCAGTACTGAGCCTCGACTTTGCACTTATTGTGGTGGTTAGAACCACCTTGTGGCAACATACTGGAAACTTCATGGCAAGCCTGATTGGGCCACGGCTATCCCTGTCTCTATTAGCGTTGAGAAACATGAAGGTAAGGTTGGATCATCCTCCGAAAATGTGACTCTTACTACTGAAGACTGAGTTGAATTTTATAAAATGAAGTCCTTCATGGAATCCTCTATTCCTCCATCATCTACTGCTGCTACTACTATTGCCTAAGGTATGCGTTATTCCTCTTCCTCTTAGATCATCGACTCCGGGGCCTCCGAACATCTATCAGGTAACAAACACTTATTGTAGTCCTTATCTCCTTGTTGTCCTCAGAAATTCGTTACTATTGCTAATGGTACCCAAACCAAGGTCCTTGGCAAAGGTTATGTTATGGACTCAATAGCACACCGAGTCACTTAGAGGAGGAGACAATGACTCAATGAGTCATTGTCTTTTATCTTCATTATTTATGTTGCCTTAGTTTCAATTTTATTGATTATGTAATAAGAATTGAATGTAGGGGTATAGTTGGGTTTTATAACCCTAACCTATCTTGACGTGAATTACCCTATTTAAGGGGTAAGGAAACATAAATAAAGTAATTTCAGATTTAGAGTAAATTAGGGTAATTAGGTTCTTGCTTGAGCTCCCTATTCTAGGGTTCTTGGCGTGAACTCTCTCTGGTTGTTTGGTGAATACATTGGGGGGTATCTAAGGTGATTGTGAGAGGAGGAAGAAGAGGAATTAACTTTCTCTTCCGACCTGCAAGAGAAGACTATCTCTTTCATGGAAATTCCAGAAAGGGAGAAGGGTTGGGGTGAATCTAACCAGGAAGGAGGACAAATTCTGGTTGCTGGATTGGTGTTGACATAAAGAGGTAATTCTTAATCTTGTTCCAAGTATTGAAGATTAGAATTCTGTTTCTTTTTACATAAGGTACTAGTATTGCATTGTAGAGGAAACCCTACCTTGACGTGAGTCATAAGAAAGGGGGTTCCACGTTGGGGCCTCAAGGAGCTCCATTGATTCTCTGGTTTCATCCATAATTAAGAAAAGGAAACTCCTTTTCAAGGGAAACAAATTCAGCAAAGAGAACAGGTTGTTCTTGGGTCATTACAGCGAGTCAAACCCTCTTAATGTGCTGGATTTATCTATACCTCACCGAGTTACTAGATCCATGGCTAGGGACTATAACAACTTGGTATCAGAGCAGGGTAACATGGCAGAGATCAACACCAATGAATTGTTGGAAGCAATCCTCCAAGGCCAGGTAGAGAATGATAGAAAATTTGCTGGATTGGAGGAGAGGTTCTCTAATATTGATCTCGGTATGGAGACCTTGAATGGAAAGATGGATAGCATGGAGACTGGTATAACTATTGGAAGGAAAACAATTCCAGAGCAAAGAGGAGGGGACCATTCGTATAACAGAGGGGGAGATGATTTTAATGGGCGCACGAGTTTCTCTGGCCAGCAAGGGCACTTCAACCAGGGGGAGGTACTGTTCCTTGGTATACTAAACTTGAATTCCCAACTTATAATGGGTCAGAAGATCCTTTGATCTGGCTGTATCGGTGTGAAATTTTTTTTACCCATCAAAGAATTGCATCTTATGATAAAGTCCAGTTGGCTGTCTTCCACTTACTAGGGGAAGCACAACTCCGGTTTCAGCAAGTTGAGGTTGATAGAGAGGTGATCGATTGGGATGTGTTTAAGAATTTATGCTCTCTCCGTTTTGGTCCTCCTGCTTACAGTAACCCTTTGGGGGATTTGGTTTTGTTATGCCAAACTGGCTCAGTGGAGCAATATCAACAACAGTTCCAGGAAAAATTAGCCAGAGCACATAGTATGGTACATGGGGACCAGCAAGTGGCGCTATTTACAGCAAGCCTTACTGAATCTATGCACCTATTGACTTATCCAACGCTATGAATATAGCCCGTGCTTTAGAAATTCGATAAAAGGTCTAGCACAGACGACCCCCATGGTCAGGGAAAGGACCACTTCCTCCACTTGGCAGGGCCGACACACTTATCCTTAGGGGGTTCAATCAACAATACCTCCTCCACGCCACACTCCGAGTAATTCTTTGTCCGGGGATATGCGAGCACGCAGTCATCCACCTCAGTACATAAAAAAATTGACAAGTGCTGAGATGGCGAAAAGGAGATCTAAAAATCTGTGTTACAACTGTGATGAACAGTTTCGGGCTGGTCATCAGTGCAAAAGGTTGTTTTGGCTTGAAGTGGATGAACTCGATGATCCAGATGATACAGACGAGAGGATAGAGGACGGGCCACCGAAAATATCTTTGCATGCCATTACTGGGCAGAAATCGCCGTAAACCATGCAAGTCAGAGCTCGGGTCTTCGATCGGGAACTCGTGGGACTAGTGGATTTAGGGAGTACCCACAATTTTCTTAGCTTAAATGCGGCTCAGCACCTGCAGTTACAAATTTTTCCACATCCGACAGCCACAGTCTTAGTGGCCAATGGGGAGAAGGTTCCTAGCTACGGTATCAGTAAGGCGGTAAATTTTTCTATTGGCACCACTTTATTTCATGCTGAATTTTTTGTTATTCCTCTGGCTAGGTTTTATATGGTGTTGGGGATTAAATGGTTGCAAACATTGGGACCCATTCTGTGGGACTTTTCGGTGTTAACAATGAGTTTTGACTGGAGCGGTAGCCAAGTACTCTTACATGGAAGTCATGTGGACAACCAGTAACACATTCATTCTCTGACAGCCCAGGATACACCATACCGCACTATGGCTCCCTCCCTTGAGACACTGTGATCACCGGATATGTTTGAAACCAAAGTCTGATGTAGTTGTTGTTTGACTATATCGGTATCCTCACCTACAGAAAGATGAGATCGAGAGACAGTGCCAGGCGATGTTACACCAGGGACTTATTCGCAGCAGCAGATCCCCATTCTCTTCACCCGTCTTGCTCTTGAAGAAACATGATGGGACATGGCACTTTTGTGTTGATTATCGGGAATTGAACGCGCAGACAGTAAAAGATAAGTTTCCCATTCCGGTCGTGGAGGAGCTCCTCAAAGAGTTACACGGCTCGTGGGTCTTTACCAAATTGGACTTATGTTCTGGATATCACCAAGTTCGCATGCATCCCTCCGACATTCAGAAAACAACATTCCGCACACATCACGACCACTTTGAATTTGTGGTCATGCCATTCGGGTTGTCCAATGCTCCCTCCAATTTCCAGGCGCTGATGAACGAGGTATTTAGCTCTTACCTTCAGAAATTCGTACTTGTTTTTTTCATGATATACTTATTTATAGCAAGTCTCGAGAGGACCATGTAGACCATTTGAGGATTGTGTTTGATTTATTACGAGCACATCAGTTGTATTTGAAGAAATCTAAATGCTCCTTTGGGGCATCTCATGTTGCATACCTTGGCCATATTATCTCACATGTGGGGGTAACGGTGGATCCCGTGAAGATTCAGGTCATTCGTGAGTGGCCTCAACCTCAGTCTTGTTCAACATTACGCGGTTTCTTGGGTCTTGAAGGATATTACCAAAATTTTTTTCGGAATTACGGTCCTTTGGGCCTTTAACAAACCTCCTAAAAAATAATTCCTTTCGATGGAACGAGGATGCCACACAGGCCTTTGAGGCGCTTAAAGGTGCTCTGGCCTCTACACCTGTCTTTCAGCTCCCAAATTTTGATGACTTATTTGTGGTGGAATGTGATGCTTTGGGTGGGGGCATTGGGGCTGTGTTACAGCAACACTCACACCCCATTGCTTATTTCAGTCGACAGTTGGCAGTTCGTTATCAGAACTTAGCTGCTTAATCGGGTTGGCCAAGGCGGTCCAACACTGGAGGCCTTACTTATGGGGTCTTACTTTTCTCATCGATACGGATCATTATAGTTTCAAGTTCTTACTTGAGTAGCGCCTCACTACTTCGCCACAACAGCATTGGATCAGTAAGTTGATGGGCTTCGATTTCTCGGTTGAGTATCGTGCGGGGATATTAAACAGGGCAGCGGATGCCTTGTCCAGGCGTTTTGAACACCAACAGCTCATATATGCGGTCAACCAGCCTCATTTCCTCATTGTGGACATGGTGCGGTATGCACATGGCACCCTTCCAGAACTACAGGAACTGCACAGACAGATTACAGAGGGTAAGATGAATTCTAAGTGGTCTATACAAGATTCACTTATTTGTTATAAATAGCGGATTTACATTCCTCCCATGTCCGAGTTAATTCCAGCCGTTCTCACGACTTATCATGATTCGACCCATGAGGGGTTACGGAAAACGTTGATGCGTATTCGTGCATATTTATATTGGCAGGCGATGAAGACCTGCATTGCCACATATGTATCCTCATGTTAGGTATGTCAATGAAAAAAAACCGAGCATTTGAGTCCAATGGGTCTTCTACAGCCTCTAGTCCTCCCTTCTCAGGTATGGGCCGATATTTCGATGGACTTTGTGGAGGGTCTTCCCCTTTCAATTGAGAAATCAGTTTTATTCGTGGTGGTAGATCGGTTCTCCAAGTATGGTCATTTTATTCCGAAGGCTCATCCCTACACGAAAGCTTGAGTGGCCCATACTTTCCTGGAGCATGTTGTTCGATTGCATGGCATCCCAGAATCTATTGTCAGTCATCGGGACGCAATCTTCACAAGTACTTTCTGGTGGGAACTCTTTCGTCTGTGTGACACTAAATTGAAATTTTTAACAGCATATCATCCTCAGACGGATGGCCAGACCGAGGTTGTTAATCGAACCTTCGAAATGTATCTCAGATGCTTTGTTGGAGATCAACCAAAACAATGGGTTCAGTGGCTACCATGGGCAGAATACTATTACAACACTTCATTCCACTCAGCCTTGTAATCCTCTCCTTTCAGGGTTCTTTATGGGAGGGATCTTCCACGGCTTCTCTCTTATACTAGAGGCTCCACCCATGTGGATGCCATTGATGAGGCGCTCATGGATCGAGATCAGGTATTGAAGACTATTATGGACCGTCTACTATGGGCTCAGGATCGGATGACGAGTGCATACAACAAGGGACATCGGGATGTCTATTATGAGGTAGGGGACTATGTTTGGCTTCGCCTCCAACTGTACCGGCAGCAGTCCCTCGCGGGGCCGTCACGCCATAAGCTCTCCCCCAAGTACTTTGGGCCTTTTGCCATTGTGCGACAAGTAGGGCAGGTGGCGTATCAACTAAAATTTTCGGACACGGTGAAGATGGATGATGTGTTTCATGTCTCACTCCTGAAACCTCTCAAGGGTTCACCGCCTACTACCCCTCCATTCCTTCCTCCAGTGGACAATGGCCACATTATTCTGACACCCTACGCGGTGTTACGGGCGCATTTGACCAATGATCAGTGGGACATTTTTCGTGCAGTGGACCGCTTCAGACCCGGATGCAGCTACATGGGAGGAATTGCAGACCTTCAAACAGGTCTATCTAGCTTATGAGCTTGAGGACAAGCTCTTTCTCCAAGGGGAGGCCGATATGATGGACTCAATAGCACACCGAGTCTCTCAGAGGAGGAGATAATGACTCAACGAGTCACCTACTTTTATTTTCATTATTTATGTTACCTTAGTTTCAATTTTATTGATTATGTAATAAGACTTGGATGTAGGGGTATAGTTGGGTTTTATAACCCTAACCTATCTTGACAAGGAAGTAGAAATAAAGTAATTTCAGATTTAGAGTAAATTAGGGTAATTAGGTTCTTGCTCGAGCTCCCTATTCTAGGGTTCTTGGTGTGAACTCTCTCTGGTTGTTTGGTGAATATATTGGGGGGTATCTAAGGTGATCGTGAGAGGAGGAAGAAGAGGAATTATCTTTCTCTTCCGAGCTGCAAGAGAAGATTATCTCTTTCACGGAAAATCCAGAAAGGGAGAAGGGTTGGTGTGAGTCTAACCAGGAAGGAGGACGAATTCTGGTTGCTGGATTGGTGTTGACGTCAAGAGGTAATTCTTATTCTTGTTCTAAGTATTGAAGATTAGAATTCTTTTTCTTTTTACGTAAGGTACTAGTATTGCATGGTAGAGGATACCCTACCTTGACGTGAGTCATAAGAAAGGGGGTTTCACATTGGGGCCTCAACGAGCTCCATTGATTCTCTGGTTTCATCCATAATTAAGAAAAGGAAACTCCTTTTCAAGGGAAAAAATTCAGCAAAGAGAACAAGTTGTTCTTGGGTCATTACAGCGAGTCAAACCCTCTTAACGTGCTGGATTCATATACACCTCACCGAGTTACTAGATCCATGGCTAGGGACCATAACAGGTTCCTCCTCTCTTACCTCATCTATTCCCCTTCAAGATGTTTTGTTTGTCCCTCAATTTACTTTAAATTTGCTCTCGGTTAGTCAATTAACCTAACAATTAAATTGCTCTATCACCTTCTCACTGTCTTCTTGTGTATTTCAAGATCTCACTATGAAGCAGGTGATTGGTGGCGGCCATGAAAAGAGGGGCTTTTACTACTTCACTCTTCCACCATTAGCTGCATTATCATCCACTACTTCTGATGCCCAACTTTGGCACAACCGGCTTGGTCATCTGTCTACCCCTTTACTCCGTTCTTTGCTTCCGTCCTTAAAAGAACTTTCTAATTTCAATTGCGAGGTTTGTCAATTAAGTTAACATATTAGGAGTACATATTCTCCTCGTCTTACAACTACAAGTACTGCTCCTTTTGAGATAATACATTCTGATGTATGGGGACCTTTATGTGTCTCAAATATTTCCTAAGTTAAATATTTTATCATTTTTTTATGATTTTACTCGAGTGACTTGGTTATATTTATTTAAAGAGCGTTAAAAAATTCTTCCTTTGTTTAAAAATTTTCATGCTATGGTCTTGACACAATTTGGGAAGAAAATTCAAATCCTTAGATCTGATAATGCTAAGGAATACATGTCTAATGAAGTCAAATCATTTTGTGAGAGTAATGGGCTTATTCATCAAACATCATGTGCCTATACCCCTCAAAAAAATGGTGTTGTTGAAAGGAAGAATCGTCATCTTCTTGAAGTTGCTTGGGGTCTCCTCTTCTCCATGAAGGTACCCTATTTCTATTGACCTCATGCTATACTTACGACATGCTTTCTTAGTAATAGGTTACCTTCATCAGTTCTTCATCATAAAACTCCTTACTCTATGTTATTTAGTGGTGAAGATCCTTTTTTCTTTTCATTTGAAAGTGTTTGGATGTACTTGTTTTGTTCATGTTACATCCCCACATAAAAATAAACTTGATCCTCGGTCTATGAGGTGCATTTTTTTGGGTTACTCTCGCTCCCAGAAGGTTATGTCTGTTACAATCCTACTCTTCAGAGGATGCATATCTCTCAGGATGTGACTTTCTTTGAGGACACCTCCTACTCCCATGATGCTCCTCCAGGATGGACTTTTCTTTCTACCACTCCTTGTCTGCTTGTGCCTTTCAATCTTGAAGTTAACCCAATCCCTGATGCACCGGCCGTACCTTCACCTATGGAGTTGTAGGATCCACCAGAGGTAAGTCCTTCTCCTCCTATGTATGGGCCTGAATTTGATACTCGGCCTATTGCTTTAAGAAAGGAACGTCGTTCTTGTACTACTTCTCATCCAATCTCAAATTTTATGTCTCACCATCGCTTGTCTTCCGAGTGTTTTTAGTTCCTTGCGTCTCTTTCTTCTACTTCCATTCCACAGTCATATCAGGAGGCTCTGAAGTATCCAGGATGGAAGACAACTATGGATGAAGAAATGCATGCCTTATACGAAAATCAAACCTGGTCCTTAACATCAGTCCCAAAAGGTAAAAGACCGGTTGGTTGTAGATTTTTTGGTAAAACATAATCCAGATGGATATGTTGCTCATCTTAAAGCTTGACTCGTTGCTAAGGGCTATACTCAGTGCAAAGGGATAGATTATGAGGAGACCTTCTCTCCTGTTGCAAAATTGAATTCGGTACGCATCATCTTTTCTATTACTGCTAACTCCTCATGGCCCGTCTATCAATTGGATGTTAAAATTGCCTTTTTAAATGGTGATATAATTGAGAAAATTTATATGGTTCAACCACCTGGTTATGTGGTTGAGGGGGAGTCAGTATGCCGGTAAAAAAATATTTATATGGGCTTAAGTAGTCCCCTCGGGCTTGGTTTGATAAATTTAGTCAAACACTTCTACGGTTTGGTTTTCATCGGTGTTCGGTTGATAATTCCGTATATTATAAAGATACAGACAAAGGGAAAATATTATTGGCCGTATATGTTGATAATATTATCTTAACCGGTGATGATGCACTGAGCATACAAGAGGTGAAGAAGATGATATGTCAGGAATTCAAGACTAAGGATCTTGGTATGCTTAAATATTTTTTGGGTATAAAAGTTCTTCAATCCAAACATGGGATAATATTGTCTCAGAGGAAATATGTCTTGGATCTCCTTGAAGAAACATGAATGAAGGGTTGTTGACCAGTTGACACACCTATGGATACAAATCTAAAATTATGTGCCACAAATGAAGAAGATATTGATATTGGCAAATATCAAAGACTCGTGGGAAAACTGACTTATCTCACGGTAACTAGGCCAGACATATCATATGCTATAAGTATGGTGAGTCAATTCATGTACAAACCACAAATTACCCACTGGCAGGCTTTAGAGAGAATATTACGATACCTAAAAGGAGCTCTAGGAAGAGGATTGATGTATAAAAAACATGGGCACTTCAACATAAAAGGCTTCTCAGATGTAGATTGGGTTGGATCACCTGATGATAGAAAATCTACATCAGGATATTGTACTCTGGTTGGAGGAATGGTTACATAGAAAAGTAAGAAGCAAAATGTGGTTGCAAGATCTAGCGTCGAGGCAGAATACAGAGCTATGGTCCATACCGTTAGTGAACTCTTATGGGTTAGGACCCTTCTTACCGAATTAGGTTTTTATAAAAAAAGGGTTCATGGGTCTGAATTGTGATAATCAAGCAACCATTCATATTACTTCAAATCCAGTTTTTCATGAAAGAACTAAACATATTGAGGTGGATTGTCATTTTATACGAGAGAAGTTTCAAGCAGGAATAATCTCTCTCAAACACGTGTCATCTCAAGAGCATGTAGAGCATGTAGCTGATATTTTCACTAAACCCGTTACATCTAAAATCCTATCGTTTATATGTGGCAAGCTGGGTATATATGATATCTTTTCTCCTCCAGCTTGAGGGGGAGTGTTGGAAGATGGGCTCATGCCCACAAGCTCAAGGCAAGAAACTCACACGTCAAAGGAGTTGCATATGTGTGAAATATGATACTTCACTTAAAGATGGCATAGACGTGTAAATATGTATTTTTTTATGTCTTTTATTTCATCAAGTTGTAGCCCTAAGGGCATTGTAAAGACTATAAATAAAGGCATTGGCTAAGAGGTAGAGTATTGAAGCACTCTCCTCTCTTTCCAAAAATTCATCCAACCTTCATTTTCTCTTTGACACAACCCTCTTCTCCCTTAATCCAAACTCTCTCCTTCCACGTCCTTCTTCTTCTCCTCTCCTTCTCTCTTCTTCTTCTTCTTCCTCATTGATCTAAAGTTCCTTTCATGAGATCCTAAATTCTACAGTAGGGTTGTGGAATTAATCCAAACCCTCCTCTTTAAGCTTTATTTATAAATGATAAAAATACCAATATTATAATTATACCCTTCACCCTAGTTAGAGTAAAGAAGAGACAAAAAATATAAACTAATTACATTAATGATACTCAAACATATTCATATCTTCTAACATGGATCAATATGAGAAATAAGAATTCTACCCACAACATAGTGGGCTTTGAACAAAATATGAGTTGTCCCTTTCTCTTAGAAAAGTTGAAGTATTCAGAGTATAGAAGCCTACAGGGAGTCTACCCTGTAGGCACGAGTGGAGCCCATTAAACAAGAAAAACAAAATCAATGAGGCAAAACATCAAGAAACAAAAAGTTTTGAAACCAAAGAGGAGTCGACCCCTCATGAAGTGAAGAGAATCTATGAAGTGCAAAATGTCTAAAGGATTTGACCCACTCAACTAAAAAGAAAGAAGAAAGGAGTTACCCCAAGAACAACAAACTTTTGAATAAAAAAATTAGTCAACCCCATCTAAGCAGATAAGCATGAGTTAACCCGTTAACGGATTTGACTACACTTACATACTGAATCAGGCTAGAACTTTGCATAGTCAAATCCCCATATAGGTGTCAACCCTCTATTACAAAAAATCATATTTTCAAAGCCCAAATCTGGAAACTATAGGACTCCATAATGTGTAAGTGGTAGACCAACATCTTCAACAGCAAGCAAAAAAAAAAAAGAAAAAAAAAGGAATTTATTGTACATTTTTTCATAATTTTGGAGTTGATTTTCACTTATTTTAGCTAAATGTTGATTGTCAAGACTCCATGGATTAGGTCATGGAGAAAAGGAGAGACGACATGTTGGGGAGAAAACATGAGGAAGAAAGAGGTTATGAACTTGTGTTCTAACCTTTCCCCTGAAGCCCAATTTATAGATGAATAAAATTATAATATTATAATTATTGAAGAGAATATATGAAAGCCTCTTACATGAGTCTCACAGTAAGCAGTCTCACAGAGCTAGAATTAATATGGTGGAGTCTTACAAGAGTCTCACAAAAGGTGGTCTCATAGGAGACTCTCAGTTTAAAATTTTTTTAGTTATGTTACTCTTCTATTTATGTTGAGTTATTTAATTATACTAGGACTCATCTATAAGTGTTAGAGTTTGGGTGTAATTGGGACAAAACTAGTTTAATTTATAATTGGACTCTAGTACTTTCCTCTATTATAAATAGGGTTCATGTACTCTAATTACAAAAAAGTCAATGAAGTTTTTCTCTTTTTCATAAATTCAACATGGTAGCAGAGCAGGTTATATGAGTTGACTCGGTCAACCCACAGAGATAATGTGATCATTTTCTCTAGTAGTTTAGGTTCATATCTATTTTTTCTCTTTTTAGTACCTATGCCCGTAGTTTGCTTTACTTTTTCAACTCTACATTGAGCTTTTAATATTGCATATTATATATTGATGGAGTTGTATTTTGAGAATCATCTTCTTCTCTATTTTGTTTACTACTGCTCTATGGATGACTACTTGGTGGATGATCAAAATGATGATCAATCTATCATATTTTTTACTTTATCTTTGTTGTCCTGGCATTTTGGTTTATGGATTTGGTTTCTAGTAACTTTATGTATCTTGAATTTAATATGCCAGGAAGAGAGTCTCTATTTTTTTGCTTCAGTTACTGTTATTAATTGGAATTCTTTGCTATCTTTTGATTGCTATCTTTCAAAGATAGAATCGTATTTTCCCGCTGTTGAAATCTTCAAGCTGGTTTACTAAGCTGGTTCTGATCCCGCGTTGTTCGAGAGCCAGTGTTGCGGGGAAGATGATGGCATATTTCCCGATTATCACAACTGTCTTGGTTTGATTCTTCGCTGTTGTTAGTTTATTTTCAGAAGATCATCCTAGATCAACTCTATCTAGCTGTCATCATGCTATATTAAAACCCCGAAAGCCATAACCATCAAGGCTTCCACAAAGAATCCGAATATGGGAGGAAGATAACAGATTGGCGTCGACACCAGATACTGCATCTAGAGTTATTTTTCGTTGCTGGTTTCGAAAACGTTTGCTGGTTTGAATCGGTCCGACGCAACTATCTTTGGTTAAAAAACCTCTGCTGATCCATTGTTGATCATTTGAAATTGTCTTTGCTGGCTCACGCATCATGGGGTGGAAGGAGACGTTGATTAAGCCTAGTTCGTCGTATTTCCAGTATTGTGAGATTTTTTCTCCACTGCTGTTGCCGATTGATTTCCAGAAACTCCTATGGTCTCCTCTGGTCATTTTCTTGCTGATTACTCTGTAGGATCTGCTAAATAAGATCTTATTTCTATCGTTGTTGCTATTTTTTTGGAAATTGCATTGTTGTCATCTTATGCTTTGTCTGATTGTTATTGAAACTTCCAATTCTTTGCAAATCAGTATCATTGCTGTTGCTGCCTCTTTGGGATTTTTACTGCTATCTTCAGAAATATTACGACAGACAATTCAAAAACTCCTCCTTCACCGGGTTGTCTTTTTGCTGGCGTTAGATTATGGATATGTTTCTTATTTTGGAAAAATTATTCGCCATTACTATTACTGCTTAACTCCTGATTTCTGGAAGTTATTTGTGGGCCTTTCCATACCGAGTTCATCACCATCTTTAGAGGAAGATGACTGTTATGGTCCCTAGCCATGGATCTAGTAATTCGGCGAGATACTGATGAATCCAACACGTTACAAGGTTTTTAAACACTGTAAGGAACCAAGAATCTCGTCTCCAACCATTGTTCACTCAGGTAAGTTGAAAACAGAATCCCTTTTGTCTAACGTATGGATTTAACCACTATTCACGTAGATAAATTAAAACAGAATTCTAACCTGCTGTACTTAGGAATATAGAGTCTCAAGTTACCTCTTTGAATGAATTCGGAACTCCTCCTCAGCCCAGAATTCGGAACTCCTCCTCTACCTAGATTCGGAACTCCTCCTCAGTCCAAAATTTGGAACTCCTCTGCCCAGAATTTGAAACTCTTCCTCAGCCCAGATTCGGAACTCCTCCTCTGCCCAGAATCCGGAACTCCTCCTCAGCCCAGAATCCGGAACTCCTCCTCAGCCCAGATTCGGAACTCCTCCTCTACCCAGAATTTGGAACTCTTCCTCTGTCCCTTTCCTCTTAAAGGACCTCCAATACAGCAGCCTCTTTCCGTTCTTCTTGGCTGAGAAAAAGGTTCCACACCACCCTTCTTCTCCACCCTTTTCTCCCTGATTTCCGTGAAGAAAACTAGTCCTTCCCTTCACCACGTAGGTTATGGCTTAATTCTCCTTTTCTCCTCCTTTCTCAGCCCTCAAGACACTCACGAAAACACCAAGATAGCAATGAAGGTTCACGCCAAAATCCTTAGAAGAGGGAGGTCGAGGAGAACCTAGATTAACCTAATTTACTCTAGTTTATGCTAATTCCGAACTTGCTTTATTTCTCCTCCTTACCTCTTAAATAAGGTAATTAACATCAACATAGGTTAGGGTTATAAAACCCAATTCTACCCCTACCTTTAAGTTTTATTACAAATCAATAAAATTCGAAATTAAAAGCAACATAAATAATAAAATTAAAGTAGATGACTCAGTGTTATTGAGTCCATAACAATGACTTAGTTGTATTTCCGCTTCAGCTTGCTGGAGGAGAGGTTTTTGTTTCTAACCTGAAGTCGCTCTCTAGTTTTCGTTGTTATTTTGTGATATTACTGCTATTAATCCGGAAGATATCTCCTCTGCTGGTTTCCAGAAACTCCTCTACCATTCCATTCTGTCGAGGTTCTCTCAGAAAATTTCTTGTTGTGGTTGCCATTTCTGAAAGATGCTCTCCCACCCTGTTCGCCGTCGGGGAAGAAGATGACTGCCGATTTAATTTTTCCTAAGTTAGGAAAAATTAAACCAACATTGGTTTTGCCTAAGTCTCAGACTGGACCTGCCCGACTTCACCCAACGATGGTATTTTTTACTCGAGCTTACCGCTTCCACACCAGTCCATCGAGTTAACTAGGGCCAAATCGGATTGAGCCAACTCGGTCCGGGTTAACCTGACACGTCCCACTTATTTTCTGCCTCGGTTATATGGGTCTGGGTCACAAGGTTTATAACTATTTTCCTGCGACTTGGCTATATTGGTTTGATATCTTACTCGGTTCAACTCGGTTGTCAATCTCTGGCTGGATTAATATCTTGGATTATTACTTGGTTCCAACATACTATTTGGTGAAACTTCCTTATTTACTGGTGGGCTCGCTATGGACTATTTCAGGTGTCTTTATTACTCTTAAGGACTTTCATTATTTATCGATTATCCACTTCTATTCAACTGCACATTTTGTACAAGTTATTTGGGAATTGACCCATTTCCGTTACTGCTATTGTGTCTCTTTGAATGAGACATTATTTCTGAAGAAGAACTCCTCGGTTGCTTGCCTTGGGTTCTTTATTTGCTGATTGTTGCTGGCATTGGTTCATTTGATGCAAAATTTGAATTTCTTAGAAAAATAAAGCACATGGTGGCCTCAACATTTTATCTTCCTCTATACCCATTACCCTTTGGCAGTATTTATCCTACCATCATTTATTTGACTCTCACTGACTCTTATTGGCCAACCATTTTTGTTAGAAGATGGGTTCAAGCCCACAAGTCCAAGGCAAGGAAGCCCATACGTCAAAGTGATGGCATATGGGTAAAATAGGATGCTTCTCATAAAGATGACATGAAGGTGTAAATACTTGTCCTTTTTATGTCTCTTCTTTTATAAAATTGTAGCTCTAAGGGCATTGTAAAAGCTATAAATAAAGGCATTGGCTAAGAGGTAGAGCATTTAAGTTCTCTCCTCCTTTCTCCAAAGTTCGTCCAGTATCCTTCCGTCCCTTGGTCGGCGAACCTCTCCTTCCTCCTAGTCCAAGCTCTCTCCCTTTTTGTAGTTGATCCCTTCTTCCTCTCTTCTCCTTTCTCTACTTCTTCTTGGTTGATCTAAGTCCTCTACATGGGATCCTAAATTCTACATGGTATCAGAGCAAGGAGTTTAGGATCCCCCTTGATAAAGTATACAAGCAAATATTTATGAAGATCTGTCCAAGAATTTATTCATGAAAGAATGAGTCCAACCATGAAGAGATAAGTCAATTTTGGTCATTATTACATATTCTATTTCTATAAGTTGAGGTCTTCATTTCTGATTCACATTAAGACAAGATGATCTTCATATGAGAAGTTGTCAAGATTAATCTCTTGTGATGTTATAATCTTGATCTTCTTGTATAAAAATTGCAAGCTTGATCAAGATTGGTTGTTGCTAGTGTTTCATCAAGATTAATGTGTTGATGAAAATGATTTGCGATTCGGTTGCCTACATGTAACTTGGATCGATTTTCTATGAGTTGGAATTCCAGCACATATTGTTGTAAGCTTTCTCACACTTAGCGTTGTTCATGGGGTCTTGTTATTTTGCTGGATGATCGTCATATGGTTCAAATTCCAGTGTCTACTTGCCTCTATTGTTCTGCTGCCCCTTCTACTTCCTTGAACTCCAACACTTGTTTCTTTGAAGTTGGATTGTTCCCATGAGTTGAGGAGTTATAAGAGACTTGACTTGCTACTAATGATCTCAAAAGAAGATTGTGATTTTTAAGTGTTTGGCCACAATTTTTGTTTTTGTTTTTTGAGTTTGGATTAAGGCATAAAGTTTTAAATCTATCCTCTTTTTTAAAGGATATAAGAGGAATTGATTGATTTCTGGATGATGTCTCCACTTGACATAAGCACAAATCCTTTGATGATTTAGTGCCTACTCTTGTGGAAAAAATTATACATCTCTACTTATAAGTGCCTGATTTGGTCCACAGATCTTCCAAGTTGCATTAGTGGATTTTTTAGATGCCTTTTACAATTGATCTTGGTGCAACTTAAGCATTTGATTTACTTCATTATGGAGATTGGACATACAAGTAGTAAGAGTTACTCAGAATTACTACTATCCCCTTGAGGGGCCTCTCCAATTATCTTAGCTGGTCACAATCGATACGACGGGTTCTCATTACTCATGATCTTCTCGGTCACTTAAACAAATCCTCTCCTTTGATTGATAAAGAAGGTGTAGCCTACCTCAAGTGGGTTACAAATGATAATCTGGTTATTAGTTGGCTCATAAATAGCATGGAAGAACATGTAGCCAACAATGTGGTCCACTTGGAAATAGCCAAGGATATTTGGGACACATGTGCTAAATTATACTCTAGCACGGCCTCCTTGAAAAAAATTATTTGATGTATTACAAAATATGTTGAATACTAAGCAAGGGGATAATATTCATGAGTTCTTGGCCTGGTTTCGGGGACTTCTTCAAGAATGGAAGATTGCTCAACCTTACTCAACAAATATTGCAGTTCAAGAAAGGCAACTCCTTACCTCATTTGCATTTCCATCTTTTGATGAAATCAGTGCTACGTTGCTACGGATCCTTGACCCATCTTCTACGACTACCTCCCCTATTGATGCTCCATCGGTTATGTACTCCGGTAATAGGGGTATATCATCCTCCAACCACGGATGTGGAAGAAATTTTAGAGGGGGCCACACCAGAGGTGGTAGAACGGGTCCCATTTACACATTGAGCCTCGCATATGTTCCTACTGTGATGATCAGAACCACCTTGTGGAAAATTTTTGGAAGCTTCATGGAAAACCTGATTGGGCCACGTCTAACCCAACCTCCATTAATGTTGATAAACGGGAAGAAAATGATAACTCTCAATCTGGAAAAATGACTCTTACTGTTGAAGACTATTCCACATTTTAGAAGATGAAGTCCCTTATGGAGCCTTCCCTTCCACTGGTACCTACCGTTGCTACCACCATTACTTCAGGTATGTTTTCTTCCTCTTCCTCTTCCTCCTCTTGGATCATAGATTCCAGGGTCTCCGAACACCTATCAAGTAACAAACACATGCTTATCTCCATGTTTTCCCAATAAATTTGTTGCTATTGCTAATGGTACCCAAACCAAAGTATTTGGAAAGGGTTCTTCATCTATCACATCTTCTATCCCTCTTCAAGATGTCTTATTTGTCCCTCAATTTCCTTTAAATTTGCTTTGGGTTAGCCAAATTACAAAAAATCTAAATTTCTCTATCACCTTCTGACCTCTTCTTGTACATTTCAGGATCTAACTACAAAATGAGTGATTAGTGGTTACCATGAAAAAGGGGGCTTGTACTACTTCAACCTCCATCCACTAGTTGTCTTATCATCCACTACATCCTAGGAACACCTTTGGCACAACCGGCTTGGCCATCCTTCTATACTTTTCCTTCGTCATTTACTTACTTCGTTAAAATCTCTCTCTACTTTCAATTGAGGTTTGTCAATTAAGTAAAAATCATAGGAGTACATATTCTCCTAGCATTACAACTACAAGTAATGCTCCTTTTTTTTAGTACACTCTGATGTATGGGGACCTTTGTGTATCTCTAATATTTTTCATGTTAAATACTTTGTTACGTTAGTTGATGATTTTACCCAGGTCACGTGGTTTTATCTCATTAAAGAACAACTTGAAATACTTACTCTCTTTTAAACCTTTTATGCTATGGTATTAACTCAATTTGGCAAAAAACTTCAAATCCTTAGGTCTGATAATGCTAAGGAATAGTTGTCTAGTGAGTTCCAATCATTTTGTGAGGGCAATGGGCTTATCCATCAAACATTGTGTGCCTATACCCATTGATAGAATGGTGCTGTTGAAAGGAAATCGTCATCTTCTTAAAGTTGTTTGAGGCTTTCTCTAATCAATGAAGTTACCTTACTTTTATTGGCCTCATGCTATACTTATGGCATGTTTTCTTATCAATAGGTTACCTTCATCTGTTCTTAGTCATAAAACTTCTTACTCTGTATTATTTCCTGTGAAGACCCCTTTTCTCTTCCCCTCAAGGTTTTGTCTGTACATGCTTTGTTCATGTCACATCTCGAAAAAAGAGTAAACTTGCTCCTCGTTCTATAAAGTGTATTTTCTTGGAGTACTCTCGCACCCAAAAAGGGTATGTCTATTACAATCCTACCCTTTGCAGGATGCTTGTATCTCAGGATATGACCTTCTTTGAAGACACCTCATTCTACTCCTCGAATGATGCTCCTCTAGATTTGTCATTTCCTCCTATCAGACCTTGTCCACTTGTGCTCTTCAATGTTGATATTACTCAGCCCCCTAAAGCACCGGCCGACACCTCACCTATGGAGTTTTTGGATCCACCCGAGGTAAATCCATCCCCTCCTATGTTTGGTACGGAATTTGATACTCGGCCTATTGCTTTAAGAAAGGAACGCCGTTCCTGTACTACTTGTCACCCTATATCCAACTTTATGTTTCACCATCATTTGTCTTTTGCTTGCTCTCAGTTCCTTGAATCTCTTTATTCTACTTCAATTCCGCAGTTCTATCATGAGGCCCTACAACATCCAAGATGGAAGGCAACTATGGATGAGGAAATGAATGCCTTATGTGAGAATCAAACCTGGCATTAGCACCGGTCCCAAAAAGAAAAAAAACCAATCAGTTGTAAATGGGTGTTTTCGGTTAAACATAACCCGGATGGGTCCGTTGCTTGTCTTAAATCCCGTCTCGATACTAAAGGATACACTCAGTGTTATGAAGTGGATTATGAGGAGGCCTTTTCTCCCATTGCCAAGTTAAATTTGGTACGTAACCTACTATCTCTTGCTATTAACTCAATTTTCTTCTTAAATGGGGATATCCATGAGGAAATTTATATGGTTCAACCACCTAGTTATGTCGTTGAGGGGGGTCTGTATGTCGGTTACAAAAGTCCTTATATGGGCTTAAATAGTCCCCTCGGGCCTGGTTTGAAATTTTTAGCCAAGCAGTCCTACGGTTTGGCTTTCGTCGGTACACGGTAGATCATTCGGTTTACTTTAAAGATACCTCAAAAGGAAAAATACTATTGGTTTTATATGTTGATGACATTATCTTAACCGGCGATGATGCACATATCATACAAGAGGTAAAAAATATGATATGTTAGAAATTCAAAACTAAAGATCCGGGACTGCTTAATTATTTTTTGGGCATAAAAGTTCTTCAATCCAAACATGGGATAATATTGTCTCAACAGAAGTATGTTTTAGACCTCCTTGAAGAAACAAGAGTGAAGGGGTGTCGACCAGTTGACACACCTATGGATATGAATGTAAAATTATATGCAACAATTGGAGAAGATATTGATATTGGTAAATATTAAAGACTTGTGGGTAAACTGATCTACCTCATGGTAACTAGACCAAACATATCATATGTTGTAAGCGCGGTGAGTCAGTACATACATAAACCACAACTTACCCACTGGCAGGCCTTGGAGAGAATATTACGATACTTAAAAGGAGCTTTGGGAAGAGGATTACTTTATAAAAAGCTTGGCCACTTCAACATAGAAGGTTTCTCAGAGGCATATTGGGCTTGATCACCTAATGATAGGAAGTCTATGTCTGGATATTTCACTCTTGTTGGAAGGAACCTAGTTACATGGAGATGTAAGAAGCAAAATGTGGTTACAAGATCTAGCACCAAAGAAGAATACAGAGCTATGGCCTACACAGTTAGTGAACTCCTATGGATCAGGACCCTTCTTACCGAATTAGGATTTTATAAAGGAGGTCCCATGAATCTACACTGTGATAACCAAGCATCCATTCATATTACTTCAAACCCAGTCTTCCATGAAAGGACCAAACACATTGAGCTGGATTGCCACTTTATACGGGAGAAATTTCAAGCGGGTATAATCTCCCTTAAACATGTTTCATCACAAGGGCAAGTAGCAGATATCCTCACTAAACCAGTTACATCTAAAATCTTATCCTTTATAAGTGGAAAGCTAGGTATCTATGATGTTTTTTCTCCTCCAACTTGAGGGGGAGTGTTTGAAGTTGGGCTCAAGCCCACAAGTCCAAGGCAAGGAAGCCCACATGTCTAATTGTTGGCATATGGGTAATATATGATGCTTCTCATAAAGATGGCATGAAGGTGTAAACACTTGTCCTTTTAATGTCTTTTATTTTATAAAGTTGTAGCCCTAAGGGTCTTGTAAAATCTATAAACAAAGGCCTTTGCTAAGAGGTAGAGCATAGAATCTCTCTCCTCCTTTCTCCAATGTTCATCCGGCCTCCCTCCTTCCCTTGGTTGACGCACCTCTCCTTCCTCCTAGTCCAAACTCTCTCCCTTTTGTAGTTGATCCTTTCTTCCTCTCTTCTCCTTCCTCTTCTTCTTCTTGATTTATCTAAGTCCTCTACTTGGGATCCTAAATTCTACAATTTTAAAGGATTGCTTCGGTTGGTCCCTTTATTGATATGGGTGTTTTAAGTCCATTGAGACTTTTTATATGTATCCATGGGTCTTTTATCTCCGTCTTGTGAATGATAGGCATTACCCACTTTAGTGATTATTATCACTCTATTTGTTTCAAAATCCTTTGAGTTTGGTTTCAGCTTATGTTTTATCACCCATTTCTACCCTTTGAGAGTTTGTACCTGGTGTCGTACATATACTTGGGACACCGTGATGGAGGAACTTATTACTACATCTATGTTATTTGGTTCTAGCTGGGATCATTGCCATTACCTCCTAGCTTGAGGGGGAGAAGTAGAAGAAGAAGTACAATAAAGAGGTATTTTATTCCATATGTTGTCATAATTTTAATGTGACAAAAATATTCAAGAAAAGGGGACCACAAAAGATGAAGTTTTTGCATCTAAGAAGAAATTTTTGCAGCAAAGAAAATTGAAGACCAAGAATCCTATTCATTGCAAGCTGAAGTTATAAACTCCAGCTTGAGGGAGAGTGTTGAAGAGAAGAGTTGTAGACGACGGGAACCAACAATTCGGATGAATTTTAGTCAACATATAATGGGCTGAATGACATCCCAGTATCATCAGAAAAAAACTAGAGTAGTCGATCCTTTGGTCTCCAGAAACATAAATAAAGTTGGCGATACAACAGAGGATCAAGCCACTGAAGGAGACAGTGAAAGAGAGTATCTTCCTGATGGGACAGGGAGGGAAAAAATCTGGATGCTGGCCGGATGACAGAGATATTGAGGGCAAGCCCAAAGTGTACTCGTTGGAGATTTAGTCGTCACGTAAGACATTGGAGACTCATTCTTCTCTCTTGCAATCATGAAATCACCGGTGTATTCAAGTAGCGCCAGTAGGATTTTGGTGCTGGTAGCAACGATGCTAGTGGCCTCAGTGTCTTCTTCTCTTCCAACGAAACATTACATTGACACCGGTGTATCCATGTAGCGCCAGTAGGGTGACGCCAATTCATCTCCAAGTGATCCTCCATTATGCCACCTCTAAGATTATCCCTCGGCAGAGTCTAGCCGAGGTTCAACTTTTGTATGATGTGCTCAAGCGAGCCACACCCTATAACTTCTTGGTGTTCAGCCTCAACCATGTCTCGTTCATGTGGGCTTATTTCAACGCTGGAGGGATGACCTTCTTCTTGGAGGAGGATCCCAAGTGGGTACAGTCAGTTTTGAAGATGGCTTATGGACCAGTAATCTGAGAAAAAAAAAATATTTGTGCTGAGAATCCATAAGAAAAAAAATAAGGAAACAATGCAGAGGCTCACAACAACATACTAAGGTTTGAAGAACAAACCAATCTCTACCATTGCACCACCCTCATTCCACCACTACCTATCTCTCTTACACAGAGACCCAGAACAACATACTAAGGTCTGAAGAACAAACCAATCTCTACCATTCCACCACTCTCTCTCTCTCTCTCTCTCTCTCCCTTACACATACATCCACAACAACATACTCAGGTTTGAAGAACAAACCAATCTCTACCATTCTTCCACACTCATTCCGCCACTCTCTCTCTCTCTCTCTCTCAACATACTAAGGTTTGAAGAACAAACCAATCTCTACCATTCCTCCCTCCCTCTCTCTCTCTCTCTCTCTCTCTCTCTCTTATAGATACACCCATAGCAACATACTAAGGTTTGAAGAACAAACCAATATAAAAAACTTGGAAATGGAAGAAGTTAAAATAAAGACCACAATATGGTTAGGCCAACTCAGAATGAGTAGTTGAGACAACAAGATAGTAATTCTAAAAACCATAGATATGAGTCCTAAAAATCAATACTTTGATACCATGTTGATAATAAGAATTCCGTGTAGTAGCTCAAGGAGAAAAGGAGAGACGACATGTTGAGGAGAAAACATGAGGAAGAAAGAGGTTATGGACATGTGTCCTAACCCTCCCCCTAAAGCTCAATTTGTAGATGAATAAAATTTCAACGTTAAAATTATGCCCCTAAAACTTAAACTAATTACATTAGTGCCATCTTTATGCCTTTACTAGGTTTAAGTGCTTGTCCCTAGTAGCATTTAGCCATAGGTCATAAGTCCAAGTGTTGTATTTGAACCCTTTGTGGTTTTTTGCTATAAATACCATTTGGCTTTACTTAGTGGATTTTTTACTTTGAGTTGAAGAGGTCCCTTGGAGTGGATTAACAATCTGAAATATTGATTGTGAATCATAATAAAAAATCTTTTTGTTGGTTGATTATTTGTTGTATATGTTGATTTTTAAATTTCTTTTAAAGGGAGTTAAATTTTGAATTAGCCACATAAATTTGATAAACCTGCTCATTTCCTTCTAGGTTTGTGATTATAGGACCAAACAAAATCTGGGTCTCAATATCTATGTCATGAACCGGACAAAGAATCGACTGCAATACTTGAAAATAGTTCAATGCCCAATTCTTCTCCAATTTTTATAACACTAATATATTGGCAAAGGTGTCAATTTTATGATTTTACTATTTATTAAATGGATTAAAATAGAATAATTTGTTTTTACCCGATTAGGTAGTTACCCATTTATTATTTTATTGAACATAATGGTAAAGGGTAAGGGTTATTTTGTACATCATGAGTTGATTAGTAGATTACAAGGGTGATTTAATAGAACTTGTATAAAGGTATAATAAATACCAAACTCTAATTTTATTTTCACATGTATTATATTATAGAGTTTAAATGTTGTAGAGATATTTAAATTAATAAATGGGAAAAGCATGCACCTTGAAATTTTTCTAGCTTTGTTTAGTAGATAATATCCTTTGTATTAAGTTTTTTCCTTTTTTGCTATGTTATTGTAGAATTTTATGTCCTAAACTAATTTAGTAAAATTTTTGTGTATATATAATTATTTATAGTGGTTCTTAGATTTTAAATAATTAATTAAGGATGTGTATATGTTTTCAAATATTTTTATTTTATTCATTTTATTTTCCTGGTTACCCACTTTACAATATGAAATAAGGTACAAATAATTGGATACAATGTGTCAAAATCGGAAGGAATAATGAAGAAGAGAAAAATGAGACGGAGGAAAAGGGAGAGCTCAAGGAGTATTGAATTAATGAAAAAGAGAAAAACTTCACTAACTTATTGTAATCTGAGTATATGAGCTCTTATTTATAATAGAGGAAAGTCGTAGAGTCCAATTACAATTAAACTACATTTGTCTCAATTACACCTTAAATATATGTTCTAGCATAATTAAACAACTTAACATAAATAGAAGACTAACATAACTAAAACCTTTAAATTGAGACTCTTCTGTGAGACTCGTCTTTTGAGACTCCTGTAAGACTTCTTGTTGTGAGAGTCATGTGAGACTCTTCCATACTTTCTCTTCAACACTCCCCCTCAAGCTAGAGTTTATAACTTCAGGTTGCAATGAAAAGAATTCTTGGTCTTCAATATTCTTTTGCTGAAAAAAAAATTCTTCATAGAAGCAAAATTCATCATCTTTTGTGCTACCCCTTTTGTTGAATATTCTGGCCACACAAAAATTACTACAACATGTGGAATAAAATACCTCTTTCATATACTTCTTCTACTACTTCTCCCTGTCAAGCTGGAAGGTATCAATGCAATCCCAGCTTGAAATAGAAACATAACTGTATTTATTATCTCCTCTATCAAGGTGTCCTGATGATAAGAACTTAATCGAACACAAACTCTCAAAAAATAAGATGGGTGATGTATGTATAAAAAAGGTCGAAACCAACCTCATAACCATGGGTTCCAATGCACGAGATCTTGTAGTAGTTACCAATGAGGCTCTATCGATTACATGAACTTCTATTTATAATAGAGGAAACAAGTATAATCCAAATACAATTAAACTACCCTTATCCCAGTTACACCCAAAGTTAAACACTAGAAGATAAGTCTTAGAGCAATTGAACAACTGAACATAAATAGAAGACTAACATAACTAAAACACAATTAAATTGAGATTCTTCTATGAGACCTCCTTCCGTTATAATTTTGGCTCTGTAAGGGTTCTTGTTGTGAGAGTCATGTGAGACTTTTCCACACATGTTCTTCAAAAAGTATATCGTTTAGCCACCAATCAAGTTTTAAGATGGGTCACTGTGACATGTGGATTATTTTGAACTATGAATACCCATTTATATCCCACCATTTTTTTTAGGTAGAAGGGGAACAGGTTGCCTAGTCAAATTCTCATATAAGGCTGCCATTTCTTCTTCCATTGGCACTTTCAATCTTGGATGCTGAAGGGCCTTCTGGTAGGATCTAGGAAAAGTAATAGAAGAAATAGAGGCAAGGAAGTGACAAAAATAAAAAACTACAATTGATGAGTAGATAAAATATTTTATATAGGGTGAGATGTGGAAGGCCAAGTGTAGGCTTGAGGTTCCTTTCGAAGAGCAATTCGCCTGGTATTAAATGAAGCTCCAAATAAATAGGAGAAGAAGGAGAACTTACTTCAATAGGATTTGTATACTCCACAAAGGGTGGTAGAGTATGGAGGGTGGATTCATAACACAAAGGATTTTTTATACACACAATAGGTTTATGAAAATCTATAATCGAAAAAAGCCCAGGTGAGGCTAGACTAGATGAGTGAAAGGGTTATTCTTCTAGAAAAGTTAATTTGTCGATCTAAATAATTTTTTCGAGGGATGGGCTATAACATGTATATCCTTTATGAGTTCAAGAGTAACCCAACAAAATACACTTAATAGCTCAAGGGTCTAATTTTTTAGTGTATAGAGATGAGTCATTACCCAAACAAGAAAATCTCCTCTTTTAGAAACAAGATAGAGTATGGGGATTTATTATTGAGAACTAAAGAAAGCAATTGGTTGATGAGAAAGCAGGTTGTAAGTACCGCATGAGGCTAGTAAAAGTGAGGCACATTCATATGTTGCAATAGGGTCCGAGCAACCTCAAGGTGCCTATTCTTCGGTTCAACCACTCAATTCTATTGCGGAGTGTAAACACGTGAGGTTTGATGAATAATGCCTTGTTCACTGTGAAAACATTGAAATTCACCAGACATTCTCCTTTTCATTGTCAAATTGAAGAATTTTCCATCGAGTACTAAATTGAGTAGAAAGCATAGCACAAAAATATTTAAACATAGGTTAAACCTCATATCTATATTTCTTTAAAAACAACCATGTAGCCTAAGTATAGACATCAACAAAGATAATGAAATATTTAAAACATTTAAAAACCCCTATACATCAACATGCACTAAAGAGAAAGGAGTAGCACCTTTTATTTAAGTCCGAGCAGATTAGGTACTCTTTTGGTGTTTACTCAAATGACAAATTTCACAATTTAAACTAGAAATATATTTTAAAGAAGGAAACATGCACGAAATAGGCTGAAGGGAGGGATGTCCTAAGCTATTGTGCCACTGAAGAGCTTTCGTGTGTAAACTTGTCATGGCAGTGATTACTAGGAGGTTTAGATAGTAGAGCTCCCCTTGTTCATGACCTCCACCAATCACCTATTTCGTCTCCCGATCCTAAAATACACAATGAGTAGAAAAAAAAATGGAACAATTAGGTGAAGGGATGGTGTAGTTGAACATCTTTTTGGTGAAGGGAGGGTGTAGCTGAAGTAGATCCCAACCCATAAAATTTTGTTCGGGATCCATCAGCTTGTTGATCGAGCAATGGCTCCCTTCTTGATTTTGATGATAACAAAACTTAATTGATCTTACAATTGCAAATCTGGTATTTTGGATACTTTTCCTTCAACAGACATCAATTTCAAGGTCTAAAACATTGAATCGATACAAGCTTCTCAAAGACCTCAAGCTTCATGGAATGTCAAAGAACTCTTGAAGAAGCACCCTTAGCATATGTGGATTTCTAGGACCAACTCATAAACACAAAATATCTCAAGGGAAGGAGAGAAGAGAGGAAATCTAGCTCTTGGAAGAGAGGAGAGAAGAAACCAAGGGAGAGAAAGAAGAGGAAAAGATAAAGAGGTGTAAGGACAAAATTGAACCAAGAGTAGGAGGCTTGAATACTCTACCTCATGCCTTGAGGTTGTATTTCTAGTTGTGGGAAGATGTTTACAATGTATATAATACTGATGCAGGAGAAGCATGAGGCAGATAAGTAATTGGATTCGTAGTCGGATCCGTCTTTTCTGAACCCGGTTTGGGTTTGTTTGTTTTGAGCTCTAGCCCGGGCTTGTCAGGGGCTTTGCATTTTTTTTAAAACTCGTTCTGTGTACAAGGGAGAGGGCATTATTGATTGTGAATGATATTGAATAGAAACAGGAGGGTTTTTTCTCTGTTTTAGGGCGACCTATTGCCATTTTTCCCTGCAAATTACCGGTGGAATTGCCAGCAGGATAATCACTATCTTGTGTTCGGCGTCACTTGGTATCAGAGCTTTAGGTTGGGGAAGAAGCTAGGTCTCACCAAAGACACTGTAGTGAGTAGTTAAAGGGTCGACGAAGATGACACCATCATCGTTGAGCTACCGCTCAACATTGCTGCCGAAAAAATTTGGGATTCGATCGAGTAGTTACAGAAACAGAGCAATGACTCTGGATTTGCCAGAAGATAGGGATTCGGCAGGGAAAGGGTTCGGCATCGATGTCATCACCACTGAAACTATCATACGACATTGTCATTGTTGTTGCCGTCATCGTAGTCGGATCTACCGTCGACAGAGCTGGACGAACAGATAAGGTTCGGAACTTATCAAAAATAGTGGACCGAAATAGGGGTTTTGTCTGAGACCTCGTGCGAGACGTTAGTGCCAGGAGAGGGTTAGCGTCACCGGAGATGACGGCCGGAGAGGGCCGCTGGAGCGTCACGATTTTGGGATAGGGGCTCCGAACTTTCGATTTCGGGAGATTTTGATAGCGTCCAAATTGTTTTGATTTGGGGGAAGCGCAGTCAATTTCGGGAAATTTTGAGAGATTAAAAAAAAAATATGGTTGGTGGTCGTGGTCGTCGTGGACAGCATCCGAATGAGGAAGCTCCACACCGTGGCCGTAATCTTCAGAATGTGATGATTGAAGATTTACAACGGTAAGTCACAGAGTTGACTCAGTATCTGGCAGCGCAGGATTTTGGTGATCGTGAGATGGGAAGCCACGATTCCGATACCAGCTTCGAAAATCCATATCCTAGTCATGCTCGATTCGGGGAGCACCGGGGTCAGGGAAATCGACCTATAGACCTCAGTTTCAGAGTGATGCTACCTGAGTTTTCTGTACAGGCCGAGGGATTCATCGACTGGTTACAGAAGATAGAGCGTATCTTTGAGTATAAGGAAGTCCCAGATAGTGTCAAGGTGAAGGGCAGAGCATCTGCGTGGTGGGAGCAGTTGAGGCGATCACGAGACCGGCAGGGCAAGGCCAAAATCACTGATTGGGAGAAGATAAAGAAGAAGATGAAGGGTCAATTCCTTCCTTTCGGCTACACTCAAACCTTGTTTTAGCGACTTCATTTGTTGCAGCAAGGCTCGAGATCAGTGGATGATAACATGGTGGAGTTCTATCAGTTGATCGCCTGGAATGACTTATCTGAGACAGAAGAGCAAATGGTGGCACGGTATTTGGGGGGGTTCCGACGGCCCCTATAGGATGTCCTCAATCTTCACTCGCTATGGACCGTTTCGGAAGCATACCATCGTGCATTGACTGTGGAAAAATAGCATAACAGAAGGCCAATGGTCAAAAGCGATCACAGTAGCCGACTAGTTCGCCCTCAGGAATCTCGTCCTGCCCAGTAGCCTCCCCAAGGTACTTCTAACTCAAATATTCGATGATTTCGTTGTGGTGAGTTGGGACATAAAGCTACTGAGTGTAGGAAACCTGCTAGTTAGAAGGGCAAAAATCTTCTTATCGAGGAAGACGTGGTAGATGAGTCTGAGGAACTTGGTGAACCTATGTATGATGATGCTGAGGATGGAGAGGTATTGTACGGCAATGGCCATTAGACTCTAGTTTTTTGTAAGAGTCTGTTGACTCCCAAGGGGGATTTAGGGGATGATTGGTTGCTAACAAATGTTTTCCACACGACCTGCACAGTAGCAGATAAAGTCTGCAAGATGATCATTGACAGTGGTAGTTGTGAGAATGTAGTGTCTGAAGAGGCTATCCAGAAATTGCAGTTGCAAACAAATCTTCATCCCAAACCGTACAAATTGACGTGGCTGACTAAAGGCAGTGAGGTAGCAGTAAATAGGCGATGCCTCGTTTCTTTTTCCATCGGCAAGAAATATTTTGATAATGCTTGGTGCGATGTGGTATCTATGGATGCTTGTCATGTATTATTAGGCCGCCCTTGGCAGTATGATCTCAGCGTTATTTATAACGGGCGGAAGAATAACTATTCCCTTAGCATCAAAGGAAAGAAGATTGTGTTAGCCCCTCGCCGGGAAGGGCCCACTCCTACCCTTATAGCCGGTCCTCTTAACCTGCTTTCCATGTCTAGATTTCTCATAGAGATAGAGCACGAAGATTTAGTCTATGCTCTACTGCCTTGTTGGAAGAGTATCACATATGTGACTCTTGAGTTACCAGCAAAGGTGCATCAGCTCCTAGCAGAGTTTTCAAACCTGATGCTAGAGGACCTTCCTCCTGGACTACCGCCTATGAGGGATATTCAGCATCAGATTGACCTTGTTCCGAGGTCCAGTTTGCCTAATCGGCCGGCGTATCGCCTCAGCCCCAAGGAGTCCGAAGAGTTGCAACGACAGGTGATAGAGTTGTTGGATAGGGGTTACATCCATGAGAGTATGGGCCCATGTGCAGTTCCTGCCCTACTGGTGCCGAAGAAAGATGGCTCATGGCGTATGTGTGTTGATAGCCGAGCAATCAACAGGATTCTAGTGAAGTACAAATTTCCCATTCCTCGCCTGGATGATATGTTAGACCAGTTGTCTGGTTCTAAGGTCTTCTCTAAAATTGACCTTAAGAGCGGATACCTCCAGATCAGAATAAAGCCTGGAGATGAGTGGAAGACAGCGTTTAAGATGCAACATGGGTTGTATGAGTGGATGGTCATGCCGTTTGGGTTGTCCAAGGCACCCAACACCTTTATGAGGTTTTATGCATCAGATTCTACGACCATTTATGGGAAAATTCGTTGTCGTGTACTTTGATGATATCCTCATTTATAGTCCGATGTGGGCATCCCATTTTGATCACCTCCGTGCTGTTTTTACGATGTTGCGGATGGAGCGCTTGTTCGTGACTTGGCTGAAGTGTTTTTTCTTCACTACCTCTGTAACTTTTCTTGGTTTTGTTGTGTCTATTGATGGTGTTCATGCAGATAAGTCGAAGATAGATGCGGTCTTGGAGTGGCCCACACCAAAGACCTTGCACGATGTCCGCAATTTTCATGGCTTGGCATCCTCCTACCATCGGTTCATTCGACACTTCAGCACTTTGATTGCTCCTTTCACAGAGTGCCTCAAAGAACGTGAGTTCCGGTGGTCTGAGGTGACGGAGGCTATTTTTCAACTGGTTAAGCAACAGATGACAGAGGCCCCACTTTTTGGCACTTCCTGATTTTGAGAAGGTGTTTGAGGTGAACTGTGATGCATCCGGGGTTGGCATTAGTGGTTGTTCTGAGTCAGGAGGGGTGGCCCATAGCTTTTTTCAGTGAGAAGCTATCCGGTTCAAAGAAGAATTATTCCACATATGATCTAGAGTTTTATGCGATAGTTCAGTCCCTGAAGCATTGGCGTCACTACCTCGTACAGAAGGAGTTCATTCTATTCACTAATCATGAGGCCTTGAGGTACAGCAATGGCCAACACAAACTGAGTCGACGACATGCCAAGTGTGTGGCGTACTTGCAGGAGTTCACATTTGCACTGAGACACCAAGCAGGGAATCTGAATCGTGTCACAGATACCTTGAGCCGTCATACATTACTCCTCACCACCATGAGCGCCGGAGTTGTAGGATTTGAGGCTTTCTCTACTATGTATGTTGCATATCCTTCATTCGGGATGATACTTCACGAGGTAAATAAGGGTCAACGCCATGATTTTCTTTTGCATCATGGTTATTTGTTTCGTGGATTACAGTTGTGCATTCCAGAGTGTTCACTACAGCAGTTGATTATTAGTGAACTTCATAACGAGGGTCACTTTGGGTGAGATACGACATTGGCTTTGATATATTCTCGCTATTACTGGCCCAAACTGCCCAGTGATGTGGCTCATTATGTGGAGCGTTGTTATGAGTGCCAGCGGTCCAAGGGAGTTCTCACTAATGCGGGCCTGTACACCCCATTACTAGTACCTGAAGCCCCATGGATTGATGTCAGTATGGACTTCGCGTTGGGCTTATCCCGTACCCAGAGGACCTTGGATTCTATTTTGGTTGTGGTTGAGAAGTTTTCCAAAATGACCCATTTTGTAGCTTGCAGGAAAACAATGGATGCTGCCAGGATCACCCATCTTTACTTTCGGGAGATTGTGCATTTACAACGTGTTCCTCACTCCATTAATTCTGATCATGACACCAAGTTTATGAGTCATTTCTGGAGGAGTTTATGGGAGAAATTGGGGACGAAGTTGAACTTTAGCAACACCTACCACCCCCAGATGGATGGTCAGACTGAGGTGGTGAACTGGAGTTTGGGCAACCTTTTGAGAAGTTTGGCAAAAACTAAATCGAAGTAGTGGGATTTGGCATTACCTCAAGCAGAATTTGCCTATAACAGGTCAAAACACAAAATCACCGGTATGAGCCCATTTGAGGCTGTCTGTGGTCAGAATCCCTCCGGGGTGCTTGACTTGGCCCCTATTCCACGTGTGGGTCGTCCGAGTCACCAGGCAGATGAGATGGAAGCATATCTTCGAGATGTCCATGATCAGGTGAAGAAGGCCATTCACGAGAGTAATGTCAAGTACAAGGTTCAGGCAAACAGTTGCCGTCATCAGGTACTTTTTTACGTTGGTGATTTTGTTTGGGCAGTTTTAACTCATGATCATTTTCCTGTTGGAGAGTATACTAAGCTTAAGGCGCGGAAGATTGGCCCATGTGAGGTCCTGTAGAAGATCAATGATAATGCCTACAGATTGCGCCTCCCCAGTCATTTGCGGACTTCTGATGTCTTTAATGTCAAACACCTGAGTCCTTGTTTTCTGGATTTTGATGCTGCTACAGTGAACTCGAGGATGAATTCTTTCAAACCCGAGGCAACTGATGCAGGAGAAGCATGAGGCGAATAAGTAATCGGATCTGTAGTCGGATCCATCTTTTTTGAACCCGGTTTGGGTTTGTTTGTTTTGAGCTATAGCCCGGGCTTGTCAGGGGCTTTGCATATTTTGTTAAAACTCATTATGTGTACAGGGGAGAGGGCATTATTGATTGTGAATGATATTGAATAGAAATAGGAGGTTTTTATCTCTGTTATAGGGTGACCTATTGCCATTTTTCCTCGCAGATTATCGGTGGAATTGCCCGCAGGATAATCACTATCCTATCCCCGGTGTCAAATACCCTACACACGTGGATGTCCTTTAAAATTCCCCCTCAAGCTTGAATTTGTAACTTCACTTTGTAATTAATCTTGGTCAAGAAACTTGTCTACTTAAAAAAGAATTTTTTATTGCCTAGATTTAATTCATATTGCTCTTGTGCAGTTCTTGCTTGTACTCTTCATCTTGTTCACATATTGCTCTCCCATTACTTGGACATTCTAATCATATATAATTGGATTATCACAACACGTGAATTCTTCATAGTTAGTTACCTCTTTCTTGTACTTCTTCTACTTCTCCTCTTCAAGTTTGGGATCTCTTTGTTTTTTACTAAGATGCCCTACTAGCACAACATAATGGTGAGAGAAGAAAGTTCACTCCTAGGCATAAGACAAAGCTCCATACACCAGTCAAAATAGTCATTGTCTAAAACACACTCAGTTAAATTTCAATGGCAGAAAAACAACCCAACTTTTGGGCACAACAAAGAGAGTAGTCACTTTTTAAGGGTAGCTCAAACACAAATCACCTCTTGGGTGAAGAATAAATGATTTGACTCAAACTGGATGTTGTGGACACTCCTATACTTTTTAGGTAGTGGGTCTAGGCATTGTTCCGAAGTGATGAAAACACAAGATGATAAACTGAATAAATACTAGAGAAAAATAACTTGAACTGGAAGGAGGCAACTCTGTAACACTCATGCTTCCAAATGAATCTAGAATATGACCTTTTTTTTCTTTTTATGTTTTAAAACTAGGGGAGACTATAATGGTAGAATTGAATTAACTTAAGAAATTTGGCCAAGTATGAATTTTCGAGGGAGACCAAGTTTGACTCAAGAGGGAGATAAAAAATAATTCCTCTATGAACATGATGATTGAGAAAATGTAAAAAAAAATATCTTCAATAAGAAAGTTTTGAGATGAAACATAATAATGGAAACTTTCTAAACATAAACTTCTCATATAAGTCAATTAATTTTTAACATAACTTGACCAATTTGCAAAGAAAATATTCAAGAGATAATTTCTAGAATAAGGGTGATTTAGGACACGAATATTTGGAATTTATAATTAGCGAACAAGTCTTTCTAATTTGGAAAGACTTCTCTTAAGGAAATAAATGTAATGTGAGATCAAAGAAAGAAAATTTTTAATAAGGAAAGATACTCAAGTTGGTAAAATATTGACTAGAGTGAAAACAAATAGGAAACTTAACCAACATTAGCAACTCAAAAGGTGAAGGAAAAAATTTCAACTTAAATTCTGACTTTCACATGCAACAGGCTAAGAACATGATCTTTGATTCTTCCAATGTAGATGTCTCTCTCTAGAAAGATAAGATTGAGAAGTGGTGTATTGGGATAGAAAGTAGACTCACATATATTTCTCTTGACTTATAATTGTCAATATAAATTCTCAGTCATGTCGGTATAAACCATTCAGAAAAATGAGGCTTTCTACTGCTACATGAAATTTGTTTGTTGATTGACCGTTGATGCTTCATATATCTATTTATCTTTCTAGAAAAATATGATGGAAACAATTATTTTTTACTTGAAAACTAGACTCAAATATCATTCCAAAGATATATAATTTGATATACGAAAAATATGGTAAGAGAGTGAAAAATCTAATGAACAATAGCAATTAGGAATGAACACTATAGGTGAAAATGAGAAACTTCCCTTTTTTCTTTTTCTTTTTCTTCTTCTTCATCTTCCTCCCTTTCTTCCCCATCTTCTTCTCCTTTTTCATGTTAGATATTTGCCCACTCTGATACCAAATTGATTAGGGCTTGTTAATTTGTGGAGCCTAATCAACGCCCTACGGTGAGTCAGTACACGGATCGACCTTCGCGATAAGGTCGCAGTGAGGTTTGGAAGGGGGGCAGGGAGCGCCGCTATTAGGGTTTTATCATTCATCTGAGGAGCATCATTAGTTATGACCGAGAGACGTTAGAGAAAAACACCTATAAGTGTGTGCGATCTTTCTTGTAAACTATTTCATCTTTATAGTGGATTACTCTAGCGACGGAAGACAGGACGTAGTCTCACCTTGAGGCGAACCTTTATAAATCTTGTTGTTTTTTTGTGCTTGATTTTACTTTCTCCCGTGACTATTATTATGGCTCTCGTTAGTTTAGAATTAGGGCGTCTAATTCCTAAGAAGTTGTATCAGAGCTTTGGTTTGTGAATGGTTGGTGGAGAAGGATCGGTACTAGGAATCAACAAGTTCGATAGTATGGATTTTGCTTTCTAGAGGATGCAATTCGAAGATTATCTGTACAGTAAAAAAGCTACATGCACCACTTCTGGATATGAAACCAGAAGGTATGAATGATGATGAGTGGAATCTCCTTGATAGATAGGTGTTGGGAGTAGTCCGCTTAGCACTATCGAAGAACATTGGAACCGAAAAATGCCATTCTTGTGGAGGAAGTTCGTAGAAAGGACTTCGAAGAATCGTTAACATCTAATTCTGCCCTAAGTGTTGATCCTAGGGACAGTAACTTCTAGAGGAATTTCAACAAGGGCAATGGTAGAGGGAAGTCAAGGAATGGTACAAGCAAATCCCAATTCGGAAGGATTGTGGAATACTGGAATTGTCACAACTCCGGTCACGTAAAGATGAAATGCATACCATTGAAGGAGGATAAACAGAAAAATGATGTTGTAAATGTGGTGACTGAAGAAGTACAAGATACTTTACTATTGTCAGTTGATAGCCCTATTAACTCTTGGGTGTTAGATTCAGGAGTTTCGTTTCACATCACTGCGCACCGTGAGATCATGGAGAATTATGTTGTTGGAGATCACGGGAAGGTGTATCTGTTAGGATCCTCACGAGCCATGGATCTTGTCACCCTCCTCTCTTCTCTTCCTTCCATTATCTTGCTTGACGTTGAGATGGAATGAGGGGCTGAAGGGGATTGAATTTCGGAAGGAGAATTGGGGAAATTCGGAAGAGAGCTTGAAGGAGCTCTTGACCTGTTTATCTAACTTACGTTAACTAGAGTGAACTCAATTCCTAATCTTCATTACCCTAGCCGTCCCCTTAAATAGGGTGGAGGACGTCCAAAACCCTAAAGACCTCTTGGGTCAATGGTTCAAACCAATAAATGCTAAACCAACCCAAACCAAAGACAAAACCAAACCAAAGACAATTACATGGAAATTGAAAAACACATTAATTAATTCCTACGCCTGTTGGTAACTCGTGATGCTATAGAGTCCATAACATCACCCCCCCTCCTGGAGAAAGAGCTTGTCCTCAAGCTCGAAGGAAGGATATAAAAGTCGAAATGTTGATAACTGCTCCCATGTGGTGTCACTGGGATCGGCATCGGCCCACTGAACTAGAATTTCCCAATCCCCTTGAATGTGGCGTGCTTGTATTACCTGAGCTGGAATAGAAAGGACTCTGCCCTCATGTAGTGGCGGCAGTGGAGTGTGTAGTAGGGGCGAGTCACCTTGGAAGGGCTTCAATTGGGACATTGTGGATCTTTGCTTCCGGTGGGAGCTGCAAACGGTATGCCACGGACCCAATTTGGTCCAATATCGGAAATGGACCATAATATTTTGGAGACAGCTTATGGCGCTTGGCTGCAGTCAGGGACAGCTGGCGGTAGTGTTGAAGTTTTAACCACACATAGTCTCCAGGGGAATAAGATGCCTCCCGGTGCTTCTTATCATAAAAGCGTTTCATAGAGTGTTGGGCCGCTTGCAGATGTGTACGTACCTCAGTGAGCATAGCATCTCGTTCAGCTAATGCTTGGTCCAAAGTGACGACTTTGGATGCCCCCGGTTCATATGGTAACAAACGAGGTGGATCTCTGCCATAAACTACCCTGAAAGGAGTAGTACCCAGTGCTGTGTGGTAAGATGTGTTATAGCAAAATTCTGCCCATGAAAGCCATTTCACCCATCTTCTAGGTGCGTCCCCCACAAAACAACGAAGATACATTTCAATAGTGCGATTGACAACCTTTGTTTGTCCGTCCGTTTGTGGGTGATAGGCTGACGAAAATGCTAATTGGGTGCCCTGTAATTTGAATAATTCCTTCCAAAAGAGACTGGTAAAAATTGCATCCCTGTCACTGATAATGGATGAGGGAATTCCATGTAATCTGACAATGTTGTCCATAAATAATTGAGCGACCTGAGCAGCAGTATATGGATGCGCCAAAGCAAGGAAGTGCCCATATTTTGAAAACCGATCAACGACGACAAATATCACCGATTTACCTGATGAAATGGGAAGTCCAACAATGAAGTCCATGGAAATATCAGACCAGATTTGAGATGGTAGTTGCAGCGGTTGCAGTAGGCCGGCTGGACTTAAGGATTCGGCCTTGTTTCTTTGACAAATCTGACAAGCAGCTACATAATCAGCAATTGTGCTCTTCATGCCCTTCCAGTAAAAGTCTCGACTGATTCGGAAATATGTTTTCTGTCGACCCTCATGTGTGCTATCATGGATAGAGGACAGGATGGTGTGAAGAAGTGGTGATGTATTATGTAAAAATATCCTGTTTTTGTAGAGAATGAGACGATCCTGAATCGTCAAATGAGGAGCAGCTGTTCCCTGTTGAATATCCTGATATAAAGACATAAGATCCGGCTATTGATTTACTTCCTCACGAATAGAATCTAATAGCAGTGCACGTGGGTGACTTATAGCATAAATTTGAGTGGTGGAAATATCCCGACGTGATAAGGCATCAGCCCCCAAATTCGAACTACCTGGCTTATAATGAACCGTAAAATTAAAGCCCATGAGTTTAGTTAACCAATGCTGTTGTGGGGATGTGGTGAGGCGCTGTTCCAGAAGATACTTGAGGCTGCAATGATCTGTACGAATGAGAAACGGTCTTCCCCAAAGATACGGTCGCCAATGTTGGACAGCCTTGGCTAACCCAATCAATTCCCTCTCATATGCAGCTAACTTATGGTGGTGTTGTCCCAACTGACGACTGAAATAAGCAATGGGGTGCTTCAATTATTGTAACACTGCCCCTATACCTCCCCCGGAGGCATCACATTCCACCACAAATTCTGCCTCAAAATCTGGTAATTGTAGGACTGGCGCTGAGGCTAAGGCCTCCTTTAACAGGTTAAATGCCTGTTCTGCTGAAGAAGACCAGTGGAAGGCATTTTTTTTGAGTAGGTTATTGAGTGGTGCTGCTATCTGTCCATAAGATTGGATAAATTTTCTATAATATCCCGCTAAGCCCAAAAAGCCCTTTAATGCTGTAGTGGAGGTGGGAACCGGCCAATCTGTAACTGCCTGAATCTTGCTCTGGTCAACTTTCACGCCCCCAACTGATATGAGTGGCCCAAATATGCCACCTCAGATGTACCCATAGCACATTTTGATTGATTCAAAACCAAATGATGAGAGCGTAGAATGGTAAATACCTGGTGGAGGTGGTGGAGATGTTCTTCCCAATTTTTGCTGTAGACCAGAATGTCATCAAAAAAGACTAACACATAGTGGCGCAAAAGTGATGAAAAGACCTCATTCATGAGGGCCTGAAAGGTGGATGGTGCATTGGAGAGACCAAAGGGCATGACGAGGAACTCGAAATGACCGTGATGTGTGCGGAAGGCAGTCTTCTCCACATCTGCCTGGTGAACTCGTATTTGATGATAGCCCGATTTCAAATCTAATTTGGTAAAAATTGTAGCACCATGTAACTCATCCAGCAACTCGTCCACAACTGGAATGGGGAACTTGTCCTTAACTGTGTGCAAGTTTAGTTGCCTATAGTCGACACAAAATCTCCAAGATTTATCTTTTTTACGTACAAGTAACACTGGTGAGGAGAAAGGAGATCGACTGGGCTGGATCACACCCTGAGCGAGCATATGCATGCACTGTCGTTCTATTTCATCTTTCTGGATATGTGGGTAACGATAAGGCCGCACCACTACTGGATCAGTTCCCAACTTTAAACGAATGCGGTGATCGCAATGACGCACTGGTGGTAGACCTGTAGGGTCATTAAATAAATCCGCAAATGTTGTAAGTAAAGGAGCTAACTGATCATCACCCGTGTGTTGAATGTGCAAAGTGTGAAGTGCGTAAGGGACCTGTGCCACAATGCCTTGTAATGTAATCTGGCCCTGTGGTGCTGAAAATGTCATAGTCCGAGCCTGAAAGTCCCATAATATCGGTCCTAATAACTGGAGCCATTTGACCCCGAGCACCAAATCAAATCCAGCCAATGGAATGACTAGTAAATCTGCCTGAAAGGAATGCCCCTCAATGGTGAAAGGGGTGTTAGCACATAACCCCACACTAGCAATTTTGGCCCCATTGGCCACTGAAACTGAGAGACCCCTTTGTTGTTGAATTTCCAAGCCCAATTGTTGCGCGGCTGGTTCACTGATAAAATTATGTGTGCTGCCCGAATCAACTAAAGCAAGTAGCATGAGATGATGTAACCTGGCCTTTACCTACATGGTATTAGAACTACGCAGGCCATGCATGGCATGGAGGGAGAGCTCTGCTTCCTGTTGTACCTCTTCAACAATTTCATTTTCAAGAAGCTCTTCTGAATCTTCTTCCAATAATTCAATACTGAATAAACGTTTACAGGTATGTCCGGGCAGGAATTGTTCGTCACAATTAAAACATAGGCCCTTTGCCTTTCGAGCATCCATTTCCTGTTTAGTCAAAAATTTACGTGGCATAGAGTGTGGAGGAACATGAGTAGCCTGATCTGCTCGGTTAGGGGCAGAGGACCCAAAACGTGGACCAGATGCAGTACCCTGTGTTCTGTTTTGCCAAAATGGTTTTCTTTGTAAAGACTCTTTTAGAACTCTCTGTTTGTGCTCCACAGCCCTGGCATAATTCATTGCAGAGTCCAAATTTGTTGGACCCAGTAATTCCACTTCCAATCTGACTGCCTCTGTCAATCCAGCATTAAAAATCTGAACATGTAGGTGAGGAGGAACAAATTCACTAGCTCTAGCCAACCTTTCTTGGAACGTTTTTTGGTAAACCTCTAAGGTGCTGGTCTGTTTGTAGTTGATCAATTCCCCCACTGGGTTGCTGCTAGCTGGAGGTCCGAACCTTAACTGGCAAGCATGTTTAAAGTGCAGCCAATCCTGAATGGAATGGACATTTCGGTAGTGATGGAACCACATGAGCGCTTCATCGAGCATGTGGTAGGCGGCCAAAGTAACCTTGTCCATTTCCACCGTTTGTTGATGATAAAAGAATTGTTCACATTTCGTGAACCACAGTAAAGGATCTTTAGAGCCATCATATGTAGGAAAGTTAAGTTTAAAGTACCTGGGAACCGTTGATGGTGCTTGTGCGTGAGTGGTCATTGAACCCATTGGTTGGCACAAGGGTGGATTTGGTGGTGGCGTGAATTGGTGGTGGGGAACTGGTTGTTGTTGAAAATTGGTTGCTGGTGGTGGCGTTGGTGCTTGAAGTACAGCAAGTTGTCGTAGGATGGATTGTAGAGATGATTCCAGAGTTTGTAAGGTAGTATTGATGTGAGAAATTTCAGTACCTTGAAGAGTGGATCGTTGTTGAAGGTCTGAAAGGACTTGACGTATGTCCTCTGGAGAAGAGGAATCACCGAGGGTGGACCTGTCTGATACCACGTTGTTAGGATCCTCACGAGCCATGGATCTTGTCACCCTCCTCTCTTCTCTTCCTTCCATTATCTTGCTTGACGTTGAGATGGAATGAGGGGCTGAAGGGGATTGAATTTCGGAAGGAGAATTGGGGAAATTCGGAAGAGAGCTTGAAGGAGCTCTTGACCTGTTTATCTAACTTACGTTAACTAGAGTGAACTCAATTCCTAATCTTCATTACCCTAGCCGTCCCCTTAAATAGGGTGGAGGACGTCCAAAACCCTAAAGACCTCTTGGGTCAATGGTTCAAACCAATAAATGCTAAACCAACCCAAACCAAAGACAAAACCAAACCAAAGACAATTACATGGAAATTGAAAAACACATTAATTAATTCCTACGCCTGTTGGTAACTCGTGATGCTATAGAGTCCATAACAGTATCTCGCTGATAGAGAACCTTTGGATATTGTTGGTATTGGTAATTTCAATTTGAGGATGTCAAACGAGCAGTGTGGCGAATTCACAAGGTGAGACATGTACCCAAACTTATGTGTAATTTGATCTTAGTAGGGCAACTTAATGATGAAGGTCATAATGTGACTTTTAATGGTGTTTCTTGGAAAGTCACAAAGGGAGCCATGGTTATTACACGAGAAGTTAAAACAGGAACTCTCTACATCGCTTTTAGTTACAGAGACAAGGTTGCAGTTGCTGATGCTATTACTGATTCTGATTTTTGGCATTATAGTCTCGCTCACATGAGTGAGAAGGGAATGAAAGTGCTTCAGTCTAAAGGGAAGCTACCACGGTTGAAAACTACAAACAACAGTTTGTGTGAAGGCTGTATTTTGGGCAAACAGAAGAGGGTTAGTTTTTCTAAGGTTAGAAAGGAGCAAAATATAGCAAAATTGGAGCTGGTTCACACTGATGTGTGGAGGCCTTCAACTATTACCTCCCTTGGTGGTTCTAACTACTATGTGACATTTATTGATGATGCAAGCAAAAAGGTATGGGTTTATTTCCTTAAAAAGAAATTTGATGTCTTGATACCTTCAAGAGATGGAGAACAATGGTTGAGAATGAGACATATTTGAAGGTGAAGTGCTTACAATTAGATAATGGGGGAGAATACATAGAAGATGATTTCAAGCAGTATGGTGCATATAATGGAATCAAGATGAAGAAAACCATTCCTGGAAAACCTCAACATAATGGTGTAGCTGAGAGGATGAACAGGACCTTGAACGAGTTTGTCAGGAGCATGAGATTATATGCGGGATTGTCAAAGATGTTCTGGTCTGAGGCTATTAATACTGCCACCTATTTGATCGACAAAGGTCCTTCAACACCATTGGATTGCAAAATACCAGAAGAGGTTTGGAGCGACAAAGAGATAAACCTTTCTTTCTTGAAAGTTTTCATTGTGTTTCTTATATTCATCTGTTAGAAGTAAACTTGATGCTAAATCTAAGATATGATTCTTTTTAGGCTATGGTGGTACCAAGTTTGGTTATTGCTTCTGAGATGACCAAAGTCATAAGATTATCAGGAGTAAGGATGTGATCTTCAATGAAGGTGCTTTGTATAAAGACAAGTTGAGAATAGAGTCTGACAGCATAAGTGATGAAGCCAAGAAGTCCGAAGTGATTCAGTTCAGAGATCTTCCAGTTATTGAGATGGAGAATATTTCTCAAGAAGACCAGGAAAATATAACCCCAAAAGTAAATCAGAACATTATGATGACTAAACTCAGGAGATCTACCAGAACTAGCAGACTACAGCAGAGGTACTCTCCTACACTGAATTATATTTTGTTGACTGATAAAGATGAACTAGAGAGTTATGAGGAAGTTTTGTAAGTTTATGAATCAACCATGTGGGAGTCGGCCATGAAGGATGAGATGGATTCATTGTTATCCAATTAGACATGGCAGTTGATCGAGCCACCAAAAGGGCAGAAGGCCTTGCAGAATAAATGGGTGTACCGAATAAAAGACGAACATGATGGTAGCAAATGGTACAAGACAAGACTAGTGATAAAGGGCTTTCAATAAAAAGAAGGCATTGACTACACTGAGATTCTCTCTCCAGTAGTGAAATTGACTACTATTAGAACAGTGTTTGGACTAGTGGCAAATGAAGACTTGCACTTAGAGCAATTGGATGTAATGACAACCTTTCTTCATGGTGATTTGGAGAAAAAAATTTACATGATGCAGCCACAAGGTTTCAAAGCACATGGAAAGGAGAAAATGGTGTGCAAACTTCAAAAGAGCTTGTATGGTCTTAAACAGGCTCCAAGACAATGGTATAAGAAGTTTGACACCTTTATGAGTAGTAATGGTTTTTTGAGGTGCCAAACGGATCATTGTTGTTATGTGGAAAAGCTTGACGAGTCCTACATCATTCTACTGTTGTATGTTGATGACATGTTGATGGCAGTTGCTTGCAAATAGGAAATAGATAAGTTAAAAAGGGAGTTGTCCAAGAAGTTTGCTATGAAGGATTTGGGTGTCACAAAATAAATCCTTGGGATGAGGATTACTAGGGACATTGATGTCTTGAAACTATCACAAGAAGAATATATGAGTGTTGAGCATATTCAACATGAATGATGCAAAACCATTGAGTACTGCTTTGGCTAGTCACTTTAGGCTATCTAAGGAGCAGTCACCTTCTATAGAGCAGGAGCGAGCCTACATTGACAATGTGCCTTATGCTTCTGCTATTGGGAGTTTCATGTATGCCATGGTATATACACTAGACCAAATATAGCTCATGCAATGGGAGTTGTGAGGAGATATATGAGTAATCTGGGTAAAGAACATTGGGAAACAGTGAAGTGGATTCTCAGGTTTTTGAGAGGCACTATAGATTCAACCTTATGTTTGAGAAATTCATACTTGAGATTGCAGGGTTATATAGATGCTAATATTGCTAGAGACATAGATGGCAAGAAGAGTACCATTGGATATGTATACACATTGGGTGGTACAACAGTTAGCTGTGTTTCTAAGTTGCTGAAGATAGTTGCTCTTTCCACTACTGAGACAGAATATGTCGTCGTGACCGAAGCTAGCAAAGAGATGGTATGGTTGCAGTCTTTCTGGTAAGAATTAGGTCTCAAGCATGGGAAGAATGTATTGTATTGTGACAGTCAAAGTTCTATTCATTTAGCAAAGAACCATATTTATCATGCCAGAACAAATCATGTGTAGGTGTGTTATCACTTCATTAGATTGGCTCTTGAAGATGGAGTATTAGCATTTGAGAAGATTCAAGGGAGAGTCAGAATCCGACTGATATGTTGACAAAGACTGTTATGATTGAGAAAATGAAGATGTGTGAAACTTCTGTTGGAGCCTAATTAACATCTTACACTTGTAATCCGGTTGCCCTAATTTTTCTCTTTATATTTGAGGGCAACATTATTAGGATTTTTATCTCCCAAAGATTTATCATTTGAAGGAGCATCATGAGTTGCAGCCCCTGAGAGAGATTAGAGAAAAATACTTGTAAGTGTGTGTAATTTTTCTTGTAAACTATTTCATCTTGATAGTGGATTACTACAGCAGCGGAAGACAAGACGTAGTCTCACTTTGAGGCAAACATGTATAAATCTGTTAGGGTCCCGAGTTATGGATTGCGTAACACGGCGAGGGACGGATTGATCCAGTGTTGTGAAGGAGTAGGCCCACTGATCTGGACTGGTCTAGCCCATAGATCTGGACTGATCTAGGCAGCAGCAGTGACTATGAGGGTGTGGGCCCAAAGATCTCACTGATCTGGACAGGTCTGGTCCACAGATCTGGACTGATCTATCTCACAGATCTGGACTGGTCTGGCCCACAGATCTGGACTAGTCTGGGCTATAGATCTGGACAGGTCTGGGCCACAGATCGGGACTGATATGGCCCAGGGTGTGGGCCCACAGATCTCACTGATCTGGACAGATCTTGTCCACAGATCTGGATTGATCTATCCCACAGATCTGGACTGGTCTGGCCCAAAGATCTGGACTAGTCTGGCCCATAGATCTGGACAGGTCTGGGCCACAGATCTGAACTGATATGGGCCACGAAGCTGGCAGGTAGGGACAGCTGCTTGCTGTTCTTCCTCTGCTGAAATGATTTTTATTAAACTCACTGGTATGCTCGTTGATGATGACAGTCGTGGGCTTCTCGCTGGAGGTTGGCCGGATCGGATGGCTACCTCCTCCCCGTCACTGGAAAACGAGAACTCTACTATGGTCGTGCTCGGTGGCCGGACAGCACGGGACCGCCGGTGGCTCAGCGTCTGAACAGAGCTTTGCTATTCTGGCGGAAACCCGACAGCACCTCTCTGCTGTCGTCGTGCTCTAGAGCCTCCTCTACACTCAAACTACACCTCTTCCCTGCTGTCGGAAGCTCCCTACTGGCTTCTCTCCGACCACCTCAGTAGTAGCTCACCGAGGCGTCGCTTTGTCTTCCCGTGCCTGGTTTCTGCCGTGAAACACTCCGAACAGCAGCAGCTAAAACCAGAGAAGCTTCGGCTGCTGTTCGGGGCTTAGATCTGTAGGAAACCTATGGATTAACACAATAAGATAGGATTATGGGAGGATAACTAGAGCTCTAGGGGAACTCCCGACCCTGAGCTCTAGAAGGAGACCTCAGATCCTGTTTTAGGCCAAATTCAACTTGCCGATTCATTTCCATAGCTGCCTTACAAATAGTTCACGCCAACATGAGTTTAGGGTGAAAATTACAAAAATGCCCCTGAGGCATATTTAACCAAAATAGCAAAAAACAGAAATGTAGTTAAAAGATGCAGTACCCAGAGACTCACCCACCATGCCGCTGAGTTACCCAGCTCGCTGTCGAGTTCATAACATCACTCTCCTTCTGGAGAAAGAGTTTGTCCCCAAGCTCGATAAATAGGGCATCAAGTCCGATACTTCTAGGGCTGGAGTGGAAGCGAAAGCCTGCTTGAAGGCCATGAAGGATTTCGTGGCTGCATCCACCCAGATGAAGGCGGGGCACTGGACTGGCCAGTGGACCGAAATTTTGTATAAATTTTCGATAATAGCCCGATAGCCGTAAAACTCCTCGTAAGGCCAGAATGGTGTGTTGTGGAGGCCAGGTGGTGATTGCTGCAAGTTGTGTTGGGTCCACTATGATGCCTTCTATTGAGTTGATGTTGTCAAGATAGGTGGCTTGTGCCGTCCAAAAGGAGCATTTGAAGCGTTTGAGCTCCCTGTAGGGTCAAACCATCATTGTATATGATCCGACAATGAAACAAATCCCGTGGTCATAGGACCTCCATGGGAAAAGCTCGAGTGGCTCCCGAAAGGCGTTGGTAAACTCCTCTAGTAACTTATTCATGTGGCGGTCCAGAGGTTGCTATTTGTGTAAGAGGTGGGCAGGGGCCCCGGCGGTAGCATGACTGCCCCTTGACAGTACCGGTTGGCCTTCTGACACAAAGCTTATTGTTAACGCCGAGAAGTCCCATAAAATGGGGCCTAAAGTTTCACAACCACTTAACCCCTAGCACCATATCAAATTCGGCAAGAGGGATGATAAAAAATGTAGTGGTAAAGGGAATGTTACCTATGGAAAATTGTACCTCCTAGATGATCACGTAGCTCGGAGCCTTCTCACCAATGGCGACTAAAACTGTGGCAATGGGGTGACGTTGGATCCCCAGTCGGAGGTGTTTCACCGCGGTTATGTTGAGGATGTTATGTGTGCTGCCCGAGTCCACTAATCCTACCAGTTCCCAGTCAGTAACCTTGGCTTTGACTTGCATGGTGTTGGTCGACTTCTGGCCTGTAATGGCATGTAAGGAAATTTCTGGTTCGACCTCCTCTGGATTACCTGTTTGTGGTTCCTTTTCCTCGTCCCATGCTTCCAATTCCAACCAAAACAATTGTTAACATTGGTGGCCCACTCGGTAAGTTTCATCACAATTACAATAGAGGTTCTTCGCTCGTCTGTCAGCCATTTCCATCCCTGTTAATTTTCTGACATATGGCGTAGGAGATACTGCCACAGGATGTCAAGGCGTAGATTTGGGTGGTGGCGCTGGTGGCCCTGTCACCAGAGGTGAATAAGTCCTCCCCTCTTGCCACCCGAAGGCACTGGTACTCCCCCCTTTCTACCCCTTCCTCTTATTCTGAATCTGTTGTTTTGCTTCCAATTCCTGAGCTAAATTCATCGCTCGCCCCAAATCAATAGGCGCATGGAGTTCCGCCTCTAGTTTCAACGAATCACTAAGCCCCGCTGTGAACAAATTTACATGTTGGTCTCTTCGAACTAGGTGGCTGGCTTGAACTATTTTTTCCTAAAATTGAGTCTAGTATGCTTCCACCGAACTAGTCTGTCGTAACAAGACCATGTCGCCTAAAGGGTTCCTATAAGCTGGAGGTCCAAACCGTACCATGCATAACTCCTTAAACTCTTCCCAATCGACGACCAGGCGGTCCAATTCCAATTGATGGAACCAGAGTTGAGCTTCTGTTAAGCTCTCTATCCATGGATCGAGTCACCCTACTCTCTCCTCCGTCTTCTAGATTGAAATGTGGTGACAGTCTGTGCTTCGGATGTTTGGAACGCCCAATGGCGACAGAGCAGCTCGGTCGAGAAGACGAATAGAATCGCCGAGCACCCAACAGAAGATGAACCGTCGGGTTGTTGGACTACGACTGGGACGGTGGGACGAAGAGTTTGAGAGGATCTAGAGAGGTCGTGGAGAGAAACGTCAACAAGGGACTCCGATCAAAACGATTATGCGGCAAGTGACAAAAATAGAGGATCTCCGAAAACAGAGAGAAAATGAAGTGGTGCAGCTCCTGTTCTCGGATGGAAGAGGAACGGTCGTGAGGAGGATAACCGAGTTTTGAAGGAAACTCGCACCTGGGCCTCGATAGAGAGAGCACCCGATCTCAACTACTAACATTCAAGCTTCCTCTATTCAATCCAATGACGATCCTATAAATAATAGGAACGCCCCATACAAAATTCACGCACAGCATCAATGTCGGACAAAATTACCACAATGCCACTAAATAAAAACATGCCAAAATTACATCAATTACCCCTACGTCTACCTGCTACTCTTGATGCTATGGAGTCCATAACATCACCCCCCTCCAGGAGAAAAAGTTTGTCCTCAAGCACAAAGTGGGGGTAGCGGGCTTGGAAATCTTCGAGCGGCTCCCATGAGTCAACAAGTGACTCGGTGTCAGCCCACTGAACTAACAGCTCCCATGACTCGTGAACGCGGCGAGCCAGCAAAACCTGGGCCGAAGAAGGCAGAGCACGACCATCATGCAAAGGCGGCAAGGGTGTGTGCAGCATGGGGGAGTCACCACGAAATGGTTTCAGGAGTGAGACATGGAAGACATCATGGATGTGGGCGTATGGAGGAAGCTGCAGATGATAAGCTACCTGGCCAATGCGAGCCAATACCTGAAAGGGACCATAAAATTTGGAGGATAACTTGTGCCTTCGTGTTGTTGTCAGTGAGCGTTGGCAGAATACGCAACCACATATAATCACCTAGAGCAAAAGAAAGGTCCCTATGACGCTTGTCATACTTATGCTTCATCGTGGCCTGAGCCTTTTGCAAGTTGGACTTGACCTGTGCCAGCATCTTTTCCCTTTCACCGAAGGCCTGATCAATCAGTGGCAAGCGAGACAGACCAGGCTCATAAGAGAGGATCTGAGGAGGTGCACGACCATATACCACCTGGAACGGAGTGGTGCCGAGTGCCATATGGTAAGACGTGTTATAACAATACTCTGCCCATGCCAACCAATGTACCCAACGTTTGGGATGGTCCCCCACAAAACACCGCAGATAGATCTCGAGGGTGTGGTTCACCACTTCAGTTTGCCCATCAGATTGAGGATGGTAGGCAGAGGAGAAGGCCAATTTGGTACCCTGCAATTTAAAAAGATCCTTCCAAAAGGTGCTGGTAAAAATCGCATCACGGTCACAAGTAATGGACTCCAGTAAGCCATGCAGACGCACAATCTGTTCCATAAATAAGCGGGCTACCTATGCGACAATATACGGATGCGCCAAGGGCAGGAAGTGCCCGTATATCGAAAACTGATCCACCACAACCAGAATTACAGATTTTCCCGAAGAAGTGGGAAGGCCCTCAATAAAATCCATGGAGATATCAGCCCATACTTGAGATGGAAGTTGAAGAGGTTGCAGCATGCCTACTGGGTGTAAGGAGTTGGCCTTGTTCCTCTGACAAACTTGGCACGCCAAAACATAGTCAACAACCATACGCTTCAACCCTTTCCAATAGAAATCTCGGTTGATTCGAAAATAAGTTTTCTGCTGGCCCTCATGAGTGCTATCGTGGACTGCTGCAATAATGGTGATGAGTAGAGGGGAGGTATGGTGGAGAAAGAGGCGCTTCGTGTATAATATGAGCCCATCCTAAATTTCCCATTGGTGATCTGCAGTGCCTTGCTCAATCTGCCGGTACAACTCTAGGAGCTCAGGATGGTTGTGAATGTCACCCCAGATGGAGTCGAGTAAAAGGACTTGCGGTTGACTAATGGCATGCAACTGAGGATCCACGAGGTCTCTATGGGACAGTGCATCTGCACCCCTATTAAGGCGGCTCGGATTGTATACCACCTTGAAATCAAAACCCATGAGCTTACTGATCCAGTGTTGTTGGGGGGAAGTCATGAGACGTTGTTCCAGTAAGTACTTCAAACTACAATGGTATGTACAAATCACGAAGTTCCTACCCCACAAGTAGGGCCTCCAATGCTGGATGGCTTTGGCTATGCCAATGAGTTCCTGTTCATAAACCGCTAATTTGTGGTGGTGGGAAGTCAAGTGTCGGCCGAAATACGCTATGGGGTGCCCCTGCTGCTGTAAGACGACACCAATTCCGCCACCTGAAGCATCACATTTCATAATGAACACTTCTTCAAAAGTTGGGAGTTGTAGAACCTGTGCCGAAGCTAATGATTGTTTCAACAGTTGAAAGGACGAATCGGCTGCATCTGTCCATGTGAAAGCATTCTGCTTGAGTAGGCTTGTGAGCGGTGCAACAATCTAGCCATAGTCTCAAATGAACTTCCTGTAATAGCCGGCCAACCCTAAAAACCCCCTCAAAGTAGTGACCGAATGCAGAGTCGGCCAGTCCAGCACTGACTGGATTTTGGTGTTGTCTACTTAACCCGGATGCAGAAATAACATGGCCCAAGTAGGCGACCTCGGAAGTCCCTATCTCACATTTAGACTTATTCAGGAATAAATGGTGTGAGCGTAGAAGGTGGAATACCTGGTGCAAGTGCTGAATATGGTTGCCTCGATTCTGGCTGTATATCAGAATATCATAAAAAAACACAAGAACATATTTGCGCAAGAAGGGCCAGAATACCTCATTGATGAGTGCCTGGAATGTAGAGCGCGCGTTGGACAGACCAAAGGGCATCACCAAGAATTCAAAATGGCCATAGTGGGTACGGAACACCGTTTTCTCCACATCATCTGGGTGGACCCGTATTTGATGGTATCCCGATTTCAAGTCCAACTTCATAAATAACTCGGCGCCATGAAGTTTATCCAGCAACTCGTCCACCACTGGAATGGGAAATTTTTCCTTCACCGTGTGAGCGTTGAGTTCCCTGTAGTTTACACAGAACCGCCATGAGTTGTCTTGTTTCTTGACCAAAAGAACCGGCGAGGAAAACGGGCAACAGTTGGGCTGAAGGATGCCCTGAGTTAACATGAGCTCACATTGGCGCTCTATCTCGTCCTTCTGCAAGTGAGGGTACTGGTATGGCCATACCACGACTGGCTCGGTGCCCAACTTCAATCGGATACGATGGTCACAAGCCCGTATCGGAGGGAGGGCAACAGGTTGCTGAAATAAGTCAAAAAATTCCTTTATCAGCTGGGTGAGTTGACTGCTCTCTGAATCCCTCAACTAGATAGTCTGAAGAGTACACGGCAGAGGAGCATGCATACCATGGAGCGTGAGTTGCTGGTGACCCTAGTTGAAACTCATAGTGAGGGCCTTGAAATCCCACAATATCGGACCCAACTGCTGTAACCATTTAATGCCTAGGACCAAATCAAATCCAACAAGCAGAATTATCAGAAAGTTTGCCCGGAAGGTGTCGCCTTCAATGACGAAAGTGACTGCTGCACATGACCCCACACTGGTAATTTTTTCTCCGTTTGCAACTGAAACCGAGATGCCTGAATTGTGCTACAGTGACAAGCCCAGCTGTTGGGCGACGGGTTGACTAAGGAAGTTGTGGGTGCTGCCCGAGTCAACCAATGCAAGTAACAAAAGAGTTTGAATGCTAACATGGACCTGCATCATCGTGGTGCTATGTAACCGGATGATGGCGTTGAGGGAGATGGTTGGGGCCTCTTCTTCTGTGCCAACTTCCTCTTTTAGAGGGGGACTGTCCTCAGGATCGTCTACCTCTAACCAAAACAACCTCTTGCAGATGTGGTTGTGAGTGTACTTCTCATCACAATTAAAACAGAGCCCCTGGGCCTGCCGTTTTTCCATATCGAACTTAGAAATCCGTTTAATAAACTGAGGGGGAGGCGTTGACCTGGTAGGCTTGACTGACTGGGCTGTAGGTTGTCCTGGTCGCAGAGGGGTGCTGGGGTTTGCTGGGGCACTTGTGGGCACTCTGCTCAGCCAAGGGGAGCGACAAACCAAGGATTCTTTTAAGATGTTTTGTTTAGCATCGAAAGTACGGGCTAAATCCATGGCCTAGTCCAAAGAGGAGGGGCCCTGTAATTCCACCTCGAGGCGTAGAGCCTCCACCAACCCGGCAATGAACAAGTGGACATGCTGGCTCGGGCGTACAAACAGACTCGTGCGGGCAAGGCATTCTTGAAACTGTTTCTGATACTCTTCGATAGAGCCCGTCTGTTTGAGATTAACCAAATCCCCAAGGGGATTGCTGCATGCAGGGGCCCCAAACCGCAATAGGCATGACTCCTTAAAGAGTTCCCAATCATGGTCGAGGTGTGCCGAATCGAACTGGGAATACCACAGTAAGGCCTCATCTAATAAATGGAAACCAGCCAATGAGACTCTCTCCTCCGGGTGGGTGCGCTGGTGCCAAAAGAAGTGCTCGCAGCATTGGAGCCATATTAACGGGTTTGTAGACCCATCATAAGTTGGAAATGTGAGCTTGGTGTACCTGGGTACATTGCTGTTGTTGTTGTCGTGAAAGCTCCCTAGAGGGGTCTGAGCAGGACACATCGGCGGCATAGGCGGAGTGGGGGGTCGGGGTAATCCACAAGGCGTGAGCCACTGCCCGGACGGGGAGCCTCCCGTGAACCCAGAGAATTAAAAAGTTGGAGCATGGTCTCCCAAAGCTCCTGAATTTTTGTCCCAAGCTTTGTTCGAAACTCTATTTGAAGGTCGTCCATGGTTGTATGCTCATCAACTGGAGAGGAAGAGTCGTCCAAGGTGGTCCTGTCCGATACCACGTTGTTAAGCTCTCTGGCCATGGATCGAGTCACCCTGCGCTCTCCTCGGTCTTCCAGATTGAAAGGTGGTGACAGTCTGTGTTTCAGATGTTTGGAACACCCAATGGTGACAGAGCAGCTCGGTCGGGAAGACGAACAGAATCGCCAAGCACCCAACAGAAGATGAACCGTCAGGTTGTTGAACTATGACCTGGGACGATGGGACGAAGTGTCTGAGAGGATCTAGAGAGGTCGTGGAGAGAAACGTTCACAAGGGACTTTGATCAAAACGATTATGCGGCAAATGATGAAAACAAAGGATCTCCAAAAACAGAGAGAAAAAGAAGTGGCACAGCTGCTGTTCTCGGATGGAAGAGGAACGGTCGTGAGGAGGATAACCGAGTTTTGAAGGAAACTCACACCTAGGCCTCGATGGAGAGAGCACCCGATCTCAACTACTAACATTCAAGCTTCCTCTATTCAATCCAATGACGATCCTATAAATAATAGGCAGGCCCCATACAAAATTTATGCACAACATCAATGTCTGAAGAAATTACCACAATGCCACTAAATAAAAACATGCCAAAAATTACATCAATTACCCCTACGTCTACCTGTTACTCTTGATGCTATGGAGTCCATAACAGCTTCATCCAACAAGTGTATGGCAGCTAAACTCACCCTGTCCACGTCAATTGTGCCTTGCTGGGAAAAAATATTTTCGCATCTGTGTAGCCAAATTAAGGGGTCGACTGACCCCGGTGTAGGTGGGAAAATCAATTTTTGTGTACCTGGGTACTAACCCTCCACAATGTGCCAGAAGGCCATTGCGCCCAGAATGTTGTTTTCCCCCTCTACTGTAAGACTGTTCTTCCATTCTTCATGTAGTGTCTGGGGGTCAGTTTAATCCCGCCAGAATCTCAGAAACTCTACTTGTGATTTGTTCCATCATTTATGTTATTCGAGCTTCATTTTCTGTCTGTAGTTCTCAGGCAAGGTTTCTTAGCTCTTCACTGTGGGACGGGTCCCCCATGTTACCCTACTCTGATACCAAGATGTTAGGATCCCGAGTCATGGATCGCGTAACACGGCGAGAGACGGATGGATCTAGTGTTGTGAAGGAGTGGGCCCACCGATCTGGACTGGTCTAGCCCACAAATCTGGACTGATCCGGGTAGCAGCAGTGACTATGAGGGTGTGGGCCCACATATCTGGACTTATCTTGCCCACAGATCTGGATTGGTCTGGCCCACAGATTTAGACTGATTTGGACTAGTCTGGCCCACTGATCTAGACAGGTCTGGGCCACATATCTAGACTGATATGGCTCACGAAGCTGGCATGTAGGGACAACTGCTTGTTGTTCTTCATCTGCTGAAATTATTTTTATTAAACTCACTGGTATACTTGTCGATGATGTTGATTTTCAGGACTCCATGAATTTACCTCATGGAGAAAAAGGGAGAGAAACCCACTGTGAAAACTGGAGGAAGAAGGGTTATGGAATTGATTATTCCTAACCTTCTCCTCGAAGCTCTCTTTATAGATTTATGAAACTAAAATATTACAATAATACCCTTGAACTTAGGGTTTAGGGTTTTAACCCTGGAACTTTAACATAATTACATCAATGGCATCTCTATGGGATGACCATTTATTTACCATCCTACCATCACTGTATGTGGTCCTATGGGCCATCTCCTTGATTTGTGGGCCTTGATCCCGTCTTCTATTTTTCTTGGATCCATGGGTCTTCCTTGTTCATATGGGTTTGGGCCCATCTTCTAATACACATTGATATGTGGGCCTTCCTTGGTCGTGTGGGCTTGGGACCTGTCTTCCAACAGATGATGGCAGTCGTGGGCTTCTCGCTGGTGGTTGGCTGGATCGGATGGCTACCTCTTGGCCGTCATCAGAAAATGGGAACTTCACCGTGGTCGTGCTCGGTGGCCGGACAGCACGGGACCACCGGTGGCTCAGTGTCTGAACATAGCCTTGCTATTCTGGCAGAAACCCGACAGTACCTCCCTGCCGTCGTCATGCTCAGGAGCCTCCTCTGCACTCAAACTACACCTCTGCCCTACTGTCGGAAGCTCCCTACCGACTTCTCTCCGACCACCTCAGTAGTAGCTCAATGAGGTGTCGCTTTGTCTTCCCGTGCCTGGTTTCTACTGTGAAACACCACGAACAACAACAGCTAAAGCCAGAGAAGCTTCGACTGCTATTTGGGGCTTAGATCTGGAGGAAACCTATGGATTAACACAATAAGATAGGATTATGGGGGGATAACTAGAGCTCTAGGGGAACTCCCGACCCTGAGCTCTAGAAGGAGACCTCAGATCCTATTTTAGGCCAAATTCAACTAGCCGATTCATTTCCATAGCTGCCTTATAAATAGTTCACGCCAACATGAGTTTAGGGAAAAAATTACAAAAATTCCCCTGAGGCATATTTAAACCAAAATAGCATAAAAACAGAAATGTAATTAAAAGATGCAGTACCAGAGACTCACCCACCGTGCCGCTGAGTTACCCGGCTCGCTATCGAGTTCATAACAAAATCTTGTTTTTTCTCATGCTTGCTTTTCCTTTCTCCCGAGATTATTATGATTGCTCTCGTTAGTTTGGAATTAGGGCATCTAACTCCGAACAAGTGTGGGGGATTTAAGAATTTGGGTTTTGGCCACTTCAAGGTATGGTTTGATATTTGACAAGTAAATAGTAGCTGCTAAAACCTCCCTTTGCTTTTCTAGAACTGATATATCAGTCGAATAAGGCTGAACTATTTTCCATTCCTGAATCAGCCCTCTAAACCTAGACAAGTACTCATGCAAGTTCTCTTTTTTTTATTATTAAACAAGATCTGAAATCATATAATTTTTTAAAATTCTCGATGCTAGAGTACAACTTGGAACAAGTGTCTCATATTTGCTTTGCGGTCTCAAGGTGGACAATATTATTTGCCACATGTTCTTCCATGTTGTTAATCAGACAACTAATGACAAGTGTGTCATTCTTGAGCCATTTAATATAGGAACTATCATTTTCATCTATGGATAGAGCTGGGTAAGTCAAATATCCTAAGAGATCTCTAGTGATAAGGAATCTCTTAACCAACAGGGCCCAACTTAAGTAATTTGATAACCCTCTCAAGGGTATAGTGGTAATCTTAGGTAAGTCACTTTTACCACTCATATTCCTATATTCTTCACCCATCACTAATAAATATTCAATGCACTAAATCAACCAACCAATAGTAGAAGAGAGGAAACCAAACCAAGGCCTTAATCATGCACGTAATCAAGGAGATTTTGACGCCACGTGTATATAATATTAATTCCAAATCTTTCTAAATCAAGAAAGAATTATTAAGGCAAGTGAAATCTCAAGTGATCTTGGACAACTTAGAGGATCTTCTAAAGAATGATACTTTCCTTCTATGTCACTTGCACCAACTATCAATACAAGATCACAATCTTTGCCTTCCTTCTTTCCTTAAATAATTTAAAAAATAAATTACAGAGAATAATATAATATAAGAAGCTTTTAAATAGATAAATCACAACACTTTCTTTTCTCCAACTTTCCTCTCATCAAGCACTAGAAGAAGGAAAATTTTCTTCTATACAGCTTGGTCTTACCTTTTTCTCCTTGATTTTTTAGGTAAGATAATCTAGAAGATAACATAACCAATGGAAGGCCAAAAACTGTTTAAAAAAAATCCTCTCGGTAATAAAAAAACAACCATCAAAATAAGCTACTAATGCCATGATTATCCAAAATGAATCCTTCTTTAAAACATAAGAGAAGTTTGATAATCAATTCCTTCTTGTAGAGTAAATCCTTTGGCTACAAGTCTTGCCTTATATCTTTCAATATTGTCTAAATAGTTTCTTTTGGTTTTAAAAACCCACTTACATCCAATGGCCTTCCCCCCTTTAGGCACTTCAACAAGATCCCAGACTTGGTTTTTAGCCATTGAATCCAACAGTTCCTTCATGGCATCGTTCCATAATGTGGATTTATGTCCACTCATAGCCTATGAAAATGAAGTAGGAGCATCTTCAACACCAATGTGCATATGATTCTTGAAGGTACACTTCATACTTAGAAGAAATTGCATGTTTTCCAACTCTTGAAGATCTTCTAAATGATACTTCAACATTTTCAGGTTGAGAACGTTGAGTAATTGAATCTATAGGAATATCCCCATGATGAGATGGTTCTTCAATTATTGGTTGTTCTTGAATAATCGAATCCTGAAGATTATCCTAAATGACAACCAATCTACGTGAAGTTGTAGGATCAGGTTGAGAACTCATATGCTCCTCAAAAACTAAGTTTTGAGGTTGGCTACTTCCATTAATCCCATCATTCTCAAGAAATCTTGCATTCTTAGATTCGACACTTCTCGTCGAACAAAATGGACAATAAAATATGTATCCCTTAGACTTTTTCGCATAACCAATGAAATGTCCACTGACTATTCTAGAGTCTAACTTTGTCTCATATAGATTGTAAATTCAAACTTCATCTAGGCAGCCCTAAACATGTACATGCCTTAACCTAGGTTTTCCACTTTTCCATAACTCAAACGGCATTTTATGAACTGCCTTGGTTGGAACCCTACTGAGTACATGGGTTGTAGTTTTGTGAACTTCACTTCACAAAGATAATGGGAGATCAGAGTTACTAATCATACTCCTCACCATGTCCATTAAGGGGGGGTTAGTCCAACATGGGTTTACTAATCGCAAAGCCTCTAGGCCTCCCGACTTCTCTTCTCTTTCGACCTCCCCTCTCTTCTCTCTCCCCCACCCCGTCGACCTTCCTCCCTCTCCTCTCCCTCTCGACCTCCGTCGCTGAGCACGGGAGGCCGAGCCTCTGTCGCAGAGTCTCTCGGCCTCCCAACTTCTCTTCTCTCTCGGCTTCCCTCTCTTCTCCCTCTCGGCGTACCATCGGAGCGCCGCCTCCGTCGCTGTAGTCTCCCGCCGCTGAGGAAGACGACGCGCGCCATGAGGAAGACAATGGATTAATTTTTCCTAAGTTAGGAAAAATTAAACCATCGCCATAAAAATAAAAATTTATATTTTTTATTTATAAAATAATTATTTTTATTTATTTAAAATATTCATTTTATAATTACTATATTAAATTATTTATTTAATAGTCATAATTAAAATATTTTTAAAATAAATATTTGATAAAAAATTTTGGTTTAATTATCCCATTGCTATAATTAATTAAACCAATGGTTCTAAATTTTGTGACAATATGTTATTAATTAATAATACATAAAAATATATATTATGTTGTTGATAAATATATATTTTTATTTATTATATTCGCTTATGTTATTTTTTATTTTTATTTATTTATTTTTAATAATTTATTCTTATCACACGTAATTATTGAATTAATTTATAATAAACTATAATCATTAAGTAATAAATATAGTTTTTCATTAATTAGGATATTAATATATTCTAATACTACACGTTAAATTACTTTTAAGTGTAGTAACCATGTTTATTTTGGTTAATTATCTGTTTAGGTATATGTTCTATTTAAGTATATTATAAAAGGTTACTTATTCTCTTGTTTATATCATACTTTTCATTTGAGGGAACTAACATTAGAATCTGTTTTCCATTGCACTTGAACTCGTCTACACTAACATCCAAGGATGAGTTGAAGTTGAATGAATTCATTTAAGATGAATTGAATTCTTCAGTTCATTTCAAGTTCATTGTGGACTAACCCCCCCTAATGTTCGGTTTATTCTTTTAGCCACACCATTTTGAGATGGTGAGTCAGGCATTGTATATTGTAACACAACACCTTGTTCTTCAAGAAACCTTGCAAAAGGACCAGGCAATTATCCCCTTTCAATGTACCTACCATAATATTCCTCACCTCTATCTGACCTCAATGATTTTGATTTGTTTGCCTAATTGTTTCTTTATTTTTGCTTTGTAGACCTTAAAAGCATTTATTTCTTCACTTCAATCATAAAGCATATAGAGATACATAAATCGTGTATAGTCATCAATAAAACTAATAAAATATTTATGACCATTAAAACATGCATCATAAGGACCTAAAATATCAGTGTGTATTTTTTTCTAAAACATCAAAAGTCCTCCTAGCACCTTTCTTGTACTTGTTGGTTTACTTTCCTATAATGTAATCCACACATGTACTAAAATTAGTAAAATCAAGAGCCTCATGGAATCCATCATTAACCAATCTTTTAATTCTATCAAAGGAGATGTGACGTAATCTCCTATGCCACAACATGGAGGATTTCTCATTTATAACACTACGCTTAATGCCAACATTAATACCATGCACAGTAGTAAAACTGCAATCAAAGGTAAGGTTTAAAAGAAGTTTAAACAATCCTTCATTTAAAATTCTATTTCCAACAAGAACATGGTCTTTATACAATTGAAGGGAATTTTTAAGGAAATCGAAACTAAATCCAAAAGGTAAATGTCTAGAAATTGAGATAAGGTTTTTAGAAAATGATGGGACATAAAAGATACTTTCAAGTTCTAAAACAAAACCAGTGTTGGGGACAAGTCTGTAAGTTCCAACTACCTCCACATATGAACCCATCTTGTTTCTTGAATAGATGGAATATGCACTTTGCATCAGTTTTGTTGGTTCAAGAAGCCCTACATGATGTTGGCAACATGGATTGTAGTACCAGAATCAATCCACCAAGTGCTATAAGAAGCATGAGTCATATTAGATTCAAAACACACTAAGGATATGAGATTACCTTTCTTTTCAAGCTAATGTGTGAATTTGGGATATGTCGTCTTTATATGTCCTTTCTTCTTGCAAAAGAAGCATTTGACATCGCTCTTATACACTGTATCAAGAGGCACTTTTCCCTTCCCTTTCTTAAAAGGTTTCTTGCCCCGAGTCGTCTAATGCACACTTTCGATCCTCTCTTGATTCACCCTCCTTCCTCTTGTACACACATGGTCAAAAGTTCATTAATTGACCATTTCTCCTTATGTGTGTTGTAAGAGATCTTCAAGAATGCATATTCAGACGGAAGTGAGTTAAGGATGAAGTGGACCAAAAAATGACTCGGACATCTCAATCTCCTTCAATTTCAGTCTTGCAGCCTATCCCGCAACTGCATGATGTGCTCACGCACACCCTTGGTGCTAGTAAATTTCATGGAACACATTTTGGTCATTAGGGTGCTCGCTAATGCCTTGTCAAAAGTCTGAAACTGATCCTAAATAGCTTAAAGATATTCCTATGCTTTGGCAAAATCAGGAATGGATCCACGGATACTCTTCCCAATATGAGACTTAATAAACATCAAACTTAAAGCAATTGGATCGTTCCCAAAGATCAAATGATATTTTCTCAATTTGGGTACTGGATTCCGTGGGATTTGGAGGTTCATCCACTCGAACTGATAAGTCAAGATCCATGCACCCAATAATAGAAGAATTTTCACCTTCCACTCAATATAATTTTCTCCATTTAGAAGAATAATAGAGGAATCAAATTTTACGATAGAGAAAGTTTGAAGAATTGCAAAATAAACAACAAGCTTACTAAAAATGTCATGAAGCCAAATTTTGAATATTTACCCATGTAAATAAATTCAAAAAAATAAATCAAAGTGTCATAAGCTATTTATATCACTTTATGATGGGACCCAAATATTTGCCTGTAAAGGAAAATCCTAGGCCTGTGGGCAACTAGAATTTTTTTTTAATATTTCTTTCTGATCCTGATTAATCACTTAAATATAATATTTACCCTATGGGGTTTAATTATTATATCTCTATGACTAATCACAAATTTTTATGTCATTAACTTTATGTGACTCAACTTAATGTCACTAGACATTTTTTTATGGACTTTATAGCATCACGAGTTACCAACAGGCATAGGAATTAATTAATGTGATTTTCAATTTCCATGTAATTGTCTTTGGTTTGGGTTGGTTAAGCATTTATTGGTTTGAACCATTGACCCAAGGGGTCTAAAGTGTTTTGGGCGTCCTCAACCCTATTTAAGGGGACGGCTAGGGTAATGAGAAATTAGCAATTGAGCCTACTCTAGCATAGATTAATTAGATAAACAGGTCAAGAGCTCCTTCAAGCTCTCTCCCGTTTTTTTCCCAATTCCTTTTTTGAAATTCTGTATTCATCATTCCATCATTCCGTATCAACGTCAAGCAAGGTAATGGAAGGAAGAGAAGAGAGGAGGGTGACAAGATCCATGGCTCGTGAGGACCCTAACAACGTGGTATCAAAGAGGTCCACCCTCGGTGATTCCTCTTCTCCAAAGGACATACATCAAGTACTTTCAGAACTTCAACAACGATCCACTCTTCAAGGTACTGAAATTTCTCACATGCATAATACATTATATACGCTGGAATCATCTCTCCAAAAAGTCATCCAACAACTTGCTGCAATTCAATCACCAACGCCACCACCAGCCACCAACTTTCAACCACAACTAGTACATCACCCACAATTCACGCCACCACCAAACCCACCACTGCGCCAACAACCTGTTTCCATGGCTACTCACGCACAAGGATCAACCACAGTTCCAAGGTACTTTAAACTTAACTTTCCTACATATGATGGCTCTAAAGATCCTTTACTTTGGTTCACGAAATGTGAACAGTTCTTCTATCATCAACAAACGGTGGAAATGGACAAGGTTACATTGGCTGCCTACCACCTGCTCGATGAAGCACTCATGTGGTTCCATCACTACCGCAATGTCCATTCCACTCAGGATTGGCTACACTTTAAACATGCTTGCCAGTTGAGGTTTGGACCTCCAGCTAGCAGCAACCCAGTGGGGGAATTGATCAACTTTAAACAAGTAGGCACCTTAGAAGTGTACCAAAAAATGTTCCAAGAAAGGTTGGCCCGAGCCAGTGAATTTGTTCCTCCTCACCTACATGTTCAAATTTTTAATGCTGGATTGACAGAGGCAGTTAGATTGGAAGTGGAATTACTTGGTCCCATAGATTTGAACTCAGCAATGAATTATGCCAGAGTTGTGGAACACAAACAAAGAGTTCTAAAAGAATCTTTACACCAAAAACCATTTTGGAACAACAGAATACAGGGTATTGCATCTGGTCCACGTTTTGGGTCCTCTGCCCCTAACCGAGCAGATCAGTCTACCAGTGTGCCTCCCCACACTCTTCCAGTAAATTTTTGACTAAACAGGAAATGGAGGCTAGAAAGGCCAAGGGCCTATGTTTTAATTGTGACGAACAATTCCTTCCAAGACATACCTGTAAACGTTTATTCAGTATTGAACTTTTGGAAGAAGATTCAGACGAGCTTCCTGAAAATGAATTTGTTGAAGAGGTACAACAAGAACCAGAGCTCTCCCTCCATGCCATGCATGGCCTGCGTAGTTCTAACACCATGCGGGTAAAGGCCAGGTTACAACACCTCATGCTACTTGCTTTAGTTGATTTGGGCAGCACACATAATTTTATTAGTGAACTAGCAGCGCAACAATTGGGATTGGAAATTCAACTACAAAGGGGTCTCTCAGTTTCAGTGGCCAATGTGGCTAAAATTGCAAGTATGGGGTTATGTGCAAACACCCCTTTCACCATTGAGGGACATTCATTTTAGGCAGACTTACTGGTCATTCCCTTGGCTGGATTTGATTTGGTGCTCGTGGTCAAATGGCTTCAGTTATTAGGCCCTATATTATGGGACTTTCAGGCTCGGACTATGACATTTACAGCACCACAGGGCCAGATTACATTACAAGGTATTGTGGCACAGGTCCCTAACGCACTTCACACTTTACAACTTCAAAACAATGGTGATGGTCAGTTAGCTCCTTTACTTACAGCATTTGCGGATTTATTTAATGACCCTACGGGTCTACCACCAGTGCGTCACTGCGATCACCGCATTCGTTTAAAGTTGGGAACTGATCCAGTAGTGGTGCGGCCTTATCGTTACCCGCATATACAAAAAGATGAAATAGAACGACAGTGCATGAATATGCTAGCTCAGGGAGTGATCCAGCCTAGTCGATCTCCTTTTTCCTCACCAGTGTTATTAGTACGTAAAAAGGATAAATCATGGAGGTTTTGTGTCGACTATAGGCAACTCAACTTGCAGACAATTAAAAACAAGTTCCCCATTCCAGTCGTGGACGAGTTGCTGGATGAGTTACATGGTGCTACAATTTTTACCAAGTTAGATTTGAAATCGGGCTATCATCAAATAAGAGTTCACTTGGCTAATGTGGAGAAGACTGTGTTTCGCACACATCACGGTCATTTCGAGTTCCTCTTCATGCCCTTCGGTCTCTCCAATGCACCCTCCACCTTTCAGGCCCTCATGAATGAGGTATTTTCATCGCTTTTGCGCAACTATGTGTTAGTATTTTTATGACATTCTGGTCTACAGCAAAAATTGGGTAGAACATCTCCAACACCTCCATCAGGTATTTACCATTCTACGCTCTCATCATTTGGTTTGAATAAATCCAAATGTTCTATGGGTACATCTGAGGTGGCATATTTGGGCTACGTCATATCAGCTGTGGGTGTGAAAGTTGACCAGAGCAAGATACAAGCAGTAATAGATTGGCCGATTCCCACCTCCATCACAACATTAAGGGGATTTTTGGGCCTAGCGGGATATTACAGAATTTATCCAATCTTATGGCCAGATAGCAGCACCACTCAACAACCTTCTCAAAAAACATGCCTTCCACTAGTCTTCTTCAGCGGATCAGGCCTTTCAGCTGTTAAAGGAGGCCTTAGCCTCAACGCCAGTACTACAGTTACCAGATTTTGAGGGAGACTTTTTGGTGGAATGTGATGCATCCGGAGGACGTATAGGGGCAGTGTTACAACAATTGGGACACCCCATTGCTTATTTCAGCCGTCAGTTGGGACAACACCACCATAAGTTAGCTGCATATGAGAGGGAATTGATTGGGTTAGCCAAGGCTGTCCAACATTGGCGACCTTATCTATGGGGACGACCATTTCTCATTCGTACAGATCATTGCAGCCTCAAGTATCTTCTTGAATAGCGCCTCACCACATCCCCACAACAGCATTGGTTAACTAAACTCATGGGCTTCGATTTTATGGTTTACTATAAGCCAGGTAGTTCGAATTTGGGGGCTGATGCTTTGTCACGTCGGGATATTTCAGCACCATAAGTTTATGCTATCAGTCACCCACGTTCACTTGTGCTAGATTCTATTCGTGAGGAAGTACATCAATATCCGGAACTCATGTCATTATATTAGGATATTCAATTGGGGACAACAGCTCCTCGTTGGATGATTCTGGATCGTCTTATACTCTACAAAAACAGGATTTTTATGCATCATACGTCCCCACTTCTTCATACCATCCTATCCTCTATCCATGATAGCACACATGAGGGTCGAGAGAAAACATATTTCTGAATCAGTCGGGACTTTTACAGGAAAGGTATGAAGAGCACAATTGCTGATTATGTAGCTGCTTGTCAGATTTGTCAACGAAACAAGGCCGAATCTTTAAGTCCTACAGGCCTACTGCAACCTCTGCAACTACCATCTCAAATCTGGTCCAACATTTCAATGGACTTCATTGTTGGCCTTCCCATTTCATCAGGTAAATCAGTGATATTCGTCGTCGTTGATCGATTTTCAAAATATGGTCACTTCATTGCTTTGGCGCATCCATATACTGCTGCTCAGGTAGCTCAATTATTTATGGACAACATTGTCCAATTACGAGGAATTCCCACATCTATTATCAGTGACATGGATACCATTTTTACCAGTATCTTTTGGAAGGAATTATTCAAATTACAGGGCACCCAATTGGCATTTTCGTCTGCATATCATCCACAAACGGAAGGACAAACAGAGGTTGTCAATCGCACGATTGAAATGTATCTTTGTTGTTTTGTGGGGGACGCACCTAGACGGTGGGTCAAATGGCTTTCATAGGCAGAATTTTGCTACAACACATTTTACCACACAGCACTAGGAACTACACCTTTCAGGGTAGTTTATGGCAGAGATACACCTTGTCTATTACCATATGAACCTGGGGCATCCAAAGTCGTCACTTTGGACCAATCGTTAGCTAAAAGAGACGCTATGCTCACGGAGGTACGTACTCATCTACGGGAGGCCCAGCACTCTATGAAACGCTATTATGATAAGAAGCACCGGGAGGTATCCTATTTCCCTGGAGACTATGTGTGGTTAAAGCTTCAACACTACCGCCAGTTGTCCCTGACTGCATCCAAGCGCTATAAGTTGTCTCCAAAATATTATGGTCCATTTCAGGTGTTGGACAAATTGGGCCCATGGCATACCGCTTGCAACTACCACCGGAATCAAAGATCCATAATGTATTTCACGTCTCCCAATTGAAGCCCTTCCAGGGTGACTCGCCCCTACTGTACACTTCGCTGCCGCCACTACATGAAGGCAGAGTCCTTTCTATTCCAGTTCAGGTTTTAAAAGCACGCCACATTCAAGGTGATTGGGAAATTCTCGTCCAGTGGGCATATGCCGACCCGAGTGACACCACATGGGAGCCGTTATCAGCATTTCGACTCCTATATCCTTCCTTCGAGCTTGAGGACAAGCTCTTTCTCCAGAGGGGGGGTGATGTTATGGACTCTATAGCATCGCGAGTTACCAATAGGCGTAGGAATTAATTAATGTGATTTTCAATTTCCATGTAATTGTCTTTGGTTTGGGTTGGTTTAGCATTTATTGGTTTGAACTATTGACCCAAGGGGTCTAAAGTGTTTTGGGCATGCTCAACCCTATTTAAGGGGATGGCTAGGGTAATGAGAAAGTAGCAATTGAGTCTACTCTAGCTTAGATTAATTAGATAAACAAGTCGAGAGCTCCTTCAAGCTCTCTCCCGTTTTTCCCCAATTCCTTTTCCGAAATTCTATATTCATCATTCCATCATTCCATATCAACGTCAAGCAAGGTAGTGGAAGAAAGAGAAGAGAGGAGGGTGACAAGATCCATGGCTCGTGAGGACCCTAACATCATAATTAAAAATGTTGTGACAATTACTCAATTATTCAAATGTATACCAAAAAAATGACACCAAAATAATTGACCAAAATTAATGCCAATTATGAATTCCTTATATTTAGGTTAACCTATGCATAGAAAATTAAGTATGCATAAAATCTAAATAAAATTTTCACAATTGAAATATTAAAAAAATATGCACATTATACTATCATATATGGATGTATAAAGTCATATGCATTTCTACTCAAAATCATGAGAAAACCAAATAGGATGACAAAAACAACAAAAAATCATACATTTATTAAATTGTACCAAATATAATAATGTAGATAAGATGGCATAATGGTCACTGGCACCAAAATCAAGCTTGCGGGTTCGAATCCCTGCTCGACCCATAAAAATTTTATTCGGACTGAGTCGACTCGGTCTGCTCTCGAGCAACTCGCTTTGAGCCAGTTGGAATGGGCGAGTTGGGCGGACACAAACGTCCGACCCGATTCGGAATTTAAATCAAATTTAAGCATATGATTCAATTTTTTTTTAATTTCAACGAAAATGAAGCCAGATCAGAGGTAATATGCTCTAATACCAAATGTAAGACTAAAATTGAGTTTCTAAATACAATATGAAATTCATATTTTTTAATCGGAAACGTGTCGCTTACCATCATAAGATGGGATTCGTGATCATATTTTTTTGGTAGCTTCGTAGCAGCAATGAGCTTTCTGAGTTTCCGTGCTTGATCTTTGGTTCCTGTAACAACGAGGAAGACGAGTCCTTGTTGCATTAGAAAAGCTGTGATATATCTTAGGTGCTGCCTTCTAAATTTGGCAACTTGAGGCCCTGTAAAAGGACTTCTCAGGCTCGTAATCTGCTTGTGCGTGGATTGATAATATTCAGAAACTAGGAAAGATTGATGCTGGTGTGGATTAATTTAACATTGAATATTGATTCTTTCCAAGCCATGCTGCTGTTATTCAGATAAAGTATTTCTGCTGTTATTTCCTCTTTAGTAGTATGCTAATGATGACTTTCATGAGAAAGACTGCAGAGTATTTATTGATATCCGCTGTTATATAATTCTGGAAAGATAAACAAAATATTATATCTTGAAATGCATGCTGCTGTTCCATTATAAAGACTCCCATGATGATGACTCTTCAGCATGATCTAAGGTGAATTGGTCAAGTTGCAGTTTTTTTCAACAAGCTTGATTATCTCAAACTTTGAAAGGGTGATTTATTGATAATTGCAGCACATACTTTTGGTTTTATTGGGTCTTCCTCCTTGGAAGTATTTGGCTGCAGTATTTCAGATTGTTAAAATATAAATATATATGTGGAAGTCTCTATTGCTGGAAGCACATGAGTTCAGCAAGACAACTTGATCCTTGAGTTGTATAACTTGCTGAATTATACTTTAATTTGGTGGTTTTTTGTTGATGACTCCTAAGAACACCTAAGGCACGAAGACCACCTTTGCAGAAGAAATTGAATTACTTCAAAAAATATAAAAAAAATTATGGTGCATGTTCATAAGAAGACCGTTTCTAAAGAGGAATTTGAAATGCTTTAGAAAATAAAGCATTCGATGGCTCATACCACAAATAGGGTTTCGGCAACTTCTCCATCCTGGATCATTGACTCTGGGGCCTCTGAGCACTTGACAGGTAATGGTAATTTCTTGAGTTCTATATCTCCTTGTTTGACTGACAAAAATTTTTCTATAGCAGATGAATCCCAAGCTAAGGCACGTGGGGCAGGGTCCACATTTTCTACTCCTACCCTTCATTTGAAAGATGTCCTTCTTGTTTCTGAATTTTCCCTTAATCTTTTATCTATTAGTCAACTCACAAAGAAATTTAATTGTTCCATTGTCTTTCCCCCTTCTTCTTATGTTCTCCAGGATTTGAAGACATAACAAGTTATCGGTGGAGGCTATGAACAAGGGGGATCTATTATCTCAATTCGCCAGCACTCACACCCACATCCAATGCTCACAATACGGCCCTTCAGTGGCACAATAGGTTAGACCATCCATTCTTGCACTCTCTCAAACAGATGATTCCTTCTTTGCATTCCATTTTCAATCTGAATTTCAATCTGAAATTATCAACAAATGTAAACACCAATGGAGTACTTATGTTTGATTCCTTCTTTGCATTCCATTTTCAATCTGAATTTCAATCTGAAATTATCAACAAATGTAAACACCAATGGAGTACTTATTCTCCTTGGGGAGAAACCAAAGATGTTACTCTGTTTTCTTAGTTCATACTGATGTATGGGGACCCATGAACATCTCTAATGTTTTCAATTCAAAGTACTTCATTACATTTGTCGATAATTTCTCTTGGGTTACATGGTTGTTCCTATTAAAATATAGGTATTACCTCTTTTTTAAGTCTTTTTGTGCCATGGTGTCTACTCAATTTAATATTACCTTGAAGATCCTTCACTCAGATAATGCCAAGGAATACTTGTCAGGAGACTTCTAATCCATTTGCAAAGAAAAAAACATCATTCACCAAACTTCTTGTGTCTATACACCACAACAAAATGGTGTGACTAATAGAAAGAATAGAGACCTTCTTGAAATTTCCTATGCTCTACTGCATCATATGCTTGTGCCTCATTTCTACTAGCCACATGTCATCCTTACGCATGATATCTTATGAATAGGTAACCTTCTTCGGTGTTTGGTAAAAAGACACCATACTCTCATCTCTTTCCTGGTGATGAGCCATTTTCTTCCTTTGAGACCTTTTTGGGTGTACCTGTCTTGTTCATTTTAAATCATTACCGTCCCCCCCTCCCCCCCTCCACAGTATTAAATTGGATCCCAAGGCAATTAAATGTATTTTTTGGGCTACTCTCGTACTCAAAAAAGATATATATGTTACTATCCTTCTCTCAAGAAGATAGTTGTTTCTAGTGATGTAACATTCTTTGAAGACCAACACTTTTATTCATTCGCCAGTGTTCCACTATGTTTCTCTAGAAGCAATGAATTTCCTAAACCTACTGTGCCGATTGAAGACTCAACAGTTCATGACAGCGATGACACACCTGCTCTACCCCCTAAAGCATTGGCCGACACTACAACTGTGGAGTCTTCAGACCCCTCTAAGGTAAGTTCTCCTTCTCCACCTCCTATTTTTGGTCCTCCATTTGATACCTGACTGATTGCTCTTCAGAAAGAGCCTCGAGCATGCACACGACCATCTACATCTCACCCCATTGCCAATTATTTATCCACCCATCGGTTGTCCCCATTTTGTTATCAGTTTCTTGCCTCTATTTCTTTTATTTCTATTTCTCAATCTTATCAAGAGGCCCTAAAGCATCCAAGATGGAAAGTAGCCATAGAGGAAGAGATGGCAACCCTTTATGAGAATCAGACGTGGTGCATTGTTCCCCTACTATCTGGCAAAAGGCCAGTGGGTAGTAAATGGGTATTCATTGTCAAACATAATTTGGTGGCCCATCTTAAAGCCCAACTTGTGGCTAAAGGCTATACTCAATGTTATGGGATTGATTATGAGAAAAGTTTTTCACCCGTTGCCAAGCTCAACTCGATACATCTTTTATTATCTCTTGCTACTAACTCTAAATGGCCTGCTTTTCAGCTAGATGTTTAAAATGTCTTCCTCAATGGTGATATTAAGGATGAAAATTATATACAACAACCAGCTTGATATGTGGTTGAGGGGGAGTTGGTATGGCACTTAAAAAAATCGTTATATGGTCTGAAGCAATCTCCACATGCCTAGTTTAACAAGTTTAGTCAAGCAATACTTCGATTCGGGTTCATAAGGTGCACTATGGACCATTCAGTATTTGTCAAGCATACTGAGAAAGGTGTGGTACTACTTGTTATATATGATGATATTATGTTTACAAGTAGTGATAATGATAACATCTGATACATTAAACACAAGATATGCAGTGAATTCAAGACAAAGAATTTGGAACTCTTTAAGCCCTTTCGTTGTATTGTCGTTCTTCAATTTGGACACAATGTCATCTTATTACAAAAGAAATATGGGTTTGACTTGCTTAAAGAAATAGGAATGATCGGATATCATCCTACTAATACCCCTAAGGAGACAAATACAAAATTATGTGCTAGCTTGGGAGAAGAACTTGATGTGGGCAAGTACCAAAGCCTAGTTGGGAAACTTATTTATCTCACTGTGAGTAAACCATATATTTCTTTTGTAGTCAGTGTGGTCAATTATTATATGCATAAGCCTTAGATTTCTCATTGGCAGGCAGAGGAAAGAATTCTCAGTACTTCAAAAAGGCATCAGGACAAGGACTTCTATATAAGTGTCTCAAATATTTGAATATTGAAAGCTTTGCTAATGCAGAATGGGTTGGATCCCCATATGATTGAAAATCCACTTCGATATATTATATTCTAGTCAGAGACAATCTTGTTACATGGAAGAGCAAGAAACCGAATGTGGTTGCAAGATCCAGTGCAAAAGTAGAATATAGATCTATGACGCACACAATGAGTGAGATCATATGGATTAAATCTCTTCTAAATGAATGGGGATTCAATAAAGGACCGATGGAACTCTCCTATGACAATCAAGTTGCAATCCACATTGCCTCCAACCTAGTATTTCATGAGAGAAGTAAGCATATTGGAGTAGATTGTGACTCTGTATGAGAAAAGTTGCAAGCAGGTATTATATGTCTTAAACATGTCTCCTCTCACAGACTTGCAGATATATTCATGAAAACACATAACTCAAAGATTCTCTCACTACATGCACCAACCTGGGGATATATGATGTTTTCTCACCACCAGGTTGAGGGGGAGAGTTATAAGGTATAATAGAGAAGCTTAGGGTGTGATTGATATAATTATCCTATGATTTTTTCCCCTTATTCATTTTTTCTAGGGTGAAGGGTATACTTGTAATATTTTTACTTTTGGAATCTTTAAATAAAGCTTAAGGAGAAGAGTTAGGACATAAGTCCACAACCCTAATTCTCCCCTCATTCATCCTTAACCTGCTCACCTTCCTCTCTTCTCTTCTTGATCGCCTCTTCCCCTCCTTTCTCTCTTCTTCTCCTCTTTTCTTCTTCTTCCTTCTCTCTTTTGCCGTAGATTACAACCCATGGAATCTTGAAAATCAACTATCAAATTATGTTTTTCCTTTTCATGTAGGTAATCTGGTAGCCTTACACAAACGAGTTGTTAGAGACATTGTCAACTATATGTAGGGTCCCATTGGTATGCTTTGATATCATGGAGATGCATGGTCCAAATCGAGTACTTTTACAGCTAGGTTTGGAGCAACATTTACCAACGGCTATAGAGCGTATATCATGTGTTAGCTGCCAGGGGAGATCCCATACGGATTGGAGATTCTATGACGCTAACTTGATTCGATATTAGCATCAGCGACACAAAACCCAACTATCACCAATCGAGCCCCCTCAAGTGTTTATATGCGATGGTATTTAAAAAGCACTCATAAATTGGTGGTACCACTTATAGATTTGCAAGAGATGGTTTATCAACCTAGGAGTGGTATAGAAGAGATATTTTAAATGTATTTTTTATTTACATAAAAGTTTTCGTATTATTCTTCCACTTATTGTCATCGTATTATTATTCTACTTTACAGTAGCTAGGAACTATGAGACATTTGATCATAGATGTACATAAGAAATTAGTTAGTGGATCCCTAACATGTGAGATAGGGACATACCATAAATTGTACTTGTTAACCCTTATACAATGTCAACGGCTCCTCCAGTATTTGATTACAAGTACCAACTTGTCTACATATTCACAGACAGGTGGTGAGTCGCATGATGTAGGACATAGTAGACATACTCATAATATGTCGCCATCGAGTGATATTGTTTCTCCATTTTATGTTGAGGTGCTACCACCTACACAAAATTTGTCTCTACCAACTCATGATATTTCTCAATCATTCGATGAGGTAGATGTTCATATCGTGACTGAGAGCTATACTACACATCCACATGTGTATACTAGATGATAGAGAGCTATATTGAATGAAAGATCAGTTGATGCTTTAGTTCCACTAGCTCCATCTGTCAAAGTGGTTCCGTCCACTCTTGTAGGCGGTAGCTTTCCTCACCTAACAGATCGGTCTGTTGGGTTGTATTGGCTAGCCGCTATCATGGTATCAGAGCAGGGCCCGCCACGTTCAGCATTCGAATCCCGTGAGAAGCGGGCAAGAATGGTTTTCGCTTAATTAGTGCGGCCATGTCTACTATGTCAGAGTGGTTTCGTCCACTCTTGTGGGCGGTAGCTTTTCGCACCTAACAGATCGGTCTGTTGGGTTGTATTGGCTAGCCGCTGTCACCATCTCCATCTCCACCTTTACCTCCACCATCTCCTCCAGTAGTAGGCTTACCTCCACGTGCACGTGAACATCGTCTTGGTTGTTGATGGGCTCATACACAAAGACATGAATTATAGGTTTCTTTTCTTAATTCATATGAAGGCTAAGTTGTGCAATTGAAATATTTCTCAAATTGTAATTTCATATTTTTATTATTTCTTGAAATTTTAATAAGTGTGTATTTGAAACTTTACATGTTCTTGTCATGGGTGTAGATTTCAAATGTTACATGTACTAAAAATTTCAACAAGTGTATGTTTGAGTGACATTATGACGTGTAGGCCCATATATCTTTTCATAATTGTGGGCCCATAAAAATTAAGTAGGATCCACCTAAAAACTCAGTGTTAGACAGGTGACAACTGAAACTCTTTGTCCTGCATCAATGATGTGTCTCTTTTGGTCTGCTTTGTGGAGGATCAAAAAATTTCGTAATCTAAACTTCTTTGAACAAATAATAAGCAATTCATACAAATTTTTATTTGGTTACTGAAAAAGTATTTCTTGGAACATTGATCTCATCAGCTTTGCATAGAACGAAGTAGGTAGCATTGTAGTGAAGTAGCACATATGTTAAAACAATGCCTCATACAATGGTTACCTTTTACACTTGTGTAATCTATTTTAATTTTATTCACTTAGTTACTTGTAGAAGCAAACAAAAAAAAAGGCTTAAATATAGAATATTATAGAACTCATTTTGAATAGTAATTAAAAGATATAATACTAGTATAAGCATGCCTATATTTAAATCGAAAAGTGCTATTCTTCATGGCACAAATCTTACCTTTAAGGGTGAGAGATAGTGAATTCAACTTCCCCTCTTTCTTTTGTACAAGAGTTTCCATAAGTTTTTGTAATTTGAATTAAATTGATAAAGACTTACAAGACCCTACTAATAATATAATATATTATTACTTAATTACTTAAATAACTATTGCAGAAGGTGATAGTTATTAAAATATAAAAATTTAACAATAATTAACTTATTATTAATATCTAATTATTCATGGATCAATTAAAGCTTTGTAGCAATTACCAATCACTTGGACCATTCTTCTGAGAAAGTTTCATTTATGATATCCCAACAATATATATATAAAGTTATAAAGTCACAAAGTCGAGTGATTTTCTTGACTTTGATATTTGGGTATTGTATGAGATAATAGGTAAAGCCATTAAACTCTAAGAAAAAAAGTTTATTAAGAGTTAAATTGTTCAACCTAAGAAAATGAATATTCAAATGTAATATATTTTTAAATATAAATATAAATTATAAATAATAAGTGAATAATATAATAATAAATAATTATTATATTCATCTATATTATAGAATATATATATGAGGGTTGATCCAACACGAAAAGTCATTTGGTGCGAAACATGCAAAATACTATTTCAACTGTCCGATCATGATCAACCGCGTATTGGACCATGCGTAGAATATATATATAACACATAACATAAGTATAATAATTTATATTTTAAAATAATCAATATGATGATATCATACCAGCTCAAACATCATTCATACCTGGTTGACTCTTCGATTCGACCTAGTCATATCCTTAGCTCAATGACGAGACATTTATAATATGTAATACATTGGAAAGGATCCCCTGCGTCTGAGAAGCTTAACTAAGAAGAACTAGGTACATTGGAAAAAAGGAGGAAGATAGGAAGCATCCACCGGTGTGTACTTGGCCAAGCAACCACAAAGCATTACATGCATTCGTTACTCTAAGAATATCTCTTTTCTTTCTGTTGGCTTCCTTTACTATTTCCTTCTCATTCATCTCCGGGGATGTGATGAAGTATTATCAATCTTATCTCATCTGTTTCAGGTTTGGCGATGACTGCTGTACTTCTCCCTTACCAGTCTGGAATATCTCCGTTGTCGATTTCTTTGCTTAATAGAAAACCATCATATGGAATTTTAGCCACCATGACAAGCCTGAATCTTAAGGATATCAATATCTCTGCTGTTAAGGCGAACCTTCCGCAACGCCAAACGAGAACTACAAACAGGAGCTTCATTCAAAACAAAACGAACAGGGATAGACATTACCGCTTAATTAGTGCGGCCATGTCGGGGAATTTAAGTCTTGATCAACTGGACCCAGATCTGCCTGCAAATGTAATCGAGCGGTTTTACTCGTTCATTAACAACGCGGACACGAAGAAACTACAAGAGTTGATTTCAGATGATTGCTTCTACGAAGACGAGGCTTTTCTCGATCCGTTTAAAGGAAAGAAGGTTTGAACTGTTTTTTTTTTTTTTTTTTGGCCATTCTTTTGGTCTTCTTCTTCTCAACTGCCTCAATTGCTTCAATGTTTGTGTTTGGAAATGCAGGAAGTAGTGCACTACTTAACCGAGTTGACTAAAAGCATGGGCAAGAACGTTAAGATCAGAATAGATCGGACGTTCCAAGGGCTTGACCAGACAGTAGGGGTCCTCTGGCACCTGGGTAACGCATTCCATCAATCAATCACAATATCTAGGGAAAGTTTTCTAAAACTTCGTTTTTCATTTTTATCTTTTTTTTTTTCTTTTGCAGATTGGAGAAAAACAGAAATACCTTTCACGAGAGGCTGTAGCTTCTTCGACTGCGGCAAGCATGGAGAAAAGCTGGTTATCAAGTGAGGATCAGATTTCACTACAAATTAAGTTTTCAATATCTTTGCCACATTTTATCAAATTTTTATCCCAAAAATGTATGCAGGAAAGCTTACATTATTGTGGAGTCTCCCCTGAAACCAGGAATGTCTGCCGTGGTACGTTTTAAATTAACTTCACCCAGTTGATTTTCTGCGCACTCATTTCTTTGATCCTTTCAGAGTCTTTTGAAGACAGTCAGTTCTACTTTCGATCGGTTCCCCGGGATTGCTGAGAGTAATTACTTCCTTTACTCCCCCTCTTCCATAAAATCACTTGTTTACAGTGTGTCCTGCAGAAATATTCTGATGTTAGTGTCTTCTCCTGCAGAATTTCTACAGTTCCAGAATAAATTAATTGCATGGGTCGTTATCATGTTCAACAAGTTCATAAAACCCTTTGCCCTTCCGTTGATTATTCCCACTCTGATGTATTACTTCAACTTTTGGAAGTTATTTTGGAAGAATGTTGGTGAAATCTACAATACCTACCTCAGCAAAATAGTCGTCTATCTAATTACCAAATTCTTTTTCCCATTCTAACGAAAGCAAGTGTAAGTATTAACCCTGTGTTGAACCAGTTATAAAGAGAGACTGTCATGGTTTCGTCTAAGTGAAGCTTTGTGTTTTGAAACTTGTTTTTCATATTTATCAAGGTTCCTGTACCAATAGATATGAAAAATAAATTACTGCATGTATAAGTGCTTTACTTCACGATATTGAAACACAAGTGTTTCATTTCTTGCAAACTGTCTCAAAACTATCCAATACTTGACGTTTTGGCTAGTACAGGCCTTATCTTCTACAGGGTATTATACCTCTTCTGTTGCCCATCATATATCAGCTTAGATACCCAATATAAGTGTTAAAGAAAGTCTCACATGGATAGTGGGTACAAAGAACTTGGTTTATTAAGGTTTCTAACTTGGCTAGTCATTTTGTGATAAGCCTTAGACCTAACTTCATATGGTGTTAGAGCCTGTGCTCATACATGGGGATCCACTAATATTGTCCAGGTGTAGAAACCGCAAAAAAAGGCTCACATGTAAGAGTGGAGTATTAAATAATAGCCCCACATAGATTAGTGAGTATGAAGATGTTGGATTTATTAGTTGGAAAAAAAAAAAAGGGTTCCTAACTTGGCTAGTTATTTTTGGATGGGTCATGGACCCAACTTCATAATAAGTACACATGATACCAAATATGGTAAACCAAGATTTAAATGTTAGCCTCCTTTAAATTGAAGTTGTAAAATATCTTACGAATGCATCCTTTGGTTGGAATTTTCACAAAGTTTTGTTTAACATTTCTCATAACAAGAAAATGCACTTTTAGTAATAAATTGTTTTTTGTCACCAACATGTACATATAGTGACAAAAAAAAACTATTTTGTCGTTAAATATTTCAATTCCACCAACTTCTAATAATGTAATTCTATTTTTTCTTGTCACTAGTAGATTATGAATAAGTGAAGAAATTGAATTTCGCCATTAAAAGGTTTCGGGAGTTATCAACGGATTTCATATTTCATCATCTTTCCTACAAAACTGAATTGTCTTGTGACAAATTTTTATTTTGTCACTAAAATATTCTCTTTCCTATTAAATGTTTTTCGTCCCTCGTTCTCTTGAGGTTTAGAATGAAAAAAATCAATTTCCTCACTAATGTAGGAATTAGCAAGAACATTTTGAGTTCAATCACTAACATGTATCCTTTTCCTTTGAAATTTTTTTCCTCCCCGACACTAGCTTAGGTTGGGAAATAGTGATCAAACTCAATTTCATTTATAAAAGACAGCTTGAAATCTTCCTATCATTCAATCAAAGATCAATCAAAATCCACTTACTTTCAAATTGATGTTGCTTTAGAATTTTTAGGAGTTTGTATATTTTGTTACTTTGTATGTTGTTTATGTGTGTGTTAAGGTGTAGAATGGTTGTACTATGGTAGGTTACAATGTGCTCTTGTACATTTTCTTCTCACTATTTGAATAAAAGTTCGTTTACCCAAAAAAATAAAAATCTAATGCTCCCACTAATTTGAAAGACATGATGCTTCCTTTTTTAGTGCGGGTGAACTTATGATTGGAAAAAGGCATTGATAATAAATCTTTCGATCATGTTCTTTTGATGAGGAAAGTTTTCATCCATCATGGGATACAAAGTTTGAATCCTTTCATCATCTTCTTCAAGAAGGTAGGAAAGAAATCAACGGTGCAATAATAGTAGTTGAAGACTACAATGTATGTAAAATAAAGAATCAATAAGAAATTGGTTGGACAAGTTATAGGAAAAGAAAGCTGAAGGTATTTGGTGGCATAAATTAGATGGACACAAGCTCTAACTAACCCAATTGGTGAAATGTGTGAAAGCACTTACACATCCACCTTCTTTCATGCAAGATGAGGCAGTTATTTCTATGCAAAAGAAAAATTCATGTATAACTTCATGCGAGCAACTCCACCTACAATATGTAAATCATGGTCTCATGTATTACTACCTCCATGTTGAGGTTGAAAACATTAGTTCCTTTAGTTAAAACTATTTCTACATTACCTTATGAGTTTTGTGAGCTTGGGAAATATCATACATCTTTTTTTCACCCAGGCAAAACAATGTGTCTTATAGCTCGTTCGCTTTTGCACACTATGATGTTTTTGGACATGTTAATGTCTCAAATATTTCACACTCAAAATATTTTGTGATATTTGTAGATAATTAAGGTAGAGTTACATGGTTATATTTGATGAAAGATAAATTTAAAATATTCTCTATTTTTAATTCCTTCTATGATATGGTCGAAACATAGTTTTTGAAGAAAATTCAAGTTTTTAAATTTGATAATGCTAAAGAATACTTTTCTTCTCAGTTTCAAACTATTTGTCGACAAAAGAACATTATTCATCAATCCTCATGTGTCTACACACCTCAACAAAACAATGTCTTTGAAAGGAAGAATACACACCTTATTGAAGTTTCTAGGACCCTCATGCTATCCATGAATGTCCCACAGTATTATTGGTCATATATTGTACTTACTCTTGTTTTCTCATTAATCGTATTCCCTCAAGTGTTTTACATGGTTATACACCATTCTTGAAACTACTTAATGATGCATCCCCCTTTCCTTTGACTCCTTATGTGTTTGGGTGTGTTTCATTTGTACATACGTTGGGTTCTCACTAAGTTTAGTCCCAGGGTAATCAAGTGTAATTTTTTAGGTTATTGGAAAAACCAAAAGGGGTATGTTTGTTACTCCCCTAGCTCTAGAAAAACCTTTGTTTCAACTAATCTAATAGTCTTTGAAGATCAACCATATTTTTTCAGTTAGTTTTCCTCTTGGTTTTCTATCTTTTGCAAGGATGCCCAAACTGATTATCTCATTGGATGACACTGTTCCAAAAGAAGCAATACCATATACATCAACTCCTAAGACTTCTCTCTCTCTTGCTGCAAATCACTCACCTGTGAAATCTCCAGATGTTCCTGAGGTACACTCTCCTCCTCCTATTCTGTATGGACCTCCTTATGACACTAGACCTATTTTCCTTAATAAAGAACTACGTTCGTGAACATCTCATCCTATTGCACATTTATATCTGTTACAATGTGGGACCCACCATGGTTGCACGAGTTGGCATGAGTTGGAAGATGTGAAGCACGAACTGGTATCCTTATCACATGAGTTGGAAGATCAAGTGGGATCCACAATGATAACCACGAGCTGGCATCTTTATCATATGATGACGTCCTCATAGAAGTGTTTTAGTTTGAGTTATGTTAGTCTTCTAATTATGTTAAGTTATTTTATTATGATAGACTTATCTTTAAGAGTTATAATTTGGATGTAATTAGGAGAATGGTAGTTCAATTGTACTTGGACTCTACTACTTTCCTCTAAATAGAGGTGCTTGTACTCGAATTAATAATAAGAAAGTGAAGTAGTTCTCCACTTCTCTCTCGTGAAGACTTCCTCTCTACTCAAGAGCTCTCTCTCTCTCTCTCTCTCTCTCTTTCTTTTTCTTTCTCCTTTTCTTACCTTGCTCGAGATTTCAGTAAAGGGGTCCTAAATTCAACATGGTATCAGAGCATCAAATTTAGGACCCCCACGTCAAAAGAAATGCTCTAAGAAGTTATGATAAAAGCTACTCATAGAAGGCTCTTTGTGAAGCAAGATTGAAGCTCATGAGATAAGTTTTTTTATTATTCTTATTATTAATTCAAGCTATTGGTTTTCAAATTTAGAAGATGGTTTAGAGATAATTTTATGGCTTTCTTTACCTTATGAGATTATTGAGATTTGTGCATCTCGGATTAGAAGAAGTTACCAAGACAGTTTTGTCGGTTTGGAAATTTTTTTATTGAAAAATAGTTTATGTTGAGATTTTGCATAAAAAGTTATAATTTTGTGAGAATAAGATTTTCTAATAAAGAAGATTGGTATTGAGCCTATTTTGAGTGGTTATTTATTCATTGGATTTCAAAAATATGATTACTTAGATTCTATGCCAAGCCTTTCCATTAACTGGTTTTTTTATTGTTATTTGTTGGAGAATTTATTTTACATTGAATTGCCTATTATGGATGAATAAAACATGGGTAATAAGAGTAATATACTCATAATTACTACTATACCCTTGCTATGGGTATCAAATTTCATGAGCTCATCCACATTGGTTCCCGGTTTCTTATAACAAAGGACTTACTTGCTCATCTCACCAAACTTGGACCACCTATTGATGAAGAAGATATTTCTTATAATAAGTGGTTAAAAAATGATACTTTGGTTATTAATTGACTCATAAAAAACATGGAAAAATATGTCTCCAACAATGTTATTCATCTTGATAACGCTAAACAAATTTGGGAGACATGTGCTAAGTTGTACTCTAACACAGACCATATGATATTCTCCAAAGAATGTTCAATACTAAACAAAGAGAAAATATCCATGAATATTTGGCTTGTTTTAGAGGTCTTCTTCAAGAATGGAAAACAACTCAACCTACCTCCATGGATGTCTTTGTCCAAGACAAGCAGAAAGAAGCCTTAGTCACTACCATTTCCTTGCAAACATTAAGCCATATCTCAAAGTTGCTAAAAGTTAACTTCTTAGCACCTCTACTATTACCACTTTTGATGATGTATGTGTCACATTACTCTGTATTACAGACGCTTCTATTACTGAAGTATCATCCGTTATGTACTCCGGGCGTAGGGGAACGTCATTCGACTGCAGCCGAGGTAGTGGAAGAAATTGTGGAGGACAAGTAAGCGGTGGAAGGAATGGTTCTGTCAGAACAGATTGCAAGGAATGCACTCAGTGTGGGAGATATGGCCACACCATAGATATGTGCTATTGCAGGGAATGCAACAACTGAAAATATGGTCACACTATAGAGACATGTTATAGAGTCCATGGCAAACCAGATTGGATGAAGGCTAATCAAGCCTTAGTTAGTGATACAAAGGAAGACCAGTCTACCACATCAACAGAAAAGAAAACCCTTATCGATGATGAATATGACTTATTCCAAAAATATAAAAACATTGATGGTTTCTTCTCCAAGTTCTTCCTCAATTGTTGTTGCCACCACCGCTTTAGGTTTGGTATCTGCCTCCTCTTCATCTTGGATAATTGACTCAGGGGCCTCCAAACATCTCACAGGTAAAAAAATCTACTACACTCAATTTCTCCTTGTCTCTCACATAAATTTGTTACCATAGTTGATGTCTCTCAAACAAAAGTTCTCGGCAAAGGATCCACTTCTGTTACACCATCACTTCATCTCATAGATATTCTTTTTGTTCCTACTTTTCCCTTGAATCTTTTATCTGATAGTCAGCTCACAAAATATTTTAATTTCTCCACCACCTTATCACCCACTTCTTGTGTGTTTCAGGATCTTATAACGAAGCAGGTGATTGGTAGAGGTCATGAACAAGGGGGTCTCTACTACCTGGACGTGCCTAAAATAAATATCATTTCAACCAATGAAACTGAGATAAGTTTATGGCACAATCGGTTGGGACATCCATTCGCACAATCTCTTCATCATCTTTTTCCTATTCTTAAAGAAAGGTCAGAGTTAAATTTTGAAGTCTGTCAACTAAGCAAACACCAGAGGACTACATACTCACCTCATCTAGAACTTAAAAGTATTGTTCCTTTTTCATTAACTCATACAAATGTATGGGGACCCTTGAACGTCTCAAATATTTCCCGAGTCAAGTACTTTGTTACATTTATTGATGATTTAACTGGAAGCACATGGTTATTTCTCTTTAAATAACGTTCTAAAATACCATTCATATTTAAATCCTTTCGTGCTATGGTACTCACTCAGTTTGGTCAAAAAATAAAAGTACTTCAGTTTGATAATGCCAAAGAATATACTTCTAGACATATTGACTCCTTTTGTCAAGAGAATGATATTATCCATCAAACATCGTGTGCCTACATCCCTCAAAAAAATGGTGTAGCAGAATGGAAGAACCATCATCTTCTTGAGGTAGCTTGCAGTTTACTGTATACCATGAAAGTCCCATATTTTTATTGGCCGCATGTCATCCTTATTGCAGGCTTTCTAATAAATAGTCTACCCTCTTCTGTTCTCGGTCATAACTCCTCATACTCCTTATTGTTTCCAGATGATATCCTTTCTCACTTCCCTTGAAAGTATTCGGTTATCAATGGTTTGTTCATATGACCTCCCCACAATACAGTAAACTTGATCCCAAATTTTTGAAGTGTGTCTTCGTAGGATACTCTCGCACACAAATGGGTTATATTTGCTATAATCCCACTCTCCAAAGGTTTCTTGTGTCTAGGGATGTAAATTTTTTTGAAGACTCTTCATATTACTCTGACAATGCTCCTCCAGGTCTATCTTCAGTACCAACTTCTCCTCGACCAATTGTGCTCAATGCTACAAAATTTGTGCAACCCCTAGGCCCACTGGCTGACACCACACCTGCTGAGTTTACGGATACCACCAAGGTAAGTCCATCTTCTCCTATTTTTTTTGGCCCACAATATGATACTTGTCCCATTGCCTTACGAAAAGAACCCAAAACTTGCACTAGGCCCTCCACTTCTCACCCCACATCCAATTTTGTGTCTCATCATTGTTTATCTCCTTTATGTTATCAATTTATTTCATCTCTCTCCTCCATATCAGTCTCACAGGCCTATAAGGAGGCTCTCAAACATCCAGGGTGGAAGGCGGTAATGGACAAAGAAATGCAGGCACTCTTTGAAAATTAGATATGGACACTTGTTCCTCTTCCATCAGACAAGAAACCTATCTGTTGTAAGTGGGTTTTTACTGTGAAACACAATCGAGATGGGTCCGTTGCTCGCCTTAAAGCTCGCCTCATTGCAAAAGGCTATACACAGTATTATGGAATTGATTGTGAGGAAACATTCTCTCCAGTGGCCAAAATGAACTCGATACATATTTTATTATCTCTGGTTGCTAATTCTTCCTACCAGGTATATCAACTTGATGTGAAAAATAATTTTATTAATGGCGATATCAAGGAAGAAATTTATATGCAACAACCACCTGGATTTATGGTTGACGGGGAGTCAGTATGTCGATTGAAGAAATCTCTTTATGGTCTGAAATAGTCTCCTCGTGCATGGCTTGATAAATTTAGCCAAGCACTCATACTGGCAGGATTTCATAGATGTTCTGTAGATCACTCCGTATTTATTAAAGACACACCTAAATGCATGGTGATTTTGGCAGTATATATTGATGATATTGTCTTAACCGGTAGTGATCCCGAGGGCATTCTGGAAACCAAGGAAAAGATTTGCAGAGAATTCAAGACAAAAAATCTTGGACTATTTAAATATTTTCTGGGTTTTGAAGTACTACAGTCCAGACATGGGATTGTACTATCTCAAAGGAAGTATGTCATTGATTTACTAGAGGAGACATGAATGATAGGGTGTAGACTAGTAGAAACCCCTATGGGCACAAATACAAAATTATTTTCAGGTACTAGAGAAGATATAGATATTGGAAAATATCAAATACTTGTGGGGAAATTCATTTATCTTTTTTTAATGTTAGAAGATAAGATCAAGCCCAAACTACCAAGGCCCACAAATCTAAGATTATTATAAGATGGTCCACACGACCAATGAAGGCCCACAAGATGGGCCCAAGCCCGTAAGAAGTAGGACCCACAATGATTACCATGAGCTGGCATCCTTATCACATCAGTTGGAAGATTAAGAAGGACACAATAAGTATCTTTATCTTAAGGTCATGACCAAGAAGAGTTTTAGTTTTGAGTTATGTTTGTCTTTTATGTATATTGAGTTATTTAATTATGTTAGGACTTATCTTTAAGTGTTAGAATTTGGGTGCAATTGGGACAAGGGTAGTTTCATTGTAATTGGACTCCTCGACCTTCCTCTATTATAAATAGAGGTTCATGTGCTCTAATTACAATAAGTTATTGATGTCAATGAAGTATTTCACTTTTCCATAAATTCAACATGGTATCAGAGCAGGTTGCTCATGTGTTCGAATCCTGCTGCCGCCAATATCTGTGTTGACGAATTTGGTCCCCTGGTTTGTGGGGGTTGCCCCGTGTTGTGGGTGTTGCACGTGTGGGGGATTTTTGGGATTGGTTGCTTGTCTTTAATATTCATGTTACGCCTTCTCTAAAAGGTCGATCTTTTAGAGTAAATGGTTTCAATATGGTATCAGAGCAGGTTCTGTGAGTTGACTTGGTCAACTCATGGAGGTAATATGATCCTTTTCTATAAACCCTAAACCCTAAGTCTAGGTTCGTAGTTATTTTTTTCAGTCCCTACACCTATAGTTTCCTTCGCATTTTTTACCTCTATACAAAGTTTTTAATATTTCAAATTATATATTGACGGGAAGATATTTGAGTCTAATTTCCAAAGAAGAATGATTTTTTTCCAATCGGAGTTATACACAGAGAGTTATTGGTATTTGAATGAGCAAAGGTCAGATTAAAAAAAGGTTCGAGCAGCAGCAACAATCTTCAGATTCCGAGGAAAGGTCAGATTGATAAAGAGGTTCGAGCGGTAGCAGAAAGCCTCAACTTCTAAGGAATTTTAAGCTATCAAGAAAGAGAATTTATATGGATAATTATATATCAAAAGAAAAGTATGTAAGTCTATTTTCTGACCTATTAAACCAATTCTCGGTATGATTTTTTTATAAGGAGGTATTGATCTTGGAAGAGTCAATGGTCATTCTGGAAAAACAAGAGAAACAGAACTTAGTTCTGCCAGATGAGAGAGACCGAAACCTATAAGATTATTTATCATCTGATAATTATATTTTATGAAGAGACGTTATACTTGGATGAAATTTATTTAAGTCTACTTTTAGAAGGAAAAAATTTCATGTCAATCTGATCTATATTAAATATTCAAATTAGAAGAATCAAAGGTCATGTTGGTATTCTATTGTATTGAAAAACCGAATTTATGCCAATTGTTTTGCGTCACTGTTTGAGTTGATCGGGAAAATATCTCACTTCTCCCTGGTTTGAGGGCTTATTTATAAATCTCTGTTATTTGGGTTTATTGCTACATCTATGATATTTGGTTCAAGCTAGGATCATGGCCATTACCTCCCAGCTTGAGGGGGCGAAGTAAAAGAAGAACAAGAAAGAGGTATTTTATTCCTTATGTTGTGGATAAGTTTATGTGACCAAAATATTCAAGAAAGGGGGAACACAAAAGATGAAGCTTGTGCATCAAAGAAGAAATTTTTATATCGGATTATTTCATGCATTCTTTGACAAAGTTTACTATTTGGTTCATGTTATATGTGTTGGAAGATGGTCGTATTATATTCAGTTGCAGCTATTATGTCTCTCTGGGGACATTATTATTGAATAAGAGGTGGCCTCATGTCATCATTTATTTTACCCCATCAAAAAGATCAAAAATTTTTGTGGTTGGGAGTCCACGACGGAGGAACTTCATCCCCGTCAAAAAGATGAAAATTATTTGTGGTTGGAAGTCCATGATGGAGGAACTTCATCCCGGTCAAAAAGATGAAAATTATTTGTGGGTGGAAGTCCATGACGGAGGAACTTTCTATGTAATCCACCCCCCCCCCCCCCCCCCCCCCCCCTGTAATGGATTTTATTACTTCTACCACTTGAGAGTCGTTGTCCTGTGGAGGGTCACGGTGGTGGACACTTCAGAGCAATGCCAATAGACACACTACCAACAGAAGATGGAGTAAGCCCTACATCTAGCATTAGGATTGGAGTATGGAGCAATGTCTTACCGGCTAGGAGTGATTTTTACTCTCACTTATATTATGCCAGTAGGGCCTCATGAAAGGACGCAATAGTGTGAGGGGAGTTTTGGAAGATGAAGGCATATTGGAAGATGTGTCATTTTATACAAAAAGATTTTATACATCATTTGCACCAAGTTGGGAGTTCATGTTGTTCTCTCATACCCAGCTTGAGGGGGAGTGTTGGAAGATAGGCCCAAGCCTACACGACCAAGGAAGGGCCATAAGATGGGCCCAAGAACATAAGAAGTAGGACCCACCATGATTACCACGAGTTGGCATCCTTATCACATAAGTTGGAAGATCAAGAAGGACTCACAAAGGCATCTTTATGTTATGGTCACATCCTAAAAGAGTTCTAGTTTGAGTTATGTTTGTCTTTCATCTATATTGAGTTATTTAATTATGCTAGGACTTATCTTTAAGTGTTAGAGTTTGGGTGTAATTGGGACAAAGGAAGTTTTATTGTAATTGGACTGTACTATCTTCCTCTTTTATAAATAGATTTTCCTGTACTCTTATTATGACAAGTCAATGAAGTATTTCTTTTTTCCATAAATTCAACATATCCACACGCGATGCAAGGTTTTCTGGATGCCTTCATCTGGGTTGTCATGGTAGGCAGAGAGGATTGCTTCAACCAAATCAGAAGTGTGTGGTATATAGATTCGTTTGTTTTAGCAAATAAGAGAATCCTGGAGTGACCATTTAGAGTCCATTGCCCCCTCTGTAAGCTTTTTGTGCAGCTCTTGTAGGACTAGATTATTGTTATTTACCTCCTTAACCAAGTCTAAGAGGAGAAAACGAGGCTGGTTGATGGCATAGTCGAGCTGCTGATTCTCCAAACATCATGACAAGGCATCCACAGACTTGTTTAACCTTCCATAGCAGTACTCCACTGAAAAGTCAAACCCCATCAATTTACTGATCCAGTGCTATTGAGGAGAATTAGTGTGGCGCTACTCAAGCAAAAATTTAAGACTTTAATGATCAGTGTGGATGAGAAATGCACGGCCCCACAAGTAAGGTCACCAGTGTTAGACAGCCTTGGCCAATCCGATTAATTTCCGTTCATAAGTTGTCAATTTGTGATGCCTTGCTGCCAATTGCCTACTGAAATATGAAATGGGGTGGGAGTGATGTTGTAGAATGGCCACAATGCCCCTCCGGATGCGTCACACTCGAACACAAATAATTCCTTAAAATTTGGGAGTTACATAACTGGTGCAGAGGAGAGAGCTAGTTTGAGATCTTTGAAGGACTGTGTGGCAGGTTCATTCCAAATAAAGGAATTTTGCTTGAGGAGATAGTTAATGGTGTTGCCAACGACCCATAATTTTTTATGAACTTTCTGTAGTATCTAGCTAACCCCAAAAACCTTCTCAAAGTGATGTTATTCAGAGGTTGTGGCCAATCGGTAATGGCTTGAATCTTCTCAGAATCAATTGTGACCCTTGCATGTGAAATAATATAGCCGAGATATGCCACATGGGACTTGGCAAAAGAGTATTTAGATTTATTTAAATAAAGCTGGTGTGCTCATAAAAATTGAAACACCAAACGTAAATCCTCTAAATGATGATCCTCGGACTTGCTATAAATGAGTATATCATCAAAAAATACAAGCACAAACTTTCGAAGATAGTTTCGGAATACCTCGTTCATTAACGACTGAAAAGTGGATGGGGTGTTTGATAACCCAAACGGCATCACAAAAAATTCAAAATGGTCGTAATGAGTGTGGAAGGAAATTTTCTTGATGTCTGAAGGATTCATACGAAGCTAATGATACCCTGAACGCAAGTCCAATTGGTGAATACCCATGAACCATGTAATTCATCCAAGAGCTCCTCCACCACTGGTATAGGGAACTTATCCTTTATGGTTTGGACATTCAATTCCCTATATTCAACACAAAATCTCCATGTGCCATCATGTTTCTTAATGAGGAGGACTAGTAAAGAGAATGGGGAACAGCTGCTACGAAGAAGGCCCTGTTGCAGCATTGTGTGGCACTGCCTTTCTATTTCATCTTTCTGGAGGTGTGGATACTGGTATGGTCTAACCACCACCACTTCTGAGTCGGGTTTTAAACAGATCCGATGATCACAGTGCCTCAAAGGAGGCAGCCCTGAAGGCTCTTGGAACAGGTGTGAGAACTCATCTAGGAGTTTGTCTAAAGTCATGTCTAGTTGGTCCTGTTTGTGGAGGGTATGAATGTAGTGTGGCTTGCCAACTTGACTGCCCTATAACAGCACTTGGGTTCCGCCCGTTGCAAAAATCATAGTTAAAGCAGAGAAATCCCTCAAAATGGGGCCCAAGGTTTGTAACAATTTAATACCCAGTGCCATATCAAACCTGGCTAAAGGTATGACAAAAATTTCTGAATGAAAGGGAGTCGTACCAATTGAAAACTTTACCACTTTGTTGATCCTATAGCTACGGACTTTCTCTCCATTGGCAACTAGAACCGTGGCTGTTGGATGGGGAAGGATCTGTAGTTGAAGGTGTTGAGCCGTCATTAAGCTGAGAAAATTGTGTGTACTTCCCGAATCGATGAGTCCCACAAGTTCCTGGTCCATCACCCGTGCCCTGAGTTGCATAGTTTTGGTAGATTTATGCCCTGTAATGGTATTCAGAGAAATTTTTGGTGCATCCTCCTTTGTAGGACCATCACTCTTTTCTGGTTTTGCGTCTCATCTACTTCTAGCCAAAACAACTGTTTACACTAGTGGCCTGCCCTATACGGTTCATCATAGTTGTAACACAAGTTCTTTGCCCTGCTGTCAGCCATCTCCAAACTTGTTAATTTTTGGATATATTGGGCTGGTGAGTTGCTAGGGCGTGTATCTGCTGCCAAAGTAGTAATTGGATTAATTTTGGGTGGTTGCACTGCTAGAAAGGTCACCTGAGGTGAAGTCTTCCCTTGCCAACCAGTGGAATTGTTTTGTTCCCCTTGCCAAACTGTCCTCCAATTTTGAAATTTTTGTCTTGGGTGGCTGTAAATAAATTGACCTACTGGTCTATGTGAACCATCTGACTGGCTTGGGCCAATTTTTCTTGGAAGTGTTTTTTATATAGTTCCACTGAGCTAGTCTGTCTTAACAACACCAAATCCCCCAACGGGTTGTTGTGTGTTGGACGACCGAACTGTATAGTGCATAATTCTTTGAACTCCTCCCAATCTAGCACCAGTCTGTCCAGCTCCACTTGATAAAACCAAAGTACCACTTCATCGAGCATGTGGAAGGCGGCCAACCCCACCTTATCAATTTTTGTTGTTCTTTGAGGCAGAAGAAAAATGTCGAACCTATGTAACCAAATCAAGGGGTCGTCTGACCCAATAAAAGTAGGAAAATCCAATTTGTATACCTGGGTACGGTGCCTCCTCCCTGGTTGAAATTTCCAGTTTGCATAGGGAAACTAGTGCGCCCTACAAACTGGTCCCCCCCTTTGTTGTGCGAGTTGTCTTCTCCTTTTTGTTCTGGGGTTGAGTTTCTTCCAGCCCAAAGATTCCCTAGCGCTGAGAGTCTGTCGATCTGGAGATTCAGGATTGGGATTTGTTCCAACTGCTAGATCATTTGAGCAAACTTTCTCTCATTTTCTGCTTGCACATTCTGCACTTTGTCCACGAACTCTCTTAACTCGCCATTGTTGGAACCCCCCGTGTTACCCTGCTCTGATACCAGATTGTTGTGGTCCTTCGCAATGGATCGAGTAAGTCGGCGTGGGATTGAATAATAGAGAATTAGAGGAGCGAGTTCAGCACTATAAGGGGGTTGTTGTTCTCAAAAAAGAGGAATAGAAACCTCTTGTTGCTGCTCTCGGTGAGGTATAGAAACCACTTTGCTGAACTCAGAAAAGAGGAAGAGAAAACCACTTTGCTACTGCTCTCGATAAGGAAAATAGAAAAAGAGAAATAGAAAATGGTGAAGAGAGAAAATCATATTCAAGAGGAAACCTGGACCTAGTGGTCGTCAAGGAGAACTCCAAACCCTAGAGCTCGTCAAGGAGAACTCTCAACCCTATTTAACCTAAAATCATACTTGTCTTGTTCTCATTCTCTTTCCCCTCTAAGTAGGATTGACGCAAACAGAGTTTAGGGTTTGAAAATTACACTGAGTTTAGGGTTTGAAAATTACACTTTTGCCCCTACAACATTATGACTTAAATAGTTAATAAAAAAAATTAAAATCAATAGGAAAATAAAAGCAATTAACTCAGTGACTCAGTGGCACCTCCTTTGGATGACTCGGTTAGCTATTGAGTCCTCAACAGTTGTGCCCAAGTTGCGCCTTGGATGGAGAGGATGAAAGTGCAGCTAATGGAGACAAGTCAAAGTAATGCAAACCCCCCATTTCATGGCCTCCACCAATCACCCGCTTCGTTGTTAGATCCTGAAATACACAAGAAGAGGGTGAGAAGGTGATAGAGCAATTTATATATTTTGTGAGTTGACTTACCGAGAGTAAGTTTAAAGGAAATTGATGAACAAATAGGACTTCTCAAAGTGGGATAGAGGGCGTAATAGAAGATGATCCCTTGCCAAGTACTTTTTTTGGGGTACCATTAGCTATAGTAACAAACATATCGGGAATACATGGAGATAAAAAAATTAGCATATGTTTGTTACCTAAGAGATGTTCGGAGGCCCCGAAGTCTATTATCCAAGATGAAGAGGAGGAAGTGGAAGAAAGCATACCTGAAGCAATAGTGGTATCAGTCGTAGGTAAATATTAAGGGAAGACCCCATGAATGACTTCATTTTTTGAAATTTTTCATAGTCTTCTTGAGTGGGACTCATCTTCCCGGTTTGTGATTCAACCTTTTCTTCCCTGGAGTAGTCGTGGTCCCATTCCGATTTTCCATGGAGCTTCCAAAAATTTTCCACAAGGTGGTTTTGACCACCACAATAAGTGTATATGTGAGGCTTTGTGTGAGAGTAGCTAGGACCGGTGGTTCTTCTACCTCTTGTTCGGCCTTCTCTAGAATTTCTATCACGGCCTCAATTGGAGGATGATGTACCTCTATTGCTTGGATACTTAGAATATCAAACATCATTATTTGAATTAAGAGATGGATCAGGGATTCACAGCAATGTGGCACTTATTTCATCAAAAGATGGTAGTGTAAAGGAGCTAATAAGTTGAGTCTTAACAACTTCAAGGTATAGCTTGATATTTGTCAAACAAATTGTTGTCGCTAAAGCTTCCCTTTGACTCTCTGGAACAGAAATATTGGAGGAGTATGGTTGAGTGATCTTCCACTCTTGAAGTAGACCCCAAAACCAAGCCAAAAATTCATGAATATTGTCTCCTTGCTTAGTATTGAGCATGTTTTTCAATAGATCAAATAGCTTTTGTAATGAAGCCATAGTAGAATATAACTTAGTACAAGTGTGCCAAATTTTTTTTGCTGATTCTAAGTGGACAACATTGTTGACTACATGCTCTTCGATACTATTAATAAGTCAACTAATTACCAAATTGTCATCCTTAACCCACTATAGATAAGATTGACTTTCTTCATAAATCATTGGAGAAGGCTTGGTTAAGTGACCGAGAAGGTCTCGAGTAATAACAAAAGTTCTTACCGATTGAGACCAACTAAGATAATTGGATAATCCCCTTAAGGGAATAGTAGAAATTTTAAGTATGTCCCTTTTACTACTTGTATTTCTTTCAATCATCTTAAGTCAACCAATGCTTAGTAAAGCACAAACAAGATAAGGATATGATGAAGATCCAATCAAACTAAAACTTCAATTAAGATGGCGCAATTTCTATACTCCAATATTGAAGAATTGATATGGACTAAAGTAGAACTGATATAATCCAATAATCAATTTTGAGAAGTAATTAAAGTAATAATATGTTGTCCCAAAAAAGAGGTAACCTGAGTGAGGTGGTTGCCTTCCTCCCAATCCGAATTTTCAACCCAAGAAGGACCTTAAGCGTCCAAAAAATTCGACCTTTTATTCAAATTGAAACCCCAATCTTGGGAGGCTCATGTTTGACAAAAATATCCATTGTTAAAATTTGAAAAATAATCCACTTAATCAAATTTGAATAGCCTTCTTTCAAATACAAGCCACTTTCAAATAAAGATAATTTCTTATCCACTTAATCAGGCTCCAAATAAACCAAAAATCGTATCTTAAGTCGATTAGATCAATTACTCACTCAATACCAATTCAATTTTTCCTTTTGGTCTTCAAAAACTCAAAAAATCGTGGCTGGTTCTTAATCCAAGCATGGCTTAACTTTTCCTTATGACAGGTGTCATATTTATCACTTAAAAAGACACCTTTCCTTTAGTCATTTCCAAAAAAAATTTAGGCAATGAAATTTCTCATAAACCTTAAAGGCCGGAGAAGGAATTAGCAATTCCAAAAAATCACCAAAAACCAACTGCTATTTGAGCTCGGCAAATCCCTCAAATAATTTCTATATGTTTGGAGAATCATAAACCAACTTGATTTAATCCAAAAAAATCAAGTAAACTACTGGTCTTGAATAATGAGAGATCAAGCTAAGTTTCATGCAACTCCCATATCATTCTTCCATCATATAACCATCGACTTCATAATCAATTAGTCTTCATAATCTTTTAGGCAACCGATCTTTTTGCAATATTTGAGTGTAAGAAAATCAAGGTTGTAATATCCTTTAAACACCAAGTACTAGTTTTTACAACTTCTCATATGAAAGTCATTTGTTTCTTCTCTCCCTCTTGAGAAGCCACCTGGGCCAACACTTTTCTCTCTAATCAGAGAGTTTTGGTCAAACTTAATCACTCCATGATGTACTCATTCAAGGTATGCAATATCTTGCTTCAATGTTTTCTCAAGTTTTGCATTTTTGTTACTTGCTTCTATATCTTTTGCATAGTTAGCTCCAAAAATTTTGGTCACCCAAAAAAGTTATACTTGGTCAAATTGATTAATTTCTACCATTATAGTCTGCCCTAGTTTTAAAAAAAAATGTCACTTTGGAAGTATGAGTGTTGCATAGTCGTCTCCTTTCAATTAAAGTTATTTTCCTCTTGTATTTCTTTAGTTTATCATCACTTTAGAGAAATGCCTAGACCCACTACCATTAGTATAAGAGTGTATCCAACATCCAACTCAAGTCAAGTCTTTTTATCCTCCACCCAAGAGGTGATTTGTGTTTGAGCTACCCTTAAAAAGTGAGTAGTCTCTTTGTTAAACTCTAAATTTAGATTGTTTTCCACCTTTAAAATTGAGCGGAGTGTGTTTTAAACTATGACTATTTTAACTGGTGTATAGATTTTTGTCATACGCTAGGAGTGATTTTCTTCTCCCATATTAATTGTTTTCCAAGATGGGCCTCTATATCCATTTTTTCCCTAACTTGAAGGCATAAGTAGAAGAAGAAGTACAAGAAATAAGTATTTTGTTTCACATGTTGTGGTAACTTTTAGATGATTAAAATATTTAAGAAAGGGGAACACAAAAGATGAAGTTTTTGCATCTATGAAGATTTTTTTTAGAAAAATAAAATTAAAGACCAAGAAGCCTTTTCATTACAAGCTGAAGTTATAAACTCCAACTTGAGGGAGAGTGTTGAAGAGCAGGTATGGAAGAGTCCTACATGACTCTCATGGTAAGAAGTCTCACCGAGCCAAAATTAATATGGTGCCATCTAACAAGAGTTTCATGTAAGGAAGTCTTGCAAAATAGTCTCAGTTAAATGTATTTTAGTGTTGTTAGTCTTCTATTTATGTTCAGTTGTTCAATTGTTCTAGGACTTATCTTTTAGTGTTTAACTTTGGGTGTAAAACAAACTAGGGTAGTTTAATTATAATTGGATTCTACTTATTTTATTTATTATAAATAGAGACTTATGTATTCAAATTACAACAAGTTAGTAAAGTATTTCTCATTTCTAGAAATTCAACAGTAAAAGAAGCGAGTTTTGAATACTCTCTTACATGGGTAACTGAGTTTGGACATTTGACTATTACACTTGAACTCTAGTCTTCTCATTATCTTATTCCTTATGGGTGCTTCTTCAAGAGACTTCTTTCAATCGTGCTTGAGGTTTTTGATAAATTTCATCGAAAAAAATCTTCTCTTTCATATATTCAAATCTACCTTACACTCTTCAATTTACACAATTTATACAACAAATAGAGTACATTGATTACAGGATTCTTTCTTGTAATCTCTCAAAGAATAAATTAGAGGATAAATTAGAGGAAATTCTCTAATTTATTGGGATACAACTCTTGCTAACAGTCCCCCTAAAGTTGGTGCATATATATCTGTGAGGTCCAACTCGTCAAGTGAGTTGTAGAAGTTCTTTCTGCACACCGCTTTTGTATGTCTACCAACTGGTCTTCAGATATAACAAACAGAAATTGGATTATCTTGGCCTGAAGGTTTTTCTTGATGAAGTGTCGTTCTACTTCCTCATGTTTAGTTCGATCATGCTTAACCAAATTATGAGAAATAGCAATAGCTACCTTGTTATCACATAATAAATTCATCTCATGGCTTGGGGCAAAGCCGAATTCGGTTAATAGTCTTCGAAGACAAGGAATCTCACAAAGACCCTTAGCCATCCCACGAAACTCGGCTTCAACACTTGATAATGCTACCACCTTTTGCTTCTTACTTCTCCACATAACTAGGTTCCCTCCAACAAACGTAAAATAGCCTGAGGTGGATCTTCTATCTGAAATATTCCCTGCCCAATCAGCATCTTTATAACCTTCCACCCTTAGGTGGTTATTTCTTGAGAACATAAGTCCTTTCCCAAGTGACAACTTTAGGTACCAAAGAATTTTATTCACAACATTCATGTAATCTTTACTTGGACAGTGCATGAATTGGCTTACTACACTTATTGTATAGGCGATGTCAAGTCGTGTATGGGAGAGATAAATAAGTTTTCCAACCAACCTCTAGTACCTTCCTTTATCTGTTGGCACTTGGTTTGGGTATTCTCCAAGCTTATGATCTAGCAACTTCAATTCCCAAAAAATATTTGAGTCCTCCCAAATTTTTCATCACAAATTTTGTTGCCAGTTGCTCTTGAAGGCTATTTCTTCTGGGTCATCTCCTATAATGATCATATCATCTACATCTACATAAACTATCAAAGTTTTTACCTTACCCTGTTGATGCTTTAAGAATAGTGTATGATCTGAGTTAATTTGTTGAAAGCCATATTTCCTCATTGCCAAGCTCAATCACCCAAACCAAACTCTAGTAGATTGATTCAAGCCATACAATGTTGGTTGTAGCTTGCACACCACCCTTGCTTTCGAATTTGCCATATATCCCGGAGGAACATCTATGTAAATTTCTTCTTTAAGGTCTCCATGGAGAAAAGAATTTTTAACAGCAAGCTTGGGTATGGCCAATTAAGGTTAGCTGCAAGAGATAGAAACATCCTCAAAGTACTTAATTTCGCCACTAGTGAGAATGTCTCTTCATAATCTATGCCATATGTCTGTGTGTATCCTTTTGCTACTAGCCTTTCCTTGTACCGTTCAACTGATCCATCGGATTTGTACTTGATGGAGAATACTCATTTACACCCAACTATTTTTTGACCTTCAGATAATGAAACAAGACACCATGTCTCAATTTTCATTAATGCCTCCATTTCTTCCTTCATAGCTTGAACCCACCTAGGGTCTTTAGAGCTTCATCAACACTTGTAGGAATATGGTGCGAAGAGAGTTCACTTACAAAGTTCTTGAAGGATTGAGATAATTCTTTTGCATATACATAAAAGGCAATCAGATATTTTGATCAGTGTTCCTTCACTTTAGGAGAATATTTGTTCGGTGGTTTGCCCCAATTATGTCTAATCGGTAATGCATAGCCACTGATAAGAGTACCTGCATCATTAGAATTTTGCGGTGTAGTAGCAATATTTACCTCACTGATATTCTCAAGAGATGGGTTGCTAGATACTAAGGAGAGGAGAGGTATTGTAGCTTCAACTTTTGGATATGTTGGCCCTGGATTAGGTTCTGCTACTTCAGCTTTCGGAGATGTCGTTGTATTAGTGTCCTTGAACCACTCAAATGTCAACCAATTCAACTCTTCTTCTCATGTCTCTCCCTGAAGAGAATAATTGGGTGCAACAGGAGAGTAAACAATCAGATTCAAGGAACATGGCATCCATAGTCACATATGTGCACCGAGTAGTTGGATCATAGTATTGATACCGTTTTTGAAGTACTGCATATCCCAAAAAGAGACACTGAATAGCACAAGGATCAAGTTTCATGCGTCGGTTTTTTGGAGATTAAAAAACACAAGTAGCCAAAAATTCAAGGTGGAAGCATGTTACGGCCCCGGATCTCACCCAGCGATTTGTAGGGAAGAAGGAGGAAGAGAAGGAGAAAACCAAGCTCGAAGGGGAACTTGAAACCCTAGGTTCATTGAGGAGAACGCACATCCATAGGTTCATTGAGGAGAATGCACACCCTAGAGCTTGTTGAGGAGAACTCCAAATCCCTGTTTAGGCTAAATCAAAGACTTACCCTTTCTCATTTCCTTTACCCCTTAAGTAGGGTTGATGCCAACCAGAGTTCAAGAGAAGAATTATAATAATGCCCCTATGGCATACTAACTCATCAATTGAAATAAAAATGAAGTAAAAGCAAATTGAAAGAAAAGAAATTAACTGAATAACTCAATGACTCAACCACAGCGCCTCTAAATGACTCGGTCTGCTATTGAGTCCATAACATCACTCCCTCTGGATAAAGAGCTTGTCCTCAAGCTCAAAGGCAGGGTAGGCTTGGCGGAATGTCTCCACATCTTCCCAGGTGGCAGCTGCTTTATCTGTGTCAACCCACTAGACGAGGACTTCCCACCTGTTATGAATTTTTCGGTCTTGAAAAATTGTAGTTGGAGAGAGAATAATGTGCCCCTCTATCTTTGGAGGTAAGAATTGAGGTGGAGGTGGCGTTGTACCCATGAAGGGTATATCTGTAGCTGCTGCTTGTTCTATGTCGGTCCACTGGACTAGAATCTCCTACTAGGAATTCATAAGTCGGGCATGCAATACAGAGGTAGGAAAAAGGTGATGGTCTTCACTTTACAAGTTTTCAGAGGATGATTTGGTCTAAGTGAGCCGTTGTTCCTGTCTCTTTACCGTTTGAAGCTCTTCCTTCATGTCAAAACACACAACAGATTTTGATTAAGAAAACATACTCACTTCATCTCGATAGGCAAGAGAAAACATTGGTACAGAATGAATGCAAGGCATGTTAGTTTCAATCCTGTGAAGAAGGTCTTTGAGTGCAGAAATAGCTTCAGATGCAGGCAGGCCATGCAAATCTAGTTGCCATTGGTCGTGTTTATGTTTCTGAATATATAAATTTTTTGTAGTTGCCTGTCCATTCAACTCCTCTGCAACTAAAAATTCCTCTTAGGCCTTTAGGGAAAATTTTTGAGCAGAAAAGTGATCACCTCTTATACAGACATTATTAGCATCTCGAGAGTGTTGGGTTGCTGACCTCATCATCCTCAGTGCATCATTCCGAGGATTCTCCATTGCTGTCAAAAGCTGCATATTCATGTCTGCAATCTTCCTTGCAACAGTTGTTTCTTCAGCCCGGATTGTAAGTGTTCCCATGTACTTGACACCATCATGCACAAAATTGCTCACTTGAAGATGGAGGGTTAAACTCCTACTTTGCTTAGTTACTATCTCTGAAAGAACACAAGTACCTTCACCAAGAAAATCTTGCGCATCCACCTTAAGTGCTTTGATAGGCATGTCATGAAACTGGGTAGCAACATCATACACCCTACGTACCAGTGGTTGGGCAATTTCAAATTGAGACACAACTCCGATTTTTGAAATCCAAACAAGATTCAACTGATTCCTACTTACTTCTGTCCGCCCAAGTTCTTCTAGTGTACCATCTCTTTTCTTTGCATAAACTACTACCCTAGGATCACTCTGCATATCTTTGGGAAATCCACAAGCAGCTGCAACAGTACTGGTTAAGACTCTGACTAATTCTGTGTATATAAATCCAATTCCTGGGACACAAACAACTCCAAGCCTTGGACCAAGATCAGTTTGCCAATCCATGCAAACCTTGTTGTGAAAATCAAACTCATACTTTTTTATGGTTTTGTAGTGCCATGTCAACATAACTACCATGAGAACAACTACAAAGAAGATAAAAAACTGGTGTGTTGTCGCAGGCACCCAAAAATAAAACCTTTACTCCTAAAAATATATGTAGTAGTGTGAGTTAGGGCTGATCCCACAAAGAGTGATTAGTCTACTTTTATTCTCCGTGAACAAGGATTTCGGGGGGGGGTTGGGTTATTGTCTATAAAGAAAACACTTTTAAAAAAAATAACTTAGAAACAATTCAAATTAAAAGAATCGAAATCAATCAAAAGAACAAACCTTGGTCTAAGTCAATATCCACCATCGAAATTTTACAACTAATCATTGATGCAAGCATATGTCAATTCGCACTTGAATATCACCGTTGGAACTATCCTTCAATCTCTCCTTTCGTAGTTAATTAGAAAACAAGAGATCCAATTACCCCTAACTACTAAAAAACCCATGACAAGCGGTAAAGGTTTAATCTAGCAGCAGCCTTAAGAATTAGAGAGATCGATGAAGCTAAATAACACAAGAACAAGCTACTGCATTTAATTTAATCCAGCATTCTTCTCAAGATCTAATAATTCCTGACGCAGCAAATCATCAAATCTCGATTGCTTCACAGGTTAGAGAGATCAAACAATTACGGATTTGACATCTAACCTAGCAGTAGATTGCAACAAGTAATAAACTAGTAGGCCTCCTAGTGATTAAACGAGACAATCATGAACAAAAATTTCAGAAGAACATTAGATACTCAAAACATAATTTGAATGATGAAAAAAAATCAGATTTCACAGTTGTATTGATACCGAGGCTTCAGATTCCTTTCATCAAGTCTGAAAGTTTAGCCACGCAGGGCCATGAAGAAATCTAAAGGAAAAAACTAGAGAAAAGAAAGAGGAAAAGCTAGAGAAGAGGAAATGAGGTCAGGGGCGCTGAACTCCTTTTCTCCTTTTATTCCCCTTCTTTCTCCCAGTTTAGGGTTTTTCTTTTCGTGCATCTGATCAGGGTCACAGTGCACGTGCCGTGACATCAAACCCGGTTTCAACCCTGATGCAGCCTGTATTGCTCAAAATTCAAAACATAAAAGTTGTGTAATGTTATCTCGGAATTCCATAGCATCTTGAATAATCTCCATCAGAGCTCTTATGAAAGAGTTATGCCTATATTATGTAGCAATGTCGAAATTGTCCAGAATCGCCCAATTAACTTCGTTTTGCACTTAATGCTTCCATTTGCATCCTAAATCAAAATATAAGAATAATGAGTATATTTAGGCACCAAATAATTATAATAGCCTAAGCATTAAGGGATAATAATATGACATTTTTCATTCTCATCAAATTCCCCCACATTTAGCTTTTGCTCGTCCTCAGGCAAAACTCAAATTCACTTTCCCAAAAATACCAAGGTTGTAACAACTAAGCTCTTCAAAACTCATAACATATCATGAAAAAATTCTTAAATAACTTAAAATTAGTTAGTAAGTATTTTCATTCAAAGATGGAGTAAACTAAATAAGTAGACCCTCACAGAAATAAACACTCGACTCTCATGTGTTTGAAGGGTATGTATTTCTCTCAAATTCATTCTGATGAAAATGATCTACCATAGGCTTGCATATCTTCTCATTCTCCAACACTCAGATCACATGCATAACACAAATCATAACGACTTTTCAAGGGTTGTAACAGGGTTTAGGATCAAGGTGGGAAATATTTGGGAATGTAGCTCAAAAGCCATCGAAACTAGTGGAGCAAAAAATGAATCAACTCAAGCTCAAATATATTGGACATGTAAAACCAATCACTCCACTCATCAACTTCTTCAATTTGTATCTATCTCGTATAAATAGACCTCTTTCTTGAAATTTTAGGAGGAATTATGAACACGGACAGTTTGTAACTTTAAAAGCCATTCCCTCATCACTTCTTTTCTTCTTTTCTTTTTCTCTTCACCTTTTTTTTTTTTTACTAACAATGGAACTCGTGAATTTAGGATGAAAACATGTTCCATTTCACCGGTCATAGCCATACAACAAATCTAGACGCACCCACACTTATTTCTTGCACACCCACATGAACCATAATGATGAACAATGCCCACTAGCTCTACGGCTTGGGTAAAGGGTTTTTTTCAGGTTTAAATCTTGTAACGTGGGTTCACAAAAAAAAAAAAACCAATAAATCTCAAAGGGGCTCAACAAACAAAAAAAATTAATTACAAGGTAGGCTATTTGGCTTACGTAGCTTATAACATAGAGGGCCTTAATCATGTTCATGCATGCATGTGTCAATGTGACCTCAAAGACAATCAAGGCAAGTTCTAGAGAAACAAATCCATGGAAGATTATCTCTCATGAAATAAAATAGTGAGACTGATATGGATGTGTCAGTTTAAAGGCTCAAAATCTCACCAACTTTTGGCTACCAAATTTAGTCAATACCATCCTCAAAGAAAATGACTAGACTAATTCATTCTTAATTATAAGATTACTTATTCAATCGTGTTATGAATCTTTCAACAGCCTAATTTAATCTTGCTCATGACATACACAACCAAAAATCATTAAAAACCACAAAAACAAAGAAAAAAAATTCGTAAATTTAAAAAAAAAAAAAAAAAAAAACAGACTTGAAACACAACCTAAATCCCCTCCCCCACACTTAGAACTTACATTGCCCCCAATGTAAGGTGAAATGTAAAGAGAAGGCACAAAAAACCAAAATATAAATGCGAAAATAAAGAGAAAAAATGAACAAACTCCCCTTAGGTTGCCTCCCAAACAATGCCTTTGTTTACTGTCATTGGCTCGACTCAATGCTTCCGTAATTATGAGTCATCCCACACATAGTATTTGGCAACACTCTTGACTTTATCTATTTGAGCCCTAGACAAACCAGGAGGTAACATATTAATAATCAAATAATTTATAATATTCGCATACCAAGGTAATGTCACACTCGCGGCGAGAAATTGCTCATCAGGGAATATTTCCTACCAATGAAGTTCATCCTGCACATGCTTTTCTTCTTGCAATGCACTAAGTTTACTGAAGATAATCACTAATAACATTCCTCCATCTCCAAGGAACACGTACTTGAGGTGACTATGGAGAGGCTTCAAATCTGGAGTGGGAGCTTGCAAAACAGAGGGTAAAGGCGTCTCATTAGAAACTGGTAATGCAATATAAAGAACATTACCTGACTGCTATAACTGTGGAATATCATTCAACGCTGCAACAATTTCATGCAAATCAGAAGTCAAGGCTAACTCCTCATTCTCTTTCTCAAGATGATTAATAATGGAAACTTCCAATTCATTTTTTCTATCAAGTTCAAAAACTTCATGTGCGAAAGAATCAATCAAATCATTAGAATAAATAGGATTATCATTACCAGGATATTTCATGGCATCATAAATGTTAAACTTAACAATTTCACCATCAAATTCCATGGTAAGTGTGCCACTATGAACATCTATCTTAGTCTTGCATGCCTTTAAGAATGGTCTTCCTAACAAAATAGGAGCAATTTGGTCACCATTTTCCATATCAAGCACATAGAAATTAGCAAGGAAAATCAAATCATTAACTTGCACAAGAACATCCTCAACTACACCCTTAGGATAGGCATTAGATCTATCAACCAATTGAATCACAACACCAGTTTTATTCAAAGATCCAAGTTTCAAAGAAGCATATATAGAATATGGCATGACATTAATCGAAACTCCTAAATCTGTCATGGCCTTCTCAAATCTGTTGTTACCTAACGTACAAGGGATAGTAAACATACCTAGATCTTTGCACTTCGTAGGAAATTTTCTTTGAATAACTACAGAAAATTCACCCCTACTACCACCTTCTCACATCCTTTAAGTTTCTATTTTCTCTTAATTGTGTATAGTTCTTTCGGGAATTTAGGATAACGAGGCACTTGTTTAATGGCATATAAAAATGGAATAGTTACCTCACATCTACGGAAACTCTCATATAAATCTTTATTTTGCTCATATTTTCTAGAATCTGCCAAAGCTTGAGGAAAAGGAGGAATTGGTTTATAATCAAAAAGAGGTGGAAAATTACGCTTAGGTACATCATCATCATCTGAAACGTTCCTGTCAGCAATGACGTTTTCCTCCTTTTCTTGCTTTGACGATGCAGGGGATGCCTTTACTGGAATCTCAACTTCTTTACCACTTCTCAAAAATATTGCACTTGCATTTTCTCTTGGATTTAATACCGTTTGAGACCGTAATTTCCCCGAAATTTGTGCCTCTAGCCGACTAATTGTGGCTGCCATCTGACCCATCTGATTGTCCAAACTTTGAATATTGGCCGTTGTCTCCTATTGAAATTGCAAATTATTAGTGGCAAGAGATTTAACAATATCTTCTAAAGACATACCAGAATTGGAAGTTTGGCCCGGTTGTTGTCTACAGGGATATGGCTGCCTATATTGCTAGTAACTTGGGTGATTTTGAGTCACGGGCAGATTAACTTGTGGATTCTCATAGCTAAGGTTCGGATAATCCCTCCATCCCATGTTATACGTGTTCGAATAGGGATCATACTTCCTTTGCAGTTGTCCAGGAAAACCACCCGCCACATTCACTTGCTCAGTGGGCTCCTCTTAAAGAGTTGGATGCCCTACTACTGAACAAATCTCACAAGCCTTCGATGTTTGCGTATTACCTACAACCATTTGATTAACAAGAGAAGTTAGATTCGTAATTTGTTGTTCAAGGGAGGAAATATTTACCTCATTAACATTCTTAGATGGAAGGTCAAGCCTAGTGCCAAATTGTTGAGAATTGGCCGCCATATTTGAAATCAAGTTTCTCGCAGCCTCGGGAGTTTTATCCACCAAAGCTCCTCCACTAGCAGCATCAATCATGCTCCTATCAGTGGAAAGAAAGCCCTCGTAGAAATACTGGATAAGAAGTTGCTCACTAATCTGATGATGGGGACAACTTGCACATAATTTCTTGAAACGTTCCCAATATTCATGTAGGGACTCTCCATTATGCTGCCTTACACCACAAATTTATTTTTGAATGTTGGCCGCCCTTGAAGCTGGGAAATATTTCTCCAAAAATAATCTTTTCATCTCATTCCATGTGGTAATACTCCTAGAGGGTAGATAATAGAGCCAATCCTTAGTCGAATCCTTCAAAGAAAATGGAAAAGCTCATAATTTAATTTGCTCTTTAGTCACCCCCGTGGGTTTCATACTAATGCATACCACATGAAACTCCTTTAGATGCTTGTGAGGATCTTCACCTGCAAGACCATGAAAACTGGGCAAGAGAAGTGGTAGTCCATATTTTAATTCAAATGTAGTAGTAGCATCTAAAGTAGGGAACGTTATGCATAAGGATTGTTGATTCAAATCAGAGGTTGCAAGCTCTTTTAAAGTTCGATTTCCAGCCATAACTTCCTCCTCCTCTAAATCAGATTCACTATCAAATGGGGAATCAAGAGCTAGATTGTTCTCTTCAGAATTCCTTTGAGCGCAAAGTTCTCTCTATTTCTGGATTGTACTACAAATCACCTTGATTAGAAAATCGAGTTACAATCATAAACAATCAACGGAACTCTAATAAAACATAAAAAAACAAATCAGAAATTTTTATTTATTTATTTTTTCAAGAACAAAATAAGGATCACAAGAAACACAAAAAAAAAATCAACTAGAATCACTCCCCAACAACGGCTCCAAAATTTGGTGTGCTATCACAGGCAACCAAAAATAAAACCTATACTCCTAAAACTATATGTAGTAGTGCGAGTAAGGGTCGATCCCACGAAGAGTGATTAGTCTATTTTTATGCTCCGTGAACAAGGACAGGGGGGGGGGGGCGCTTAGGCACTGTGATCACCGTATCCGTTTGAAAACGGAAACCGAGCCGGTAGTGGTACATCCGTATCGTTACCCTCACTTACAGAAGGATGAGATTGAAAGGCAGTGCCAGCAGATGTTAGCACAGGGTATTATTCAGCCCAGCAGGTCTCCTTTTTCTTCACCGGTAATACTAGTCCACAAGCATGATAAGTCATGGAGGTTCTGTGTGGATGACCGACAACTCAATGCCCATACAATTAAAGATAAATTTCCTATTCCAGTGGTGGACGAACTGTTAGATGAGCTACATGGAGCTACTATATTTACTAAACTCGATTTAAAATCTGGCAATCATCAAATCCGAGTTCATCCATCAGATGTGGAGAAAACAGCGTTCCAGACGCATCACGGCCATTTTGAATTCCTCGTAATGCCATTTGGTCTATCAAATGCGCCTTCCACCTTCCAGGCCCTCATGAATGAGGTATTTTCCCCTCTCTTGCGAAAATATGTATTGGTCTTTTTCGACGATATTTTGGTCTATAGCAACAGCTGGGAAGAACATCTTTGGCACCTTCACCAGGTATTTTCTCTTATACGTTCACATCATTTGGTTTTAAATCGGTCAAAATGTTCTATAGGTACATCAGAAGTGGCATATTTGGGTCACATTATTTCAGCATCAGGGGTGAAGGTAGACTAGAGTAAGATACAAGCGGTCACATATTGGCCTATCCCTACATCTATTACAGCCTTAAGAGGATTTTTGGGCCTAGCTGGATATTATAGAAAATTTATTCGTAGATATGGCCAGCTTGCAGCTCCGCTCAACAATCTCCTCAAGAAAAATGCTTTTACCTGGTCAGAGACAGCAGCTCATTCCTTTTAGCAATTGAAAGACGCCTTATCATCAGCCCCAGTTTTGTAGCTCCCCAACTTTGAGGAGTCCTTTGTAGTGGAATGTGATGCTTCAGGGGGCGGTATTGGCGCAGTGTTACACCAACAGGGCCACCCGATTGCTTATTTTAGCCGTCAACCGGGCCAACATCACCACAAGTTGGCAGCTTATGAGAGGGAATTGATTGGATTGGCGAAAGCTATACAGCATTGGCGCCCTTATCTTTGGGGACATTGTTTTTTGATTCGCACTGATCATTGCAGCCTCAAGTATCTTCTTGAGCAGCGTCTCACTACTTCACCACAACAGCATTGGTTAAGTAAGCTTATGGGGTTTGACTTTTCTGTCGAGTATAAACCGGGAAGTTTGAATGTAGGGGCTGATGCCTTATCTCACCGGGACGTTCCAGAGCCGCAATTAAACACCATTAGTCAGCCCAGAGCTCTCTTGTTGGATTCTATACAGGAAGAGGCACAACAGTACCCAGATATTATCTCCTTATGCAAGGATATCCAGCAGGGCATAGCGGCACCACATTGGACGGTTCAGGACAATCTCGTCCTCTACAAAAACAGAATTTTTCTACACCACACATCCCCTCTGATTAACAGCATTTTGGCCTCCTTCCATGATAGTACACATGAGGGCCGACAGAAAACATATTTTCGAATCAGTAGGGAATTTTATTGGAGGGGCATGAAGCATAGTATAGCTGATTATGTGGCGGCTTATCAGACTTATCAATGGAATAAAGCTGAAACATTAAGTCCAGCGGGGTTGCTCCAACCACTTCAGCTTCCGTCACAGGTCTGGTCTGATATTTCTATGGACTTCATAGATGGACTTCCCTCTTCGTCAAGTAAATCTATTATCCTGGTAGTGGTGGATCGTTTCTCTAAATATGGGCATTTCATTCCTCTGGCACATCCTTACACTGCAACGCAGGTAGCTCAACTTTTTATGGATAACATTGTACGATTACATGGGATGCCTAATTCAATTACCAGTGATAGGGATGCAATCTTTACAAGTACCTTCTGGAAAGAACTCTTCAAGTTACAAGGCACAACGTTAGCCTTTTCTTCAGCCTACCATCCACAGACTGATGGTCAAACAAAGGTCGTCAACAGAACCATTGAAATGTATCTCCACTGTTTTGTGGGGGACTCACCTAAGAGGTGGGTTAAGTGGCTCGCCTGGGCTGAGTTTTGTTACAACACCTCCTACCATAGTGCTCTCGGCACAACCCCATTCAAGGTGGTATATGGTAGAGAACCTCCCCGTCTTTTAGCCTATGAACCAGGGGCCTCTAAAGTCACAACTTTGGACCAAGCTTTGGCTAAAAGAGACACATTCATCACAGAGGTGCGCACTCATCTACAGAAGGCACAAAATTCTATGAAACAATATTATGACAAGAAGCACCAGGAAGTCTTCTTTTCTCCTGGAGATTATGTTTGGTTGCGTCTCCAACACTACAGGCAGTTGTCTTTGACAGCCTCCAAACTTCACAAGCTCTCTCCAAAATATTATGGTCCCTTTTAGGTGATGGACCGCATTGGGACAGTGGCCTACAGATTGCAGCTTCCGCCAGAGGCCAGAATTCACAACGTCTTTCATGTCTCACAATTAAAGGCCTTCCACGGTGATTCGCCCTTGCTGCACACCCTGCTGCCACCACTCCATGAGGGTCGTGTACTTTCTACCCCGGCACAGGTATTACAAACTCGTCGTATTCAGGGTGATTGGGAGATCTTAGTGCAATGGGCTGATGCTGACCCCAGTGACACGACATGGGAGCCATTAGCGGCGTTTCGCACCCTCTACCCATACTTTGAGCTTGAGAACAAGCTCTTTCTCCAAGGGGGGAGGGGGGTGATGTTATGGACTCCATAGCATCACGAGTTATCCATAGGCATAGGAATTAAATTATGTCAATTTACTTTTCATGTAATTTCAATTCGGTTTGGTTTACTTTATTTGGTTTGGTTTAATTTGGGTTGGTTTAGTGTAATGTGGTGTGAACCACTTGACCTAATGGGTCATCTTTCGTCCTCAACCCTATTTAGGGGGACATGAAGGAAAAGAGAGGCAAGTATTGAGAAAATTATATTTTACAGGTCTGATTCTCCCACAGAGGTCAAGGTCGGATTCTCCCTTTGAGGTCCAAGGTTGAGCTTCCTCCAAAGCTCCTTCATTCTAAATTGAGTTCCACCATTACTCGTTCAAGAAACAAGGTTTCTCTTCCAACGTCAAGATCAACCATGGAAGGAAGAGAGGAAAGAAGGGTGACTCGATCCATGGCAAGGGAAGAACCTAACAGGGCGATTATGTATAACGAAAACGCTTTTAAAAAAATAACTTAGAAAGAATTCAAATTAAAAGAATCGAAATCAATCAAAAGAACAAACCTTGGTCTAAGTCAACATCCACCATCGGAATTTCACAGCTGATCATTGATGCAAGCATAGGTCAATTCGTACTTGAATATTCACCGTTGGAAATATCTTCCTATCTCTCCTCTCATAATTAATTAAAAAACTAGCGATAACCCTAACTACTAAACAACCCAAGACAAACGCTAAAGGTTTAATCTAGCAGCAACTTTAAGAATAGAGAGATCGATGAAGCTAAACAACATAAGCACAAGCTGCTGCATTTAATTTAGTCCAGTGTTCTTCTCAAGATCTAATAATTCCTAACGCAGCAAATCATCAAATCTCTATTGCTTCACAGGTTAGATAGAACAAACAATTACAGATTTGACATCTAACCTAGCAGTAGATTGCATCGAGTAATAAACTAGTAGGCCTCCTTGGGATTAAACGAGACAATCATGAACAAAAATTAAAGAAGAACATCAGATACTCAAAACATAAATTTAATTATGAAAACAAATCAGATCTCACAGTTGTATTGATACCGAGGCTTCAGATTCCTTTGACCAAGTCTGAAAGTTTAGCCACGCATGGCCATGAAGAAATATGAAGGAATAAACTAGAGAAAAGAGAGAGGAAAATCTGGAGAAGATAAAATGAGGTCAGGGGTGCCGAACTCCTTTTCTCCTTTTATTACCCTTCTTTCTCCCGGTTTAGGGTTTTTCTTTTCGTGCATCTGGTCTGGGTCATAGTGCAAGTGCCACGACTTCAAGCCCGGTTTCGTCCTGGATGAAGCCCGTATTGCTCAAAATTCAAAACATAAAAGTTGTATAACGTTTTCTTTCAATTCCATAGCATCTTGAATCATCTCCATCAGAGCTCTAATGAGAGAGTTATTCCCAGATTACGTAGCAATGTTGAAACTGTCCAAAATAGCCCAATTAACTTCGTTTTGCACTTAACACTTCCATTTACATCCTAAATCAAAATATAAGAATAATGAGTATATTTAGGCACCAAATAATTATAAAATCCTAATCATTAAGCGATAATAATATGACATTTTGCATTATCAAACCCAAATAATTATAAAAGCCTAAGCATTAAGGGATAATAATATGACATTTAGGATCCATAGTGCCATGTCAACAAAACTACCATGAGAACAGCCACAAAGAAGATGAAAAACCTTATACTTTCATGAAGATTTAGCATACAAGCTGAAATCTTCATAGCTTCTACGGCTCCAAAAAAAATCAAAAACAAGGCACAGTTCAGTATATTCTTCTCCCAATGTAGAAAATGATGAGTGACACGATCCAAGTTATTGCAAGCATCCCAGTGATTATGGCAAGACTTGTTGCATTTCCAATGTGTCCAATATCTCTTAAACTAATAGTGATGGAAAGGCAGACGAGTAGTAAGACTTGTCCATGTATCTTATCTAAAGTGTGAACTACTTTGACTCTAGAAAAACACCTGAGTACCAGGCACTGAAGTGTGAAGGTACACCGATAATTATGTGCACCAAGCTCCACTGTTCCATGGTTATTGCGTCCAGTAAGTATAGCTCCTAACATGGAGGTAGTTGGCTCTACTGGCATTGTCTCAATAAACTTAAGCACCTCATGTAACTAACATGATCGATTGATAACATCAACCATGCAAGCATAGTGTTCAGTCCTTGGAGCCAGTCCATGTTCATCAAGGGACTTGAAGAAGTGCCAAGCATCCTGGACTAAACCATCATGAGCTCAAGCACTAAAACACAACTACAAGACGTTGTGGACAACAGAATCTTGATCTCCACTGAAACCCATAACTGGTATATCCTGTTAAGTAATGGCCTTAAGAAATGGAAGGATGTTGATGTTACCATCTATATCATTGTAGTTCAAAACACCGTTGCACATTGACCAAATATATGGTAAGTTTGTCCTGTTTGCATGTAGTGCTTTTTGAACCTTAGGAAGATTGAGGTAGAAACTTCTTTCATAAGTCATGCACACATCAACACCCACACCTTTCTAGGTTGCATTTTTTTTAATCTCAGCTCTTGATCCACAATTGATGGGTAGCAAACATCAAGTTTGATATCATATGGGTTTATGTACTCACCAACCACCTTATTTGCCTCAGCAATTGCATTGTTGCACTTAGTGGTTACATTATGAGCATTGTTGAAGACATACTCAGCAAAATCGCATTCATTCATTATGACAAGGCAAATCTCGTTCGAAATCATTCCATGTGACCAAAAGTATTCATAAGTTGTGGGAATATCTCTGTCAAGCTTGAGAAATGGGTTTCCAATAGCTACTCCCTTAATGTTGAACTTGAAGCCAGTTGAATATTTATTGTGGTTCAGCAAAACTACAGCCAACTGGGGTATATAATGACCTGCATAGCTTTCTCTTGTTAGAAACAGGTATGTGGATTTGAACTCGGGAAATTTTTCATACCATCTCATCATAACAACAAATAACAAAGAGTTCCAAGTGACAATACTCCTATCTGGCATTCTCTCAAACAGCCTAGGGCTATGTCAACCTTACCACAACCCACATACCATCGAATTAAATTGTTCCCTTCACTTTCATATATCCCAAACCCAAATTTCTCCAGAAGGCCATTAATTTGTTCCCCTTCTTTGAGTGCCTGAACTCTAGTGCAGGATTTCAATGCACAGGGAAAAGTGTACTTGTCGGGTTTGGCAAAATCCACTGTTCCAGAAGTTCCATCTTCCGCCAAGGCAACAATTTCCACTTAGAAATCGAAGTCTCTGGCTTTTTTTGCCTTCCTGTTCAAATAAATTGCTAACGGCAAAAAAGTGAATTTGTTGGGTAGAAAACGTTTATGCCACATAGCGAAGTAGAACCTGACCTTTTTCCGATGGTGAACAACAGCAAGTTGTGGCCAAAATTTAGCATGGGGTTTCTCTGCTCGGAAATTTCCAATCTCAATTTCTGGGAGAAGGGTAGGTTGCCGTGAAAAAAGGAGATTGATGGGCATATCGACTACCTGGCGCTCGTCAATGACTTGTGAACCAAAATCAGGCTGTTTCGAAGAGCTCTTTGCACAATAACCCTCCAACTTCGTATTTCTAGGCTCCACGACTTCGGATTTCCAGGCTTTGGACTTCAGCTCTGGATTTCCCTCTGTGGTCTTTTCAAGATGCGTCGTGATTGCAGCCCATCTCTCAGACATGTCAATGGAAGACTGACACATCTCATGTACTATTTTGCACATATCCTGACTCATCTGACGTATTGTTTTGTGCATATCTTGGAGTATGAGAAGTATTTCCTCTAGGATTGAAGAATTGCTCATTGTGTTCCTGCTCTGATACCAAGTTGTTATGGTCCTTCGCAGGGAAGGAGGAGGAGGAGAAAACCAAGCTCGAAGGGGAACTTGAAACGCTAGGTTCATTGAGGAGAATGCAGACCCTAGAGCTCATTGAGGAGAACTCCAAATCCCTATTTAGGCTAAAACAAGACTTACCCTTTCTCATTTCCTTTCCCCCTTAAGTAGGGTTGATGCCAACAAGAGTTTAAGAGAAGAATTACAATAATACCCATGTGGCATACTAACTAGTCAATTGAAATAAAAATGAAGTAAAAGCAAATTGAAAGAAAAGCAATTAATTGAATAATTCAATGACTCAGCCATGACGCCTCTGAATGACTTAGCCTACTATTGAGTCCATAACAAAGCATCAGGATAGTAGGTAATGAAACATAGGTTGACAAGACCAATAGTGGAGTATTGAACTCAAGCACTTTGGAGGGCATGCAGTTAATAAGATAGATTGTCGTAGCAATAGTATCAGTCCAATGGTGTCTAGGCACATGAGTTCAGGGTACAAGAGCTTGAGCCGTTTCAAGGATATGGCAATTTTTCTACTCCGTAATACCATTTTGCTGAGGAGTTTGGGGGGATGAGGTTTCATGAATTAGTCCATGATGTTGGAAATAATCATGGAATTGTTGATTTACATATTCTCCACCATTATCAGATCGAAAAATTTGAATCCTAGCGGAGAACTGAGTTTGGATCATTTTATGAAAAAATTGAAAAATTTGGAAGACCTCATCTTTATTTTTCAAAAAATAAACCCAATTCATTCGAGTCCAATTATCAACAAATATCACAAACCAGCAAAACCCAGATAGAGTATATTTAGGGGAAGGACCTCACACATCAAAGTGAATCAAAGCAAAAGGGAGCTCACTCTTATTCAAACTTAAAGGATAATGGAATCGATGACTTTTAGCTAGAATGTAAGTTTTAAAGTTAATTTCCAGACTTGACAAATCCAAAAATAAATCAGGAAACACATGTTTCAGATGACCAAACGAAGGATGACCTAACCGACGATGTCACAGCCAAATCTATTCCACTTTGAGATCACTCAAGTGGTGCATGTGATATGTTCGGCCCATACTAAATTTTCCATGTAATAGAGCCCTCCTCTCTTAGTACCACGCCTACTGATCTCCTTGGTGAGAACATCCTAAATAAGACAAAATTTAGGATACATTAGCACAACACAATTCAATTCTTTGGTAACTTGACTTTCGGATAATAACTTGTGAGAAAGAGTAGGCACAAGTAATGTATTTGATAGTGGTAGGGGTGGCGACAACATCACCGTTCATGCTCCTATTACCAAAGAAATAATCCATTAGCATTGACAATGCTAGTTCGTTGAGGAGGAGAGGTCTGATAAAAATCATTCGCATCAAATGTCATATGGTCCGTTGCTCTAGAATCAAGTATTCACATGTTGCTATTAGCCTCTCCAGTAGATTTGAGGAAAGCATTACCTAGGTCCTCATCTATCTGAGGAATATCACTATTCAAATACCTCAGCTTATCTTTGCCTGAGATACACATCTCGACAACCTGGGATAGGCCTGAGTTTGGTCAGACTCAAGTCCGGTCCGAATCTGGTCCGGGTCAAGTTTGGTCTGATCTGGTCTAGTCCAACTCGAGTCTTATCTGGTCTGGTCTGGTCCGATGCGGGCCATTGGGTTGATTCAGCCTCGAGTCTGGTTCATCCGGTCTGGTCGGGTTCGGTCCAAGCCTCGTCGCTCTTTCCAATTAAATCCGCATAAGTTAGAAAGCGAATTTAATTGAAAGGTCATCATCTTCCCCAACGATGGCCTCTGAACATCGCCGGATGGGAGTTTCCCTGTGCAAGAGCTCCCAGTTCCACACGTCAGAGGTTCGGCCAGAGTCGGTGGTCGTCGTGACCGTCGCTTTGTTTTCTACCGTTTGCGGACAGGATGACTTCCCACACGGGGAGTTTCCGATTTGGGTGGGGTCCACAACCGAGGAGAACAGTCCTCCCTTCGTCACAATACTAGAGCCCACCAGCATCATCGCCAAAAGAGCTCACCCGCTCTCATACCATGATAAATTTCACTGGAAAAAATCTTCTCTTTCATATATACAAATCTACCTTACACTCTTCAATTTACACAATTTATACAACAAAAATAATACATAGATTATAGGATTCTTTGCTGTAATCTCTCAAAGGATAAATCAAAGGAAATTCTCCTATGATTTCCCTCAAATGACAAATCAGAGAAATCCTTTGATTTGTCGGGATACAACTCTTGCTAACAGTTTTGAGTTAGGCTTGATCGTTTTGAAGTTTTAGACCTTGAGATGCATTTACTCTTGAAGGTGAAGTATATGAAATACTTAGATTTTCAAGTTATTAGATCAATTAAGTTTTGTTATCATCAAAAACAACATGGGAATCAACCTACGGTTAATAATCTCCCTTTTTTTATGATAATAAAACCTAACTTGGAAAAAATAGAAATATAGACTTCCCTAAGGTTGGAGTTAAAGTAATTTGTTCAAATTCAGCTTAAGCTCCCTATAATATTTGCAAAGTTTAATTAGATCCTTTTAAGCATAAATTTTGTAGAATTTTCAGTGCCTAGGTCTTTTGATCCAAGTTCCCATTGTTTCTCCCACTTTTGTTATACACAAAAAGATAATGAATTAAACATGCAAGACATAACAAAAAGTGGCTCAGTGGGTGCATCATATAAGATGTTCAATTCTTTACAAAATTTGTGTACAATGCTTCAAAATAAATAAATACATGTATAGCATCAAGAGAGATTACACAGGGAGTCACAAAAAAAAAATGATAGATGCATGTATCCTAAGATGACTAAGCTGGAGGCGAGAGGCGGCTGAGGATGGTCGCTATGAGGTGCTCAATCCTCTACTACCCAGCCTTCAATTGATCCTATGTTGCAAGGATTGTCGCCTAAGTCACCACTACATCATCAATAGCTTGCTCTAGTGTTTTAAGACGATCAGTGGAGGATGAGCTTCCCTCTTCCGTGTGGCGCCTCTTCGTGGATTCAAATTGTTCCACATCAAGCTCAGGACTATGCTCATCTTCTGAAGCTATAGGTTGTAGGGTGGACTCCTTTAGGATCTTCTCTTTCTAAATCTATGGTCCTTGTCACTTGGTGAATCCAAATTTTCCCACTTGTGTCTCCCCTATGGATATCATCTTCATGATGTCCACTGACACCTTGTCCAAGAGGTCAACTCCTGATCAAATCAAGATGGTCGTGATCTCTTGAACAAATGGAAACTTTTCCACTCATGTGCTCATGGCTATATCCACCATCCGGCTCGCCATGATGTAGCCGAAGTCAATTTGAACCTTTTTGAAGATGGCCATCATCCAAAATATATCAACCGTAGTCAGGCGGGAGTAGGTACCCTTCCTCGGGTTGAGGACGCAGGCCATAATTTTCATGATTACTCTTTGTGTCACTGTGAGGTCTTTAATCTTGACCTCATAAGACCTTCCAGCCGTCTGTCCAAAGACAAAAAGGATGACATTCTAAATGTTTTGGGGCATGTCTAGGTGAAGGTCAGTAGTCCAGTTGTCCTTCACATAACAGGTCATGCCCATGAAGGAAGTACCTAGAAAATAATTCAAGCCCGTAGACTAAATGATAATAGTGGAAAGGTGAGTTTGAGGTTACATGGCCCAATCTCCTCTACCTTCAAGTTGTTGTAAAACACCTTTACAAGGAGAGGATACACATGTGCCTCTCTTTGGAATAGGCATTTGTAAGAACCAAGAAGGTCTGAGAAGCCCTCAATCTGTTATGGTCCTGGGTTAAGTACCTATGTCTTCCGCTCCTAATAGGCCGGTCTTTTAGGTAGTATTGGCTAGGTGCTTAACATTTGGTATCAGAAAAAGAAACTTCGACTTTTTGTCGGTTCCACTATATATTTTGGGGCAAAGACCAAATAATATCTGTTTTGTTGTTGCCTAGTCTAGAAATACTCTTTCTAGTTTGGCATTTCTTCTCAAGTGCCATTTTCCTTTACCAGTGTCTTCTTCTCGGTTGTTACTTTCATTCTCACCATGTTGGAGGTTCGATTTTGAGTGGTTTTACCGAAAAACAACGGTTTTAACCTCGGATTGGAAGGGGAAAACACTCAAATACAGAAGGAGGATGAAGATTTAGAGCTTTGGAGCTTTGGAAAATTTGGTGGAAATGATTTGGAATGACGAGTCACCTTAAAAACCCAATTTGGCTCTTCATATTCTCTATTCACGCTATGAATGATCAATCAATCTATTTCAATTGATCAATCAATTTCTTAAGTTGATCGATCAGTCAATAGGTATTGATCTATCAATGACCTATTTAGAGTGATAGAAATATAATCTTTTGATTTCCCCTTCACTCTTTTGGCACTACAAGATGTGATGTGTTCATTAAGCTCAAGGTGGGTTACTCATGCCTAGTTCTCCTCGAAGCTTAGAGAAATTATCAAATCCTAATGCCTTTGTAAAGATGTCCACTAATTGATTTTTGGTGGGGATAAAATTAATCTTAATAACCTTGGTTTGAACCAGCTCTCTGATAAAGTGTTTTCTAATTTCTCGATATTTTGATCGAGAGTGGTGAACCTGGTTCGTACTTAGACTTATGGCATTCATGTTGTCACAATTGACTAAATTTTCTTTTTGTTCTAAGAAGAAGTCACCTAGTTGTTGCTTCATCCAAAGAAGTTGAGCACAACAACTTCCACACGCTATGTATTCAACTTCAATAGTGGATAGTGCAACTGAATGTTGTTTCTTGGAAAACCAAGAGACAAACATATTTCCAAGTAATTGGCAGCTACCACTAGTACTCTTTCTGTCAATTTTGCAATTGGCAAATCAACATCTGAGTAACCGACTAGATCAATGGCTGAAGAGCTTGAGTACCAAAGACCTAAGTTGGGTGTCCCAAGTAGATAACTTGAAATTCTTTTAACTGACACTAAGTGAGACTCTCTAGGATCAGATTGAAATTAACACATAGGCATACCAAGAACATTATATCCAGTCTACTGGCTAGTCTACTGGCTGAAATTAATGGTAGGGATCCTATCATAGTTCTATAGAGTTTTTGATCTATGGTCGTACCGGAGTTGTCTTAGTCAAGTTTCAAGGATGAACTCATGGGTGTGCTAATTGACTTAAGATTTTTTTATGTTGAATCTCTTAAGCAATCCCTTATTGTATTTGGATTGATTTATGAATGTGTCACTTTCTATTTGTGTTACTTGAAGTCCAAGGAAGAATGTGAGTTCACCCATAAACTCATTTTGAACTCATTCTTCATTACACTAGCAAATTTTTGACATTGAGAGGGGTTTGTAGAACCCAATATGATATCATTCACATAAATTTGAACGATAATCAAATTGTGATCATGGTTCTTAGTAAATAGTGTCTTGTCTACGCTTCCTCTCTTATAGCCATCATTTTCTAAGAATTTTCCTAATAGTTTATATCACGCTCTAGGAGCTTGTTTTAACCCATATAAAGATTTATGTAATTTGTATACATGATCAAGTTTGCTTAAATCTTCAAAACCTATACTTCTTCTTGAATGTACCCATTTAAAAAGACACTCTTTACATCCATTTGGTACAATTTGAACTTTATGTGACAAGCACAGGCTAGGTGTATTCGAATTGCCTCTATTCTTGCCACGGGTGCGTAGGTTTCTTCGAAATCAATACCTTCTTCTTGGATATATCCTTTGGCAACTAACCTAGCTTTGTTTCTCATTATTTGACTTTCTTCATTGGCTTTGTTCCTAAAGACCCACTTTGTTCCTATGACTTGTTGATTTCTGGGTGTATGTACAAGAGTCCAAACTTTGGTTCTTTCAAATTAATTCAATTCTTCTTACATTTTCATGATCCAAAAATCATCATTTTCAGCCTCGGCAAAGTTTTTGGGCTCTATTTGAGAAACAAAGGTACTATTTGCCATAATCTCATGAGTTGCTCTTCTAGTTGCAATTTTGCCTTGAGGATCACCAATGATTTATTCTAGAGGATAACTAGCCATGAACTTGTAGTTTATTGGCTCCATATGCGATTCTTTATAATTTCTAAATCCCTTTGTATAGTCTATATCATGTTTAAAATTCAAATTAGTACACTAACATATAGCATGATCGATCAACATGTATATCTAAAATACAACCTAGCAGAATTTATAAAGTATGATCAATCATATGTATAGGCATGATCCATCGTACAAAATGTTACTAGGAGAGCTATAAAGTGTGATCTAACTGTCTACTAGAAAGATCAAGAAGGAAAAAGCTTACTAGAGTCAGAATCTAGTTATACAAAGTCTCTTGAGAGAGGTTTGTCTTGTGTAAATTGGGCATTATATTTTGCTTAAATAACCAAAATCTCTTTGCATGTAAATTTCAGTTAATAAAGCTTATTAACGAAATTTTCTTAAGCAAAGGTTCTTGTGCAATGACCATGTAATATGTTCTTGTTAATTATTTGTCATACTTTCTTTAGCCCTTTAAGTACTTAATAGATTCTCAATTCACCCCTCTCTTGAAAAACCACCTGAGCTAGGAAAGATTAATTCAAAATATAAAACATTTCATATTTTATCTCAAGGCTCAAGAGGAAAGTTAAGTTAGATCGAAGAATCTCTCTACCGTTGTTTCAAAAGCTGTATAAATAAGACACTTGTTTTAATATCAAGACATGATTAAAATCAATTAGAGTTTTCAATCAAGAAATTCTCATAAAATGTTGAGATGCATCCACTTTCTTCTTGTGACTATCTATTTAAAGAAGCAACATATTTAAAATTTTGATTGAACCGAGCTCCAACTCCATTTCAATGTTTGTGACAAGCTTGAACTCAAACTTACAAGTTTATGATTGAATCAAGCCAAGACTGCTAGAGGAGTTTGGCTCATGCCGATTCGGCTTGTACCCGACTTGAGGGGGGATGCAAAGGAGATAAGCAACCAAGGACATACACGAGCCTGCAAGACCCTACCAACTTTAGCTGCACCACCTCAAGTTCATCAAAGAATCAACAATCTCCTACAAAATTTCAAGCAAGATATAATTAATTTTTAATTGATTGTAATTTAAAAATATGTCTAAATGATATTTGGCGAGTCAATGCCAAAATCAAGAAAATTCAGATCCTTGATTAAGAATTTGAATTACCCCTTATTTGTCCAGTAAATAGGCTTCAAATCAATGTAGATAATTGACAAATTCAAAGGAATTCCGAATCAAAAGGTAAGTCTCATACAAATAGACAAACCTCGGAGCAATCCATGCGAACATCCTGTCATGCCAGCCCAAACCTGAGTAAACCAACAAAACTTACCCTTCATTTTTCTCAGTCCATACTAAGAATATTGATTATATAAATATTGTCGTGATGCAACCTATTAATTCTCGCACCAGCCATGAACGATAAAGCAAGGTTCTAATGCCACTGACTGTAGCATACTATCACAAACGATGATAAGAGTTCAAAACCGTCGTCAAAGCCCCTCTCTTCTTCCATTTCTGGTTGTTTTTGCTCTCTGCAGTGTCGTCGATGGGGACTACTTGGTCGGATTGGGAAGTTACGATATGACGGGGCCAGCAGCCGATGTGAATATGATGGGTTACGCCAACTTGGAACAGGTTACTGCCGGAGTTCACTTCCGGCAGAGAGCACGAGCGTTCATCGTCGCTGAAGGCGAAGAGGGTGCTAGGTTTGCCTTTGTCAACCTCGACGCCGGGATGGCTTCTCAGCTGGTTACCATCAAGGTTCTTGAGCGGCTTAAATCCAGGTATTCAACCGCCTTCTGTAAACTGTCTTGCGGATACAATAAAGATTATGTGAACATGACAGGATCGTTCGATTATTCCATTGGGATGAAGCATATTTTCCATTTTTTTACTGTTTTAAGGTTCGGATATGTGTACAATGAAGAAAACCTTGCAATCAGTGGAACCCATACCCATGCCGGACCTGGTGGGTATCTGCAATACGTGACCTACATCATCACTTCCCTCGGCTTCGTCAAACAATCTTTCGACGTGATCGTGACAGCCATCGAACAGAGCATCGTCCAAGCTCACAACAACCTCCGACCAGGATCCATTTTCATCAACAGAGGTGAGAAAGAGCGCCCAAATAAATCTTTCCATCTTGTTTCGATCGGTTCTACATATAGCAGAATAATATCGGTCGGTTAATTCGAAATTAATCTCGAATCTGCAGGAGATGTAGCGAATGCAGGCATCAACAGGAGCCCAAGTGCGTACTTGTTCAATCCACCAGAAGAGAGAGCTCGGTATCCCACCAATGTCGACACCGAAATGACACTTGTGAAATTTGTAGACGGAAAGAGTGGGAAGAGCATTGGATCCTTCAACTGGTTTGCAACACACGGGACCTCCATGAGTAAGAATAATAAACTCGTTAGCGGAGACAACAAAGGGGCTGCCGCGAGGTTTTTCGAGGACTGGTTTCGATCCTCTCACCAAAATTCCTCAACCCCACCTAGAGCAGTAGCAGGTACATAATTAAAAGCCTCAAGTTGAATCAGTCCGAATGTCTTCATTTCTCATACTGATTGTGTGCATCAGAAAAGAGAACTTTGGAGGAAACGGCAAGTAGAATAGAAGCCACCGGAGGGCAGCCCTGTGATAGAACAACCAGCCAAAGGTTCAAAGTGAGAAAGACTAGTGACGCTGAGTTCGTCGGAGCTTTTTGTCAATCAAACGTCGGAGATGTGAGTCCAAACGTCCTCGGTGCGTTTTGCCTTGACAGCGGCAAGCCGTGCGATTTCAATCATTCGTCTTGCAATGGCAATGACCAGCTTTGTGTGGGCAGAGGTCCCGGGTATATCAATCACAGATTCATTCTTCGCTTTGCAGCAGTAGAATGAGGATCGAACTGCGGCACTGGAGTAAGAACTAACGCTTATTGGACTGAGCTTGATGTACGATTTGATTTTGCAGATATCGAGATGAAATACTAAGCACCAAGATCATCGGCGAACGGCAGTTCGAAAAATCCATTGATCTGTTCAACTCGGCACAGGAAATACTGAGTGGGAAAGTAGATTACAGGCATGTATACCTAAACCTAACTAATATCGAGGTTGAATTGCAAGACAATAGAGTAGTGAAGACATGTCCTGCGGCGCTCGGTCCTGGTTTTGCCGCCGGAACTACGGATGGCCCAGGTGCATTTGGGTTTCAACAAGGGGACACCCAGGTGAGAAGATGACACCATTATCATACTCTTCTATTAGAAATAACTCTACAGATGGTTGAAGTTTTAAATGATAATATTGGAGTTTCAGATTAATGAGTTCTGGAAAAGGCTCAGAGATTTTCTCAAAGAGCCGAGTCAAGAACAGGTCGACTGTCAACTACCTAAGACTGTGCTTCTCGACACCGGAGAGATGTTTGAACCTTACCCATGGGCGGTAATGATCAAATTCAAAACAAACTCTGATATCTCACCTTGTACACCATTATTGAATCCCACTGACAATACATAGGTTCTTTCTTCACCAAATTGCAGCCAGCTATTCTCCCAATCCAGATTTTGAGGATCGGCAAACTAGTTATTCTCTCTGTCCCAGGAGGTAAGCCTAGGGCAAATGCAATGCCTGTTTGCGTTAAAAATTGAGAAATGAGAACTGCTCTCCCATTTTCAAAAGCAAAGAAAACACGAAACCTCTATTGACCTTCCATAATTTCTTAAGAAAAAAGGGAGAAAATGCCGGAATTAACTCCAGAGATGAACAGAGTTCACCACAATGGCGGGGAGGCGGCTAAGGGAAGCTGTGAAAGACAGCTTGATTAACAATGGCAATGGTGAATTCAGCAACGACACCATTGTAGTGATCGCAGGACTTACTAATGCGTATTCCCAGTATATTGCAACCTTTGAAGAGTATAAGCAACAAAGATACGAGGTGAGGCCTGAAAATCGAAACCATTGATGCCTAAAACAGCAAAGAAAAAAAAAAAAAAAATTGACATGGCAGCTCACTGTTCTCTATAATCCAGGCTGCATCCACATTATATGGTCCCCATACATTGTCTGCCTACATCCAAGAATTCAAGAAGCTAGCAACAGCGATGGCCACTGGGAAACCTCCGACAACAGATAGCCCTTCGCCGCCGGATCTTTCGTCTGTTCAAATCAGCCTCTTAGCAGCGCCTGCTATTGACACAACTCCGCCAGGAAGGAAATTTGGGGACATCGAAGAAGACATCTTTCTCCCCCCCAAGAAGGGTCACTTCACCACAGGAGAGAGAGTCAGTGCCTCATTTTGGAGTGCCAACCCCAGAAACGATCTCATGACCGAAGGCACTTTCGCGGTGGTCGAAGCATTATTGGGGGAGCGGTGGGTGCCGGCGTTTGATGACGATGACTTCAGCTTGTTTTTCAAGTGGGGGATTGAAAATACTAGTTTCCATGGAGTGGCGAGTGTGGAGTGGGAAATACCAAAAGAAGCAATTTCTGGTGTCTATAGACTGAGGCATTTTGGTGCAGCAAAAGTTGGGAATTCAGCCTATCGGTACTTCACTGGTGCCTCAAGTGCCTTTGCTGTGTCTTCAAGTTAAGTACACATGTATTAAGCATTGTTATTGTGATCTTGATGAAAAGAAAACACTACTGAAATGTGGATGCTAATAAGGTTAACATAAATGGTGAGAACTTTTACAACCCATGATGCCAATTAGTGTCCTCGTTTGTAGTTCATCAAGTGTAAGGAGAGGCCTAATGCAATTCCATGAGGGTAGTTCAGTTTTCACATAAGACCCACATGAATAGATGGCACTGATGACAGCTTCATAATTAGATCCCCAAAAACTGCTCTAAGCAAGACCAACCCAAGTCATTGTTAAGGATGGCAAGAAATCCGACCTCATTAAATGCTGGGAATGGTGGTAGCTATTACATATAATTTTTATTTGGTTCTTGACTTTGATTTGATTTTATTTTTAAACCACTTTATGAACAAGGTAGGAAAAAGATTAAAAATTAATTCCGACGTGAAGGGGAGCAAGAACAAGATTGCTTGGACGAGGTTGAAATGCGGAGACGGACCTCTATGTTTCTACCAAGAATGGCTTTGGAATCATCCGATTAAGACTTTATTTAAGAGAACAACGGAGTTATCCATGAAGAACTCTCTCCTCTCAGCCAGCTATCACCTCCGGCGATGAAACTACCTATTCAAACCATCTGTTTTTATGAGAGAGAAGCAAAAGAAGGAATAGTATTCAGACAATGAGAATCAAAAACTCCCATCCCTTCCATCCATCTCTTGTCATGCTTGTAGCTTCATTAAGTGTTGTTTGCCCCGTCGCCGCCGTAGACGATGGATTGTATTTGATAGGATTAGGAAGTTACGACATGACGGGGCCAGCTGCCGATGTGAACATGAACGGTTACTCCAATCTAGATCAAGTTGCCGCCGGGATCCATTTCCGGCTCCGGGCACGGACCTTCGTCGTTGCAGAAAGCCAAGAAGGTGCAAGGTTTGCGTTTGTCAACCTCGATGCCGGCATGGCCTCTCAGCTCGTGACGATTAAGGTCCTTGAGAGGCTTAGAATAAGGTAAATCAGATTAATTCGATCCAATATACAAGCTGCTGAATAAGAGTTAATGGTTGCGATGCTCCGGTTAGGTTCGGAAGCATTTACAACGAAAGCAACATTGCGATCAGTGCAACACATACCCATGCCGGTTCCGGAGGTTATTCTCAGTATCTGCTTTACTCTCTCACTTCTCATAACTTCGAGGAGCAATCCTTCGATGCAATTGTGGAAGCCGTCGCGGAGAGCGTCGCCCAAGCTCACGCCAATCTCCGACCAGGATTTATTTTCATCAACAAAGGTGAGTCGCCTTTATTTTCATTTTCTTTTATTTCAAAAATTTTCCTTGTTTACAATGATTCCATGCCTTCTGTTCACAATCGATACATTAAAGTAAGATATTTTATTCATGCCTTCTAAAACATTATGATTATCTAATTTAACTTAGCAAATTAAGGACATCCTACTTATTTGGAAGTGATTACATTTTCAAAGTTTGAGTTCAGGCTAATGTATGTTCAGCAGATGCTCTGAGATGATATTTTAGATTGAAAACTTGTACTCAGTAAATTACTAGAAAGAACAGGCCAGGGGTGCTACTCAGTTAAGCTGTTTTTGTTATATAGGAGATGTAGAGAATGCAAACATCAACAGGAGTCCAAGTGCATACCTTCTGAATCCAGCTAAAGAGAGAGCTCAGTACCCTGAAAATGTAGATAATGAAATGACACTTCTCAAATTTGTTGACAAAGAAAGCGGGAAGAGTATCGGATCCTTCAACTGGTATGCGACCCATGGCACCTCAATGAGTAAGGACAACAAACTCATTAGTGGTGACAACAAGGGCGTTGCTGCAAGGTTATTTGAGGACAGGATTCAACCTAATGAAGGATATTCTTTTAATTTAACTGAAGTAAAAGGTATGAATGAGTACTACACATTTGTAAAAAGTGTTTGAACTTTGCCATGAATGAGATTGTTTCCAGAGTTGCACTGACAGTAGTTATTATGCAAATTAGAGAAGAGTACACTGTTGAATTTTGCTAGCAAATTCAATGCCACTGGAGGGCAGCCATGTAACCAAACCACTAGCAAAAACTTCAAAGTGAGAAAGACTGACGGTTCACAGTTTGTAGCCGCATTTTGCCAATCAAATATGGGAGATGTGAGTCCAAATATAATGGGAGAAATTTGCCTTGGCAGTGGTAAGGCCTGTGATGTCAAGCATTCTTCATGCCAAGGCAACAACCAACTTTGTGTCAGCAGAGGTCCTGGGTATGTTAATTTCAATCATTTAGAAGTACTAATCCCAGTTGCAGCCATGTATTGTTTATATACACTTCAAGAATGAGATTTATATGCACTGAACAAGTAATCCAAAGAGAACTCGATACAAGTCTAACCATTACTAAGAATAATTTTTTGCTAACATGAACCTGTCTTTGGATTGGCAGATACCCAAACGAAGTACTTAGTACTGGAATTATTGGATTCAGACAGTTCAACAAAGCAATTGATCTCTTCGATTCAGCAAAAGAAAAATTGCATGGACAAATCAATTATCGACATGTTCACTTAAACTTAACTAGTGTTGAGATCGCATTACCTGGCAATAAGGTTGTCAAGACATGTCCTGCTGCTGTAGGTCCTGGTTTTGCTGCCGGCACTACAGATGGCCCTGGTGCACATGGCTTTCAGCAAGGAGACACCGGGGTAAAGATTACAAACCTTCAATGCTTCTATAAAATTTCATTTAAAGGAAACCTGATATAGTGATTTGATGTGCTGGTCCATTTTGTATCAATCCTATACTGTCTTTGCATGTTGTATTATAAATACTAGACACCATGTGAACTGATAATCAGTTGATACTTGATCATTGCAGATTAAAGATTTTTGGACAAAGATGAGAGACATGCTGAAAGAACCAGGTGAACAACAGGTGAATTGTCATTTGCCTAAGACGATACTGCTTGATGTTGGAGAGATGTTCGATCCTTACCCATGGGCGGTAATTGTTTGATCCTTACCCATCTGTAGTAACCATGACCTTTATATGCATCCTTTTCATAGCAGTTGTCCTTTTCTTAAATACACAGCCGGCCATTCTCCCCATTCAAATCTTGAGAATTGGAAAATTGATCATTCTCTCAGTGCCAGGAGGTGAGTTTCAACTTTCAAGTCAACCCAATACTTCCTTTGATTGGGCCAAAGGTAGACAAATCCAACATTCTTTTAGGATTGAACAGAGTTTACAACAATGGCTGGTAGACGACTGCGAGAGGCTGTGAAGGAGTCATTGATCCAGTACGGGAATGGCGAATTTGACGATGACATCCATGTTGTTATCGCTGGACCTACTAATGCTTACTCCCAGTATGTCACCACCATTGAAGAGTATCAACAACAAAGACACGAGGTATTGAATTTATAATCTCCAATCACAATGGCAATTTTTGCAGTCAAATTCTCACCTTATCAAACATTATTTAGTCGTCCGGATAAACACTGCATGATTCTCAACTTGTTTTCGCTGGATAAGCACTAATCGACGCACAAAATGTCTCTGTGAAATAACGTCAAATATCTAAAGGCCGCATCAACATTATACGGCCCCCACACACTATCTGCCTACATCCAAGAATTCAAGAAGCTAGCAACAGCAATGGCCACAGGAGAGCACTCCCAAGGCAACAACAACCCATCACCACCTGATCTTTCACCTCAACTAATCAGCCCAAGACAAGGTCCCTTGGTAGACGAAATTCCCCCAGGAAAGAAGTTTGGCGACATTAAAGAGGACGCCCGTCTCCCACCCGACAAAAACTTCTTGTACAAAGGAGACAAGGTGAGGGCCACCTTCTGGAGTGGGAATCCGACGAATGACCTGCTAACAGAAGGCACATTTGCTGTGGTAGAGAGGTGGCTGCCACCCAACTGGTACCCTGTTTACGACGATGACGATCTTTGCTTATGTTTCGAGTGGAGAGTTGATGAGAATGGCCATGGATTGGCGACAGTGGTGTGGGAGATACAAGAAGCAGATGCAGGGATCTACAGGCTCAGGCATTTTGGTGCTGCAAAGGAACTGGGGATGCCCCTCGTCAAATACTTCACGGGCACATCTAGGGCATTTCCTGTTTTGTAGAGCCTATGCCACGGCAGAGACATACGACTGAAGTGTTAACTGATTCCTCGGAACAAAATCTATATTAGGTGAAACAACTGTATAATCTTCATCAACATCAACTATAACTTCCTTTTCGTTTTCGTAATATTTTGATCCTAATCTATCTAGTATACATTGTAAATTCAGTTTATACTGTGCAATTTGATCAATATCCAGGAAACCGTAGAGAAAATTAAAAGGAGCTGCTAAATGTCAGATTGAAAGAAAAAAAAAAACAGGATTTGCAGTCTTCAATCCATAAGTTTAAAAAAAATTATCCAAAAAACTGTGTTTAAGATGAGCCAAAAATGTCCGCTCAATCATAAGAACAGAACTGCCTGAGATTGATGGGCCGGGCGACTGAGGGGTGGTTCGGTTTCAACCCGACATTACATGCGACGGTCCGGTAGAATTTTGGCTTGACGAGTTTTCCTAGCACGAAAGCTCTGGACCTGACCGTGAAGGAGAGGGTGAGGTTCATAGTAGCATCCAGCGAGCTACCGATACTCGCGCCTACGCCGTAAAGTGGAACCAGCGTACCTTGCACAATCGTCCTCACCTTCCTGTGGCTCTTCCGAGACTCGTAAAATTCCTTCATCTAATTAAAACATTAATTATTAAACCATAAATAAATTAACTATTAAGAAAAACCAAAACCAAACCAAAATAAGGGAAATAATATACGAACCCGGCCGGAGGCGATTTTGAGGTCATAGTAGTGCAATGTGAAGGGAGATGCAGACACGTGCACACCGAAGAAGGTGGCTGGATTCTTGTAAGACATCGTCACCGTTGTCTTGATCGTGATCATCTTGGTCGGAACTCCGGTAGCGTCGGAACCGGCTTGGATATTGAACCCATCAATAACAAGACTCTGCAAATGGAAATTTAAAATTAATTAAGGCCCAAATAACAATTTCCCACTAATGATGCCTATATTTTCTCGTCTTAAATTGTAATAAAATAAGAACATTTTGGGCATGATTTAGCTTTTTACTCGTCTCCGAAGAAGGCCAATATTGTACTTTCACATGAACTGTCCTCTTAGGCCATAGCTGTAACCTGAAAAGTTTCTGCAGCGAGTGCAGTAAAGACAAGACAAGGTCATCAACTCGTCAACTTTTTCGCAGTCGAGTTGGCTCAGTGGATCGCCGAATCGGAGTCTAGAAGACAATGTTGGATTGGATAAAGCCGCCAATTGTCAGTTCCAAGCTCGTTTTACTCGATGTTAATAACGGAAGTCACGCGACATGCTTTGGACTTTCCAGATTCCCGAGTCGAGGCCGAGTTCTCGAGCCTTTCCACGCACGCTTTCCAGGAATAAAATATCTAGCAGACTCGCATTCCAGGTATCAGCGGGAGGAAATGCGGGAAAAGGTTGAAAGTACAACTCGAACGATTCCCGAGTTGAATCGTTCGACTTCTTCCAACGGACTTCCATCTGTTTTCGGAAAATTCCGACCCACTACGGCTAGAAATGAATTTAAAGGAAAGATCAAAAGCGAGACCTTCATGGAGATTTTGGGCTTGTAAGGCTTACTGGCCCCCCAGAGGATGAGGGAGAAGACGGTGAAGAGCACCACAAACGAGAAGATGAAGCAGAAGATATAGAATCTGGGTCCCGGCCTCCTCTCATCCTCGCCGTCCCTTTCGTCGTCCTCGTTGAGCGGTTCAGCGTGAATCTTCTTCCATGGGCCGCTGCGGGGGTTCTTTATGGAGGCGGAGAACCGAGTCGTGGACGACTCTCGCGAGTGGTGGATGGGGGAGCAGTGGTAGTAGAAGTGAGGCGAACCCAAGGGGCTCGACTGCACTGACATCTTCTCCGCGTCGTGCTGCGAAGGACTCTGCACGTAGTAGATCGGCCGCCGGGGCGACCGTGGCGGTGTCGACGCGTCCAGGCTCGTTGTACCCTCCGAGTCCGTTTTCCGGTGCATTTTTTTCTACTTTTTCTCTGCGGTGCGAGAGTCTGAGTCGTCCTCTCCGAAAGACGGGCTTTTCTGCTTTCTTTCTAGGCCTGTGCAGAAGCCAGTGGGTGACAACCGAGGTTTCCGTATCGGGCAGAGGAGAGAGAAAAAGAGGAGATAGGGCAGTATTTAATTTGAAAGAGTATACAGGTTCGGGGGAAGAGCCAGATAGCCAACAGACACAGCTGGCGCGCGGTTAGGTTTCAAAAATGGCTGTGCCGCTGGCACAGACTTAACCATCTGCCTTCTGAACCAGGTTTCGTTTGGAGCCCACTAGTAACAATTTATGTTTATATCACCATGAAAAAAGAAAAATTAATTATTGTGTTTGTTTTTATATTTAAAAAATTAATTTTATTAAAATTAAGTTTGAAGTAAGAGATAAGGGATCAAGAATCACTCTACTAGTGTGTTTTTTGGTTTCCTGTTCTTTTGAACATTTTCGTAGAAGCTTTGGAAGGGTTGACATGCCAACCTTAGCGCAATGGTAGGGATGATATCGAGCCCGAATCTGTCTATGTTTGAGTTGAGCTTGATTTAAATATTTCGAGCTGAGCTAAACTTCGAGTCAAACCTCGTCTCGAGCCTAAAATTGTTATCGAGCTCAAACCCAAAAATTTTAATTGATTTTGAGCCAAGTTCGAGCTTCAACATACATTTAAAAATTTTCAAAATATATATATATAAAATCATACATACATTGTACATAAAATTGGGCATGATGACCTCTACATAAAATTGGGCATAACCTATATATATATTACATGTATAATATTGGACATGACCTCTACTTAAAATTGAGCATAATCTATGTATATAATACCTATATAAAATTCGGCATGACCTCTACTTAATCTATATACATAATACCTATATAAACACTCCATAAACACTCCATAAATACTCTATATATATTTCATAAACACTCCATGAAATTGTTTATACACTTCATATACTCCATAAAATAGTCTAAACACTTCATACACTGCATAACATTATGAATAAACTCCATACAATAATCAAACACAACAAAATTAAATGAAATATCACTATCAATTTACAATCAACCAAATAAAAACTATAAATCATTTAAATAAAATCCTATTACAATTAGAGACTTACTAAAAAATTACAAGAAATATTTTAAATTTTTCTTAGGAAAGTTAAATGGACCTCTTATTGCCTCTTCTAAGGAAATAAATAAAAATTAATAATTACTCTAATATATTACGATACTTATTGATAAATTTTTAATCAAATAAAATGTCAAACACAAAATTGTTATGAAAGTTGCCTCATGCTAAAAGTATTATATCATCAATTGTCAAATACTTATTCAAAAATTTTCTATACGATTTTCTAGCCCATCTTGGCAAGAAAATCTTACTTAGAAAATTATATGATTTTTTAACAAAAATTTAAACATGAGGCACTAATTGTCCCTATATTTCTACTAAAAATGTTTTTCAATATTTATTGAAAAAACTACTAATAATCTCTAGAAACGTATTTCTACTAAAATATCTTTTTCATTTCTTCAACAGCCATAACGAAGGGACAAAAAGTTTTTTTTTTTTTTATTAAGGGGGGGGGGGGGGGGGGGGGGAGAAATTATTTCCCCCAATTTAGGAAACTATTCTCCGGTTTTTTGCCGAGACGACAAGGAGCGACGGCGCGGCGCCGGTGAGCACCTGTCGTTGGCGACGATGGAAGCGGCAGCGACGGAAATAGAGGAGGCGAAGAAATCAGAGGAAGAGGAAGAAATTGAAGGGGATGTAGCGGTCAACGAGGAGCTGTCGACGGCGACAACCCCCTTCCCCATCCCGATCCTGATCCCGCGACTCGCCCGTTAAAGCCGGCTTGCGAGCTTTTGAGTCGAACCTTGATTCGGGCGAGTTCGGCTCGTTAACTCAAACGAGCCGATTTCAAATCTCAAGCTCAAGAGATACCAAATCAAATCGAGCCGACTCGATTCGAAGCCACCCCTACGCAAGGGCATAGTGTGTAAAGCATGCTATGCTTACCAAACCCATGTTTCTATATATACAAAGACACGTGAAAATGTAGACTTCTAATTGAACATAGGAAGATCTAAATTGATAAACTCAAAAAATTTTGGTAAAGGAAACAATATTTTGACCTTAATTCAGATCTTTATGTACAAATTAGAAGAAGGTTAGGATTTGATTCAATCCTATTAATCATTGACCGGGTTGCGAAGTCTAGACCCACTTAAAACCTATTAGTGTACACTGTAAGCGAGTGAAGTGAATTAATTATTAATTTATTTTCACTAATTCTTAAGAAAAATGAGTGAAAGTAAAATCACTTCCCTAAGGCTAGTGAATACACTTTCACTCGACTTCTAATTGAACATAGAAAGATCTAAATTGATAAACTCAAAAATTTTGGTAAAGGAAACAATATTTTGACCTTAATTCAGGTCTTTATGTACAAATTAGAAGAAGGTTAGGATTTGATTCAATCCTATTAATCATTGACTGGGTTGCGAAGTCTAGACCCACTCAAAACCTATTAGTGTACACTGTAAGTGAGTGAAAGTGAATTAATTATTTAATTTATTTTCACTAATTCTTAAGAAAAACAAGTGAAAGTAAAATCACTCCCTAAGGCTAGTGAATACACTTTCACTCGGATGGTCACTCTCTCTCACACTCTTGTTCTGCTCATTCTGCCCTCTCACTCTCTCATTTGAATATTATAAAATTAAGTATTTGTTTGAGTATTTTATTTTATATATTTAATTTAATTAAAAATCTCAATCCATTTTTTGAAATTTATCTTAGTTTATTAAAAAAATAGTTAAATAAAATTATCTTTATAAAAATTAAATCAATCAGAGTAATTTTATATAATAAAATACGGTTTTTATTTATATAAATTCATGATTTTAATATTATATTTGATTTCCAATTTAAGAGTGAGAATTTAGATATTACAAAAAATAACAATTTGATTAAGTATTTGGATATTATAAATTTAAATATTTTTAATCAATTTATTTTAATATATTTAATTAAATAAATAATTAAATTAAATTTATTAATTTAAAACAAGTTAAAATTTATTTCAGTTTATTAAATAAATATCTAAAATAAAATTTAAATCTATTAAATTAATTTATAATAAAATACGTTATTATTTATATAAATTCATAATTTTTAATATTATATTTAATGCCTATTTTAAGAATGAGAATTTAGATATTGTAAAAGTAATAATTTGATTAATATCTGGATGTTATAAAAGTAAGAATTTGTTAAATAATTTTATTTTTAAATATTTAATTAAATAAATAATCTTAATTTATTTATAGTTATATATTAATTTTAAACAAGTTAAAATATATTTTTTTATTTTAGTTAAATAAAACTATCTATAAAGTAATTTTTTTATAATAAATTACCCTCTTTTTTATTTACATAAATTTATGATTTTTAATATTATATTTAATTAATATTTTAAGAGTGAGAATTTAGATATTAAGAAGTAACAATTTGATTAAGCATTTAGATACTATAAAAATAAAAATTGTTCAAGTATTTTATTTTTATATATTATATTTAATGCCTATTTTAAGAACGAGAATTTAGATATTGTAAAAGTAATAATTTGATTACATTTGGATGTTATAAAAGTAAGAATTTGTTAAATCATTTTATTTTTAAATATTTAATTAAATAAATAATTTTAATTTATTTATAGTTATATATTAATTATAAACAAGTTAAAATATATATTTTTAGTTTAATTAAATAAAATAATCTTTAAAAGTAATTTTTTATAATAAAATACCCTCTTTTTTATTTACATAAATTTATGATTTTTAATATTATATTTAATTAATATTTTAAGAGTGAGAATTTAGATATTAAAAAGTAAAAATTTGATTAAGCATTTGGATACTATAAAAATAAAAATTGTTTAAGTATTTTATTGTTATATATTTAATTAAATAAATAAAAATATTTTTTATAATTGTTTATTAATTCAGACAAGTAACTCTATCACATTGCTAAGTAAGTTCAAACACTTCCATCTCTGCTTTCTAATTGAAAGGTTCTTCAAGAAGGACTTAACTCCACTTCTTTAACTGCTTCTTTCAGTGTTCCATGATTCCTTTCTAGTTACCATAATTCACCTCATTGCGTGCAGTATTTGTTGTCTCAGACTGTTCTAGGTCAAGCTAGGATTATGGTAAGGTTTGTTAAAATGTACTTCTAAGTCCAGTCTTCCAGCTAAATATCCATTACATTAGATTGTCACCAATTGGTCCTAATTGGGGCAGAGAGCAATAAAAGCCATCACCGATCAGCAAACCTGTGGAAAAAAACCTTCCATTTCCTTTTTAAAATCCATTCTGCAAATTGATACAGGATGTGAACATGCCAATGCCCGCTAATTTCTATCGGTAACCCATCAGAGAAGTTGAAAATCAAAGATTGAAGCATGCGGTGTGAGATATGAGCAAGAAGGAGAGGAGAATAATACAAGGGCAAGGGCGTCAACGAACTGATCTGAGATACTCTTCAAGAGCTTGAATCTGTTCCTTTGAAGGGGGCTTCTCATTATTTTTTATGTTTCTGTGCACGTCGTAAGTCGTCGAAGCGAGGAAGAGAAGCCTGGAGACGAAGAATCTCCTATGAGACGGGAGAAGGAAACAAGGGGGGGGGGGAAGAAAAATTGTTCGATTTTGTTACCCTGTTTGCCGAAGAGCTTCATGGCGGCCGTCGGAACTCCACCTGTGCTGCAAAGTTTTTCTTCCGTGATGGAAATTTGAAGAGAGTTGGAGTTTTGCAACGAGGTGCTTTTCTGACGACGGAATTTGAGTCAACTTGGATGAACCCCTGATCACTCTCACGAGTCATCTCGGTTTTGCTAAAGACTGAAATGGAAGAAAATTGTTAAGATGCCATCTTCTTCAGAAATACAATTATCTTTTACTGTAAATTGAAAAAAAAAAAAACTAATTAAAAAATAAACCGAATTGCAACTTTCTCACTTCCCACATATTGCTTCAAAATTTTTATTTTTCTTGAAGCAGAAGACTGCATAATCATTTTTCTTCAATGCCCATATGCTCACACAGGCATTGAAGCAAAAAAAAACCAGGCATAGACGCTGCTCTCCAGAATTTTAAAAATTCACAGCAAACAGTTTGATACAGACGATAACTTAAAAAGATTTACCATTAATTTACAAAATGTTGGTGGATCGTCCACTGCATTACATCATGAAAAAGAATCATATATTTTGGAGGAAAAAAAAACCCCGATAGATCTTAATCCACCACCATGTAGCAAGTGATCTGAGAGCTAAATTGTTTCAGAGTCCAAATTGTCTAGGCTTACAAGCACGCCTTCTTCTTAGATCGCAATCCATATGTAAACATGAGCAACTGAGAAGCATAGAACATGGTAAATGGAAGTGATGACAACTCATGAAAGGGTACACACTTTGTAATTCCAAATGGCAAACACCTTCATTAGATGGGGCAATATCGGGTAAACTTGATGTAGAATTTTAGTTACATCGACTTTTATACCTCGCAAGCGTACGAATCATTCATGTAATCTAGCAGTAAGCGAGGGTCATATCCACAGGGAGGATTGAATTTCGTGTATTCTTCAGTCAACTAGCCTAATCACATATGATGAATTAATCTGAACTAAACACTAATTATATCCTAAATTATCAAGCAATAATTTAATTAACTATTTGCACAACAGGAAACGTCAACTCTGGATTTTACCGTGATTCGTGCCTCTCTCGAGCGCCACGTAACCACGAATCCGGATTCTCAATCCTTGCATCTAGCCCCTCTCGGGCGCATAGAGTTAATGACCAAGATCAGATTACAATAGAATGCAGATAATTAATTTCCTATTGTGATAATGCTAAAATTATCAACTCTGGATTTTACCGTGATTCGTGCCTCTCTCGAGCGCCACGTAACCACGAATCCGAATTCTCAATCCTTGCGTCTAGCCCCTCTCGGGCGCCTAGAGTTAAAGACAGAAATCGGATTAAAATACCAAAATCCAACCTCAATTATAATCTTACCCTAATTAACTAATTTAATCAAATATCAAGAAAACAAATCTGAAATAAACCTTAATTATCAAATCAGATTCAATTAACATTCAAAACCTAAGTTCAAACCATATGAAAAATTAAATTCAATAATGACGAATTACTCCCCTTCTTCCTCCTCTCGCTCGGGCAGCAACTCGTTCTCACGGGTGCTGCAATTTTCGAAAATTGGTGGCGTTGGGTAGCAATAGTGAGTGGCCGGAGGTAGAGACGACGCCGGCGACGACGGTTAGAAGCCGACGGCCGGAGGTAATGTCCGGCGAAGAGCGAAACAGAGCTGACGTTCTCTAACTGGCTCTCTCGAGTCTCGGTTGGAGTCGGAATGGCTCTGGGACTGGTCGGAATATGTAAACGACGCCGGAGGATGGTCGGAAAGCGGAAGTGGCACCAGAGAAGCCCTCTCGGATCACTTCTCGGCCTGGCGAGTGACTGTCGAACTCACCTCGACGGAGACTCTCTCGAGCTCTCCTCGGGTTTGTTCTCAGTTGCTGGACGGCGGTGGACGACGGTGGCGCGGCGAAAGGTATTGGCCGGCAAATAGCGGTGGGGAACTCCTCTCGGGTCCTCCCCTGTTTCCGGTCAAAGTCCTCTCTTTTGGTCTCTGTTTCTCTTCTCTTCACGCTCCCTTCCCTCCTCGGGTTTTCCCTCTCGGGTCCCCTTTCGACCCCCTCTTTGGACGCCCCCCTTTTGCTTTAAATAATCTTATTTATTTTAAAACGATTTGACCTAAAAATCATCTCCATTTCACTAAGGGTATTTTGGTAAATATCTCCTTCTCCACCATAATTCTCCTGAAATTCCATAATTAAATCTATAAAAAGCATTTCAGGAAGAAATAAACCTTAAAAACAATAAAATATAATTCAGGAGAGAAAAATATGCAATATCGACAATGATTAATGCCAAATTCAATAAATGCTCATTTCATTTGAAAACCGATAAATAACCACCTATAACACAATTATAAAGGTTATTCTATTATAATTAACTTAGTTCTTATGTCAGAATATAGCATCTATCATGATACAATAGGGGATACACCTTCTTCTGGAATGCCAAACCTTCTATGGTCTTCACCATTAATGGTATCTGAGTCCTCAACTTTCACACTCTCTGGTGGGCCAAAGATTCCTCAGAAAGAGCTGGTATACAATCTTCAGATTTGGAATGGCTTCCTTCAAATAATGAGAAAACAAAATGGAAGTGTTGGACGAGACTGGATAAAAGAGACTTCTTCTGGGAACAAGGAAACTATGTCATGGAAGGCATAAACTTGGCAATCTACAAGATGAAAGCATCGGTAAGTGCTCAGTAAAATGCAATCCATGCAATCTACAAGATTTACTGATGAAGCAACAACTTGGCTTGATATAATGTGGGTTACAAAAGAGATCACAAGAACGTCTAAATAACAAGGTAGAATATGAAGACAACAACTACCTTAGGTGAATGAAAGCAGCAGGTAATACCAGCAAGGCACTTGCCACAAATACTTTCTAACAGATTAACATTCAATGACAAAGTCGATAATTCCTTACCCCATAACCAAGAGTATTGTCATTATCATGTCTTTCTCCACATTAGGCTCTTGAATTGCAGAAACAACAATTTCTGTAGCACATCGTGTAGTCTTATGGAAAGTGTGCATAAACATATTCAGATCACTTCTATTCATTTGACTAGCACTTGCAGTGATGCAGATAACAATGCCAATCAGGCCCTGTAAATCAAAGGACAGAATTAGCATCGTCCACCTTTACATGACGACCGAGATGCATTTGTTGTTGTAAATGTGCATAAAGGGCAATTACACAACATAAAAAAAAAATTGTTATATCACTCTATCACATTGCAGCATTTTGTTATTGTTGTGGAGAAGTACTGCATACCTTCAAATGACTACTAAAGAAAAGGGCAATCAAAGGCTGTGAAATTTGGGTCGAAGGCCCTATCCCCAAATGACCAGCCTCTTAGGAAACCTCTTCTGCCAACTAATAAACGCAAGATCTTTGTATTCACTAATGTATGTGAGATTATCCTTAACACTCCCCCTCATGTGTAGGCACGTGGATAATTTGGGTGGAGGGCCTCACGTGGTGGCACGTGGATAATTTGGGTGGATGTCCACATATGAGAACCTTGCTCTGATACCACGTAAAGTTGGGTCCAAGGTCCATCCCAAATTGACTAGCCAACTTAGAAAACCTCTTTCCCAACTAATAAACTCAAGATCTTTGTACTCACTAATCCATGTGGGACAATTCCTTAACATTATCTCTCACGTGTAGGCACGTGGATAATTTGGGTGAAATGCCCACATACTAAATGGTTGCTCTGACACCATGTTAAATTGGGTCCAATGCCTTATCCTAAAATGACTAGCCAACTTAGGAAACCTCTTTTCCAACTAATAAACTCAAGATCTTTGTACTTACTAATCCATGTGGGACTATTCCTTAACAAATACGACACATGAAATTGAAGATTTGATAGGGCAACCAGCTCCAAATCCAATTTCTACATGTTTATAATCTTCTAAACACTGAAATAGATTTCAAAAGTTCAGCAGAAGTTTCAGTGAAAAGAAAGAAAAAAGGAAGTTCAGTGAAGATTTGATGTGCATAATTTCTGCTTGTTTATCCTGCGCATTACCAGCAGTAACCATTTTACGAGGAAGAAAAACACAAATTTATGAGTTGAATTCCCTCTATGAACCATGATAAGTTTCTGCGGACACTAAAAGGTTCTGTAACTTGAGAATACAGGGTGAGTTTACTTACAGATGTGAGAACATAAATGGCATTGATAGCGAATAAGATAGCATTATTGGCACCTTTTAAAGCCTCAGCAAAAGTTGCCACTTCTTTTTTCAAGTAAAGAATCAGTATCCACAACTGCTGCCATAGATAAAAGTTAATTAACTATCAAAAGCTTCTATGCTAGTGAATCCAAGCTAATCCAATGAACAAGATGATAGGATGAATGTCCTCACTAAAAAGAAAAAAAAAGCATGTCGAGGTATTAGCAGAAACTAGAACCATGGATAAGATAAGGAATGTACAAACAAGTAGATCGAGGAAACAACTGTGTGCTTAGAGGCTCTTCGACATTCCTTAAAATTGTATATGAGCAAATAAAATGCAAAAATAACGTTTTTATGTACTCCTAATTGGTTAAATATGACTCTCTGTAGAAAGAATTAAGAAAGTAAGAACCTTTCCCAGTAGACCTCTGTAGTAGCTCAATATTCTGAGGGTCCTTCGTGTATACAGTCCTAAAAACAGTCGATATTCAAAAAAAAAAGAAAAGAAAGAAGAATAAAAGTCCAAAACAAACTTAAAGAAGGCGCATTTGATTGAAAAAAAAACTCATGACATCCCAATTAGCACCTCCAAATTTAAATTCTCATAAAAAAAAATCAAAGACATATCAACAACCACTCACCAAAATTTCAACGAGCTCGACGCAGAAGAAGATTCGAGACAGGAATCAATAATAGCGTTCTTTCTGCTTCCAATGCCGATGTCATCAACAGTCTCTGGGTCAATCCACGAATCAGCAAGCTCCAAACAACTTTCCGTGCATCAGCGGATACATAATCTCGTTTAGAAGAAACGCGGAGAACACTCGAGCTGCGACGATACCTCCACCGGAACCTTCTGTGCCAGTAGAAGCTGCTATGTGGGGGAAATTTAACAACGGAGACAGTCGATTGGACGACCAAGTACGTGAAAGAGGTGGTCGGGAAGAGAAGCTCCATGAGAATCGAATCAAACTGAAACCTTGTTCAGCAGTCTTTGTAGCTTTGGAGCACTGGTTTTTCTCACGAGATCGGCGATGACTGCGAGTCCGCCATTGAGTGAGACAACAGGAGGGTCGCGGGAGTACTGGTGGAAATCAGGTCGGTTTTTACAAGAACTCGAACCGACCCGCCCAAAAACCGGGTTGGCGTTCGTAATTTCACCCTACCAATCGGGGACAGGGCTGGAAAAACCTGCAGGGTTTCGGGTTAGAGACGGATTTTCTTAAAACCGATCCAAACTTGATCCCAATTCGACCTAAGACAAAGATATAAAATGGGGTTAAGACGGGTCGAGTTTTACGGGGATCGCCGGGTTTAAGTCAGGTTTACGGGGATAAGGTTATAACGATGGTGATTGGATCGGGTTCAAATTTGATGAATTGGGTTTTTTTCGGGTTTGAGTTTTAGAATCAGGTTCATGTTCGATTTTTGGTAAACTCGATCCCGACCCCACTCGTACCACCCTGAATCTCAAGATTATCTCGAAGTATATAAATGGTATATGGTGGAATTGGGCTGATAATGTTGAAGCCCAATAAGCCCAGACGTTATTGAATCAGACTGAAGACAAATGGGCTTCAAATTGACTCTATATGGACCGTCCATATTTGTGTATGTGAGTTCAGTTCATCTCTTGACGTCGTTAGTGGAGCACCAGCGCCTGATTCATATTAATGAATTAGATGAATCCAAAAATAATCTCCACAGTTTAATTTCAGGAATCTGGATTCCACAGTATATTGCGAATCATCTGGCTGAAGCGGGTAGGATGCGTCGAACCCTAATCGAATTTTTTTTCAGTCTCTCTCCCGCATTCTTTCCTCTCTTGGTTTCCTTCTTCTCTCGCATCTTCTTCCTCCAAATTTTTTTTCCTCCCTCTCGCTTTTCCCTTCTCCCTCTTGCCGTCACTACCCCTGCCGTAGCCACTGTACCTAATCCTCACCCCTACACATCACCTTCTCTGCCGCCCGTCGCTGTTGACTCCTGTAGCCTTGCCCTTGCCTCGCTGTACCCCAGCTAGAGTTGCTGCTCCGAACCCTCTCCCATCGTCATCACACCCCTACCACTGCCTGCTGCCGACATCAGATCAGCCAGCCAACGCTGACGGTCCATCCCGCATAGTGTGCGAACTCGCATGTATGATTTTTTTTATAAGTAATCATGCAAAACTTGCAAAACTTTATTTATTTTTTATAAGTAATCATGTGCACAATTAATTGGCTCACGTAATTACTGTATTAATGTACAATAAACTGTAATCATTAAATAATATAATATCTAATTTAATTAATTAGTATATTAATCTATTTTAACTATACATTAAATTACTTATTCGTGTAGTAATCATGTTTTTTTTACCTAATTTTGGATTTACGTATTATGTTTTAATTAAGTATATTATTACAAGTTACTTATTCTCTTGTTTTTTATATTTTTCTCATTTTGGAGCACTAATATTGGAAACTGTTTTCCAGTATACATGAATTCGTCCACACTAACACCAAGTTTGAAGTTGAATTACATGTAATGAATGAAATGAATTTTAAGCAGGAGATGAAGTTAAAGTTCAAATTTCAAGTTCGTTAACCCCCCCCTCTCAATAACAATGGAAACTGTTTTCCAATGCATATGAACTATTCATCCACACTAACACCAAATTTGAAGTTAAATTACATGTAATGAGTGAAATGAATTTGAAGTAGGAGATGAAGTTGAAGTTGAAGTTCAAATTTTAAGTTTGTTAACCCTCCCCACCCCCCGTAGTTTTGGTAAAGTGCCTTGCTAAGTGCACCCGTTATGTCTTATATGAAATTTTGTACTTGTGACATATCATCTATTTTTAAAAGATTACAGATTTCTCCTTTTTATGAAGGAAAGAGGGAGGGGCAATGTTGATTCGATGTGTCCATTGTACATTAGCAAATAGGAAGGAGCCGTTGCCTTTCCCTTTGCTCCCTATGAGTAAAGTACCAAGGGACTCCCACCCCTCGCCTTGCTTACCTAGCTACCCTTGAGGGACAATCCCTCTCTACCTAGTGTAGACAAGAGGACATCAATAGGGAGACAAAAATGCCTTGACCTTATCCTCCTTGTGCTCCCACAGACTATGTGAGAAGCTAACGCTTCAACCTTTTTTTCTTCCTCCCTTTGTGCTTCTTAGGGTCCCTCCCTCTCCCTTTGCTTATGATAAAAACCACAAAAAAAAAAAAAAAAAAAATCAAATTCTAGACATATCACGTGGTCTACCACATTACCATTGAATAATTTTTCCTGAGTATGAAGCATTTTCTGTAGAGGCTTTTGATGAGTAAAGAAAAATTATAAAATTATGGTCAATTTCTAAAGATACACATATAATTGGATTTCTCCTTCCCCTTCTAGTTTTTGCTAGGTATATGGTTTTCTTTGTTCAATCCTTTCGATAGTATTTTCAAGTCAAATTTGAGTAGCCCTTGCCTAATTATTGGGTTTTGTTTCCCCCCACAAAGCATCTTTGGACGATGAACCACACAAAACTGTTTGTTTTGTTAAAATTTGGAAATTTAATACATAAGACCAATTTTTATTTAGTCGTCAGAAGACAAAATGATAACCTTAAGAGAGAGTCCTATGATTTACTTTAAAAAAGCTCAATAATTTATTTCAATAGAAAACCATATTAAAAATTATATATATATATATATATATATATATATATAGATAGATAGAGAGAGAGATGAAATCATCCCTGACCACTGGTAGTTAATTAGCTCATTGAAATTCTTTTATATACCAAATTTCTAATTCTTAAAAAAAATTCACTTTGATATGAACTATAATTTCATTTAAAATGTGTGGAAACCCACTTCCAAATAACGTTTTAATAGTTAATTTTTTAATGTTAATATCTAATTTACTTTATAATTATTTGATAATAGTATAGTCTACCTTAAATAAAAATTTTACTTACATAAAAATCAAATCCCTCCATAAAATATATCACTTTCCATTTAGTACTATGTAGTCAATAGGTAGATATTTAGAGAGCTTTTAAGAACTCAAAATATTTGCCTTTCAAACTTTTTGTTTTGTCTACCACCACTAGAGCAAGACCAGTGGTAAGAAAGGAAAATATCCTCTAGTTGGCCATTCATGTGCATGGGTTTGGAGGCACCCAAGTAAATTTGTTATTTCACTTAATTTATTTCCTAATTTTCATGGGTATTAATGATATTATGGCTTTAATAATATAACTCATCTAATTTTTTTATTATAATTATTTGATCATATTTATCCACCTAAAAAAATCAATTACATGAAATCACATGCCTCCATAAAATATATCACTTTTCTATTTAGTACTCTCTAGTGAATAGGGTTGATTAGAGCAAGACTGTGAATAAAGATAACCGGCCTTTAAATCAACTACACTTGATTAGTCACCTAAATAGACCTCATGGTGGTCTCACATGAATTGGTCCGCTTCTGTTGAATTTAAATGATCGATAGAGAAAATAGAAAATCGAATTAGAGTTCTTCGTGATCGAATTTATATGAATTCTCAATGTCTCTTAGCTTAAGAGACGTAGGTTTAGATGTTCTCTTTACAAGTTTAGACTCCCTTGACTTTAGGTAATTCCATACTAAGAGTTGCTAAGCTGGTGGATTTGCCAGCAAGGCTGCTTTGGTGGGATTATGCTCGATATGGACAAGAGAAGGAAGTGCCTTGAACACTATTCTTGCTGGTCTTCTATTAGCTTCAATGGACTATTCATGTCCTATGGGTTTAGCTGCATCTAAATTTGTTGTTTCATCAAATTAATTTCCTAACTTATAAACTACACCAAGAAATTAGAAGCAGCCATTTCTCTCCACTTTGGTTCTTGAGCTATATCGGTATGAGACATAGAATCAAGGTCGTCCATTCAAATGAAATCTACTTAAGTAAAGATTCCAAATTTATTAAAACTCCTAAACCTCAATTAAGGCTGTGTTTAGAACACAGAAAGTGGAGAGAAGAGAAACAAAAATGATTTTCTCTTGTTTGGATGCCCATGGAAATTAAGAAAGAAAATGGAAGAGAAATATAATTTCTCTTGTTTGGATACACGTGGAAAAAAAATAAAGTTAGTAATAGTTTAAATTTTTTATGATTAAAATTTTATCTCAAGTTTCTATTTCTTTTCTTTTCTCCCCAAATTCCATCATTTTGTTAGTGAAAATTTATTAACTCATTTTTTTCTCTTATTTTCTTTTCTCTCAATGATTCTCTGCAAACAAACAATAGAAAATATTTTTTTATTTTATTTTATTTTATTTTATTTTATTTTATTTTCTATTATGTGGGTTCCAAAGAGGCCCTAAATGACCCCTAGACAAGATGAATTTTAAATGACTCTCATTTGCTCTCATTAACCCTTAAATGGATACTCCTCACCATTAGAACCCTGTAGTGTGTGTGGATAAACACCTGATTCCATCTCATACGGGTACTTTTCTTCACCAAGTAATTCTCCCTTTTATTCCGCAAAAACATCACTAAGCTGCTTCTTTACAAGAAGAACAACTTCAAGAAACCCATCGTGCAAAGGAGACTCCAACGAGCTCAAGTCTGACACTTGAAAAGATAAGAGAAAGCAAGAGAGACGACTAGACAATGTAACCAAGACAAACAACTCATGGAGACTAGACTGAGCAGTTGGTTGTTTGTCTACTTTGCCATTTTTGCAACCTCAGAACATGTAAGAAGATGAAGCTCGAAGATTCATGCCTAGAGAAATGGAAGAGAACCCCAACCACCAACAACCCTCGCCTGCCCTTGGTGAACAATATGGCGTCGTAACGGAAGCTTGCAAACCAGGCTTCCATCACCGGAATTGAAGGATTTTCGAGTGCCAAAAATAGTCTTTTTATGTTACCAAATTTATGTATAAATACACTTTGTAACTTTTTTTATAATTGTGGTGAATAAAGAGATTGTTATTGAAATCTCACATGGCATAAGAGTAGGAACTGGTATGTGGGTCTCCACCTAAATTATCCACATGTAAGAGCCCAAAGGGCCTACACGTGAGGGGGAGTGTTAAGGAATAGTCCCACATGGATTAGTGAAAACAAATATGTTGAGTTTATTAGTTGGAAAATAGGTTTTCTAAGGTGGCTAGTCATTTGGGAAACATTGTTGTTGATCCTCTGTCTATTTGATCGCCATTTTTTTCGACGAGAAGCTTCCTCGAGAAAGAACGACAAGACTTCCATTGCTGCCAACCTCTGTGCATCGGCTTCGGCACCGGCATAGTCGTCGCCCCTTAGATTTTGTCCCGACGTGACTGCCCCCAACGTTCCACCACCCTCATCACGGTGCCGCTTCCTCTCCCGAGTGAAACCACATTTCATTTTATTTTTCTCCCCTTGAGCTTGAGGGCTCATTCCTCCTTGAGCCAAACCAAATTATCGTCCAACCCAAGCAAGGACCCCAGGTTAGCATCGGCCCGTGGTTCCACCATGTGCCCATCTTGATTCACAATTATTTGAAAAAAAAAACTCCTCTTTTCAAAGTTTACTGCCAACTCCCTCATCTCCCATTTTCCAAGGTTCGATAGAAGTATCTCTCAGGTCAAACCTCAATGACCTCTGACTCCATTTCTCCTTTCCTCCACTTTCAAACTCCCATTCACATGATTACCATTAAACTCTTCTCCACCACCTACCTCCTCTAGAGGAGCCAACTTCTTCCCCTTCTTGAGAGCCAAAATCTCCTCGACTATGTGGACGGAACCCTCACGCCACCACCTCAATTTGCCATCGTGGATTCTACCACTCCTATTACCGAATATATAACATGGAGAGCAATGGATCAATGCTTCTGAGCCTCCTCCTTTCCTCACTCACCGAGGAATCAATGGCCGAGGCCGTTGGCCTCTCCATTGCATGCGAAGTCTGGCTCACGTTAGAAAATGCATTCAATCACCGGTCAAAGGCACGGGAAATCCGTCTCAAAGACAACCTCCAACAACTGAAGTACGAAAATCAATCCATTGCCGCATACACACTTGTTTTAAAATCAGCTTCATGCGATCGACAAACCAGTCGACAACACCAACAAACTCCATTGGTTTCTTTGTGGACTCGGCACCGATTTCTCCACCTTCTCAATCACACAAATAGTTCTAATGCCTCTCCCCCGTTTCTCTGACCTCACCTCTAGGACCGAGAGTTTTGAACTCTTCCAAAAATCTCTCGAGAGCTCTGTTTCTCCCACTACTACATCCTGTAGTTCGGACAGGTTGACCCGTGCAGCTCTAGTCAAACCAATGGTTCTGGCTGCCATTATGTCAACTGAAGCCGCACTCATTCTGGTTTAGGGCACCGCCCTCCTCGCTGCCAGATATGTCATCTTGACGATCACTATACTGATCCCTGCAACCAACGTTATGCCCGTAGTGAGTCCAGTGAGTCTTGTGCCCATCTTGTTGAAGCTTTCACTGGATTGTGCACTTTCAATGAATCTGCACCCTCTGACTAATTCTTGGACATTGGGGCTTCTGCTCATATGTCCAATAATCCATCAATTCTGGATCAGTCCACTCCGTACACGGGTAAGGACTCTGTAATTGCGAGGAATGGTGCCTCCTTACTTATCTCACACACTAGTATTATCTCTCATTCCCCAAATATTCCCCAAAAAATCTTCTCTCTATTAGTAAATTAATGTATGATTTTCCTTTAACCATTACATTTACTAGTAATCTATTCACTATTCAGAATCATCTCACAAAAAATCTTCTCTCAATTAGTAAATTAATGTATGATTTGCCTTTAACCATTACATTTACTAGTAATCTATTCACTATTCAGAATCATCTCATAGGAATAGTGGTGGCAACCAGTAAGAGAGATGAAAGCTTATATGTGCTGGAGTGTGGCAAACCTACCCTTCTTTCTATCCTTAAGAATAAATCTTTACATTCTTCCTATGATTTATGACATACTCACCTTGGGCATGTAAATCATTTTGTTATTTCTTCTTTACATAAATATGGACATCTTTATCTTACCTCTTTATTGGCCTCTCCATCATTATGTAGTTCATGTCAACTTGCAAAAAAATCGTCGTATGCCTTATCGATGTCATAAACGTAGGTAATCTAATGTGTTAGATCTTATTCATTGTGACATATGGGGCCCTTCACCTGTCAAATCTCATTTAGGATTTGCATATTATATTATTTTCATTGATGATTTTTTCCATTTCACCTGGTTTTATCCTTTGAAATTCAAATAAAGATTTTTATGATATTTTTTCCCAATTTCGAAAACTTGTAAACATCAATATTCGGCCCATATTAAAAATTTCCAAAGGGATGGCGGGGGCGAATTTTTTAGCACTTGCTTCCAAAATCATCTTCATACCTCTGACATCCATCATCAAATTTCTTGCCCATATACACCTGCCCAAAATGGACGTGTAAAAGGCAAACAACGTCATGTGATTGACACTGGTCTAGCACTTCTTTTTCACTCCCATCTCTCTCCTTGCTTCTGGGTTAAAGCCTTCAACACTATAATTTACATCATCAACCATTTTTCCACATCACTTCTTGAAGGTAAATCACCATTTGAACTTTTATATGGTTCCTTTCCAAATTATGAAAAAAATTTGCCCTTTGGTTGTCATGTTTATCATTGCTTACGTGATTATATGTCTAATAAAATTTCACCTCATAGTATTTTCTGCATTTTTTGGGTTACAGTCCCTCTTATAAAGGGTTTCACTATATTGATCCTATCACCTCTCGGATCTACATCACCCGCCATGCTCAATTTGATGAACACAACTTTCATTTTACAAAATCATCTCAGGCTCAACCCGCTTCCTCTCTCCATTTTCCCAACTTTCTGGAACCCAGTCATATCCAAACAAAAACCCCTCCTTCATCCTCACACCGTTCTCCACAAATTACACAATCTAGATTTACCCCATGTTCTATTTGTACTGATCAGGTCGATGAGTCCATGCAGGCCACTGGTTCTTTTGTAGGTCTCTCCTCGCTGCACCAGACTTCCAGTCCAGAACTTACCGAGATACGAATCACTCCTCTTGCTCCTGTGTCAACACTACCATTGTGTTCTCACCCTATGTTTATACAAGGTAAAGTTGCTATTTTCAAACCACGCCATCTGGCCAACCTCGGTATCATAGGATCCTCTAAACTTCTCTCTGCTCTCCTTGTCTCTATTGCACCTAAAGGATTCAAATCTACCCCTAAGAATCTTTCTTGGCTTGTTACCATGGATGAAAAAGTTCAAGCTTTTCAAAATAATAAGACGAGGATTTTAGTCCCACGACCTGCCAACACCAACAACGTGGGCTCGGGTGTTTCAAACCAAATATCTGCCTAATGGATCCATTGAGCGTCTCAAAGCATGCCTTGTTGACAAGGGCTGCACTCAAGTACCTGGTCTTGACTACACTGACACCTTTAGTCCTGTTGTAAAGGTTACAACTGTTCGAGTTGTGCTCTCTATTATCATGACCAACAAATGGCCTCTTCACCAACTTGAAGTCAAGAATGTGTTCCTCAACGGTACACTCACTTAAAATGTCTATATGGAACAACCTCCTGGGTACATTGACCTTCGTTTTCGTCGTCACGTTTGTCAGTTGCAAAAAGCTCTCTATGGTCTCAAGCAAGTGTTACGATCCCGGATCTGACACAATGATTCGTAGGGAGGAAGAAGAGAAAGACGAAAATCAAGTCGAAGGGAAGCTTGAAAACCCTAGGTTCTTTGAGGAGAACACACACCCCTGAGCTCGTTGAGGAGAACTCAAAACCCTTGTTTAATCTAAATCAATACTTGTTTTTTCTCATTACTCTTACCCCTGAAATAAGGTCACCCTTACAAGGTTCAAGATAAAATATTACAAAAATGCTCATGTGGCCTATTAATTCTTTAACTGAAATAAAATAAAGTAATGTAAAGAAAACAATTAATTAGACTCTAAGTAGCTTAGCAATGCTATTGCGTGCATAACATTACACCCCCCTTGGAGAAAAAGTTTGTCCTCAAGCTCGAAGGTAGGGTCTGCTTGCCGAACGTCTCCACCTGTTCCCAAGTAGCATCTATAGTATCTGTGTGAGCCCTTTGGACGACAAAACTTGAGAATTCCACCCGAGAAGCAATTATTTTTTTTATACTCTGGCAGCATCACTTGTTGTAGCACACCCCAATACGGTTAAGCAACCAAACAACAAGTTGAACTATCACCGTCTCCATTTTGGCAACTTCGACTTCTACATTAACAACCCTTGTGTGATCTGGCCCAATGGCTTCCTCATGGGCAAAATGAAGCATGTCCCCGATAACCGCTGTAACTGGATTGAGCTGATTCCTAATTACTGCTGGCTGCCCAAGTTCATCCAGTGGTCCTTCACTTGTTTGTGCATACATTGCTGCTATGGCGCCACAAAAATTCTAACACAAGGCAGAGATTAGGTTTTTCTTCTTGTCCCTTTGAGAAAAGATTGAGCGAGCACTGGTAAGGTTTACCAATTGGTAGTAATCAGCAAAGAGAGCATTCAATGCTGGTAGAACTTGTTGGTCCCTGCTATCAAAAATAGAATGAGCATCATTGATTGCTGTATATTTGGCATACTTGGTAACCACTGTCACTATTAAATGGCTACTCATAGGAAAATCGTTTGTATTGGTTTATGTTTATTTGTTGGTTCTAGGCCCTTCAACTGGGCAGAAGTGGAGAGGATTGAAAGAACAGCAACACCCTCAAGATTAACACCTACAGACCTCATATTTTTTAAGAACCCACAAGCCTCTTCAGTTGGCATATGCTGGGATTGACCTGCTCGACGGAGAACAACCACCCATCAGGCATCGTTTGCAATATTTGGAAGCACTCCTAGTTCAGTAAATTGCCCAACATTCTTTACTAAAATACCCTGAGCGCAAGCACTTAGCATCATGCTGAACAGACCCAGGTAAGTTACCTATAGTTGTTCTTTATCACTAGCATCTATCGGAGACAGTAGCGTATAATGTTGCTTCTTTGAAGGGTCATAGCCAAAGAGTAGCCTGTCATCTACTGTGTGAATTGCACACTCCTCTAGATATGCTTTAGCAAATTCACTAATCAATGATGACCAGGTGACAACCGGAGGACGAACACCATCTGAGACCTTGTCTTATTGTATTTCCCATGATAATTGCCACATTGTGGCCTCGGCAGAAACTGTTATAATTGTGGTATAGGGTCTACAAGCCCCAAATAATCCTACTTCCTCATAACTGCCTTGTGCCATCACTATACTCCCAGCCATACAATAAGGAATCAGGAGGATGGTAGATGTCGTCAAATCAGCAGGGACATGTAATATTGGCCTTTGATTGTAGTTATGCATTGTAGAGTGCAAATGACGTCAATTCACATTCATGAGGCTTAACTTAATAAAATCCTGCAAAAATCTTCCATACCTGATGATGTTCTCACAAACAGCAACATACTTATGTTGTGGAAGTCTTTTCTCTACCCGCAGACCAATATGGTTTAGGCCTGTGTTGGTAGCAGTAACTTTGGTTATTCTATTGAGAGGACTCACGAAGAGCAATTAGTGCTCTCTGGTGAATTGCTGTAGCAGCAGCAGGGAAGTTGGCATTCATTGCCTCAGTAAGTTGAAGCCTTCCCATTGAATAGAGAGCAAAATTTTCGCTGCACCTTCCATCTCAATTTGCAGCATTGTTTTTTGCACAGGCACTGTTTTCAGCACTGCCAGAGTAGCACTGTTTTCTGCTGTGGTGCCCCGATCTGCACTGTCACAGCATCAACAAATGTAAAAGTCGTCATCCACTCAGTCGTCATGTATCCCTCTGAGCATGCCAACATATATTTGCACTGCAACAGCAACAGCAAAAAAAAAATTGACTGTAGCCATCCCACACTTCGCATATACATCCAGAATTCCAGAATTAATAGCATGTGTTTCATTCTGCTGAGCTTCTTCAAAATTTTTACTGTCAGTGTTCAATTTCTACACACAAGCCCCACTGCCAACATGTTTGAAACAGAATTGGAATTTTTGTAAAGTGACTGATATATACATCAATGCCTGCTTTGTCTTGCAATAATTGCAAGCATTTAAACAACCAACAGTAATTGGAAGTGTCTCAATAAATTTGTGCTTTCTCACCCTTGGAAGGTCAAGTGCTGGCCATGTCTTCCTGGTCAAGTCTCTACGTCCTTGAGACTCACATACAACCACTACGGTAATTTGATAAGGCTTTAAACTCAGGGCTAGTAGTGTTGGAAACAGTAATAAAGCCTCTTGCAAATAATTAACTTGTATGTACATCTTCCACTGGCCACAAGCTGAGAGGACTGAAATTGCTTCCATCAGTTGCCTAAATTCCACTGTCCAACCCAAGTTTGCATACCCATGAATCAATGCATTGGACACAAAAGCTGCAGATTCAAAACCAAGACATGCAGTGCTTGCTCGAGGTAGAAACAGGTCTGTGGATTTGAACTCGTGTAATTTGATATGATCCCTTTTATCCTCTACATATTCCAGGTACTGCTCATCTACATTCTTTCTAACAGTGTTTATTTGCTGTTGTTGTGCCCCTTTCTGCACTGCAATAGCAGCAACAAGTCAAAAATTTGTCAGCCTTTTCAGTCTAACAGTCTCCCCATTATTCTCACGTTGGCTACCATCTCATTTCCAGAACTCACACTTTGTTGAAGAAATGCCACGAACAGTGGCCGAGCAGCATACATGGGGCCCAAAAACTACACAGGTGATGTTCTCATCAATAGAAAAATAAATCACCCATAGAAATTTTTCTACCATTCCCAGAATCCCCAAAAAATTCTCATCTCACAATTCAAACACAAAAACCGGAATTCTATCAAAATTACTTTGTTTCTCTGCTTCACGGAACAGAAAACCTCCAACCCCAAAATTCGAGCAGCGTTGCCGCTGCTCAGCCCATTTGAGCCCCATCATCCCCATGGGAGATGCGTTTTGTAATAAAAATTGAGGGCATTTCAGAAACTTACCCCCAAATTTCTTCTTATCGACTCTCACAGGTCTTGATTTCTCTTCCTGCTGTCGACCCCATGTCTTCCATTCAGGAATGAGCGATTTTAGGCCGTATGACCTTCTTTTCTGCGGCAGCGAGATGCCTCTCACCAGAAATTTTAATGGAAGATTCACGCTATACTGCTTCCAATGTTAAAGCCCTTGCACGTATTTCTTCCAATAGATCGTGCATGGCAAGCCATTTTTCTCTAGACAAAGAATCCCTCATTGTGTTTCCGCTTTGATACCAGTTGTTATGATCCCAGATCTGACACAACGATTTGTAGGGAGGAAGAACAGAAAGACGAAAATCAAGCCAAAGGGAAGCTTGAAAACCCTAGGTTCTTTGAGGAGAACACGCACCCCTGAACTTGTTGAGGAGAACTCAAAACCTTTGTTTACTCTAAATCAATGCTTGCCTTTTCTCATTACTTTTATCCCTTAACTAGGGTTCAACCTTACAAGGTTCAAGATAAAATATTACAAAAATACCCCTGTAGCCTATTAATTCTTTAACTGAAATAAAATAAAGTAAAGTAAAAAAAAATTAATTAGACTCTAAGTAACTTAGCAATGCTATTGCTTGCATAACAGCAAGCTCCTCGTGCCTAGTTACAACGCTTCAACTTCTTTATCACTCAACTTGGATTATCTGACTATTGTGCTGACACTTCTTCGTTTGTCTTTCATAAACACTCAACCACTATCTATCTGCTCCTTTATTTTGATGACATTATTATTACTGGCAACAACTCCACTCTTATCACCAAATTCACTTATAAGCTCAATTCTGAGTTTGCCACCAAAGATTTGGATTTTCTCAGTTACTTTCTTGGTCATGAAACTTCTCTAACTACTGATGGACTATTTATCAATCAACTCAAATATGCATGGGATATTCTTACTTACGCTCAGCTACTTGATAGTAAACCTGTTCCTACGCCTATGATCATTTCCCAACATTTGTTCGTTGATGGTTCTCTATTTTTGAATCCCACTCTTTACAGGTCTCTCGTTGGAGCCCTTCAATACTTGACCATCACTCACCTTGACATAATCCATGAGGTTAACTTTGTTAGCCAATTTTTGCATGCTCCCACTACATATCATTTTCTTGCTATTAAGGGTATTCTTTGCAAAGTCAAAGGCATCATTCACTTTGGCCCATTTGCTGCTCCTGGTGCTCTAGTTACTTACTCTGATGCTAACTGGGTTGGTTGTCCAGACACTCGTCGCTCCACCTCTAGTTACTCCATATATCTTGGAGACAATTTTATTTCTTGGAGTGCTAAAAAGCAACCAATGATATCACGTTCTAGTTGTGAATTTGAATATCGTGTTTTTGCGCATACTACTATTGAACTTATTTAGCTTTCAAATCTCCTTTGCGATCTACATGTTCCTATTCCACAACCACCTCTTCTCTTATGTGACAACAAAAGTGCGATCTTCCTAAGCTCCAATCCAATTTCTCACAAGAGAGCCAAACATATTGAATTAAATTATCACTTCCTTCGAGAACTTGTTGTTGCTAACAAACTTCACACGTAGTATGTGCCATCTCACCTACAGGTTGTCGATATTTTTACCAAATGTATTCCATGCCCTCTCTTTGAATTTTTTCGCTCCAAGCTCCACGTCTGTTTCAAACTGACGCTTAGCTTGTGGGGGAGTGTGAACGATATGGCATCGTAATGGAAGCTTACAGACCAGGCTTCCATCATTGGAACTGAAGGATCTCCAAGTGCCTAAAATATTCTTTTTCTGTTACCAAATTTATGTATAAATACACATTGTAATCTTGTTTATAATCGTGGTAAATAAAAAAATTGTTATTGAAACTCTTCCATGAGTTTCTCCACCTGATCCTTAAAAAGAACTGTTTAGTCAACATAAGCTACAAGGTGGATTCAGAACACATGAACGCTTGAGAAGATGGGATTAGTTTCGATAAACAATTAGTAGGCAATCCCAGCAATTCCATGGCGGAAATGCATGCTTAGGGTATGTATGATAATATATGCCAGTGAGTTTACATGCATGGGCATACATGGTACCATGAGGATAACACGCAAAGAATCCGAGAGAAAGGATGAGGACGAATCATACTATTTTTCTCGTGAACCTGGATTTTCTAAAATTTTGGGCACCCATTTTTTAAAAATAATTAAAAAAAATAAAAAAATTTAAATCGGAGAAGTAATGATTCTCAAAGAGAAAACAGGAAAAAAATAAAAAATAATAAAAATAAAAATAAAAAGACAAAAATATTCACTCAATATGTTACGAATAATTTCCCTAACTGCATTTGACATACCCTCGAATATGTTCCTACCCTAAGCCAGGGGTGAAGGGACTCTCCGACGTATGTTAGCCTTTGTACTCGAAAGCCCACGAAAGAGCAGGAAGATGACGAAGAGAGAGTTTAATCGTGGAGAAAAAATAGTGGGAAGCTTTCAATGGAATGTCAACATTAAGCTTCCCATCTGCATTCTTAATCTAAATGAATGCATCCACATAGAAGGATAAATGGTTGGAAATTTCCTTTCATGCAAACAAGAAGGAAGGCAACTTCATGTGTTGCCACGAATTGGAAATTAAAATTCTCTCCCTTTCTTTTTCTCTCTTTCAAGAGCTCATCGAGTGTGGAGAGGAAAAGAAGTGATTTATAGTAATTCGTTCAGTTCCGTCTTCTCTGTTATACTCATTGTGGGCATGTATGGTCCTGTCTAGTTTTCTGGGTGGGGTTTTCCCTCTTGCACAGTGTAAGGCAAGGAATGTTTCTTGTTTCCACAGTTTCCGAGCTTCTGGGCAGGAAAGAAAACAAGAGAAAAGAAAGGAGAAAGGAAGAAGAAGAGAGTGTAGAATCTTTATATCATGAATTTCTGGCGTGCGGCGTCTATTGTCTCCGATGAACAGAGTGAACGACATTGTCTCGTCTATCGCAGAGGCTCATCGATGGCAATGTCCAGTCATGCCTCTACTAGACTAGACCCCCTCTTATACCCTCCTCTCCATCAAAGGAGACCACCAAACCGACGGGAAACTGTAAGGTTGTAACTATTGCCAGTTACAACCGGCAACCACCTAGGAATGGGAAACACCAAACGCCAACAGGTATGGGTCACTTAAGTGACGGTTCGTGAACCGTCTTATATTCTCCCACTTGGCTCATGCGCCTACTTAATATGTATCATTGATTAGTGATACATCTTAAGAATATTTTCCATAGATATAATAAGTTTATACTCAAACAAAGAAGATTAAATTACATGAATCGTGGTGGTAAGTTCTTTAGAGCAAGTATTACCTTCCACGTATTACAATGCAACTGTCTCCTTTAAATGAGAACCTTATGTGGCACATTTGTTTATGAAAGAATTTTCATAATGCTCATTTAGGATCACCTTATCTTGTCATTTTCTAAACTTTATGTATACAACCAAATAAGAGAAGACACAAATGAACTTAATGGAGTTTTTTCTTTGACAAATTGTGATACAAACATAAAGGGAATCTCAATTACATAAATTACATAATTGAAATGACTCCTATATGTTTAACATGTCCCTTATGAACAACGGTTGGTAGACCTTTTGTCAACGGATCAATGATCATTAATCCGGTGCTGATGTGTTTCACAACCACATTGTTTGCTTTGACATGTTCTTGAATAGCAAAAAAATTTATGTCAATATGTTTACTACGACTTCCGCTCTTATTGTTCTTGGCCAAAAACATTGCTGCAAAATTGCCGCAATAAATCCTTAATGGCTTAGAAATTGTATCAACAATTTCAAGCCCTAAAATAAAACTCTTCAACCATATAGCCCGTGATGACGTTTCAAAATATGCTACAAACTCTGCTTCTATGGTAGAAGTAGCAATCAAGGATTGTTTGCACTTCTCTAAGAAATTACCCTTCCAGCTAATAAGAATACGTATCTTGATGTTGACTTTCTCGAATCAAGGCAGCCAGAAAAATTAGAGTCTGAATATCCAATCACTTCCTGTTGATCAAATCATTTGTACGTAAGTTTGTAGTATTTAGTCCCCTGAAGGTATCACATGACATTCTTTGCAGCTTTCCAATGGTCCAAACCGAGATTACTTTGATATCTGCCCAACATTTCCACTACATATGCTATGTCAGGTCTTGTGCAAACCTGAGCATACATTAAACTCCCAAATGTGAAATCATATGAAATGTTTTTCATTTGTTCCCTCTCTAAATTATTTCGTGGACCTTGTTCCAAACTTAATTTGTCACCCTTGACAATGGGTGCAACACCAGATGAGCAATTATTCAAATGATATCTCTCTAGAATTTTGTTGATATAGGCTTCTTGAGACAATCCTAATGTCCCTTGGGATCTGTCTCTATCAATCTTTATGCCTATGACATAAGCAGCTTCTCCTATATCCTTCATATCAAATTTCATCGAGAAAAATCGTTTGGCCTCATGAAGTAATCCTAAATCACTTGAAGCAAATAGAATATCATCTACATATAGGACTAAGAAAATTATTTTGCTCCCACTGACTTTATGGTATATACATTGATCCATGATATTCTCCGTAAAACCAAATGAGGAAATAACATCATAAAATTTTAAATACCATTGACGGGAGGCTTGTTTTAGTCCATATATAGATTTCTTAAGTTTACTAACCAAGTTATCATTCTCCTCTGAAATGAAACCGTCAGGTTGTTTCATATAAACTGCTTCTTCTAGGTCTCCATTGAGGAAAACCGTTTTCACATCCATTTGATGTAACTCCATATCAAAATGAGCTACTTATGCCACAATTATTTGAAATGAATCCTTCTTTGAAACAGGAGAGAAGGTATCGTGATAATCAATTCCTTCTTGTTGAGTAAATCCTTTGTTTACAAGTCTTGCCTTATATCTTCCAAAAGAGTTTTTTTTTTTTTGGTTTTAAAAGCCCATTTACAGCTAATGGCCTTCCCCCCCTTTAGGCAATTCAACAAGATCCCAGACTTGGTTTTTAGTCATTGAATCCAACTCTTCCTTCATGGCATCATTCCATAATGTGGATTTATGTCCACTCATGGCATGTGAAAACGTAATAGGATCATCTTCAGTACACCCTTGGTGCCAGTAAATTTCATGGAACACATTTGGGTTATCAGGGTGCTCACATTAGCTTTATCGAAAGTCTCAAACTGTTCCTGAATAGCTTGAAGATATTCCTTGGCTTTTGCACATTTCGGAATAGATTCACGAATACTCTTCCCAATATGAGACTTAATAAACATCAAACTTAATCGATTGGATCTCTCCCAAAGTTCAAATAATGTTTTCTCAATTTGGGTACTGGATTCCGTGAGTTTCGGAGGTTCATCCACTCTAAGTGCCAAGTCAAGATCCATGCACCCTAATAATAGGAGAAATTTCTCCTTCCACACAATATAATTTTTTCCATTTAGGGGAACAATAGAGGAATCACATGTTGGGACAAACAAAGTCTGAAAAGCTGCAAAAAATAGATAACAAGCTTACTTAACATGTAAATGAAGCTAATTTTTTTTGAATATTTACCCATGTAAATAATCCAAACAAATAAATCAACGTGTCATTATAATCTTTCTTGTGGCTTATATTATAGCACATATGCGATTTATGTCTCTTTATGATGGGACCGAGAAATTTGTTTATAAAGGAATATTCTAGGCCTGTTAGCAACTAGAATTTTTTTTAAAATATTTCTTTCCCATCTTGATTAATCACTTAAATATAATATTTACCCTTATTACATCTCCATGATGAATCACAATTTTTTTATGCCATTAACTTTATGTGACTAAACTTAATGTCACTAGACATTTGTATATTTAATAATTTTGTGACAATTACTCAATTATTCAAACGTATACGAAAAATATGACATAAAAATAATTGACTAAAATGAATGTCAATTAATAATCCTTATATTTAGGTCAACATAAAATATGCATAAAAAGCTGAAGTATGCATAAAACCTAAATAAATTTTCCACAAATATTGAAATTGCATGAAAACAAATTACTGCAATTTAAATATATATTTTATGTATATCCAACGATAACACATAAAGCTAGTCGGGCTTAATGGTCACTGGCGCCATATTTCTTTCTAGCACATGGGTTCAAATCCCCGCTAGCGCAAAAAATAATTTTAGCAAACTGAGTTGGCTTTGTCTTTGTCGGGCAACTCACTTCTGTGAGTTGGTACTGACAAATCAAGGATCTGATGGGAACTAACGATCCAACGAAGCTCACGGGACTGACGGAACAGTCCAAACACCAACAAGAGAGAGCTCAACACTCTTTGGTTTCACGGCGAAAACAAAGCAGACGAACGACGAATAAAATGTTTCTGTTGGGGATTTGCCCCCTTTCATTAGACATTTAACCTTTAGGTTTTCCTGTTACAAAATGGCCCATGGGCCCAAGACAATACCACCCATCCCATTAAGCCTAATCAAATAACCCTATGTACATATCCCAAATTATACAACAATTGTGAACATAAATTACATTTAATATACATTTTAACATATCGTAACATCCCTCCTCAAATTGATGATGGTGAGTCAACCAGCAACAATTTGCCAACCAAAAAATTATGTTGGGATTGAGACAATGCTTTGGTGAAGACATCGGCTACTTGAAGATCCGAAGAAATGTACGGAAGAGATATTACCCGGCGCTCCAAAGTGTCACGGATGGAGTGACAGTCAACCTCAATATGCTTGGTACGCTCATGAAAAACCGGATTGGCTGCAATCTGTATAGCACTTGTATTATCTGCATGAAACGGTGTAGATAAAGGTTGAGGAAACTGGAGCTCAGCAAGAAGACCGCGGAGCCATATAACTTTAGAACACGCAGTAGACATAGCACGATACTCGGCCTTGGTAGATGACTTGGACACCCGGTCTTGTTTCTTACATTTCCAAGAAATTAGTGCATCACCTAAAAACATACACCAGCCTGTAGTAGAGCGACAGGTATCGGGGCACCCTGCCCAATCAGCATCACTGTAGGCAACCAGATGTAGCACGAAGCCGGTAGGAAAGAATAAACCACGAGCAAGGGAGCCGCGCAGATAGCGGATGATGCGCTAAACTGCCGCAAGATGAAGGTGTCGAGGAGATGTCATAAACTGACTGACCTTATGAACAACATAGGAAATGTCCGGGCGAGTAGTAGTCAAGTATATGAGACTCCCGACCAGTCGTCGATAGATAGTCAGATCATCAAGGAGAGTCCCTTCATCTTTCCGATATTTGACATTGACCTCCATAGGGGTAGCCACTGAAGATGTGTCCTCCAACCCAGCGAGTGTGATAAGATCTTGAATATACTTATGTTGGTTTAAGAAAATACCTTTGGGTGTGTGATGTACCTCCAGCCCTAAGAAGTATGTGAAGCGTCCAAGATCCTTCATATGAAAAGTGGCATGCAACACCTTTTGAAGCTTGGTAATCAGTCCAGAGTAAGTGTCAGTAATGATGATGTCATCCACATAAACCAAGAGAATGACCATGCCCGCAGCAGACTTATGATAAAAGAGAGATGAATCATACTAATTCTGGGTAAACCGGTGGAGGATAAGTGTGCTGCGAAATTTCTCAAACCAGGCCCAGGGGGCTTGTTTAAGCCCATACAAAGGACGTCGTAGCTTGCAGACATGATCAGGAGAGGATGTAGACATACCCAAGGGAAGCTTCATATAGACGTCTTCCTACAGATCACCGTGGAGAAAGGCATTCTTCATCTCCATCTGATGCAATGGCCAAGATTGAGAGACTGCAATGGCTAAGATAGTACGAACTGTGGTTATCTTGGCAACTGGGGCAAAAGTTTCCTCATAATCAATCCCATATTCCCGCTTGTTACCCAGGGCCACAAGGTGGGCTTTGTACCGATCCAACGATCCATCTGAACGCAACTTGATAGAGAAGATCCACTTACTTCCAAGAGGTCGAATAGTAGGAGGACAAGCCACAATGTCCCAGGTGTGATTCTCCTCTAGCGCTTGTAGTTTAGTTTGCATTGCCTTTTGCCAACACTCATGTGCCATAACCTGTTTATAGCCAGAAGGAATGGAAATAGAAGACAAAGTAGCTACCAGAGATACAGGGGAGGGAAAACCATACTGGTCAGGAGGGTGAGAACTACGTGTGGATCTACGAAGATTGAGGGGAGTAGGAGCAGAGGGAGGATCAGGAGCAAGAGCTAGGTCAGGATGAGGAGAGGGCAGCGAGGCAGTGGGTTGAGGCTCATCAAAACTCGGCAAACTAGACAAAGAGGTAGATGGAAGTGTAACTTGAGATGGAAAGAAATATTGGTTTTCAAAGAAGACCACATTCCGAGAAACACGAACTCGACGCGCCTGAGGATCATAGCAAACATAGCCCTTTTGAGAACCGGCATACCCAAGAAATGCACACATAATAGATTGAGCTGTAAGTTTATGTCGTTCATGATCAGGTAAATGCACGAAACAAACACAACCGAACTTTCGAAGATCTGTGTAGGACGGAGAATAATCGAATAATTTAACAAAGGGAGAGACATGATGCAAGACAGGCGAAGGCAGGTGGTTGATTAAATGGACGAGGTAGAGGGAGCTTCACACCAAAACCTAGGAGGAGCGGATGATTCAATGAGAAGGGTGCGGACCATATCAAGAAGGTGACGATTTTTGCGCTCAACAACACCATTTTGTTGGGGGGGTATTGAGGGACAAGAACGTTGAGAGATAATGCCTTTGCTTTGAAGAAATTCCTGGAATTCTACCAACATGTACTTGCCTCCAGAGTCAGAGCGGAGTACTTTGAGGTGAGCCGAGAACTGTGTTTCAATTAGGGCAAAAAACCTCTTAAAAACGACAAAAACTTCAGACTTAGGCCGTAAGAAGTAGACCCAGGTAAATTGACTAAAGTCATTGATAAAGGTGACACAATACTTAATTTGTGCATGCAAGATAACAAGAGCAATTCCCCAAACATCACTATGAATAAGGTCAAAGCAGTGGGAGGCATGCAAGGCATGATGCGAAAATGATAGAGTTTTACTTTTGCCAAGTTTACATGATGAACAGTCAAAAGACGTGTCACGAGAAGTACAATCTTGATTGCCTAATAAACTCGATTTAAATAATGTACGAAGTACAACTGAGTTTGGGTGGCCTAGAGTCTATGCCACAGCTTAGTGTCAGATCCAACAACATTACAAGCAAAAAAAATTACAAGAGAACGTGGAATAACAGTGGATAGAAAGACTTTAAGTGGAAATATGCCCACTTTAGGCCCCGTCGCGATCACCTTCCCCGACGCTTGATCCTGCACAACACAGCCAAAGCCAGAAAATTGAATATTACAGTTTTTATCAGCCAATTGACCAACAGACAAAAGGTTTGTCGATAGGTCAGGAGACACAAAGATATCAGCTAAAGATGGAGAGAGATCACCAACAACACTGATAGGCAGAGTGCTGCCATCAGCAATGTTGATGTGCAGGTTGCCATCATACTTTCTGACATTCGAAAGAGATACCACATTGTTGGTCATGTGGTTAGAGGCACCAGAATCAAAATACCATGGTTAAGTAGAAAGGTTCTGTTTACCTGAGATACTAAAAGTAGAAAAGGCAGAAATGATCATCTGTTGTACCATTTCAAGAGTGAGGGTGGTTGAACTGGCAGGTGTTGATGGAACAAGAATGATAGGGATTGAAACGGCAGGCGGCAATGCGGCAGAACTAGAAGTACCGGTGGATGCATGATAGGCTGTAGGCTTCCTCCTTTCAGGTTGTGTAGGGCAAACGACGATGTGATGACCCGACTTCTTACAGTAGCTACAGAACAGAACCGACCTCTTGGGGCAGTCCCCAACAAAGTCACCATAAGCCTTGCAGTGGAAGCACTGAACAGAACTGGTGTCTCGACCCTTATGTCTTCCTTGTGCTACATAGGCTACAGGAGCCGAGAGATCAACCTAAATGCGAGGTTCCATGCCAGCCTGAGTAGTAAGGCACTGCTCCTCTCGGAGAAGTTCACCCAAACAGGCATCCAGGGACGACACTGGATGACGATTCATCAGATGTGATCGAACAATCTCAAATTTGGGACGAATTTTTATCAAGAATTGATCCCGTTTACTGGTTTCATGTACAATTTGCACAACAGAGAGCAGTAGCAGCAGGGACATCATCGTAAACAATGTCAGTGTAGTCAGCCCATAGATTTTGGAAGCCCGAGAAATATTCTTCAATCGAACGACTGCCTTGGGTGAAATTTGCAAGTTCATATTCAACTTGAAATCGACGGGCCGTGCTAGTTTGACGATAAACCTTGTGGAGGTAATTCTACATATCTGCGGCAGTTTTTTAGGGCCTCAGATTTGGGACTAGGTGAGGCTCAAGAGATTCAAGTATCCAAGTCATGACTCTAGCATCCATGATGATCCATTTTGATAAGACAATGCGTCAGCATCGCCAGGTGTCGGATCACTCCCATCAATATGACCCCATAAACCTCTTCCCTGAACAAATAACCGGAACTGAAATTCCCAAGTACCGTAGTTCTTGCCCGTGAACCGAATAGGAGCGAAATCAGACTTGTCTGTTGACATGATAAGATCGAATCTAGCAAAATTCCTGATGCACCCCCGCAAGATATGAAATTCCAAATATACCCCCACTTTTCAGAAATTTTAAATAGACCCCTAGACTTTTCAGAAATCCAAGATTTGCCCCCAAGTTAACAGAAATTCGAATTATACCCCCACACTTTCAGAAATTCGAAAAACACCCTTGCACCTTTAGAAATTCCAGATTGGCCCAAAACCTTCAGAAATTGCAAATTGGCCCCCAAAGTTTCTCAAATGGCAGAACAACCTTATGCCAAATAATTAATCGAACACGCGGCTTAAAAAAAAACACTTGTACCTTTGTTCCCGCTTTCGGCGAGTTTCCCGACGAGAACCCCCTTCCCGTTGTAGCTTCTCCGGCAACGAAACCATTGGTGGAGCTTTTCCGACGATGGAACCGCCGGTGGAGCGTTTCCGACAACTTTCCCGAGCTCGGACAATATTTTCCGACAACCCCCGAAAACCACCCATTTCATTGCCCCTTCTGGCGAGAACCCTCTACATGGCAACGGAACCCCCATAGCTTTTCCGGCAACGGAACCGCCCGACAAAGTTTTTTGATGACCCCCGAAATCAATGCCGAAAAAAGACTCGTTGGACAGCACAGGTCGTCGAACAAAGATTCATCGGACGGTTAATCTTCGGACGAATCTAGCTCTGATACCTTGACAAATCAAGGATCTGACAGGAACTAATGATCCAACGAAGCTCACAGGACTGACGGAACAGTCCAAACACCAACAAGAGAGAGCTCAACACTCTCTGGTTTCACGGCGAAAACGAAGCAGACAAACGACGAATAAAATGTTTCCGTTGGGGATTTTCCCCCTTTCATTAGGTATTTAAGCTTTACATTTTCCTGTTACAAAATGGCCCATGGGCCCAAGACAATACCACCCATCCCATTATGCTTAATCAAATAACCCTATGTATATATCCCAAATTATACAACAATTATGAACATAAATTATATTTAATATACATTTTAACATATCATAACAGGAACAGGCAAACCGATTCAAGTCGTTTGACTCGTCTCAACAAGCCCGATCCTATGCAAATTTTTTGAGTCAACTCGTTATTTAAATGAAATGAAACCTAAGTTTCAATTTTTTATTTATTTATTGGTGGAGGTCGTCTTCAACCTCTAGCCACGCGTAGAGGGAATGCTCAACTTCCACCTTTGGCCCACCGTCAGACATTGGCCACCATCGTTCGATGGAGACGACGGCCGACTCACTACACCTAGGCGAGACGTCGCAGAGACGACTCACTGTGCATCGGCCGATGCATGATGCTCTCCTTTTTCTCAATGGAAAGGCACTATCAAAGAGGTTAAGCTCTTATACCAAATGTAAAATCTTTATATCATGAATTTCTCAATAAAAACTTAAATGAAACTCATGAATATACCTCTCGACATAGTATCAATTTCCAGCGTGCAGCGTCTATCGTCTCCAACAAATAGAGTGAACGACGTTGTCTCGCCTATCGTAGAGGCTCATCGATGGCAACGTCCAGGTTTGCCTCTACTAGACAAGACCCCCCTCTTATAGCCTCCTCTCCATCACCAAAGGAGATCACCAAAGGTTTCTAGGAATGGGAAACACCAAACATCAATGGGTACAAGTCACTTAACTGACGTTTCGTGAACCGTCTAGGTGACAGTTCATGAACTATCTTACAGAGAGTAGTACTATTGGGTTACATTTTTAGTATTTTCAGTTCATGAGCTCTAACTTTCATAAACGCAATGGTTCGAGCCTTTTAGCGCAATGGTTTCAACAAGGTATCAGAGCAGGAGAATTTTTTTCTGCCGTCATCGTGAACGAACAAGCTGCCCCATCGCCGAAGACGCTGTACCCGTAGCCGAAGCGCACGAAGAACTGGTTTAAAATTGGCTTCCGAATGTCGCCAACGACGTCGACGACCGCATCATCAGCCCAAACGTTTTCGTCGACGACCGCATTACCGAAGACACTCTATCATCGCTGTTTCCTCGTCCTCGTGTCCACCACCCACTCCGGCGGAACTTCCATCGCCGACGATCTCACCGTTAGCCGGCGAGGAAGGAGGCGCATGACTGTCTCCTCTACTGTCGCGAAAAAGTTCAGGTTGTAGCAAAAGACGAAGGCAACGCCGAAATAGCGTTGCCGACGACAGTACCACCGGCCCCGCTACCGAACACCACCACTCGAAAACCGGCGGGACTCCCGAAAGATGACGAACCACTGCCGAATCATCCAGTCGAATTTGCCGCCAAACCACCAACATTGATGAAGAAGACGAAGGTGCTCGTTTAATTTTTTTTTTTAACTTAGGAACATTGTTCCTTTATTCATCTGTGGGTCAACCCAGCCGATAACAGGTTAATCCAGCGGATCCCGAACCGGACCAGACGTATCGAAGTGCACCCGAACCGGACCTGAAACACACCCGAGCTGGACCAAACTCGGACCGAACCGAACCAAACTGTTGCCTACGACGAATGTTGCCCATCCAAGTATTATCTGTAAAGTTTCAGTATTCTCTGCATATTCTAAGAATAGAACTTGGATTATTGATACAGGTGCATCCGATCACATGACGAGGGATTCCAGTCAGTTAAAATATGTCCTACCTTCTACTCAATCCGTTATTTCCACCGCCAATGGTAGTACCTCTCCTATTACTGGAGAAGGGTCAATTATCTTGTCGAATAATCTTACATTAGATATTGTCCTTGTTGTTCCATCTCTTGAATATAATCTGTTGTCTGTTAGCCAAATTACTTCAACTCTTGCTTGTACTGTAACTTTCTGGCCTTCCTATTGTGTCTTTCAGGACATTCTAACCCGGAAGATTCTTGGTTATGGTGTTAGACGGGGTAAACTCTACTATTTGGAGTTAATAGAGAATGGGGGATCAAAAATCAGTCAGGCAAATAAAGCTTGTAGTGAAGATAGTGCTAGAACAACTATATGGTTATGGCATTGACGACTCAGTCATCTTTCCTTTGGTTATCTTAAAAAATTGCGACCACAACTTTTTTCAGGTTTGAATAATTTGGATTTTCATTGTGACACTTGTGAACTGGCTAAGAGCCATCGTATCTCTTATTTACCGAGTTTGAATAAGAGTTCTGACCTTTTTGCGGTTATTCATTCTTATGTTTGGGGTCCTGCAAAGGTTCCCTCTATTTCTCGAGCTCGGTATTTTGTGACCTTTATTGATGAATGCATTAGAATGACTTGGGTGTCCCTGCTTATAAAAAAGAGTGATGTGTGTCTAGCTTTTCATAAATTTTACCAAATGGTACACACTCAGTACCGGAAGCAGGTTCGTGTTTTGCAATCTGACAATGGTACTGAGTTTGTCGATGCTTCTCTTAGTAATTTTCTGAATATTCATGGAATTCGTCATCAGACCTCATGCACCTATACTCCCCAACAAAATGGATTGGCAGAGAGGAAGAATAGACATCTTTTGGAAGTAGTGCGTTCCTCTCTCTTTGGTATGAACATGCCTCAATTTTATTGGGGCAAAGCTGTCAAATCTGCTGCCTACCTTATCAATCGAACACCTTCTCAAGTTATAGACTTTCAAACTCCTCAACAAAAATTACACTCCCTAATTTCCATTCCCCATCTTCCGAATCTTGAACCCCGGGTTTTTGGGTCTAATGTATATGTTCATATCCCAAAATTCTTGCAAAATAAACTTGACCGTGTGCCAAATGATGTGTTTTTGTTGGCTATTCTGATTTTTAAAAAGGATATCGGTGCTATGATCCACACACCCGAAAGCTCCATGTCACTCTAGATGCCTCTTTCCATGAATTAAAACCTTATTACTTAGGGGGAGTCTCTCAGAATTCTCTTGAGGGGGAGAATTCAAGTGAAGAGAATAGCGGAGGGGTTGAGTTTATTGAGTTAAAAGTGGTGAATGAATTTTTTAACCAACCAGGTTGTCGTGATGTGCAACAAGACTGTGCTCCCAATTGTGAAGCCGAAAGTGAATCATTAATTGCTCCTGAAGAATCCTCAGAGTTACCTCTATCTGCACCATCAACTGAAGAATCAACCAAGAATGTTCCTCCTCAGGTAAATACGAATCTTGTGTTTGATGAACTTATTGAAACATGTGTTCCTACAAAAATTATAACTTCTAGATATCCACAAAGATTGAATAGGGGAGTTCCAAAAAAACAATATGAACCTGATCTTGAAGCCAAAACCAAATACTCAATCAACAATTATGTGACCTCCCATAGGTTGACTAAATCGTATGCATTTACTGTTGATCAATTGTCCAGGATTTCTATTCCTAATAATGTGCAGGATGCATTAGCTGATCCAAAATGGAAAATGGCAATGAACGAAGAGATGGCGGCTCTACAAAAGAATGCCACTTGGGAATTTGTTCCCCAACCTAGAGGAATAAAGACAATTGGATGTTGATGGGTGTTCACATTGAAACTCAAACCGGATGGAAGTATTGACAGATATAAAGCTCGGTTAATTGCAAAGGGATATACGCAAAGTATGAGATAGACTATCAGGATACTTTTGCACCAGTAGCTAAGATCAACACAATTCGCATTATTATATCTATAGCGGCAAATCGAGACTGGCCTCTGAAACAGTTTGACATGAAAAATGCCTTCCTCAATGGAGACTTAGAAGAAGAAGTCTACATAGAGCAACCACCCGGAGTTAAAAAGTGGTTCTTTGTGTAAAGGTGAAGTTTGTAAATTGAAGAAGTCATTATATGGGCTTAAACAGTCACCTAAGCATGGGTTGGGAGATTCTCGGCTACAATGAAGGAGTTTGGCTATAAGCAAAGTAACTCAGATCATACTTTGTTTATCAAACATAAAGAAGGAAAAGTAACAGCTTTAATTGTATATGTTGATGATATGGTCGTGACAGGAGATGACCAATGTGAAATGCAAGGTTTACAGGAGTATTTAGCGACTAAATTCGAAATGAAGGATCTCGGACAACTTAAATATTTTTTGGGAATCGAAGTTGCAAGATCGAAACATGGAGTATTCCTTTCACAGCGAAAATATGTGTTGAATCTTCTAGCTGAAACCAGAATGCTTGATTGTAAACCGATAGAGACGCGCATGGAAATGAATCATAAGCTCGGAATTCTCCCAAATCAAACCCCAGCAGACAAAGGGCGTTATCAACGATTAGTTGGAAGATTAATCTACATATCACTAACAAGGCCCGATGTAGCATATGCAGTGAGCGTTGTGAGTCAGTTCATGCATTCACCAAGTGAAGAAAATTTGGAAGCCGTCTATCGGATTTTGAGATATTTAAAGAGTGCTCCAGGAAAAGGGTTGTTATTCTCAAAAAATGATGTCTACTATTGAAGGATACACAGATTTTGATTGGGCAGGTGATCAGACAACCAGAAGATCCACATCAGGTTACTTTATTTTTGTGGAAGGGAATCTTGTCACTTGGAAAAGCAAAAAACAGAAGGTAGTATCAAGATCAAGTGCTGAAGCTGAATTTCGAGGTATGGCTCATGGTGTATGAGAGTTATTATGGATACGAAATATACTGAGGGACTTAGGGATTGAATACGACAAACCTATGAATCTTCACTGTGATAACAAGGCAACTATCGCAATTGCACAAAATCTAGTTCAACATGATCGCACTAAACATGTTGAAGTTGATCGTCATTTCATCAAAGAGAACCTCGATGCAAAGATTAAACAATTCCCCTTTATTCAATCTGCGAGTCAAATGGCTGATATGCTCATGAAGACAGTATCAGGGAAAACATTTCATGGTATAATTGACAAGTTGGGCTTGACTGATATCTATGCACCAACTTGAGGGGGAGTGTTGAACTGTATAGCTGTATAGCATGATCAGAGGAAACTGTATAGCGTGATTGTTTCTTCCGATCCCGTGATTGTATTCTTGATTTTATCCCTTGATTTTAGGATCTAAATTGATCCTAAAATCGACTTGTAAATGTATTATAAATAGCCTCCTAGACGGAGAAGAATAGATCATCGAAAAATCATTCTTTGAAGGTTATGTTTAACATAGAAGAAGCTTAGGTTAAAGATATTAGCCACTACCGTGGCCAAAGTGATGGTGTTGTTATGAAGATCAGGAAGCTGCATTAGGCCATGGAATGGTTTGTTTTGCATTAATCGATGGTGGGATTGCTCCTCGTGGAAGTCATTATTGGAGGTGGGGAGGCAAAAGGCAGAGGATGAGTTCGGCGGCGGACAGAAGGGAGAGGGGTTTGAATTAGAGATGAGGTGGTCGAATCTGCATTAGGCCATGGAATGATTTGTTTTGCATTAATCCATGGTGGGATTGCTCCTCGTGGAAGTCATTGTTGGAGGTTGGGAGGTAGAAGGCAGAGGATGGGTTCAGCAGCAGACGAAAGGGAGAGGGGTTCGAGCCAGGAATGAGGTGATCGAATTGGGAACTGCTGGCACCGCCGACGCTGTAGAAGATAATATGTGATTAGATAGATATTAAGATAGATCAGAAGATAAGGGGATTTTGTGATTAAGATTTAAATATTTGTAATTTGAATTTAAATGGGATAAACTCATAAATATGTAAATCTGATTTGTATATGATTATTGAAATATAAAAATTTTATTATAGTAACAGAGCGTACCTACCGATCCTGAAATCGCCCTTCCAGAAAAATCTCACAGTAAACCGAAACTCGGCCATTTCATTGCAATTCTTTAGTCCCAAATGCGGACAGATCGGTCGACGAAATGATCTGTTTCTAGCTCGTCTAATTTGACGTACCCCCAAGGCTTAGCCATCAACACTTTCACATTTCGAAATTGAATTGTACACGTGCCCCGAGATCAGAAATTAAAACACTCAACAGACGTGCAATCAAAGAAGTGCACGAAGCCCAAGACCAAGCACATGCCGAGGCACCTTGCTGAACTCTGGACCTATGTGTACAGCCCGAAAAGGTCACACATCCTAAAAACAACCTTTGGGTCTTTAGTTCCAAATACGGTATCCGTTATATTGTTTTATAGTATTATCTTTCAACAAGGATATAATAAGTATGACATCCAACCTTGATCATCCCAATCACCCTCTGTATCTTCACCGTTTAAATAAGCTTGGGTTGTTTATAGAAAATGGAGTTATTCCATAGCTATAGCTCTCACAATCAAAAACACATATGATTTTGTTGATGGATCACTAAAACGACCAGACAAGGAAAACTATGACGAATTGCAACAATGGATTCGTTGTGACAATCTTATTAAAACTTGGTTATTGAGTTTAATCTCTAAAGATATTGCGACAAGTGTGTTCTATTGTGACGGAGCATAGGCAGTTTGGACTTAATTGTGCGAACATTTTCTCAAGTAAATAGCGTTCATCTATTTCATATTGAAAATGAGATATATGATTGCATACAACATAATATGCCTATTGGCTCATACTTCACGAAACTTAAAAGGATTGTGAGACGAGAGAGATGCTCTTTGTCTTATCTCAAGATGTAGTTGTGGAGCCATGAAAGAGGAACTATCCTATTGAGAAACACAGAAAATAATCAAGTTTCTCATGGGATTAACTGAGCACTTTGTTGCAGTACTATTAGGAATTAAATGCCCTAATTCCAAATTAATGAGAACGATAATAATAAACGCAAAAGAAGGGAAAAACAAACATGAAAACAAACAACAAGCTTTATACAGGTTACCCCCAAGGTGAGACTACATCTTGTCTTCCGCCGCTGTAGTAATCCACTATGAAGATGAAATACTTTACAAGAGAAATCGTACACTTACATGTATTTCTCTCTAACCTCTCACGTTGCACCCAAATAGCGGCACCCCTCTTCTATAAAGAGAAAATTAGGGCAACTGCTATACAAGAGTAAAATTCTCGAACTGCCTTAATGAAATAACAGTTAATATATCATGGATCGAGTGGGGGCTCCGCCCCTTACAGCCCCGGGAGGGGGCCTTCCCGCCCCCCTTCCAACCCCCACTGCGACAAACTCAGCGTAGGGCATTAATTAGGCTCCACAACTAAACAAGTATGTGGACAGATATTGGCAATGGATCCTTTGCCAAAAATCCACAAAGTTTATTCCCTTGTTCACAAACATGAACGATAGAAAGATGTATCCGCAAAAGGGGGCATAGTTCAACCTAAAATAGCAGCTTTTGCCATCAAGAATTCCAACAAGAGAGGTGGTACTTACACGTGTGCCAAATGTAGCAAAGATGGTCACACCACTACAAATTATCGGGCACACTTGAAGTGCACTTTGGAAGGGTCACACAATTGATATTTTTAAAAAACTCAAGCACGTAGAATCAACTAAATACACAGAGAATAAGGAAATTTCTGACTCTTTCCCCTTTACTCAGGGGCAATGCCAACAAATCCTACAAATGCTCAATAACAACAAGTCCTCCATGAAAAATCATGTGGGTAACTCCTCAACCCATGAAGAACTTTCAGGTAAAACCCTATACTTCTCCTCTCAAAGTAAAAAAGCTACATGGATCCTCGATCGTAGGAGCAACTGATCATGTTATTTGTTGCCCTAAATTACTTACTACCTGGAGAGTTGTTAAGAACAAAACAGTGGAATTACTAGATGGTTCTCATGCCAATGTTACACATGTTGGTCAAGTGGTGTTCTCTTCTAGTTTAGTTCTTAATAATGTTTTGTATGTCCCCATTTTTCAGCTAAACCTCATTTCCATAAGCAAACTTATCTGTCATTCTCTTTGTATCACAATGTTCCTTACTCATTTTTGTGCAATACAAGACCTACGCTCGGGGAAGATGATTGGGATTGGAACTGAACGGAAATGGTCTCTACTACCTTGATCAACCACAAAAATCATCTTGCTATTCCGTCCATTATTTTTCTTATCTTTGGCATCGTCTCGGGCATCCTTCGAATAGAGTATCTATTTCATTTCCTTTTTTAAATAACAACTCTTGTAGTACATATAATTGCATAATTTGTCCCTTAGCTAAACAGACTAGATAACCATTTTCTTCGAGCAAAATTTCTAGCAAATCATCTTTTGAAATGTTGCATGTTGATATCTTGGGAAATTAACAAATTGCATCTATTTCTGGTGCCCAATATTTTTTCACCATAGTTGATGACTTTATTAGATGTACATGGATTTATTTAATGAGGCAAAAATCTAAAACTTAGACTCACCTGACTGATTTTATTAGTATCGTAGAAACTCAATTCTCTTCCAAAGTCAAAGTTATGCATAGTGATAATGACTCTGAATTCACTCTTGATGCATAATACTTGTCCAAATGTATTATCCAACAAACAAGTTGTGTTAACACCCCACAACAAAATGGAGTAACTGAACACAAACATAGACACTTGCTAAACATGGTACAAGCCTTGTTTTTTCAAGCCCATCTTCCTAAAAAATTTGGGGGAATGCCATTTTAATTGCTGCTTATCTCATAAATTGGACTCCTACACTAGTTTTGCAAGGTAAAACACTTTATGAAAAATTGTTTAATATTGTACCTAATTACTCACATTTATGAGTATTTGGGTGTTTATGCTTTGCCTCCACTCATGCCCACAAGCCATCCAAATTTGATGCATGTGTAACCTATTGCATTTTTCTTGGGTATCCTTATGGGAAAAAGGGATATAGAGTATATAATCTTGAATATCACAAAGTGTTTGTGTCCTGAGATGTTAATTTCTTTGAAAAAGAATTCTTATTTCAACAAATTTTTGTTGCAAATAAGAGTCCCATGATTCCTCCTCCCATCACATCTGTCTTTTATGATGACCTTACCAGATACACTTAGCTCAATCAGAAAATCATGAACTTACAAATGTTGATAATGCTTCTTCACTCCCACACACCTTCTCCCAATCCCATGCCACCCCTTGCTCGTCGCCTCTCTACCAAACCAATTAAGCGATCCAACTTCCTTCAAAATTTTCATGTGGAAGCGACCCTACCGTCATAACCTAAACAATCATATGCCTCCAACATGGTCACCACATCAGGTACACCGTATGTGCTCTATCAAGTTCTTTCTTATGCCCAGTTATCCACCTCTCATAATTTTTTTTCCAATTCATTAACCATTACCAAAGAACCAACTGGTTTCTTACAAGCCATGAGGGATCCTAAATAGCATCAACCCATGCATGATGAAATTTAAGTACTACGGGCTAACCACACATGGATACTCATCTCTCTTCCACATGGCAAGAAACCCATTGGATGTAAATAGGTATACAAAGTCAAGCTCAAATCTGATGGCACCGTTGACCGTTTCGAAGCTTGCTTAGTCACCAAAGGATACGACTATGTTGAATGCCTTGAGTTCTACTGAGTGTTTCCGCTTTTCAAGAATGACATCTTCACCAACTCGATGTCAACAATACGTTCTTACATGGTGATTTTGATGAAGATGTATACATGTCCTTACCTCCTGGTTTTGGACAAAATGGGGAGACTCGAGTGTGAAAATTCAACAAGTCCCTATACGGTTTGAAACAAACTTCTAGACAGTGGTTTTTGAAGTTTTCCACGTCCCTCAAGACTTAAGGATCTTGGTAAGCTCAAATACTTCTTGAGCATAGAAGTAAACAAAGTCTTCAAAAGGGATTTCCCTCTCCCAAAGGAAATATGCCTTGGAAATATTAGAATATGCTGGATTTCTAGAAGCAAAACCTAAAAAGTACCCAATGGAGCAAAACTTGGCTCTTACATAATCCGATGGTGAACTCCTAAGTGATCCTTCACCATACAAGCATCTTATGGGAAGATTGATCTACTTGACCACTACTAGACCGGATCTGGTCTATGCTATCCATGTTCTAAGCCAATTTACGGAAAAACCACATACACCACACCTTGAGGCAGAACATAGTTCTTTGATACCTGAAATAAACTCCGGGACAAGGTATTCTATTATCCTCCACAAGTACATTCCAATTAAATGCATTTTGTAATGTAGATTAGGCTCGCTGCAGGGACACAATAAGGTCAGTAACAGGGCATTGTATATTTCTTGGACAATCACCTATTTCTTGGAAAATAAAGAAGCAAACAATGGTGACTCAATCAACTGCCAATACAAAGTATTGTTCTATGACTACTACAAGTTGTAAAATTATCTGATTGAAGAACATTTTGAAAGACTTGGAAATCGTACATACTCAGCCAGTCATGTTGTATTGTGACAACCAAGCTGCTCTACATATCGCTTCAAATCCGGTCTTTCATGAGCGAACTAAGCACATCAAAATTGATTGTCACTTAGTTCGTGAAAAGATTCAAGCATGGATGATTAAGACGGCTCATATACGAACCAACGACTAAATTGCAAACTTATTCACTAAGGTGTTGAGTTCGTCCTAATTTGAGGCATTACTCGATAAGTCATGTATCATTAACATACATTCCAACTTGAAGGGGAGTGTTGAAAATAAGATTGATCAGATCTTAAGATAGATCCGAAGATAAGAGGATTTAATGATTAAGATTTAAAGATTTGTAATTTGAATTTAAACGGGATAAAATCATTTATAAATATGTAAATCTAATTTGTATCTGATTATCGGAATATATATAAATTGATTAGAGGCGGAGGAGATCAGCCCACTTGAGAGAGCCCCTGTTGACTGGTGGAGTCTGGTCCATCGTCAGAGAAGTGGGCCCCAGGGACATAGAGTTTATTTTCCCATTCTCTTTAGCTTTTCATGTTTCCTTAAAAAATGGGAATTTATCTGTTGCCGAAATAGAAATAGTGCGCAAATACAGTCTCTCGGCAGGACGACTCTATTGCCGAAAAATAGGGGAAGCCGAGCGATTAACAGAAATAGTCTCTCTTCCGGATGACTTACAGAGTCTCTCGGCGGGAGGACTTCGATTGCCGAAATAAATACAGGGTTTCTGATCAGCGTGTATAGTAAGGGTTTTTTCGTGTGAGATTCTCGGGACCAGATGAAGGAAGATTCTGAGGCGACGCCATTGCCGGAAGAGGGAGTGCTTTGAGGCGACGCCATTGCCAAAAGAGGGGTGTTGCCGCCGACGCTGTGTCGAAGAAGAGAGAGTTGTGAAAGCTCTGGTCTCGGAGCCGTGAGAGAAACCGAGAAGCCTCTCGGGACTTCGGGATACGGTGAAGAGAGAAGAGAGGTTTTGTTGGGAGATCCTCTCGGGACTTCGCCGGAAGAGAGGAGGTGTCGCCGTTGCCGGAGTTGCTATTCGATGCCATGACCGTTGCCGTTGCTGTTGCCATTGCCGGTGCTGGTGGGCGACACTATTCGGGTGCGAAGAAGCAGAGGGAGTCTCTCGAGATCTCCATCATTGTTCTGTTGCTGCCGGAATAGAGAGAAACTCTCTTGGGACGCTGTATCTGTGTCGTTGTGTTTCTGTGATAAATAGTCTACTGAATTGTGATTCCTCAATTGGTTTAATAAAATCCTCTTCAGCTGCTGTGGACATAGGCAATTTGCCAAACCACTTAAAATTTTTGTGTCGTGCGTGTGATTACCAATTACATTTCACTTTATCATCATCGTTTTTTATAACAACCGGTATCAGAGCCAGGTTCGGATTTGAGGGAAAACGATGGTTGGAGACGAATTGAAGGTATCGAGGTCAAAAAGTTCGATGACACGGACTTTGGATACTGGAGGATGCAGATAGAGGACTACCTCTATGGGAAAAAACTCCATCTTCCACTATTGGGGAAGAAATCAGAAAAATTGGAGGAAGCTGATTGGAATCTGTTGGATCGACAGGTTTCCGGGATTATTCGGCTGACCCTGTAGAGATTCGTTGCACACAACGTCAGCAAGGTGAAGACGACTGCGGATCTCATGGAGGCTTTGTCTAGTATGTACGAAAAGCCTTCGACAAATAATAAGGTTTATTTGATGAAAAAATTATTCAATTTGAAGATGGCAGATGGTACGCCTGTTGCACAACATTTGAATGATTTTAATACTATCACAAATTAATTATTGTCTGTTGAAATTGAATTTGATGATGAGATACGTGCACTGATACTATTGGCTTCATTGCCAAATCATTGGAAAGCCATGAGAATAGTTGTTAGTAATTCTGCTGGAAAATAAAAATTGAAATATGATGATGTTCGTGATTTAATTTTGGCAGAGGAGGTGCACAAGAGGGTTTCAAGTGAGACCTCATGTTCGAGTTCAGTATTGAATGTTGATTCTCGAGGGAGATCACATGACAAGAACTCAAACAGAGGCATATCAAAATCAAACAACAAGGGGCAATAGCAAGTCAATGCCTGGTCAACAAGTAACTTGCTGGAATTGTGGCAAAGCGGGCCACATAAAAAGGAACTGTAGAAACCCTAAGAAGATCGAGAATGATAGTGCTAATATAGTAACTGAAGAAGTACAGGCTGCACTATTGCTTGCAGTTGATGACTGGATATTGGATTCAGGGGCTTCCTTCCATACATCTTACCTTCAAGAGATAATGCAAAACTATGTTGAAGGTGATTTTGGGAAGGTGTATCTGGCTGATGGAGAGGCTTTGAACGTGGTGGGGATGGGAGACATTGACATTGTACTCCCTAACAAGAACAAATGGACCTTGCAAAAGGTCAAGCACATTCCTGAGTTGAAGAAGAACCTTATTTCTGTTGGACAACTTGATGATTGTGGCCATTCAGTGGTGTTCTCAGATAGCACCTGAAAAGTCACCAAAGGGGCATTGGTACTGGCTCAGGGTGAGAAAATTGGTACTCTCTATTCGACTACTGGTTTGAAGAACACTATTGCCACTACCGTTGTAGAAAGCACAACAGATTTGTGGCATTGCAGGCTTGGCCATATGAGTCAGTAGGGCATGAAAGAATTGTTGTCCAGAGGTAAACTACCAAAACTAAAATCAGTTGATCTCGGTATGTGTGAGAGTTGCATTATGGGAAAACAGATAAGGTCAGTTGTTTGAAAAGTGGTAGAACACTGAAAAAAGAAAAATTGGACCTTGTGCACACAGATGTGTGGGGACCTTCCCCAGTGGCATCCCTTGGAGGTTATCGTTACTATATCACGTTCATTGATGATAATAGTAGGAAGGTATGACTTTATTTTTTAAAGCATAAATCTGATGTATTTAATGTGTTCAAAATTTGGAAGGTCATGGTTGAGACAGAGACAGGCTTGAATTATTAGGAATATAAACATGTGATATGCAACCAAACACCTTGAAATAATCAATTGACGGTTTAGCTCCACTCCATGCTTCTTCAAAACATCGACAGTCCAATTGACTGCTATTGGAAGATGGGCTCCAGCCCACACGACCAAGGAAGACCCATGTATCTAAGAATGTTGGAAGACTATAAGAAATAGGACCCACCATGATTACCATGAGTTGGCATCCTTATCATATAAATTGGAAAATCTAGAAGGACTCACAAATGCATCTTTATCTTATGGTCGTGTCCTAGAAGAGTTCTAGTTTGAGTTATGTTTTTCTTTTATCTATATTGAGTTATTATGCTAGGACTTATTTTTAAGTGTGAGTTTGGGTGTAATTGGGACAAAGGTAGTTTTATTGTAATTGGACTCTACTACCTTTCTCAATTATAAATAGAGGTTCATGTACTCTGATTATAATAAGTCAATGAAGTATTTCTCTTTTCCATAAAATCAACATGGTATCAAAGCATGTTCTGTGAGTTGACGTGGTCAACCCACATAGGTAATGAGATTCTCTTTTTTGATCTATCATCTTTAGCAGTTAGGGTTCATAGTTAATTTTTTTCCGTCCCTACACCCGTTAGATTTTTAATGATTTTTACCTCTATAATGAGTGTTTCTATTGTAAATTTTATATTGAAGGAAATATATTCGAGTCTATTTTCCAAGTAAAAAATAATTTTTCCAATCGGAGTTATCTACAATGAAAAATTGATATTTGAAATAGCGAAGGTCAGATTGCAAAATAGGTTCGAGCAATAGCAGAAATCTTCAACTTCCGAGGTATTGTTTGCTATCAAGAAAGATACTTTATATGGAGAATTATATATCAAAATAAATATCTGTAAATATATTCTCTTACATATTCAACCAATTTTCAATCAGAATTATCTAAAAAAAGAAATCGATATTTGAAGCAGTAAAGGTCAGATTGAAAAAAAAGGTTCTAGCAGCAGTAGAAAACTTCAACTTCCGAGGTATTTTATCCTATCAATAAGGAGACTTTATATGGAGAATTATATGTCAAAATAAATATATGTAAGTCTAATTTCTTACCTATTCAACCAATTCTCGATCTATTTTTTTTATAAGGGGATATTGATCTTGGAAGATTTAATGGTCATACTGGAAAAAAAAGGAGAAACAATGCTTAGTTCAGCCAGATGACAGAGACCGAAATCTATCAGATTATTTATCTTATGATAATTATATTTCATGAAGAGAAGTTATACTTGGATGAAATTTATTTAAGTCTAGCTTCAGAAGAATTTTTTTTTTATGTCAATTTGATCTATATTTAAAGATATATTCGCATCGGAAGAATCAAAGGTCATGCTGGTATTCTGTTGCATTGAAAAATATGAATTTAAGCCCATTGTTTTGGGTCACTTTTAGAGTTGATATATCAGGAAAATATCTCACTTCTCCTGGTTTGAGGACTTATTTATACATCTCTATTATTTTGGTTTATTGCTACATCTATGATATTTGGTTCAAGCTGGGATCACTACCATAAACTCCCAGCTTGAGTGGGAGAAGTAGAAGAAGTACAAGGAAGAGGTATTTTATTCCATATGCTGTGGTAAGTTTTATGTGACCAAAATATCCAAGAAAGGGGGAGCACAAATGAAGCTTGTGCATCCAAGGAGAAATTTTTATATTGGATTATTTCATGGGTTATTTTACAAAGTTTATTATATGTGTTGGAAGATGGTCGTGTTATATTCAGTTGCAACTATGATGTCTCTTTGGATGAGACATTATTATTGAAGAAGAGGTGGCCTCTGTATCCTTTCTTATACCATCATTTACTTAATACCCCGTCAAAAATATCAAAACATCAACGATTGGGATTCCATGATGGAGGAACTTAATACCACGTCAAAAATATAAAAAATATCAACGGTTGGGATTCTATGATGGAGGAACTTAATACTCCGTAAAAAATATCAAAAATATCAACTGTTGGGATTCCATGACAGAGGAACTTAATACTCCATCAAATATATCAAAAATATCAACTATTGGGATTCCTTGACAGAGGAACTTAGAAATATCAACGGTTGGGACACAGTGGTGGAGGAACTTGATACCCAGTCAAAAATATCTACCAGTGAGAGTCGGTGCCCTGATTGGGACATCATGATGGATGAGCTGTGTTGGAAGATGGGCTCCAGCCCACATATCTAAGAGTGTTGGAAGATGTGCTCAAGCCCATAAGAAGTAGGACCCACCATGATTACCACGAGTTGGCATCCTTATCACATAAGTTGGAAGATCTAGAAGGACTCACAAAGGCATCTTTATCTTATGGTCACATCCTAGAAGAGTTCTAATTTGAGTTATGTTTGTCTTTTATCTATATTGAATTATTTAATTATGCTAGGACTTATGTTTAAGTGTTAGAGTTTGGGTGTAATTGGGACAAAGGTAGTTTTATTGTAATTGGACTCTACTACCTTCCTCTATTATAAATAGAGGTTCATGTACTCTGATTATAATAAGTTAATGAAATATTTCTCTTTTCCATAAATTCAACAACTGCTTCAAGCCAGAAAGTTTTTTGAATCTTTCTTCTTGAAAGCATGCTTGAAACCATATTCATAGTGGTTTGGTTCTTTCTCTCTGCAACTCTGTTTTGTTGTGGAGTATATCCCGATGTTAGTTGTATACGTATGCCATTTTTCTTGCAAAAATTTGTGAACTCGTGTGATGTATATTCTCCTTCACGATCAGTGCGAAGACATCTTATATATGAACCAATTTCTTTCTCAACATGACTCAACATGGCTCTTATAATTCTTGAAAGTTATGAAAGCTTCCGATTTATCTACCAAGAAATAAACCTGAGTTTTGCAGCTAAAATCACCAATGGAAGTGATTAGGTACCTTTTCTTGCCATTTGAAGTGGATTGATTGGTCCACAGATGTTGGCATGCACCAATTGAAGATTCTGAGAAGCCCTCCATGTGCTCTCTTTTGGAAATAGATCTTTGTGTTGTTTTCCTACCAAACAGTCTTCACATACCGTCGAAGGAGCTGTAAATTGAGGAGTTCCATTCACCATTTTTTTCTGCTAAAGAGTTTTTAAGCCATTGAAGCTTAAATGTCCATAACTAAAGTGCCAAAGCCAAGTTGGATCCTCTGTAAGAGTAGAAAAACATATTTTTTCTTTAAGCTATTTCTGGGCAGGTAAGATGAACATTCTGTTTGAGGTCATTACAGTTACCATGATCAATCCTCTCTCAGGATGATAAATTTTACATTTCCCATGTTGTATGAGAATTGTAAACCCCTTTTCTTGTAGTTGTCTAACACTTAGCAAATTAGTTTTTAATTCTGGAACATAAAACACCTCAGTGATGACCTGCAAAAGTCCATTCACCAGCATTCGTATGTTTCCTTTTCCTATCATAACCATGCTTGAATTGTCTCCCAACTTTACAAAATTGCTAAAACTTTCATCAAGCATGGAGAAAAGCTTCTTCTTACCACACATATGGTTGCCACAACCTGAATCAAGGAACCATAGTTCCTCTTTACTAGCTTCTTTGGAGTCCACATTTGTCATTAACAACATTTCTTCATTAACTTTTGCATAGTATGCCTTTGTCTTTGTTCCCTTTGTTGGGCATTCATATTGAAAATGTTCAAGCTTATGACAATTGTAACACTCAATGGTAGACTTGTCAAAGCTTTGCCTACCTTATCTTCTTCCACTAAATTCGCCATGACCTTGTCCTCTTCCTTATGATTTTCCTTCATAAGTATCCTTCAATGCTTGTTCTTCCACAACATGACTATTAATGCGTTGTTCATACACTAGAAGACTGCTATGTAGCACATCAATGGACAAGGTGTCTATATCATTAAACTCTTCAATAGAGCACATAACATAGTCAAATTCTGTGGTCATAGGTCGCATAATCTTTTCAATAACCACAATATCCTCCATTTTCTCACCATGAACTCTTATCTTGTTGGCTATAGTAAGGGTTCGAGCAAAGTATTCATTCACAGCATCTCCTACCTTCATGTTGAGCACCTCAAATTCCTTTTGAAGTGTTTGTCGTTGTACACGATGCACCTGTGCCGTCCCCTAGTACTTTTGCTTCAAGGAGTCCCAAATATTCTTTGTTGTATCCTTTTTCAAAATACTCTCTAGGACTGATCGATCAATGGCTTGGAAGAGATAATTCTTACCTTCAAATCCTTCAGTTTTTCATATGCAATCACCTTCTTTTGTCCTTCTGTGACTTCTGCCCCTGCTTATGCTGTAGGGATCCCTTCCTCTATCAAGTCCCAATACTCCTTTGAGTGCAGAAAATTTTCCATGAGCATACACCAGTGATCATAGTATTCATCAAGCTTTGGAATTGCTGGTTGAACAAAGCTACTTTCAGTTGCCATTCTTACTAGGCCTCAATAGTTGACTTGTCTCTGGTCAAGTCCGATCTGGTCCTGATTTGGTATGCACTCAATTTAGCCATCGTCGTCCCCGCGATGCTGCTTCAGAAAACAGTGTGGGACAGGAGGTCTCGAAAACGGAGGAGGCTATTTCGACGAGGCCTCAACGTCAGAACGAGAGGTCTTGATGGACTGCTCGTCGCTAACGACCATTGGCAGCAGAGTCTCTCGGAAGACCAGACCGGAGCACCAGCAAAGAGCGACACTAGCAAAGGCGTTGCACGTGACCTCTCTCCTTTTATGACTGTTGCGCAGGAAGACGAGGCGTAATCGTGGGTTCTTCGGAGAAGATTTCAGACTTCTCTCCTTCTATGACTGCGGCTTCGCCAATTGGATTTTTCCTCCCGTCGATGAACTGGTTAACCTGGCTCTGATACCAAATATCGAATATTTGTGTATTCAAATCAAGAATAGGGAGATTTTTATTGAAAGAACTAAATGGCTTACAAATAGCCTTCCAGAAAACAGAAAATTAATTGGTAATAGTGCCAAAAAAATACTTCCTTCAATAACAACTTTAATTGGGGAAATATAAAGGAGACATCACATGACACAATATGTAACAAACGCTGATTCCTTGTCGTGAAGGGTTTGTGGTTCACATCAGTTTGTAAAAGACTTTGAAGACTTCTTATTGACCACATAAATTTCGTGAATCTAGAGTACATATTGGATGGCAATTTTTGGTTCGCACTTCCAATGTCCGGAAAGGGCCGAAACCACTTCCTTCCCCGTGAAACCTCAGCCTCGAAAAGGAACTCTCAAGGGCAACTCCCTTTTCAGTTCATCCCACTCCTTAACCCAGACAGAGTAGCTACTTTTCTCGGCTAACACATCTCTGGACACCTCTTTCCTCTCCACCAAGTTTTTAGCATATTCTCCGAACATCTCCATCTTCTCCCACAGCTCTGCCTGCCTCAATGCCTCTTTCTCGTTCCTGATGCTCTCCATCCAGTCATTCGCCTCCTCCACTCTCACCCAAAAGCACGAGTCTTGTGTCCAACCCGCTAATGTCCTCCGCTTTCTCTGCGACAGAATCCCAGCGGCCACGGTTCTCTGTTGCCACCATTTATCGAACACTTGGAACCTGAACAAGAGTCACATTATGACTCAACGCATCCGGCTGGATTAAGCCCGAATCAGTAAACAGTAGTAAAGTTGCAGTAAAACTACCTTTTCTCTCTTCCACCGACGAGGTAGTGTCCGTGAGTCCGATGCTTCCCCGTTCGATAATACTCTGCAATCTCCAGAGGTTCCACCATGAGCATGTACAAGTGCGAGGCGTTGACGAATTTGGCTCGCCGGGGGAAATCGGAGGGGAGCTGGTTGGATTGGAGCATCTCGATGACTCGGTCCCAGAAATTGCCGAGCTTGAACCTGGCCATGTTCACAGCCGAGTCACGCTTCGGGGCCAGCCTGAGTTTGAACGAGTCGTAGTAACTCAACCCTTGGTTGTCGCAGTACGCTTTGTACCACTCGATCTGAGCTCGGCACGGCGTCACCTTCGCGAGTCGGATCGCAAGGCTTGCGCTGTTAAGATTCGGATGCAGCCCCCTCTTGGCCGCCATCATCAAGCACTTTTGTGTGGGCCCTATTTTAGACAGATCCTGAAGGTCCATGTTATCCATTAGAATCCAATTAAAAAAAAAAAACAGCTTAATACTTAGAAGTGATTGAAATTTGTTATTACTTGAGTGACCCCGAGGGCCTCCAGTGCCAGAGAAATTCCCACTTCACTACTGACATTCCCCTCTCTACCGTCAGATCTCCTCCTAAGCAAGAACTGCTCTGAAATCCTGGCCGCACGATCACCGTAAGTGATATGATCCTGGATGCTGGACTCCGCAGAGCCCATCAATAACCGCAACAATTGAATCACCGCCGTCGGATCGTCTACACAGATCGCTCCATCCGTCGAGCAAAAGAGAAAGTTCCCAAATGGCCAGTATGGGCCCCACTGGTCCTCACCGACAGAGACATGAGCCAAGATGAACCGGTTTAATTCGACAATCTCCGGTTCAGTGAGAGAGAGAGAAACGACCGGTTTGGTCGAGAACGGAGGGGATTGCATACAGGACTGCCAGAAGTGGAAGAGATGGTTGATCTGGGTCCAGATGGGAGGCAAGGGAGCCAGGAAAAGGCGTGGGACCAGGTCATGAGCCGCTGCGACATGGCAGAACCTGTGGGCCCATCCTTGATCGATGATGGCCGCGGAGAGTGCCTTGTTGCCGATCAACGGCGAGCCGAAGGTGACGCAGAAGAGGGAGTGCGTGGTGGCGACGGTGGAGGAGAGGATGGAAAGGGCAGCGAGCGACGCGATTGCGCCGCCGAGGGAGTGGCCTGCGAATACCATCACTTTTTTGCTGCTCATCGTCGCCGTAATCTGACCGTCCCAAGCCCAGCTTACAACAGTTTATCAGAAGCGTAATACCACTAGAGAAAAATTGATTCGTGATCGGAATTCGGAAAGGGAAAATTACCTTGCCGTGGAAATCGGGGCAGTCGTAGATGGACAGGAAGCGCCGCAGAAATCTGGCGTAGACGGTGGCTGGCGTTCCCTCGTGTTCCGCCACGACCGAGAACAAGTCATTCCCGGTAACAATCGGCACTTCGGAAAAGCTGTCGCCGGAGAGAATCTGCACGCCGGAAAAGGCTACATAAGCAATGTCCCCAATCCGGTCAACAACGAAACCTCCCGGAGCGGCAGTGTTGGCAACGGCGCACTGCGTCCAAGCATCGGAAATCAGCGGAGTTGACGCGACGAGAGCTCCCAGCATGTGACTCGTCTCAAACCTGAAAAGCAGAAGCGCTGTTAATCCAAAATTTGATCTTGACGTAAGAATTGAAATTCGAGGAGACGGCAACTGACTGGGTTGCCTGGCTTAAGTGCGCGTCGACGCCCGCCATCCACAAGCCCCGAAAGAGAGAAGGCGGAGGGATTCCGCGTTGATGGATGCAAATAAGAGAAGATTGCTAATGGAGAAAATCTCAATTACCAGAGCAGGAGAAGTGCGGGCAAGAGCAATGACCAGTCTGACCGGGGACGCGCTTTTAAAGTTTTACCCAAAGACCAGATGAGATGTCAACGTCGCCGACAACAAATGATGATTACTCTGGCAATTTTACCAGGTTATCTGATTTTCCCCATGGTTTCTGAATGTATATTAAATAAAAACAATTTCTGAAGGACTATACTTCAATTTCAAAAACTGGGATATATCGCAGAAACTTCTTGCTTTAAATTTTATATTTGTTTTATAACACCTTTGTGTTTAAGATTGCGAGTATACTGCCTTGAGATTAGGGCTAGCAACGAACATAACCGAGTTCGAGCCGGTTCAATTTATCTCGAGATTGAGTTCGGGCTCATTTAAGTTAAGAAGCTGAACTCCTCGAACAAACCTTGGTTCGGTACAGAAACTCTTAAGCCGGCTCGTTAATTTAATGAGGGCTCAAGAAGTTTCCGAGATAAAGGAGATATGCTGCAAGCAGTGGCAACTCCAAGCTCGGGAATCAGGGAAATGGAGATTTCGGGCTCGGGAAGATGGACAAAAATCAGCTGTTGTTGGCGAGAAAAATCAGACTGAAATCTGTTTGTTGAGGTAAGTTTTGGTTTTTAAATCGATTGTATTTTTTTTTCTTCAATGTTCTTCTCTGATTTCTTCCTTTCGCTTACGGTGCTCTGGTTTCCCAACTCCAACTCCGTTGCTACTTGTGTTTAAACAACAATCATCAAAACGATATTCGAAAGTGAGGTTTCAGGTTCCGAAGAGGAAGATGGGCTGGAATTCAAGAGAGAGAGTCCAAAAATCCACAATCCAAAGGTACAAAAGGTTGGAATAATTATCTTTCCTCTTACATCTATTCCATTGGTAGCTGCTTGAAGGCACGAAGCTCGATCTTTTTGAGACTTTTACTCTTGCTTTGAAGTTGTCTCAACTACTTTTTCTTGTCCCTTATCCGAGGTTCTCTAATCCGGACCTCTACTCATCTCTTATGTAAATCCCAGCTAATACTATGCAGTATAAGGAAGCCATTATGAAAAAAACGAAAAAAGAAAATTTTACTGAAGGACAAAATGATGGAGTAGTTAAATGTGTGGGTGCATCTTCTTTAACAAATGCATGTTTCCAACAGGACGACGACTCTACAAGTCTGCTTTTCGTATCTGTTCAATTTTTTCTCTGTTAAAAAATTTGATTCATTTGAACACATTGCCTAGAAACCCTTTTTTTATTGAATACCATGGAGGAGATGAAAATAGATGCCAGATTCCTTATGCTCCTTGCAATCAGTTTTTATCCTCTCTTATGGATATTTCCATTGTAAAAAAATAACATTTTTTTATAGAAAAATTCGTCGGGTGATGCTTGTAGCTCATATCTAGTTTGAGCTCTATTTATTTCGTAAACTCCTCGAAGATTTTTGCATAATCGAAAGTTAGTTCCACTTCTATTTTAGCAGGTATATTATTTCAATAAATTTTTTGTGTTTGATTATTAAATAGAAGTCAGATATTTTATTTTAGCAAATATAAGTTTATTTTCTGTCAGTCAGTCTTAATGTTCACGCAAAAAAAAATTGAACTATTTGTTTTGTGGTGGAATTGACTTAAAAGAATCTTTCTAAAAAATGGAAATTATGATTTTTTCTTACATATGATAGAAATGTGAATGATTAATGTTAATCACTTACAGATCTGGTCGAAATGATTTCCTTATGAGAAGGGAGTTGTATTTATATTGTTGTGAAGGCCAAAATGGCCTTTATGGAGGCCCTCCAACTTATTAAATAGAGTAATTCCCAATAGATGTGCAATACTCCAACTATATAGATTTCAGTTAAATTATTACAAAATCCTGAAGTTGGAGCTCGAACTCGGTTAAAATTATTGGGCTTGAGCTCAATTACAATTTTAGGATCGAGGCTGGGCTTGAACTCGAGTTCAAAATATTTAAATCAAGCCCAACTCAAACATAGACAGGTTCAGGCTCGGCTCGATTTGATGCCACCCCTACTTGAGAGTCAAAACCATTATCAGAACGATGTCGATTGTTTTTTTTTTTCAACTAGTGGGAGAGTTGAGAAGATGTCATGTCAAACTTTCTCTCTCTCTCTTAATCAAATACTTGTCATGAAATGGGGTACAATAAACATTTAACCCTATTATGATGTGTATACAATGTAAATATATCTAACATCTGTTGGAAGATATGATGTAATTAGAGTGTCATTGACATAATTAGTTTATGTTTCTTGCCTCTTCTTCACTTTTACTTGGGTAAAAGGTATAATTATAATATTTCACTTTTATCATCTATAAATATGGCTTAAGGGAGGAGTTGGACTCTTTTCCAAATTCGTCACTCTTCTTCTTATCCTCCCAAACCTTCTTTGCACAACTCTTCTTTTTTTATCACCCCTTAATCCTCTTCTACTTTGATTATACATCATGAAATCCTAAGTTTTCACATGGTATCAAAACGGACAAAGATCTGAGATGGAAAAGGAGAAGAAGATAGAGAAGAATGGGAGGAAGAAAAAGAAAAAGAAAAAGGAAAAAGAGGAGTTTCTCATTTTTTCTTAAATTTGTTTTTCAATTCTTGTTTTTAATTATATTTTTAACTCTCTTATGTTTCATATAACAAATTATATGATATTTGAGTCTCGTTTCCAACTCAAAAAGAATTGTTGAAATTAGATTTTTCTAGAAAGATAAATCGACATCTAAAGCAGCAAAGGTCAAGCAGTAGAAAAGTTTCGTGTCACAGCAAAAAGCTTCAACTTTTGAGCGTTTATATGGAAAAATATATATCAATATATATATAAGTCTATTTTCTTACCTATTCAACCAATTCTCAATCTGAGTTTTTAGATGGAGATATCAATCTCGGTAGAGTCAATGGTCATATTGGTCAAAGAATAAAGAATACTCGATTCGGCCAAATAACAAAGTGCAAAATATATCTGGTGGGACCCACCATGAGGACGTGGGATGCCAAGAATAGTCCTCACCCAAGCTAGCACGAGTTAAGAAAATAAGAAGCACAAACTGAAATGAGTTAGAAGACTTGAAGATCAAGTGGGACCCACAAAGATACCACGAGCTGCTAATCTTATCAATACGAGCTGGAAGATAATGTGGGACCCACAAAGATAAGACCACAAGCTAGCCTCCTCCCTTATGCCCACGTTATTGAAGAAGAGTTCTAGTTTAACTTATATTAGACGTCTAGTAGATTGTGTTATCTTTTCATGATAGACTTATCTTAGAGAGTTAGAGTTGGAATGAAATAAGGAGATTGAAAGGTTAATTGTATAAGGACTCTATCACTTCCTCTACTATAAATAGAGGTGTTGTAATTCTGAATTAATCAAGTCACACAACTCCTTCTTGAGTAAATCTCTCTCTTGCTAGGTGCACACCTCTTTTTTTTCCTCTTCTCTTCTCTCTACAAGAGAGCTTTTCTCCCCTTTTCTTCTTTTTCTTTCTCTTTTCTCTTGCTTGGAATATTGGAAAAGGGATCATAAATTCAACATGGTATCAGAGCATTAAATTTAGGATCCCATGTCAAAAGGAATGCTCTAAGAAGATATGATCAACACCACTCAAAGAAGACTCTTTTGTGAAGAAACATCATAAACCATGAGATAAGTTCTTTGTTTTTTTATTACTTCATGTTACTAGTTTCCAAAATTAGAAGATGATTTAAAGATGAGTATGTGAATGTTTTTCATCTTATGATATTGTGGATATGCATGCCTCTCTATCTAGAAGAAGCTATCAAAAGAGTTTTGTCGGTTTGGAATTTCTGTTAATCGAGACTAGTCCATGATCACATTGTTGAAAAACAAATTTGTGGGAAAAAACGTCCCCTGATATAGAAGATTGATATTGAGTCTCTTATAAGTGGAATTTAAGAAAAAAAATCATGATATTTATTTAGCGTCAATGCTAAAGTTCTCCATACATCGAGTTGTTTGAAGAATACTACTTGGTGTTATTGTTAGAAATTTTTTTGGAGAGTTATTTTCATTAAAGGGCCTATCATGGCCGAAGAGAATATGAATATCAAAAGTGATATACTGAGAATTACCATTATACCCTTACGAGGGGTATCAAATTTTATGAGTTGGTCCACATCGGTTCGAAGGTTTCTTATAACAAATGACCTACTTGGTCACCTCACCAACCGAGGACCACCTATTGATGAAAAAGACATTTTTTATAACAAATGGTTGAAAAATGATTCCTTGGTGATTAGTTGGCTAATCAACAACATGGAAGAACATGTCTCCAACAATGTCATTCATCTTGACACTGCTAAACAAATTTGGGAGACATGTGTTAAGTTGTACTCTAGCCTGGATACTCTACATAGACCATATGATATTCTCCAAAGGATGTTGAATACTAGATAGGGAGAAAATATCCATAAGTATTTGGCCAGCTTTAGAGGCTTTCTTCTAGAGTGGAAGTTAGCTCAGCCTTCAACCACAAATATTTTTGTCCAAGACAACCAAAATGAAGCCTTAATTACTACTATTTACCTTGCAAATATTGAACCACATCTTGAGATTGCCAAGAGTCAACTTCTGACTGTTTCTATTGTCCCCATGTTTGATGACGTATGTGCAACACTACTCCGCATTCCAGACACTTCTTCCTCCACTACTAACGTATCATCCGCTATGTATTCAGATCATAGGGGAACATCCTCTGACCACGGTCGGGGCCTTAACAGAGGTTATAGAGGGGGCCGAGGAAGAGGTGGAAGGAATGGCTTTAGTAGAGTAGATGGGAAAGAATGTACTCATTGTAAGAAATTTGGCCACACTGTAGATCAATGCTACTACAAGGAATGCAGTTACTGTGGATAATATGGTCATTATGAAGAAATATGCTATAAAGCCAATGGAAAATCAGAATTGACAAAGGCTAATGAAGCCTTTGTAAGTGATACAAAAGAAGAACAACCCACAAAATCGATAGCACAAATTTTTTTACTGATGAAGAGTATGAGTTATTTAAGGAAATGAAGACAATGTTGGGTTCTTCTTTTAGTTCCTCAGCAACTACTGCTGCCACTACTACTTCAGGTATACTATCTGCCTCATCTTCATCCTGAATAATTGACTTAGGAACCTCCGAGCATCTTACAGGTAACAAAAATTTATTGTATTCTCTATCTCTGTGTCTTTCACACAAGTTTGTTACCATAGTTGACGATTATCAAACCAAAGTCCAAGGGAAAGGATCCGCTTCTATCACACCATCACCTCCACTCACTGATATTCTATTTGTTCCTACTTTACCTTTGAATCTATTATTTGTTTGTTAGCTGAAAAAATATTTTAATTGCTCTTATTACCTTTTTACCCACTTCATGTGTATTTCAGGATCTTATAACGAAACAGGTGATTGGTGGAGGCTATAAACAAGGGGAGCTTTACTACTTGGACATGCAAAAAATAAATATGGTTTCCACCATTGAAAATGAGACAAGGCTCTGGCACAATCAGTTGGGATATCCATCTGCATAGTCTCTTCATCATATGTTTCCTACTCTTAAAGTAAGGTCAAAATTTCATTGTGAGGTTTGTCAAATGAGTAAAAATCAGAGGAGTACATACTCTCCTCATCCAGAAGTCAAAAGTGTTACTCCATTTTCTTTAATTCATACTAATGTTTTGGGGGCTCTTGAGTGTCTCCAACATTTCTCAAGCAGAATATTTTATTACATTTATTGATGATTTCACTCGCGCAACTTGGTTGTTTGTATTTAAGGAGCGTTTTGAAATATCATTGATTTTTAAGTCATTTCATGTTATGGTACTCACACAGTATGGTTAGAAAATAAAAATACTATAGTCTGATAATGCCAAAGAATATGTTTCGAAAGACCTTGACTCCTTGTATCAAGAAAATGACATTATCCATCAAACATCATATGCCTACACTCCTCAACAAAATGGTGTAGTCGAACAAAAAAATTGTCATATTTTTTAGGTAGCTCGAGGTTTATTATATGCCATGAAAGTTTCCTACTTTTATTGGCCTCATGTCGTCCTTATGGCTTGCTTTCTTATAAATCGTCTACCATCTTCCGTTCTTGGTAATAAATCTCCTTACTCTAGATTATTACCAAATGATGATCCGTTTTCACTACCTTTGAGAGTCTTTGGATGTCAATGCTTTGTTCATAATTCATTTCCCAGACATAGCAAACATGATCCTAAATCTATCAAGCGTATCTTCTTGGGATACTTTCGCACACAAAAGGGTTTTGTTTGTTATAGTCCCACTCTTCAATGTCTACTTGTGTCAATGGATGTAACATTTTTGAAGACTCCTCATTTTATTCTTACAGTTCTCCTCCTGGTCTGTCCTCAGTACCAGGTTCCCCTCGACCAGTTGTGCCCCGTGATACAGATTTTATTCAACCCCCAGAGCAAGTGGCCTACACCACACCTGCCGAGTTAACAGATACCACAGAGTTAAGTTCTTCATCTCCAGTTGTCTTTAGCCCTCAATATGATATTCGTCCTATTGTTGTAAGGAAAGAACCTAGATCAAGCACTAGACCTTCTACTTCTCATACCATTTCAAATTTTGTGTCTCATCATCGCCTCTCACCTCTATGTTGTCAGTTTCTTTCTTCTATTTCCTCCATATCCGTTCCACAGTCCTATCAGGAGGTTATACAACATCCAGGGTGGAAGGCAGCAATGGATGAAGAAATGAAGGCACTTAATGACAATCAGACATGGTCACTGGTTCCTCTTCTAAAAGATGAACGTAAGTGAGTTTATACTATCAAACATAATCCGGATGGGTCGATAGCACGACTGGTTGCTAAAGGTTATACTCAGTGTTATGGTATTGATTATGAAGAAACCTTCTCTCCAGTGGAAAAAATGAACTCAGTACATATATTATTATCTCTAGCGGCCAATTCTTCATGGTCGCGATATCAACTTGATGTAAAAAATGTGTTTCTGAATGGGGACATTAAAGAAGAAATTTATATGCAACAACCACCAAGGTATGTGGTCGAGGGAGAGTTAGTATGTCGACTAAAAAAAATCTTTGTATGGTCTCAAACAGTCCCCTCGGGCATGGTTTGAGAAATTTAGTCAAACCCTCATATGGGCTGGATTTTATAGATGCTCTAGAGATCACTCAGTATTTATTAAAAACACACCGAGAGGTAAGGTAATTCTGGCAGTATATGTTGATGATATCATTTTAAGTGGTAATGATTCTGAGGGCATCCAGAAAACAAAGAAAAAAAATATGTGCTGAATTAGACAACAGGATCTTGGACTACTCAAATATTTTCTAAGTATTGAAATATTACAATCCAGACATGGGATTGTGCTATCCCAAAAGAAGTATGCCCTTGATCTACTAGAGGAGACAGGAATGATGGGATGCAAACTAGTAGAAACTCCTATGGACTCAAATACAAAATTATGTGGAGGCACTGGAGAAGATGTAGATATCAGGAAATATCAAAGACTACTGGGAAGACTTATTTACTTGTATGTAACAAGGCCAGATATATCATATGCAGTAAGTGTGGTGAGTCAATACATGCACAACCACAACTTAGTCATTGGAAAGCATTTGAAAGAATACTACGATATCTAAAAGGAGCTCCAAGAAAAGAAATTCTCTATAAAAATCATGGTTACTTCAACATCGAAGGATTCTCATATGCAGACTGGGCTGGATCCCCGGATGATAGGCAATTTACTTCGAGATTTTGTACAATGGTTGGAGGGAAATTGATTACATGGAAAAGCAAGAAGCAAAATATAGTAGCACGGTCTAGTGTAGAAGCAGAATACAGAGACATGGCACACACTGTTAGTAAACTCCTATGGATAAGATATCTTTTCACTGAATTGGGATGATACAAAGAAGCTTCGATGGATCTATATTGTGATAATCAAGCAGCAATACACATTACATTAAATCTAGTCTTCCATGAAAGAATGAAGCATATTGAAGTGGACTACCATTTAATACGAGAAAAGCTCCAAGCATAATGTGGGGCCCACCATGGTGCACGATCTGGTGGGACCCACCATGAGGACGTGGGATACCAAGAAGAGTCTTCACCCAAGCTAGCACGAGTTAAGAAGATAAGAAGCACAAACTTAAATGAGTTAGAAGACTTAAAGATCAAGTGAGACCCACAAAGATACCACGAGTTGGTAATCTTATCAATACGAGCTGAAAGATCATGTGGGACCCAGAAGGATAAGGCCACGAGCTAGCCTCCTCCCTTATGTCTACGTTATTGAAGAAGAGTTCTAGTTTAACTTATATTAGACCTCTAGTAGATTGTGTTATCTTTTCATGATAAACTTATATTAGAGAGTTAGAGTTGGAATGTAATTAGGAGATTGAAAGGTTAATTGTATAAGGACTCTATCACTTCTTCTACTATAAATAGAGGTGTTGTAATTCAGAATTAATCAAGTCACACAACTCCTTCTTGAGTAAATCTCTCTCTTGGTTGGCGCACAACTCTCTTTTTTTTCCTCTTCACTTCTCTCTACCCAAGAGCTTTTCTCCCCTTTTCTTCTATTTCTTTCTTTCTTCTCTTGCTCGAAATATTGGAAAAGAGATTCTAAATTCAACAATATCAAATTATTTATCTCAAAAGAAGTATATTTTATGAAAATAAGTTATACCTGGATGAAAGGTATTTAATTCTAGTTTAAGAAGGAGAATAATTCATGTCAACTTGATCTATGTTTAAGGAGATATCCGTAGTGGAAGAATCAAAGGTCATGCTGGTATGTTGTTGCATGTGAAAATCCGAATTTAAGCCGAATTTTTTGCTTTACTTTTTGAGTTGCTATTATTAATAAAAAATATTAGGAAAATATCTCATGATATACCTTTGGAATGTTTCTATATTTTCAGAAACCTTCATTGATTTATTTTTCATAGGGAAGAAGTGTTCCTATTCTTAATTATGGCACCTTCCCAAAAAGTAGTTACTTGATTTAATAATACAAATTACAGAATGTCTATGTAAGGAGATTCTGATCTAGGATCAGATTCAAAATGTTTGTTTCTTCTTTGGTGATGAAAAATCCTTGTAGCATATTAACAATATGTTGGAGTAGCACTCGGTGTACTTATCCCCTTATGAAGTGAGCACCCTCACTCAGCTTATCACTCGGTGAAATCATTTCAACCTATAATTGGACACTTATGTCATTGGTTGCTAATTAGTTGGCTTAATATGGCTAGCTCTCGATTTTGTGTTTGAATTAATCACTAATGCAGTAAGCGTGGAAGTAACATCCATTAATGTTTTATTTTCTCTCCTTTGTTTTCTAGAAGACCTTGCAGTTGCTCTCGGAACCAGCAACACCTAGTTCAGTTATTCTTTTTTAGAAGATTAACAACACTTCGTTCAACTTATTGATAAATTATTACTCAGTTCCAACTTATTATTTGGTACAAATTTTCCTTATTAAAGGATGGACTTACTGATTATCTCATGTGTCCTTATTACTATTAAGGACTTTTACTATTTACTGGTTATCCGCTGCTATATAACAACATATTTGGTATGTGGTATTTGGACATCAACTCATTACTGCAGCTGCTAATGTGTCTCTTTGATTGAGACATTATTATTGAAGAAGAAATCCTTGGTTACTTGCCATGAGTTCATTATTTGCTTACTGTTGTTGGCATTGATTCATTGGTTCATATGATGAAAAATAAAGCACATGATGACCGTGACTTCTTCATCTTATCTTCTTCTTTATCTATTACCCTTTTATTATTTGTTTTTTTTTTCTACCATTCTTTATTTGACTCTAACTTACCCCTTTTGGCCAACCCTTTTGCAACATTGCTTTGGTTAGTCCCTTTTATATATGTGTGTGTTTTTAAGTCATTTGAGACTTTTTATTGGTAGTCTTGGGTTTTTTATCGTCGTCTTGTGAATGACACGCATTACCCACTTTAGTGATTATTATCACTTATATTTGTTCGAAATCATTTGAGGTTGGTTTCGGCTTATGTTTTATCACCCATTTCTATCTTTTGAGAGTTTTGTGTCCAGAGTTGTACTTATCCTTAGGACATCGTGATGGAGGAGATTATTACTACATCTTTGTTATTTGTTTCAAGTTGGGATCACTACCATTACCTCCTACCTCGAGGGGGAGTGTTGGAAGACATAATATAATTAGAGTGTCATTGATATAATTATTTTATGTTTCTTGTCTCTTCTTCACTCTTACTTAGGTGAAAGGTATAATTATAATATTATACTTTTATCATCTATAAATATAGGTTAAGAGGGAGGGTTTTGACAAGTCCATAACCCTAATTCTCTAACCTCTTTTTCCTTCTCTAAGTTCGTCACTCTTCTTCTTCTCATCCTAAACCTTCTCTCCGCAACTCTTCTTCTTCTTCTCATCTTAAACCTTCTCTCCACAACTCTTCTTTTTTTTCTCATCCTAGACCTTCTCTCCACAACTCTTCTTCTTCACATCCTAAACCTTCTCTACGCAACTCTTCTTCTTCTTATCACCCCTTAATCCTCTTTCACTTTGATTATACATCATGGAATCCTAAGTTTTAACATCTTAACAAGAAATTTCTGAATCTGTGTTTTTAAATGCGAACTCTTTGGAAAATAGAGAAATTTTTGTGAAAAGAAAATTTTTAATTAAAAATTTTCATGAATCAATTTTTGGGAGGTGAAAGAATGAATTATGATTAAAATAATCATATAATAATAAAAATAATATCAATCTTTACGATAAAAAAATGAAAAAGTTATATAAACTCAATCCCATGTTATAATAACACAAAGAAGAACAAGAAAACACCCTAGTTTTGAAGGGAAAAAAACCTTTTCTGTGTTTTCAAAGACGCCCACAGTTTGCCGAAGAAATGGTCCACGGTAGAGATAGAAGCCAACAAACCAGAGCAGCTGACCCACATGTCCACAATGGAAGAGATAGAAGCCAACAAACCAAAGTAGACCCACTTGTCCACTTTCGTCAACCACTTTCCAACACTACAAGGCAAATAATGGTGTGGAAATTTGAAGAAGAAACAAGTACACGACGATTCGATCTTATCCTCACAATACAGTTGCCTGGTCAATCAAGACCAAGAGATTTATTCACACTTTCTGCCAATTTACAAAGTTTTGTCCATTACAGGATTATCTATTATATTCTGGGGAGAAATCTTCAAAGTAATGAACAAATTTACAACAAAATCAACTTTCCAAAAAACAATGATAATAAAGATTGAAGGCAGATTACAGTTCTGCTTTCACGGGGCAATTCTACATTACCCATTGCAGTTCTTCAGTTGAGTATTACAATAGAGTTGACCCACAACAAACCTTCTCTGTTTCTCCTCTCCTCTAAGGGGAGCAGATCTCTTACTGGTAGGAGGTATCACCTTCGATATGAATCAGCACCATATGGTCACTCACCCGTCAAATGGTGTTGAACAGAGGAATGGTGGTTGCCTTGAGGTTTTTCTGTGTGAAACACCCCGGATTCATCTGAACTCTTTGCATTTCCTTCAATGATAGCTCAGCATTTCCCAAACAAGCTTTCATAAATCGTAATAGTACACCTGCTTGCATGACAAAAAACTTCAGCTTTCAGATCCTGAATAACAGTCAAATGAACGAAAATTTCTAATCGACGCCACGCTCTAAGGAGAAAATTTTCCTTAAAAAGTTCCAGAAAGATTTGAAGGATATGATACCTTGATAACCTTATTAGCAAATCCTACCATAAGTTTTCCTTCCCAATACACCATGGCAGTTACAATGCCATCACAAAATATAGTTCCCAGTGGATGTGTATCAATTTCATGCTCGTGTTCTACAAATTCCTACAAAAAAGGGTTCATACAATTAGATTACTCTCTCAGAAAACCAGAAGAAAAGAAAGAATAAAATGTATGTACTGGATAGCATTCAAACCTGCACATCGATTCTCTTATTCCAACCACCCATGAACAGCCATTTATCAAACATAACAACAGAAAAAATGGCACTTTCATGAGTCTGTGTTGATTTCACAAGCACATTATTTTTCCACATCTGAGAGAAGCGAAAACAAGAATAATATCATGTTCAAGAAATTGAAATATATTAAAGTACCCAATAAAAGATTAAAGACCTTTCAAAAAATATTAACAAAAGCAGTAATATATAATAGTACTAATTGCATTCCTATAATAATAACAATAAAAACAATAAAAAAGGGTAACAGTAATTATCACAATAAATAAAGAGAATGAGTTCTACCTTGACTTCAGAAATAAATAACAATATTAACTTCTAGAAGAAAATAAACTTTGTGAAGACTCCAAGAAAGTGTATGAGTGACATGCAGTCTAATATATTCTTGAAGGCATTTAATTATTTTGGCATTACAAAAACGTAACCACCACTTTGCTAATTAAACCTTACTTAGAACTACCTATGGTGGCTAGTTTCCAAAGCAGCACAAAGCCTACAGCTAGCAACTTTATGAATGATTTTCCTTTTTAGCCTGTGCTAAGTATAAACCACAGGACTATACATAAGCACATTGTCATTGTAGGGTTAACTAATAATTCAGAACTCTGTTGCATTACGGCAGGTCGATGCTGCTCAGCTCAGTTCACACCACTAGTGAGCCAAACCAAACTAGGCACTCCCTTCAGATATCCATTTACAGGACTGTTCAAGTGCAAGTTGACTAAGTCCTTAGCCAGTTGACAAATTCTAGTACATTCATCAGAATAGCAAACCTTGATACATCCATTCTCATGAGAAGCGACAAGGGTATCAGTATTCACAGAAATTGACAAAACAGATGTAAGATTTCCGATCGAGTCCTCTTCTAATACTGCTAAAGGGCTGTGGTCACTGAGCCACCACAAACGAATAGTTCCATCCCAGCTTCCACTATAAAGAACTCCACGGCATACTGCTAAACATGATACAACTGATTTATGCCCAATCATTGTGAATGTAAGGGTGTAATCCTGAAAAAAAACACATGGTAGTTGCAATCAAATTTTAACGAGCTATTTCCCAGTCATCTAAAGAAATATCAAAAGTGACAGAAAAAAAAATTTAAGTAAGAAATTATCTCCTCATTCAGCAAAATGCACAAAACCTTCAAGGACCAAGCTTTTATTGACTTGTCTCCACTCCCAGTATATAGAAACTCAGTTTCTGATACTGTCATTGCATGTAACCCACTAAAACGCCAGTCATTGTGCTCCCTCCATTTCTTCACTGGTTCTACATGAGAGGAACTGACGTCCCACACAAAAATCAGACCTGCACTATCCCCACTGATGCAGTATGGAACCTCTGTATTGACAAAGAGTACTGTCATGACTCTATGCTCATGGCCTTTCAAGGATTTTACAAGAGAGAAATCCTGAAAATGAAAAAACTTATGAAGTGAATAGAAGCAAACAACACACTACAAGGCAAAGCAACAGAATTATTGCAGACAAGAAAGAAAGCTAGTCATATCTTTTTGACATTAAAGACCAGGGGCATTTGGTTATTTTACTATAGGGTATTACGTTCTGAAGTACTAATTAGATAGAGGTGAATTAGACATGCTCACCAATATAACTACATTTTTTTATTACTGTTTGATGGTCGTAAGTGAGATGACTAGAATAGGGGTATTATGATCTTTTTAGATTGTAATCACTTAAGCTATCAATAAAAGAGGATAGGGATCGACCTGATCCATTAACCAGACAATTCTCTCAATATGCTTCTCTCTTTTTCTTTTCTCTCACTTTCTTCTTCCAAAATTCTTCTTTTTTCTTTATTTTAGATGGTATTGTATCTGATTGTTCTAGGTTTTTAAGTAAGAATCTTCTGCTCCTCAAGTTAAAAAGCCTTCCAGGAAGGGGGATTTCACAAAATTGTTGTTGATAGAAGGTAAGGTCCAACCTTTTTCTTTTATTTGTGTCATAACCCCTAGGGTTGATGGCTCGTGTTGTCAATTGAACTGCTTTATGTGATATTTGTACACCCAGAAGGTTGTTAGGGTATTTTTTACCCTATCCTTTCCTGAATCATCAGTATGAGGGCTGACATCAAGCCTCATTACCTACTTTGGATGATATTTTTGGTGGATTGTTGCATTGTATTAGTGAAACTGCATCAATTGCAGTTTGGGTGCCCTAATAATTCAGTGGTGTGTGGGACCTACCTGACCTACACAGGTTAATACTGTGATTTTTTTTTATATTGGTGAATCTGAATTGTATTCCAACATGTGTTGGAGTTGTTTGTTAGAAATTGATTGATAGCTGGGTCTGGTAAGGTAGTTACACCCTCAAGAAGCTCAAGAAATTCATATTCCAAGGAATTGCATACCATTCAAATAACCTCTACTAAACTCCATGGAGGAAATTCTATTAATTGGTCCAGGTTTGTTCAAATAGTTCCTATGGCGAAAAGAAAGTTGAAGTTTCTAAGTGAGATTCTCCCATTCCCTCCAAATGATGATTGGAAAGATGAGGATAGTCAAGTTATGACTTTGGCTTGTCAATTGCATGGAGGAGGGTCTAAGCGATCAAGTTATGAGTTGTACATCAAAAGAGATCTAGGATACTTTGATGGCTATTTTTTTACAAGAAACTAATTTGTCAAGAATATAGGAGCTAAATCCAAAGTTCTATGGGTGACAGAATAGTAACTCAATACTCTACAAAGATAAGAGGCATTGTGCAAGAGATTAGAACCTTTCATCCTTTTATCACTAATGCTACTAAGCTTCAGAGAGAGAAAAATCAAATTCAGGTTACCCGGTTTCTAGATGATCTGTGTCTAGAGTACAATGCTATACGGGCACAAATATTGGCTGATGATGGTGATCATACATTGGAGAAAGTGATGCAGGACGAGGCACAAATTTTAATAGACGTATGCAAATGTCAATTAATTGCTAGAATTAGAAAGAAAAGGAAGAAAGTAGAGAGAAAGAGAGAAGAGATGGGAATGAGAAATAGGAGAATTGAGAAGAATAATTTAGAAGAAGAAGAATAGAGAAGAAAGAAGAAGGGGAAGAAGAAGAAGAAAGGGGAGAGAGAAAGGGAAAGACCAGAAACAGGGAAAATTTATTAATTCATCTTAAAAAATGAATTCAACATCCTGTTACAGCCTATAAATAACTAAAATATTAAATTTAAAATTTAAAATAGATCAGATCACTATCTGATCAAATCCAATAAAATAAAAAAAGATAAACTAAAATTAAAATTAAAATTTAAAATTCAAAATAGATAAGATCACTATCTGATCAAATCCAATAAAATCAAGAAATATAAAATAAAAATAATTTCAACCATAATTAGTGGGTCCACTGGAGTCCGATGGGCATACTAGTGTCCCCACCTGTTGAATTTAGGACCCCGTGATTAGAAACTCGATCAAAACAAGAGAGGGAGAAGAGAAGGAAGAGAGAAGAGAAGAAAGGAGGAGAGCAAAGAGATAACTTAGGTAGAGAAGAAAGAAAGGAAAAGAGAGAGGGAGAGCCTTTAGGCTTAAGAGAGAGAGCTTCCACAAATTGGGAGAAGAGGAGAGAGTTTGATACTCTACCCCAAGCCAAATGCCTCTATTTATAGTTTTTTAGAGGAATTTACAATACCTACAATGCTTTTAGGGCTACAAGCTTTACATGAGAAAAGATATAAGTAGACATGTTCACCTTGACTAATTACAATCATAAAGATGACACCTTATTTACAATCATGCCACCTCTCTTGGACGGGTGGGCCTTTTTCCTACTCATGTGGGCTTGGGTCCATCTTCTAACACTCCCCCTCAAGCTAGGGGTGAGAAAACATCATAAATACCCTGCTTGCTGCAAATTGTGGACAGGATTTTGTGAGTGACTAGTTTTGTGAGGATGTTTGCAACTTGTCCTTGTGAGGAGATATGTCTGAGGGATAATATGCCAGTCTGGAATTTTTCTCGTATGAATGCAGTCCACCTCAATGTGTTTTGTTCTTTCATGGAAAACCGGATTTGAAGTAATATGAATTGCCGTTTGATTATCGCAATATAGATCCATAGAAGAAGCTCCTTTATAGAATCTCAGTTCAATGAGAAGAGACCTGATCCATAGAAGCTCATTAACTGTGTGTGCCATGGCCCTATATTCTGTTTTTGCCCTAGACCTTGTAACCACATTTTGCTTCTTGCTTCTCCATGTAACCAAGTTTCCTCCAACCATTGTACACTAACCAGAATCTGGGGATCCAACCCAGTCTGCATCCGAGAACCCTTCCATGTTGAAGTGCCCATGGTTTTTATAGAGAAACCCTCTTCCTGGAGTTCCTTTTAAATATCATAATATTCTTTCCAATGCTTGCCAATGAGTAAATTGTGGTTTGTACATGCTTTGACTTACCACACTTACTGCAAATGAGATATCCAGTTGTTACACAGGAAACACAAGTCTATGATATTTCCCCATATCCACATCTTCTCCAGAACCAGCAGATAATTTAGTGTTTGAAGTATCTGCTGGTCTACACTCCATCATTCTTGTCTCCTCCAGTAGATCAAGGATTTATTTTCTCTAAGATAGTATAATCTCATGCTTTGACTGTAACACCTCAATACCCAGAAAGTATTTAAGCGGTCCAAGATCTTTTGTTTTGAATTCTCCACATCTCCTTCTTGGTTTCTTGAATGTCATCAGAATCACTATCAGTTAAGACAATATTATCAACGTAGACTGCCAAAAGTACTTTCCCTTTGAGAGTGTCTTTAATAAACACGAAGTGATCTACTGAACATCTGTGAAATCCTACCCACATCAGTGCTTGGTTAAATTTATCAAACCATGCACGAGAAAACTACTTCAGACCATATAGAGATCATTGTTTGATGGTTGTAAGTGAGATGACTAGAATTAGGGGTGGCATCGAACCGAACCGGTCCGCGAGTGGCTCAAGCTCGGCTCGATTCGATTCGATTTATTTGGATAAGGCTCGTTTGAGTTAACAAGGCGAGCTCGACCGAACCATGGTTCAGTTCAAAAGCTCGCGAGCCGGCTCATTAACTTAACGAAGGCTCGGGACTGGGAGTCGGGAGCCGGGAGCGGGAGTCGTCTTCGAGTTCAACTTTGATTTCTTCCTCTGATTTCTTTCTCCCCTCGTATGTTGTCGCCGATCCTTATCACCGTCGAGCCCCTCCCGTCCGCTAATGTGGTCGCCTCTGTCACCGTCGATAGCTACTCATTGGCCGCCTTCGTCGCAGACTCCCTTACCCCTTCGTCGTCTCGATGGCCGCTACCTTCGCCGCTGCTTCCGTCGCAGCCGTCAGCCCCAACGACAACTCCTCGCTGGCGCCGCTAGATCGCCCTGCCCCCTGTGTCGTCTCGGCGGAAAACCAGAGACCTAAGTTAGGGGAGAAATAATTTTTCCCCCTTGCGCGCACGAAGACATCGTGCAATTTCGCACGTGCGAGATCACAAGCACGTGAAAAAAAAAACCATTTCTTGAACTTTGGCTGTCTCTTCCTCATGGCTCTTGAAGAGACTCAAATTGTTTGAGGTACTCTCTTCATGCTAACTCCACTCAAGTTTTTCAGAAGAGCAAATTGGTAGCATTTCAGAACTGCTACTGCATTTCAAAACTGTTACTGTATGAATCCATGCTCTGAAGAAAAAACGAAAATGGGCATACAATTAAGTCATCCAAAACTATTTTTCTTAAACATTTTCTCTATCTCCATGATTTGGTTTTCCAGTCCTTGAATCAGAACGATCTAATTGAGTACAAATGGACAAAACTAGCATTGTTTTTCAAATGAATGTTTTTGTGTTTGACTATTGAATAAAGTTTATGCATAATTATGTAGCTTTTATGAATAATTTTATCCAGGGTTAATATACAGGGGTTATGTCCAATTTTAAGTAGAGGTTATGCCCAATTTTATGTAAAATATATGCATAATTTTATATACAATTTATTTGACTTGTCTTTTATGCAAAGTTTTTAATGTAGGTTGGAGCTCGGACTTGAGCTCGAGCTCGAACTTTGTTAAAATTATGGGGCTCGAGCTCGATTACAATTTTAGGCTCGAGGCTAGGCTCGGCTTGAGCTCAAGTTCGAAATATTTAAATCAATCTCGGCTCGAGGCTAAGCTCAGCTTGAGCTCAAGTTCGAAATATTTAAATCAATCTCGGCTCGAACATAGACAAGTTCGGGCTCAGCTCAATTCGATGCCTCCCCTAACTAGAATAGGGGTATTATGATTGACCTAATCCACTAACCGGACATTCTCTCTACGTGCTTCTCTCTTCTTCTTCTTTTCTCTCACTTTCTTCTTCCAAAATTCTTCTATCTTCTTTATTTTACATGTGGTGCATTCACTTTTATCATTAGATTCTTCATATGGATAAACAGTTTTAAATTATCTTGAGAATTTGAACATGTGGCAAAAGAAATTACATGAATTGGTATATTTATTTTTTCTTCAACAGCAATTTGCTTGAATGGGGACTCAAAGCACTAATTTTCATTCGTTAGTAAGTGATAATGGGAAGGGCAGGACTAAGATTCCTGGCCCTTGCTATGCCTTACATTGTCATTTATATCACTGCCTTCATGGATTTCACCTCATTAGCTATTGATATCAAATTCTGCTTACTAAAACAGTCTCAATTCCACTCTAATGAAATACATAATAGATTATAAGCAAGAAATTATACCTGCTGCATAAAATATGATTTGATATTTCTCAGAATATTCTTATGTATGATCCATAATTGATCATGAAACCGCGGAAGTGTTTGAGAGATGGGTTGACATGTATATTTCAATTTTGCAAGTGAAGTTGAGTAATGGTGTTTGGATTAGACGAAAGCAGTTGCTGGTTGTAGGGCCTAGATTAGGCTTCCTATTGGAGATTATAATGTACAGTTCCTTTTGTACTCTGATGGCAGTTAAGAGGAGTGGAAATATAAAGGAGTTGACTGGTCTTTTCACCAGCTTAGCAAGTTTCTCATCTCCATTCTTCTCACATTATAGAAATGAACTTCATATAAAAAAAAATTGACAGTTGAACTCAATCTTCTGTTTCCTTGTCCATTCTATAATGCACCAAAGCATAAGAGCAATAGGAAGATGATACTTTTCCTCACTGTCAAGGCACTTCATAAAATTTCAACAAGCAAGCACAGCTGGCTTACAATTGATACTAATTGTGAAACCTACAAATATACTATGTTTATTTTTCTTTCTGAGAAATACAATTCAGTACGTTATAACAACATACCTGCAAAGACCAAACGTGGATGGTTTTGTCAAACGAGGAGCTAAACAGAAAACCCCCTACAAAATATAGGAAAAGGAAAACGAATAAACATTAACATTCAAAAAAAAAGGAACCCAATATTTCAAAGTTGTTGCAAACTGAAAAATAAATTGTATTTTAAGACATACATTAATGAAAATATTCCCAACAAAAAAGTAAAAACAAGTAGCTTTCAAGAGCGTCATCTTTAGTCAAACCAAGCCTGGCAAAGGAAACTAGACTTAACACCTTTCTAGTACTCTTCATTCACATTTACTGGAAGGTGGAACATAAGAATACAAACCTCCAAGAGTTAATCCTGTGATGCAATCACGGTGACCTTCCATTGTTACAGATTTAAATTTGCCTTCACATAGCCCATTGATAAGATCATTAGCATCATGTGTGCTGGTTTCAACCAAGGTCATACTTGAATGATCACACAAGATCTCATCTTTATTCCGCTCTTTTGACCCATGCATGTCTTCCTTCGGTAGAACACAGAGATTTGAAACAATCAGGAGGCAAACACTTTTCTCCACTGCAATTGAAGCATCTGGACCTCCCAGATCATTACCATAGGGTCTAGTAAGCACACCTCCAATACATCTCCACAGATCACACATATTAGGGCGGTTTGCTGGCATATAGTCCAAGCACTGAATGATAATTTGATTTAACCACTTAAATTCTGTGCCCATCATTGTCGTCAGTCTTAGTTCCACGTTCTCCATCCAAATTCCATACAAGTCTAGAGAGACTTCAACATTTTCTTCAGTGGGCGTAAGCAAGAAAAACTCATCTATAACTTCTTCAATGAATTCTTCCCCCTTCAGAAATTTGACAAATAAACAGCCCAGTGACCAAACATCTGAGCCAAAACCAATGGAATTGCCAGAATTTTGGACTATTCTCATGTCTTTCAAAAATGTAAACAGCTCCGGGGCTACAAAGCATTCTCTGTTCATCAACACTTTATCCCCAGCAATGGTCTTTCTTACTTTCCTTCCTGTTACTAACACTTCGTTTATATCCACAAAAAGGTGACCATAATTGTCCAGGCGAAAGCAGGATGGACCCAAAAAGCCACTTACTATACCTTCAGAATGCAACGCCATTACTCCCTCAGATATCTCCATAGCTGCCATGTTGAAACCAAGGATTAAATCTGCGTTCCCATCAATCAGCCTAGTCAACTTCTTGGAAACATCAGCTTGAAATCTCTCACAGACCAGGAAAAGAAACCCATCTACCAAATTCATCCACAGCCCATAGACTTTACAGAGCCTGCATTGTCTAAATGCAGCTTGGATAAGTAAATGCAGTTCTTCCCTCTGTTTTTCCTTCATCAGGAGTAATGCATCCATTACTCGTGAAATATAGCTCAGGTTAAATTCTGATTCATTTGAAGGAGACTTTGTCATGGACAGAAGAGTCACCTGAAAAAGTAACGCTTTTGGAAGTATTTATATCGAATTTGAGCATATTTGAATAAATACAAGAGTAAGGAATGCATTGTAGTCGTCTAGAAATTTGGCTAGAAGTAACATATAATGGGGAAAACCTGAGTTTGAACATCACAAAGACCAAGTGTTTGTCATAAATGCCAAACTATTCAATGAGAACCAGATAATCTTTCCATTCCAGTTGGGAATGATGAACTGGTGAAACTCAAAACTTTAAGTACATGTTGAAGGTCTCAACAACCCCAAGCCAGGCCAGATTTTAATTCATGACTCTTTTCAGCCAGTATTCTACATGTTACTTTCTAAAAGGGTGACAGAAAAGGGAATTACTAGAGTTTATAAGCCCAGCTTTTCTACTTTATTACAACTTACGCAGGGTTCACTAGTACAACTAGAATTAGCCCCTGAATTAACAAAGCAAACCTTTAGCACGAGGACTGAAGGGATAAACCACCTGTTGACCCGGCTTAACGTTATTAGACGAATAAGCAAAATTCAGTCTTCCATAAGAGAGAGAAGCCCAATCTTCATCATCGCTTTTTCCCATCATCACAACGGCCTCAGAAGGAAGTATATGGTCCTTCCAAGCAGAGTATAATACTGGGCTCCACAGACGAGGGACAAAAATTTTGTCGGTTATCGCGCTCTGGGGCTTTTTTTTTTTCAGTGGAGATTTTGGATGGGCATCGATGAAACGGAGGAGGTCTATGTTTCTGGGAAGAGCGGCAGGTCGAGAAAGCGGCACCAACTGGGTGCAGGCCGGGCAGCGGATGGTGTTGGGGAATTGATGCGGGATGTGGGTCAAGCATGACTCGCAGGCGGAGTGGCCGCAAGATAAGACACGCGGAATCGTCTCGTCAGCGTCGTAGGGCTGCAGGCAGACGGGGCACTCTGGAGGCTCCATGTTCTCACTGTACTCCCCCTTTCTTTTTCGGCAATTACATGTTCTTGTATCAATTTAGGAATTCTGCTGCCTCTGCTCGATGGAGAGAAAGGAGATGGAACCAATCTGTTCATGGAAAGGCAGAGAGAAAGGTCGAACTATCATCTGCAGAGTGCGGACTTGGAGAGCATTTGTTTGAGGAAACGGTGAGATTACCACCGTGAAGTTATATGTATTTCACTTTCACTTATAACTTATAGAGTGTACTAGCGGTTTTTTGTGCACTTTACCCGGTGAAAGTGAAATACATCTCACTTATAAAGTGTACTACCAGGGCAAAACATAAAGTGAACAAAAGTGAATGAAAGTAAAATAGAAAATGAATCACTTGTTTTGTGTCAGTGTACTTGAAGGAAAATGCATTGGAAAGTATTTTTTTGTGTTAATACCCAAAATGAAAAATGTAGTAAAAACAAGAGAGTATTTGCTTTTTTCTATGACTTTATAACGCCCCATAGTTACTATCATTCTCTAGCAATTTATAAATACGGATCAAGAAGTTAGATTCGTTCATTACTAGGTTTGATTTTATAAATTCAATGCAATTCTAGTTGACTAATAGTAAAGATAATGTTCACTACTCTTCTCTTTGTTGGTATCTATTGAATGGCATTGGAACTGGCTAGTAAAGAATAATATGATCAGGCTTATGCAACTTTGGATTTGTCTTACATTTCTTCTTTAGTAAGCAGCCAAAGCTTGACCAACTATTTCCCGAGAATGTTCTTCTCGCTTCTTCCTGATTGAGATGAGTGGAAACAGTTTTTATCCTTGGATGAAAACTATGACAAATTGAGATAACTTCATAGGAATCCGAAATAAACAATTAACATAATCTAGAGAAGAAGGAAGCCTAGAAAGCACTTTCATAAAATTGTGACATCTCTGAGAGCGGAAGGATGGTCAAATGTAATAACATATGATACAACCCTGCAATCGATCAATCAAGATGGTCTGCAACTCGAACACCGATTACAAAGATTACAAGGAAAAAAGAGTAGCTTTCACCGATAGTAATGACGAATAATACATTCATGCCAGGAGAGTACAATCCCCAATTATTTTGGCAAACTAGGAAGAAGAAGAACATGCAGAAGCCTGAGTGAGAGGGTGCTTGTAGGAGTCAACAACCACCGAATACATCCCACCCGGGCTGCCTCCCTAGTCCATGAACAAATCATTTGCCTTCCTCACCATTGTGTGCACTAGCACAATCATAACTACTACGAGGAGGGAAACAAAATTTTTGGTAGTGGCGTGCATGAGGAGTAGCACGATAAGGGTAATGATGGCCAGCATGACGAGCACAACTTGGTCACTGATGGTTCGGTGAGAGGGTTCGATGTCGAGGGCACAACAAGACGACAAGACGGCAAAGAGTGAGAGACTAGAGAGATGAGGGTTGGGAAGCAGAGAGGGTCAAGAGAGCGTGAAGATGAGCCGGTAGAGAGCGAGATATGAGAGAGATGAGAGAGATGAGAGAGATGAGAGTTGGGAAGCAGAGAGGGTCGAGAGAGAGGAGGACACAGAGAGCGTTGAGTGAGCAAGTGAAAGTGAATGAATTGGGTTTAGGGTTGGAATTCACTTTCACTTGTTTAACACTAGAGTGAGGGAAAGTGAATGAACTAGCACTTTTGGGTAAGTGAGAGTGAAGTTGTCTTCACTTTCACTTCCCCTCAAGGTGCACTAACAAGCCCTATATTGCTAAATAAAATTGTAAATGGAAATTGTTACAACATGGGACCCACCATGACCACACGAGTTGGCATGATGAGTCACCATATGAGGTGGCATGACTTATCTCTAAAGTTTTCCTAAATATGTAATAGAAATAGTATAAATAGGGGCCTTGGTTGAAGGGTTCAATTAAGCTCTCCACTTCTCAACTCGTGGAAGAACGTCTCTCTAGCCTAAAGTCTTTTTCTCTCTTTTCTCTTCTCTCCTCTCTACCCGAGCTCTCTCTCTCTCTCTTTACTCTTTTTCGTCACCCTCTCTCATCTTGCTCGAGGTTTAAATCATGGGGTCCTAAATTCAATATGGTATCAGAACATCAAATTTAGGATCTCCACGTCAAAAGAATGCTCTAAGAAGTTACAATCAAAGCTACTCATAGAAGGCTCTTTGTGAAGCAAGATTGAAGCTTGTGAGATAAGTTTTTCATTCTTGTTACTATTACTTCATACTCTTGGTTTTCAGATCTTTAGAATATGGTTTAGAGATGATCTTATTTCTGTCTTCATCTTATGAAATTATTGAGATTTATGCATCTCGGATTGGAAGAAGTTTACCAAGGTAGTTTTGTCGGTTTGCAAGTTCTTGGCTAAAAATCAGTTTATGCTGAGATTTTCTGCATAAAAAGTTAAAATTTTGTGGGAAAAAGATTTTGTGATGAAGAAAAATGTTCTTGAGCCTATTATGAGTGGTTTTTTATCCATTGAATTTCATAAATCTAATTACTTAGCTTTTATGCTAAGCTTCTCCATTAATTGAGTAGTTTGAAGAACTCTCCTTGGTTTTGTGATTTTTTGGAGAATTTTTTGAGAGCCATGAGTTGGTTGATTGTTCTTGGAAAATCAATAATATAATATTGTATTTTAAATAAAAGGAATCAAGAACAAAATAAGAAAGGAAGTGGTCCTTCGAAAGTCTAGTTGGTGCTAATCCATTTGAAGAAAGATTGTTGTTTTTGAAGATCTCACAATATCTTCTTGATTAGGCCCGAATTTGTTTGATTTTTGATCAATCATATCTTGCCTAATTCATGAGGAACTGAAACTAGATTACTTTATGACAACCTGGAGTCAAATATATTTTTGGAATGATCTTGGAAAGATCTCATTCGGAATTGCTACCTTACCTTACTTGATCTCATGCTTATTGATTGATTTTTGTTATTCTCTACAAGGAAGACAAGAGAATTAATTACAGAAATTTTTGGCCAGCAAGTTGATTGGCCTAAGAGGGTTCCCTCCTTGCCTAAAGACTCAATAAGCTCGGGTTCTCATCCCATCTACCCGAGCTAGCCTTGGCTGCACTTGAATCTCCAAGCCGCTCACTTAGGCTACTTCAAATTTGAGTACATTATTACCCTTGAATTGCCTCTTATGGCAGAAGAATACATGGGTAACAAGAATGATATTCTCAAGATTACCACCATACCCTTGAAAGGGATATCAAATTTCTTGAGTTGGTCCACATCGGTTTGATGGTTCCTTATAACAAGGGACATACTTGGTCACCGCACCAAACTTGGGACACCCATTGATGAAGAAGATGTTGCTTATGCCAAGTGGTTAAAAAAGATATTTTGGTAATTAGTTGGCTCATCAATATCATGGAAAAATCTGTCTCAAACAATGTTATTCATCTTGACACCGCCAAACAAATTTGGGAGATATGTGCTAAGATGTACTCTAGCTCCGACAACTTACACAGACCATATGATATTCTCCAAAGAATATTCATAACTAAAAAAGGATAAAATATTCATGAATATTTGGCTCGTTTTAGAGGTCTTCTTCAAGAATGGAAGCTAGCTCAGCCTACCTCCACCGATGTCTCTATCCAAGATAAGAAGAAGGAAGCCTTAGTCACTGCCATTTGCCTAGCAAACATTAAGTCATATATCGAAGTTGCTAAAAGTCAACTCAGCACCTCTGCTATTCCCACCTTTGATGATGTATGTGTCACATTACTCTGCATTCCAGACTCTTCTTCTCCTTCTCCTACTGAAGTGTCATCCACTATGTACTTTGGGCATAGGGGAACATCAACCGACCGCGGTCAAGGCCGTGGAAGAAATTCTAGAGGAGGACAAGGAAGAGGTGGAAGGAATGGTTTTATCAAAACAGACGGCAGAGAATGCACCCATTATAGGAAATATGGCCACACTATAGATCAGTGTTTTAAAATCTATGGCATACCGGATTGGGTTAAGGCTAATCAAGCCTCAGTAAGTGATACAAAGGAGGACCAATTTACTCCACCAACAGAAAAGAAAGTATGACTTATTCCAGAAAATGAAAAATCTGATGGTCTCTCCTTTGAGTTCCTCCACAACTACTGCTGCCACTGATAGATGCCATATTCTGACATGAGAACTAGGTTAATTATAATAGAATAACCTTTATAATTGTGTTATAGGTGGTTATTTATCGATTTTCAAATGAAACGTGCACTTATTGAATTTGGCATTAATCACTGTCTATATTGCATATTTTTCTCTCCTGAATTATATTTCATTGTTTTTAAGGTTTATTTCTTCCTGAAATGCTTTTTATGGATTCAATTATGGAGTTTCAGGAGAATTTTGGTGGAGAAGGAGATATTTACCAAAATTCCCTTAGTGAAATGGAGGTATTTTTTAGGGCAAATGGTATTAAAAGAAGGGAAAATTTGTATTAAAGGAAAGAGAGCATCGAGAGAGGAGAAGGGGGAGCATCGACCAAAACAAAGCACCATGGATCGAAATAGGGGAAGACCCGAGAGGAGTTTTCCACTGTTGTTCGCCACGCCACCGTCTTCCACCGCCGTCCGGCAACTGAGAAAAGACCTGAGGAGAGCTCGAGAGATTCTCCATCGCGGTGAGTTCGACAGTGCCAGTTTCTGCTTGCCAGGCCGAGAGGTGATCCGAGAGGGCTTCTCCGGTGCCAATTCCGCATTCCGACCATCCTCCGGCGTCGATTACCTATTTCCGACCATTCCCTGAGCTATTCCGACTCCGACCGAGACTCAAGAGAGCCATTTAGAGGACTTCAGCCGGACTTCGTCATTTTGGAATTTAATTTTTCTATAGTTTGAACTTAGGTTTTGAATGTTTATTAAATGTGATTTGATAATTAATTTTTATTGAATATTTGTTTTTTGGGACATTTGATTAAATTAGCTAGTTAGGGTAGGATTATAATTTAGGTTGGATTTTGGTATTTTAATCCGATTTCTGTCTTTCACTCTATGCGCCCGAGAGGGGCTAGACGCAAGGATTGAGAGATCGGATCCGTGGTTATGTGGCGCTCGAGAGAGGCACGAATCACCGTAAAATCTAGAGTTGATGTTTTCTATTGTGCAAGTAGTTAACCAGATGATTGCTTGATAATTTAGGATATAATTAGTGTTTAGTTCAGATTAATTCATCATATTTGGTTAGGCTAGTTGACTGAAGAATACACAAAATTCAGTCCTCCCTGTGGATATGACCCTCGCTTCCCGCTAAATTACATGAACGATTCGTACGCTTGCGAGGTATAAAAGCTGATGTAATTAAAATTTACATCAAGTTTTTGGCGCCATTGCCGGGGAGGCACGTATTAAGTGTATTTCTTTGTTCTCCATGGTCTTAGGTTGGATTTATTTATTTATTTATTATTATTATTTTTATTAAGTGTATTTCTTTGTTCTCCATGGTCTTAGGTTAGATTTATTTTTATTTTTTTTATTTTTTTTATTTTTTTATTTTTTGCTTTCATAATTTTAGCTTGGTGATTTTGTATAGAATTATTTTTATTTCTTCTAGTTAGTTCGTATTTTCAGTAGTGAGTTTGTTAGCTTAATTTGATAGTTCGTTTTGTTTCTTTTTGTGTTTTTATGCACGGGCGCCGCTCCCTAGGCGGACCATTAGCTCCCTTTGTTGAGGAGGTAGAACATATTTGTAGGAAAACACCCGAAGTCAAGTTAGGAGCTACCATGGCCAATTAGGGTGAACCATTACAGTTACCTGCAGCAGGTGACCGTAGAGCCCTGAGGGATTATTCTATCCCATCCCACTTCACATCACCTTCTTGCATTATGTTGCCACCTACTACTGCCGCCAGTTATGAGTTGAAACCGGGTGTGATCCAACTCCTCCCTACATTCTATGGGTTGGAGAAGGAGGAACCATATTACCACATCAAGGAATTCTTAGATATTTGTTCAACTTTCAAATTCCAGAATTTCTCAGATGACTCTATCCGGTTAAGACTTTTTCCATTTTCACTTAAGGATAAGACCAAGTCTTGGTTTAATTCCTTAGAGGTGGGCAGCATTACTTCATGGGACAAATTAGTCATGAAATTTTTGTCCAAATACTTTCCCATTCAGAGAACTACAGCCATCAGAAGAGAAATCTCCAACTATATGCAGCAGGAGGGTGAACACTTTTATGAGGCTTGGGAGAAATGGAAGGATTTGATCCGTAGGTGTCCGCATCATGGGTTTGAGAAATGGCATTTAGTGCAATACTTTTATCAAGGTCTTACACCCCAAGTTAGATCCATGACAGATGCAACGAGTGGTGGGAGTTTGATGGGTAAGAGTGCTAGTGAGGCGTGGGACTTCTTTGAAATGTTGAGTGATCAATCTCAACAATGGGGTTCATCATTTAATGTTGATAGGAGATCCCACGAAGCCAAAAGAGGGGGTCTCTACGAGGTTAGTGAAACACCCATGCTCATGGCCAAGATTGAGGGGTTGACTAGAAAAATTGATGCCCTTATGGTGTCCAAGAGTTCACCTGCTCCTAACCCATCTACTGTCTGTGCCATATGCTCTGGTTCATCTCATCCCACACAAATGTGTCCATCTAGTTCATCCTACCTGGAGCTCATTGAGGAATTGAATGCAGTCCAGAATTTTCATAGACCAAACCGAAACGATCCTTTTTCAGAAACATATAATCCGGGTTGGGCTAGGCACCCAAATTTCTCATGGTCCAAGGGCCCACATGTTGGGGGTCCTCCAGGGTTTACTCAACCCCAAGCTCCGCGCCCACACTTCACTCAACAACCATTGATTCCACAAAAACCTTCACTTGAGGATACACTTCAATTATTCATGCAGAATACACAGTCCTCCATTGCTAAAGTTGAAATGCAAGTGAGTCAGTTGGCCAGCCACATGAGTGAACAAGCACAAAATAGACTCCCGAGTCAAACCATTCTTGACCCCAAAAGCACACATGAGAGTGGGTTGAGTTCCAAACCCCACCATGAGCAAGCCAAAGCCATAACCACCCTTAGGAGTGGTCGTGAGTTGAACAATGGGGTAGGGACCACTAAGTCTAAGGAGTCAAAGGATGCCAATGGGGACACATCATTGAGTGAAGAACCTCCAAGTTCTCCACCAACAGCCAAGCAGATCCCTAACCAAGTCCCACCAGCTCCTTATCCATAGAGGTTATCGGGCCCACCTAGGAAAGGAGATAGCATGCATGAAATGTTGGAACTGTTTAGTAAGGTTCACATTAACATTCCACTTCTTGATGCTATTAGGCAAGTCCCTGCCTATGCCTGATTTTTGAAAGACCTTTGTACACAGAAGAAAAAACAACATGTTAACAAAAAGGTCTTTCTTACTGAGAATGTAAGCTCAATTCTGAAGCACAACACTCCTCCTAAATTTAAAGATCCTGGATGTCCCACAATTTCATGTGTCATTGGTGAACATACCATCCAGAGAGTTCTTCTTGACTTAGGGGCAAGTGTGAATTTGCTTCCTTTCTTTGTGTACCAGCAATTAGGTTTGGGGGAATTGAAGCCTACTCCCATCACACTTCAACTAGCTGACCGGTCTGTCAAGATACCACGAGGAATAGTTGAAGATGTTTTGATAAAAGTGGACAAATTTTTGTTCCCGGTTGATTTCATTGTTCTTGATACAGAACCAGTAGTCAATGTGACCAACCAAATTCCTGTCATCCTAGGACGTCCCTTCTTAGCCACATCTAATGCTATCATTCATTGTAAAAGTGGTGAGTTGGAGTTATCTTTTGGAAATTTTAAGGTCTCATTGAATGTATTTAATGTCGGGCACCACCCACTTGAGTCTGATGATCTGAGTCCTGCATTTAAGATAGAAACTGTTATGCTTGATGACGAATCCACTCTTAAATCTTTTGAGTCTTGCATAACATCTTTAGACGTGGACTATTTTGATGAGGAAACATATTTCCGAGAGGTTGACTCTTTACTCAGTTCTGTACCTCTATTGGAGGAAGCTTATGAGGTTATCACAACTGATCATCCACAGGATCTTCATCTTGACTTGGACAAACCTCTTGAAACTTCCAAGCTAGATCTTAAGCCACTTCCTCCCACGTTGAAGTATGCGTTCTTGGGGGCCATGAACTCATTGTCAGTCATTATTTCCTCTAATTTGAGTACTGAGCAGGAGGAACAATTGACTGAAGTTTTACAAGCACACAGAGAGACATTGGGGTGGACTCTTGATGCCTTAAAAGGGATTAGCCCCTCCATATGCATGCATCGTATTCATTCGGAGGAGGGGACTAAAGCCTCATGTGAGATGCAACGTAGGTTAAATCCCCATATGTTGGAGGTTGTGAGAGAAGAAGTCATTAGGTTACTTGTGACAGGAACCATTTACCCTATTTCCGATAGCACCTGGGTGAGTCCAATTCAAGTTGTCCCAAAGAAAGGGGGGATAACGATAATGAAAAATGAGAGTGGTGAATTGATTCCCACAAGAACTACCACCAAGTGGCATGTCTGCATTGACTATAGAAAACTTAATTCCGCCACTAGGAAGGATCACTTCCCACTACCTTTCATCGATCTGGTACTAAAGCGATTGGCCGGCCACAATTTTTATTGCTTCTTAGATGGATACGCCGGCTACAATCAAATTCCCATTGCTCCAGAAGACCAGGAAAAGACCACATTCACGTGTCTGTTTGGCACCTATGCTTACAAATGCATGCCTTTTGGTTTATGCAATGCGCCCACCACTTTCCAACGGTGCATGATGAGTATCTTTTCTAACATGATTGGTGACTTTTTAGAGGTCTTTATGGATGATTTTTCTGTGTTTGGCTCTAGTTTTGATACATGTCTGCACAATCTTTCACTCGTATTGTCCCATTGCATTAAGTCCAATTTAGTCTTGAATTGGGAGAAATGCCACTTCATGGTAAAAGAAGGAATTGTTTTAGGACATGTAGTGTCTGAGCGGGGTGTAGAAGTGGACAAAGCCAAGGTTGACCTAATTGCCAATCTGCCACCACCTACTTCTGTGAAGGGGGTGCGTTCTTTCCTTGGCCATGATGGGTTCTATAGGCGTTTCATTAAGGACTTTAGCAAAATTTCTCGTCCTTTGACGAATTTGCTTGCTCGAGATGTTGCTTTTGCCTTTGATGATGCCTGTATTCATGCTTTTGAGACACTGAAGAAATGTTTGTCCACTACACCCATTGTCCAACCCCCTACTTGGTCTTTGCCTTTTGAGTTGATGTGTGATGCCTCTGACTATGCATTGGGGGTTGTTTTGGGGCAAAAGACAGATAAAATTCCCTGTGTCATTCAGTATGCTAGCCGCACTCTTCATGATGCTCAATTGAATTACACTACCACTGAGAAGGAGTTGCTAGCTGTTGTATTTGCCTTGAAAAAATTCAGATCATATCTGTTAGGGTCAAAGGTTATAGTGTTCACTGATCATTCTGCTTTGAAGTACTTATTATCAATCAAGGACACTAAGCCTCGCTTGATTAGATGGATCTTGCAATTGCAAGAATTTGACCCTGAGATTCGAGATAAGAAGGGTTGTGAGAATTTTGTTGCTGATCATCTATCTAGGATTTGTGTAGCACCTCAGGAAGGATTCCTTCCCTTAAATGATTCCTTCCCTGATGAACAACTTCTCCAAGTATCCCAATTGCCTTGGTTTGCTGACATAGTCAACTATCTTGTAACTCATAAGATTCCTGATTATTGGAGCAAACAAGATCGGTTGAAATTCTTTTCCCAAGTCAAACATTTTTTTTGGGATGACCCTTATTTGTTCAAGGTGTGTCCTGACCAAGTCTTTAGGCGTAGTGTACATGAGCAAGACTTTGCCAACATTCTTGAATTTTGTCATTCCCACGCATGTGGAGGACATTTTGGTGCTAGAAAGACCGCGGCTAAAGTCTTGCAATGTGGTTTCTATTGGCCTTCGTTATTTAGAGATGCCCATGAGTTTTGTCGTGTGTGTGATAGATGCCAACGGACTGCTTGTTTATCTAGGAAGAACATGATGCCTCTTAACCCCATTCTTATTGCTGAATTGTTTGATGTGTGGGGTATTGACTTCATGGGTCCTTTTCCTATCTCGTTCGGCTATCAATACATCCATGTTGTTGTTGAATATGTCTCTAAATGGATTGAAGCTATTGCATATAAAACAAATGATCACAAAGTGGTGGTAAAGTTTTTAAAAGTAAACATCTTTAATCGGTTTGGTACCCCGAGAGAGATCATCAGTGATGGGGAATCTCATTTTTGTAACAGAGCATTTGAGACCTTATTGAAGAAATATTTCATCACTCATCGGGTGTCCACTTCGTACCACCCGCAAACTTGTGGTCAAGTGGAAATCTCTAATAGGGAGATCAAACAGATTTTGGAGAAGTCGGTTCGCTTTGATAGGAAAGATTGATCCACTCGATTGGACGATGCTTTATGGGCCTATCGAACCGCTTATAAGTCTCCTATTGGGATGTCTTCATTTCACCTAGTGTTCGGCAAAGCATGTCATCTACCTGTTGAGCTTGAGCATAGAGCTTATTGGGCCATTAAGGCTTTGAATTTTGATTTGACTCAAGCGGGTGAGGAGAGAAAATTGCAATTGAATGAGTTGGAGGAGATACGTCATGATGCTTATGAGAATGCCAAACTGTATAAGGAGCGAACAAATCTTTTACATGATAAATCTATTTTTTGCAAGTCTTTTACTGTTGGGCAAAATGTTTTACTTTATAACTCACGATTACATTTTTTTTCCAGGGAAGCTAAGATCCAGGTGGTCCGGTCCATTTGAAGTTACACAGGTGTTTCCTCATGGCGCTATTGAGATCCGCAATCACGGAGACTGGTCGGTCTTCAAGTTAACGGTCAGAGGCTCAAACCGTATCTTGAGAATGTCCCCACATCGGAGGAGGTGATGGTGATTTTCTTGGAGGAACCTATCATTTCATCTTGAATGCATCAGAGTCTTGCTTACGACTATAAACTTAGCACATTGTGGGCAATCCCCACGTTTATATCCCTTTGTACATTACAGTTTTATTTTTTTATTTTATTTTTTTGTTTATTCATTCTTATTTGGGATAACCTTTGGTGTACTCTGGTCTTGATTGATTGGAGGTCCCCCGGCGATGCCGGCCCCATCATGGACTCAGGGTACTCTCTTGTCGGCTGAGAGCATAAATGGTTCAGGTAGTCGATGACCAGACTTTTGGTCCCTAGTTTGAGAGGTATGTACTCAAACAACCGTTCTGGGATTGACCAGTTCGATCTTGAAGTATTGAATGAAAACCTTATAGTGAGTAACTTAAGGACTTGGGTTCAGCGTGTGATTCCTGCTGCCTTTAGTGGCCAGTCACACGAAGATTTCTTCAAAGTGTGATGTGGGATAGCGGTTTCATCTACAGATGATTACCTATGGGTACGGCTGATACGAGTAAACCTTCTTCGAGGGAGACTATGTATCATTCCTAGGGGTCTTTATTGACTTTTCGGTATTATTGTTGATGACCAAACACATATGGTCCCACCTATGGATTTAGGAGCCGTAAGGGAGCTTAACCCTTACTCTGCTGGAGTATAACTAGCTAAGTTGTTATTCTTTTTTGTAGTCGTTCTGGTGTTTTAACTTTTCCCCATTGAGGACAATGTCAGGTGTAGGTCTGGGGGGGGGGGGGGGTGGGGGGTGAGGTGAAACGACTCTTTTATGTCTTAGCAATAATTTTCTTTTGATTTTTGTTCGTGGTTTTCAAATTACTCCTCTTAGTATGTGGTTAACGTTAGTAGAGTTAAAATAAGTTGCTCAAATGTGTTTCAAAATTTTTCGTAAAACTGTGTAGAATATGCCTATTAGAAATTTGATTTCATTCGTTGTGATCCATGAGAATTCAGTGGGATAACTTACTATTGCATTAGACTTGGAACTTAGTTGCAAAAGAGAACATGTAAATCTAGAGTTGATCTATGTTAGTCCGAATAGTCTTATATGCCTGTTTGAACTCATTCATTTTTATACCTTAGTGAAATTCCTTGTTGTAATGTATGAATGCAAATGAAAATGTTCTTGCTTGCAAAAGACAGATAACTTCAGAAACAACCTGGGCAAACCCAGGGACATGCACCGGAACAGTCGGTTACTTAAAAATAAGTGCATGTGCAGTGAAGACGAATACAAAATGGTGGTAATACCAAAAGTATTCAGTGAAACAAAAATTACGCTGGTAATAGCAAAAGTGTGCTGGTAATAGTGCAAAATGGTTTTAAATCTGGAAGCAATGAGTTTCCGTAACTTTGATGACGAATTGTAATTTGAAAGAAGTTGCAGGTCAAAATTGAAATTGGTATATTTCTTTTGTGAGATTGTCAGACAACAGGCTTACTCTACTATTTTCTCTTAATTGTGATGTGACCAGGATTTTATTGTTATTTGTTGCCTCTTTGTTCTGTTGAAGTAATTGCTTATGGGTCACATTGGTTCAGGTGGAGTAACAATGAGTGTATATGGATCGATAATATGCTATATTTTACACAGGCTTTCAAATTGCTCAGGATCTCATATGATTTTCAGATATTTTACGATACTAAGTGTTAGTCATATGCTAATGAGGAGTAAATTTTCTTCAATTTTCTTTTTATATTATTGATTTAGATGAATTTTGTGGGTAAATTCCATGCAAACCCTCACAAGACATAACTCGCCCACTACTGCAAAGTAGGGGTTTAACAGCTTGTTGCATGCGCTAAATGCAATCGTGCTCCCTACGAAAGTGGCATTTTGTTTTCCTAGGCTTAATTTTGGTTCGGTTGTTGTTTTGCTAGGGACTAGTAAAGATTTAGGTTTGGGGGTGTGATAGATGCCATATTCTGACATGAGAACTAGGTTAATTATAATAGAATAACCTTTATAATTGTGTTATAGGTGGTTATTTATCGGTTTTCAAATGAAAAGTGCACTTATTGAATTTGGCATTAATCATTGTCTATATTGCATATTTTTCTCTCCTGAATTATATTTCATTATTTTTTAAGGTTTATTTCTTCCTGAAATGCTTTTTATGGATTCAATTATGGAATTTCAGGAGAATTTTGGTGGAGAAGGAGATATTTACCAAAATGCCCTTAGTGAAATGGAGGTATTTTTTAGGGCAAATGGTATTAAAAGAAGGGGAAAATCATATTAAAGGAAAGAGAACGTCGAGAGAGGAGAAGGGGGAGCATTGACCAAAACAGAGCACCATGGACCGAAACAGGGGAAGACCCGAGAGGAGCTTGCCACCGTCATTCGCCGCGCCACCGTCGTCCACCGCCATCCACCGCCGTCTGGCAACCGAGAAAAGACCCGAGGAGAGCTCGAGAGAGTCTCCATCGCAGTGAGTTTGATAGTGCCAGTTTCTGGTCGCCAGGCCGAGAGGTGATCCGAGAGGGCTTCTCCGGTGCCAATTCTGCATTTCGACCATCCTCCGGCGTCGATTACCTATTTTCAACCATTCCCGGAGCTATTCTGACTCCTATCGCGACTCGAGAGAGCCGTTTAGAGGACTTCAGCTTTGTTTCATTCTTTGCTGGTCGTCACCTCCGTCCGTCGGCTTCTATCCTTCTTCGCCAGCGTCGTCTCTACCTCCGGCCACTCACTCTTGCTACCAGAAGCCATCAATTTTGGGAAATTGCAGCACCCATGAAAACGAGTCTACTGCCCGAGTGAGAGGAAGGAGAAGGAGAGTAATTCGTCATTTTGGAATTTAATTTTTCTATAGTTTGAACTTAGGTTTTGAATGTTTATTAAATGTGATTTGATAATTAATGTTTATTGAATATTTGTTTTTTGGGATATTTGATTAAATTAGCTAGTTAGGTTAGGATTATAATTTAGGTTGGATTTTGGTATTTTAATCCGATTTCTGTCTTTCACTCTATGCGCCCGAGAGGGGCTAGACGCAAGGATTGAGAGATTGGATCTGTGGTTATGTGGCGCTCGAGAGAGGCATGAATCACCGTAAAATCTAAAGTTGATGTTTCTTGTTGTGCAAGTAGTTAACCAGATGATTGCTTGATAATTTAGCATATAATTAGTGTTTAGTTCAGATTAATTCATCATATTTGGTTAGGCTAGTTGACTGAAGAATACACAAAATTCAGTCCTCCCTATGGATATGACCCTCGCTTCCCGCTAAATTACATGAACGATTCGTACGCTTGCGAGGTATAAAAGCCGATGTAATTAAAATTTACATCAGCCACCACCGCTTTCGGTATGCTCTCTGCCACTTCCTCCTCTTCATCATGGATAATTGACACAGGGGCCGCCGAGCATCTCACACTTTACAAAAATCTACTCCACTCAGTTTCTCCTTATCTCTCAAATAAATTTGTTATCATAGCTGATGGCTCCCAAACTAAAGTTGTCGGGAAAGGATCCACCTTTGTTACACCATCACTTCCACTCATAGATATTCTTGTTCCTACCTTTCCCTGGAACATTTTATCTTTTAGTTAGCTAACACAACATTTCAATTGCTCAATTACCTTCTCACCCACTTCGTGTGTGTTTCAGGATCTTAAAATCAAGCAGGTGATTGGTGGAGGTCGTGAACATGGGGGGCTCTACTACTTGGACATGCCTCAAATAAATGTTGTCTCAACCAAGGAAACTGAGACAAGTCTATGTCACAATCGGTTGTGACATCCATCCACACAATCTCTTCATTTTTTTTTCTACCTTTAAGGATAGGTCAAATTTAAATTGTGAAGTATGTCAACTGAGCAAACACCAGAGGACTACATACTCACCTCGTCTAGAACTTAAAAGTGTTGTTCCTTTTTCATTGATTCACACATATGTATGGGGACGATTAAGTGTCTCAAACATTTCCCAAGTCAAGTACTTTATTACCTTTATTGATGATTTTACTCATACCACATGACTATTTCTTTTTAAAGAGCAATCTGAAATACCATCCACATTTAAATCTTTTCATGCTACGGTTGTCACTCAATTTGGTCATAAAATCAAAGTACTTAGGTCTGATAATGCCAAAGAATATACTTCTAGAGATCTTGACTATTTTTGTCAAGAGAATGATAGACTTTGGCTGACTAATGGCATATACTTGGTGCTATTTATCCAAACGTCGGGATAAGGCGTCAGCCACCTTATTCAATTTGCCCAGTTTATGTTCCACTATAAAGTCAAATCCCATTAATTTGCTAATCTAATGTTTTTGTGGAGAAGTAGAGACGCGTTGCTCCAGTAAAAATTTGTTGTAATGATCAGTGCGGATGAGGAAGGTGTGTCCCCACAAGTAGGGTGGCCAATGTTGAACAACCTTGGCCAACCCAATTAGCTCTCATTCATAAACAGGTAACTTCTAGTGATGTGCCACTAATTGGCGTCTAAAATATGCAATGGGATGATTAGTTTGTTGTAGAATCGCCCCACTACCTCCCCCAGAAGTGTACCACTCTACCACAAATAAGGCCTCTAAGTCAGGCAATTGCATGACTGGGTGGAAGCTAAAGCTTGCTTTAGCTCATTGAAGGAGTCTGTAGCTGCAACGCTCCAATTGAAGGTATTATGTTTGAGAAGATGGGTCAAGGGAATGGCTAGCATTCCGTGGTTTTTTATGAACCTCCGATAATATCCCTCTAACCCCAAAAATTCTATTAAGGCTGAAATGTTGTGCGGTTGGGGCCAGTTGGTGACTGCTGTAATTTTTTCACAGTCCACTGTTACACCCTCTGTTGATATTATGTGGCCAAGATATGCAACTTGGGGTTCCCCAAATGAACATTTAGATCGTTTCAAGAAGAGATGATGTGCTTGAAGGAGTTGGAAAACAAGCCATAAAAAGTCTTCCAAATGCTTTTTCTCTTGATGTGCTATAAATCAAAATATCATAAAAAAAGACTAACACAAAATTTTGGAGATAGTCATGGAATACCTCATTCATTAAAGCTTGAAATGTGGAAGGTGCATTGGATAAGCCGAATGGCATCACCACGAATTTGAAATGTCCATGGTGAGTACGTAATGTTGTTTTCTCAATATCGAAAGGATGCATTCTGACTTGGTGATAACCCGATCGTAAATCCAACTTGGTAAAAATTTGAGAACCATGCAATTCATCCAATAACTCATCCACAACTGGTATGGGAAACTTGTCTTTGACTGTTTTTGTATTTAGCTCCATGTAGTCCACACAAAATCTCCATGTTCCATCATGTTTCTTAACTAGTAGGACTAGTGAAGAGAATGGGGGACGACTGCTACGAATAAGGCCATGTTCCAGCATGGCTTGGCACTGCCATTCTATTTCATCTTTCTGGAGGTGTGGATAATTGTATGGTCTAACAACCACCACGTCTTATCCGGATTTTAAACAAATTCTATGATCACAGTGCCTCAATGGAGGCAGCTCTGAAGACTTCTGAAACAAGTCTGTGAACTCTGCTAGTAAATTTTCTAAGGTGCTACCCGGTGGTTCCTGTTTGTGTAGTAGGGGGATATGATGTGTCACTTCAGCTTGACTGCCCTTTAGCATTACTTGGCTTCCTTCCGACACAAAAGTCATAGTTAAGGTAGAAAAATCGCACAAGATTGGCCCCAAGGTTTGCAACCATTTGATTCCAAGTATCATATCAAATCCGGCTAATGGTATGACAAAAATTTAATGGTAAAATGAGTGTTACCAATAGAAAACTTTACCACCTTGCTGACCCTTTAGCTAGGGACTTTCTCACCATTGGCAACTGAAACTGTGACAATTGGGTAAGGTTGGATCCCAAGTTGAAGATGTTTAGTAGTTGTTAAGCTTAAGAAATTGTGGGTACTACCAGAATCCACTAACCCCACAAATTTCTGGTCTAGAACCTTTGCCCGCACTTGCATATTTTATGCCGACTTCTATCTAGTAATTACATTTAAAAAAACTCTGGTTCAGCCTCTTCTTGAGGGCCTTCATTCTGTTCTTCTTCTTCAATTGTATCTAACTCCAACCAGAACAACCTTTTACAGTGGTGACCTGCCCTATAAGGTTCATCACAATTATAACAGAGGTTTTTTGCCCTGCGGTCAGCCATTTCCAAACCAGTTAATTTTTGTATATATTGGGGTGGTGAGTTTCTGGTCCTTGTATCTGTTGCCACAATATTAACTGGAGTATTTTTGGGTGGTTTCACTATTGGCAAGGTCACCCGAGGTCAATAGTTCCTCCCCCCTTGCCAACCTATCCTCCAACTTTGAACTTTCTGTCTTGCTTCCAATGCTCGAGTTAAATTCATTGCTCGAGCCAAATCAGTAGGTGAATGGAGTTCCACCTCTAACCTCAGAGACTCATTAAGGTCTATTATAAATAAATTTACCTACTAGTCAACTCTAACCATCTGGCTTGCTCAAACCAATTTTTCTTGGAACTATTTTTGATAAAGTTCCACGGATGCGGTTTGTCTCAACAGGACCAAATCTCCCAACGGATTGCTGTGTGCTGGAGGGCCAAATCTTATGGTACATAACTCTTTAAATTCCTCCCAATCCAACACCAATCTCTCCTATTCTACTTGGTGAAACCATAGATTTGCTTCATCGAGCATGTGGAAAGTGGCCAGTCCCACCTTGTCAAACTCAATTGTCCCTTGATTTGAAAAAAAATTTCTCACATCTATGCAACAAAATTAAGGGGTCGTCTGACCCAGTAAAAGTGGGAAAATTGAACTTTGTGTACCTGGGTACTGTGCCTCCACCCTGCTGTGCATGGACACCAATGCGCCCTGCAAACTGCTTCCCCCTTCTACTGTGCGAGTTGTCCTCCCCCCTTCTTCTGTGTGACTTGTCCTCCCCCCCCTACGGTCTGAGGTTGTGTTTCTTTCAGACAAAAGATCTGAAACCATATCTGAGAGTCTCTCGAGTTGCAGGTTAATACTTGGAATTTGTTCCAATTGCTGGCCGTAATTTTTGATTCTCACCTACTATTTGGCATGTGCACCCTGCATCTCTCTGACGATGGCTCTTAGCTCTTCATTTATGGATGTATCCCCATGTTACCCTACTTTGATACCAAACTGTTATAGTCCTAGGTCATGGATGTTGTAACATGATGCTGGGAAGGATAATCCAAAGCTTAGTGGACGAGTTCTGCACTGCAATGGCTACCCCTTGTTTTGGTAAATGGAAAAGAGAAAAAAGAGAATGGAGAAGAAATCAGATTCATGAGGGAACCTAGACCTTAGAGCTCAATGAGGAGAACTCCAGACCCTCTTTAGGCTAAAATCAAAGTTGTCTCTTCACATTCCACTTTCCCCCCTAAGTAAGGTTGGCGCCAACATAAGTTCAAGATAAAAAATTACAATAATGCCCATGCGGCATATTAACTCTTCAACTGAAATCAAAATAAATTAAAAGTAAATTGAAAGAAAAGGAATTAACTAAATACTAAATAACTCAGCCACGACACCTTTGACCAACTCGGCCAGCTATTGACTTCATAACATTTTTTTATTAAAATCAATCAAATACTTTTAAAAAAAATATGAGCTTCCATCTCCTCTCTCCCCCCTGCTCCCTCCATCTCTCTCATCCCTCTCTTTCACACTCCGCTCCCCCCCCCTCCTATCTCATCCATCCCTCTCCCTCTCTCCATCTCTCCCGTCTTTTCTCCTCCATCCTCTGAACAATTAAAAAATCCCCTATTGCCCTCATTCCTACCAAATATATATATACACCCAAAAAAATTTAAATTATAAAATTTTATAAAAATTAATCAAATAAAAATTTAAAAATTAAACAAACGTTCCTTCCCCTCTCCCCTCCTTCTCTCTCAACCCTCTCTCTCCACTTTTCTCCTCCATCCTCTCAACCCTTTCGCGCCCCCTCCCTCCTCTTTCTCATTCCCTCCCTCTTCTTCTTCCTCTCCCCCTAACCCCATTCCACACATAAACTTATTAAAAAGTAAATTAAATAATGAAACTAATAAAAATTAAGTAAACATAGAAAGACAAAAATCACTTTCCTTGTTCCCTCAAAACCCTCTCCTCTCCCCCTCCCTCCATCTCCATCATCCCCCTTACTGGTCTCTCCCCTTTCAAAAATAAACCTAATTAAAATCAAACTAATTGCTTAAATTAATTAAAAGTTAACCAAATAAAAATTTAAAACAAACTCTACCAAAATTCCTCTCTCCCTCTCCTTCTTCCCCTCCCACTCCTTCTACCTCTCCCCCATGATAATGATGAACTTGTATACAAGGGTAAAGAAACTTTGCCATGATTTTCAATGAACCATGGTAAGCCCACAACTTCATTGCATCTATCGGTTTTTTGGAGCATTTTGTACATTCAAGTCATTTGAAAAAAAAAACATATAGGAAGAGTTCCAATTTCAACGAATCATAAAACCACTTAATTTTTATGTGAGGGAATCTCTTTAGAAAAAAAAAACTTATAGGAAGAGTTCCAATTTCAAGGAATCATAAAACCACTTATTTGATTTGATTGATTTTGGGTACATCATTCAGTTGTTACGAGGAAAGATTATTGTAACAATCATCAAACTAACTATTTGGAGTCAAAAAATATAAATGTGACCCTTCTTCGTTTATTAGTTAGTTTTGAGTTCAAAAGAATATTTCAACACTTCAGGTTTTTGTAGTGAAGCAACAAGTTTTCTTATCTCTTTTGGATATCTATCTCCCCTATTGGCTTCTTCCTTTCCCCTTTATAGAATATTCTCATTCTTATTGTAATGGGAGAATATGGGGGAGTAGTTTCAAAAGAAAAAACCTTGAAGAGTCAAGAATTATTAAACTCAAGTCACAAGAAATGGAAAGGCTTCTTATCCCTTATTGTCTCTTGGTCAATTGGATTTGGGCCAGATTTGATTGTAACCATGAAGGTGTAAGACTTCTCGCAATGGATAGACCAATAATGGACTTCTACAAAGATTAGATCTTAGTCCATTTTCCCTCTTTGTCTAGAGATAACTAAAATGCCCTTATTCACTAAAATGACAAAAGTATGTTCTATATGTTTATTTTTATGTAAATAGTCATATTCTTCGGCTAAACTTTCTTTGAATATGGGTTGGTTACAATATTTTTCAGTTTGGCCAAAATTACAAAAAGTAAGGTATGATGAGAAAATTTCTTCATTTTGACTAAAGTTACAATAAAAAGACCTATGCATTGGAATTACAAAAAAAAATGCCCTAGGCATTGGAATTAAGAAAAAAACACTTTGCTCAATTATATGATTTTTTTCTTGAAATATATAGTTATTGGAGGTACTTCTTATAGGCTTCTAAAAAAATCATTTTAATTAATAATAAAATACTTGTCATATGGAAAATTTTCAAGATACCTTCAAATGTTTGTATTTTGTCATCAACATGTTAATGCATAGAGAAATTGGATAACCATGGTAAAAATTAATTCCAAAGTAGTCAAATATGCCATTTTAAATGTCATATTTTCAAAAATAGCTAGCTAGATGCTTTAAATATGAATATAACCTTGTGATTCTAATATAAGACACAATTATGGTAACATGGTTAAAAGATCTTAAAAAAATACTCAAATACCCTTTTTATTAATTATTTTGTTTTATAAATAATTTTTAAAAATATAAATTGTATCACCTCATCTTCTCCCTTGCTTGCAAGTGAGAAACAAAGGAAGACCCCCTCCCCCACCCTTTACTCATTATTAGGAGAGCCCCATTGTGCTTGAGAGAGGAAGGTAGGACTCAAAGCTAACGTCATTCTCCAAAGAGGCTTCCAATTGTTAGGGGCAAAAGATGAGGAAAACATAGGAGGAAGGAGAAAAAAGGGGGGAGAAGTTATTAAGTCGCACATTTGTGCTCTCTGCTTCAATATCCTTCTTTGTAATTCATTAATGGTGAACTCTTGCAATTTTATAACCGCCAGCCATTTGAACAAAGCAAGTAAAATAAGGAATAATGGAAATCCACTCAAGCCACTCTGCTCATGTTAGGTCATACACGGATAAACTTTGAGGGGGAATGAAGTTATCAAGGTTTAATGGCAATTTTAAATTCCTAGTCAAGTCAAAACAATTACAATGACAATCAACGCAATCAACCACAAATACAGTAGTATTTTTCAAGTCGTTCAAAACCCTCTTTTCTGATTGCTACGTCCACTCCCACAGTGTCTTGCATCTAGAAGTGGAATTCGCTAAGTGAAAAGCCAAACAACATCTATAACAATAGATCCAAAGTGTCCAACGTACATCACTTATTCAATTCTAGGTTCTTACACTTAACAACTACTCAATACAAGCACATAAACCCCCAAATAAATTTTCAATAGCTACCAACCAGCTTATTTAAGTCTTTATTGGTTTAAAATTGCAAGGGTTCCTAGTTTTTCAATCCAAGCAAAAGTAAAATCTATTAATATGCAGATACCAAAATTAAATTCAATAAAAATTTGCATATGGTGAATCTACTAGCAGTTTAATAGCTCGATTATTGTGTGATTTAACAATGAAAGACACAAGTAATGACTATAAAACTGGTTTCTTAAGGAATTCAATCAATCAATCACTTAAAGTACAAAGGTTGAAGTCAATATGATGTAAAAATCACTTGGCACAAACTCAGAAATTAGGGATCTAAGTATTCTAAAACAGATTTAAGACACAAGCTTTGGAATATTTAGCTCAATGGAGAAAAATGTGAAATTTGACTTCCTCATGAGTTTTGGTGGAAGTAAAAAATTCTCAAATCAATGGGAGTGCTTGGGAGGTTTGAAAATCACTATAACAAACATTTTTTTAATGTTTGGGAGAAGTTTTCATTAAATATAAAGTTCTCTAACATTAAAAAAAAACTAGTTGTTATGGCTGAAAATGACATTTTATCTGTTGAATTTATGAAAAATAAAAATACTTCATTGACTTCATTAACTTATTATAATCAGAGTACAAGAACCTCTATTTATAATAGAGGAAGGTATTAGTGTCCAATTACAATAAAAATACCTTTGTCCCAATTACACCCAAACTCTAACACTTAAAGATAAGTCCTAGTATAATTAAATAACTCGATATAGATAAAAGAAAAGCATAACTCAAACTATAACTCTTCTAGGACGTGACTATAAGGTAAAGATGCCTTTGTGAATCCTTCTTGATCTTCCAACTTGTGTGATAAGGATGTCAGCTTGTGGTAATCATGGTGGGTCCTACTTCTTATATGTTTGGGCACATCTTATGAGTCTTCCTTGGTCGTGTGACCCATCTTATAATACTCTTAGATATGTGGGCCTTCCTTGGTCGTGTGGGCTTTGGCCTATCTTCCAACACTCCCCCTCAAGCTAGGGGTGAGAGAACAACATGAACTCTCAGCTTGCTGCAAATTATGTATATAATATTTTTGTATAAAATGGCACATCTTCCAATATGCCTTCATCTTCCAACACTCCTCCTCAAGTTGTTGCGTCCTTCCATGAGGCCCTACTGGCTTAATATAAGTGAGAGTAAAAATCACTTGTAGCCGGTAAGACATTGCTCCATACTCCAGTCCTAATGCTGGATGCAGGTCACACTCCATCTTTTGTAGGTAGTGTGTCTATCGCCATTACTCTGAAGTGTCCACCACTGTGTCCCTCCACAGGACAACGACTCTCAAGTGGTAGGAGTAATAAAAGCCATTACAAGGGGGGTAGTGGTTTATTTATAATGGTGTCCCAATCTGGACACCGACTCTCATGGTATCCCAACCGGGATATTTTTGAGAGTTAAATTTATCATGGTGTCCCAATCCGGGTACCGACTCTCATGGTGTCCCAACCGTGATATTTTTTAGAGTCAAATTAAAAATGGTATGAGAAAAGGTATTGAGGCCACCTCTTCTTCAATAATAATGTCTCATCCAAAGAGACATAATAGCAGCTGTAATGTAACACAACCATCTTCCAACACATATAACACAAACCAAATAATAAACTTTGTAAAAGAATACATAAAATAATCCGATATAAAAAAATTCTTGTTAGATGCACAAGCTTCATTTGTGCCCCCCTCTCTTGAATATTTTGGTCACATAAACTTTATCCACAACATCTGGAATAAAATACATCTTTCTTGTACGTCTTCTACTTCTTCCCCTCAAACTGGGAGGTAATAGCAGTTATTCCAACTTTAACCAAATATCATAGATGTAGAGATAAGCCAAAATAATGTAGATATAGTAATAAGCCCTTAAACCAGGGAGAAGTGAGATATTTTTCTGATATTGCAACTCAAATAGTGATGCAAAACAATCGGCTTAAATTCGAATTTTTCAATGCAATAGGATACTTGCATGACCTTCGATTATTCCAATGCAAAAATATCTTTAAATATAGATCAGATTGACATGAAATTTTATTCTGATGAAACTAGAATTCAATAGATTTCATCTAAGTATAACTTATATTCATAAAATATAATTATAATAAGATAAATAATCTGATAGATTTCGGTCAATGTCATCTGGTCGAACTAAGCACTGTTTCTCCTTTTTTTCCTGAATGACTATTGACTCTTACAAGATCAATATCTCCTTATAAAAAAAATCATACCGAGACTTGGTTGAATATTTAATAAAATATACTTACATATATTTCTTTTGATATATAATTCTCCTTATAAAGTCTCTTTCTTGATAGCATAAAATACCTCAGAAATTGAAGATTTTTGTTGTTGCTCGAACCTCTTTTGCAATTTCACCTTTGCTGCTTCAAATATCGATTTTTATTTGTAGATAAATCAGATAAAAAATTGGTTGAATAGGTAAAAGAATAAACTTACATATATTTCTTTTTATATATATTTCTCCATATAAATGCTAGTTCTTGATAGCATAAAATACCTCAGAAGTTGAAGCTTTGAGCTGCTGCTCGAACCTCTTTTGCAATCTGACCTTTGCTCATTCAAAGATCGATATCTCTATATATATAACTCCGAATTGAAAAAATCATTTTTCATTAGAAATTAGACTCAAATATATTTCCTTAAAAAAATAATTTTCGATATTAAAATCTCATTATAGAGGTAAAAAAACGTAAAGTAAACTATGGGTGTAGGGACTAAAAAAAATAACTACGAACCTAGACTTAGGGTTTAGGGTTTAGAGAAAAGGATCACATTACCTTTGTGGGTTGACCAAGTCAACTCACAGAACCAGCTCTGATACCATGTTGAATTTATAAAAAATAAAAATACTTCATTGACTTCATTAACTTATTATAATCAGAGTACATGAACCTCAATTTATAATAGAGGAAAGTAATAGATTTCGATTACAATAAAACCACCTTTGTCCCAATTACACCCAAACTCTAACACTTATAAGTCCTAGCATAATTAAATAACTAAATATAGATAAAATAAAAACATAACTCAAACTATAACTCTTCTAGGACGTGACTATAAGATAAAGATGCCTTTGTAGTCCTTCTTGATCTTCCGACTTATGTGATAAGGAAGCCAGCTTGTGGTGATCATGGTGGGTCCTACTTCTTATGTGCTTGAGCCCATCTTGTGAGCCTTCCTTGGTCGTGTGGCCCATCTTATAATACTCTTATATATGTAGGCCTTTTTGGTCGTGTGGGCTTCATGTAACAAAAAAGATTCCAAATCATATTAAATATTTTTTTAAAAATATGCATTAAATCCTTTTTTTTTTTTTGCTAACTTGGTGGTGGGTCACTTACGCATTTTGGAAACCTACAACTTTTGGATTTGGACTTGGAATTTGGCAATTTGAATTTAGGTAGCAAGGGGTCAAGTCCTTTTGGGTTTATGTCTTTCTTTAGAGGGAAGCATGTAATCAACTTCTTTGATGAGTCAAATCCTATTATATCTTAGTAGGTATTTTACTTGCATAATGGGGTTGACTCCTTTCTAACTTAAAGCTTACTATTTTGAGGGGTTGCCTCCTATTTATCCCTTTTCCCATTAAAAGGGACTAACTCTAGCCTATGTAGTCGACTCCTTTTGACTTTTGCACTCTAAAGGTTTAAACCTTCTTGCTGAATGTGTTAACGCCTTTTGGGCTTTGGTTCTTCATTCCTCCTATTGAAGGGGTTGACTCTTTTTACATTCAAAAATTTTCTTTTAATTCTTTTCTTCCTATTGAAGAGCATATATGGAAGAGTATTACATGACTCTCACAATAAGAAGTCTTACAAAGCCAAAATTATTATAAAAGGAGGTCTCATAAAAGAATTTCAATTAAAATATATTTTAATTACGTTACTCTTCTATTTATTTTTAAATCTTTAATTATGATAGGACTTATCTTTGTGTTAAGACTTCGGGTGTTATTGGGACAATGGTAGTTTAATTATAATTGGACTCTAGTACTTTCCTCTATTATAAGTAGGGGCTCATGTACTCATATTACAACAAGTTAGTGAAGTTTTTCTCTTTTCCAAATATTCAACACTTCATTTGGTTCTTCATTTTTCCTAATCAAGTAGTCAATTCCTTTGGATGTGGTCAATTTCATTTGACCTATACACTCCACTTTTTTAGATGATGTGGTCGACTTCTTTGCATGCAGCTGACTCCTTTTTTTCCATAATACTACACTTCCATTTTGTGAAAAAAAAACACATGTATGTCACGATTAATAAATTGAGTTTTTTATAATCAAAATCAAGGCACTTAGAGGGAACTTGAGACATCACTATAATAACTCATCCATTCACTCATGACCTAATACCTAACTTATTCCATCATGGTATAGCTCATTATTCCATCAGCCTCCCTTGAGCTAAGTCTACGCTAAACTCACCATCCCAATCATTACCATAAGCCTAAGGAAAATGTTCTTCATCATTGGTTTATTGAAGATGTTTGCCAATTTTTACACACGATCTTCTATTCTTCCTCTATCCAAACTATCACGTGAGACAGCTCTACAAACTTCCCTACAATGACTTAAGTCATCACTTGAAATCCAAATAGCACTTCCATATGGCTCTTCCAATCAACTTGGGAAACCTAAACTTGGAAACTTTTAATTGCTCCATTACCTGAGGTCATTGATTAGTATACAGGTTGCCAATTGAGCTAGGCTATGTACTAATTATTGTGGTTTTTGTTGAATTTATGCAAAAGAGAAATACTTCAAGTTAGAAGATATGGCCAAGCTTTCAATAGCATTAATGTTATAACTATTTATTTTTTATCTCTTATTCACACCCCTTATGGTGATGGGTATACTTGTAATTATTGTATCCTTGACCACTATAAATAAAGCTTAAGGGGGAGGATTAGGTCATTCCAAAGAGCCCTAATCTCTCCCCAACTTCTCCTCTACTTGCTCCTTCTTCTCCTCTCTAGTCATCCCCTCTTTTCCTCCTTCTTCACTTCTTCTCTTCTCCTTCTTCTTCTTCTTCTTCTTCTTCTTTCTTTCCTCCTTCTCCTCTACTATTTATTTTTTATCTCTTATTCACACCCTTTATGGTGATGGGTATACTTGTAATTATTGTATCCTTGACCACTATAAATAAAGCTTAAGGGGGAGGATTAGGTCATTCCAAAGAGACCTAATCTCTCACCAAATTCTCCTCTACTTGCTCCTTCTTCTCCTCTCTAGTCATCCCCTCTTTTCCTCCTTCTTCACTTCTTCTCTTCTCCTTCTTCTTCTTCTCTTCTTCTTCTTCTTCTTCTTCTTCTTCTTCTTCCTCCTCTTCTTCTTCTTCTTCTTCTTTCTTTTCTCCTCCTCTACCACACGTGACCCTCAAGATCATAGATGATGGAGTACTGAAATCAACATGATATCATAGCAGATTATTTCTGGACTCCAAGGTGCAACTTTCAATTTGAAGAGCTGAAATCATCTTCTTCAGTTTGTACTGGAATTACTTGCGAAAGCTAAGTTTTTTTCCAAGTTTGATCCTTGATGTTTCATATGTATTAATGTCAGATATATGATGGATCTTCTACTTCCATAATTTATGATTTTTTCAAGAGATCTATGAGGAAAAGTTGAAATTTTTTTCCTATGCCATGAAAGTTGGTATTTTGGTGGAAGAAAGTTATTGATTTGAAGTGTTTTATAAACTTATTTCTATGCCTTATACAACCTTGTTTTCCTTACAATGTTATGGCTGGTTGATGATATTAGTCTCTGGAAATCAATAATCTAATCTATTACTACTGGATACCTCTCTCTTCATTACATACCTAAATGGAACTGCAGCAATACTGGTTGATTGTTATAGTCCTGAGGTTAAGTACCTATGTCTTCCGCTCCTAATAGGTCGGTCTTTTGGGTAGTATTGGCTAGGTACTTAACATTTGATATCAAAGCAGGCGCTACGTCCCAATTTTGAGTCCCCGCATACGCAGGTGAACCGCACACCCCTGGCAGGGCGCCGTAAGGGAGTATGGGCTCTTGACCCGGTCCCCGTTGTTGTGTTAAGGTCGCTGTGGTCATCGGCTCAGGAGGGCGGGTGTACTATTATAGTCCTGGGGTTAAGTACCTATGCCTTCCGCTCCTAACAGGCCGGTCTTTTGGGTAATATTGGCTAGGTGCTTAACATTTGGTATGTTATGGTCCTGGGGTTAAGTACCTATGTCCTCCGCTTTTAACAGGCTGGTCTTTTGGGTAGTATTGGCTAGGTGCATAACATTTGGTATCAGAGTAGGCGCTATGTCCCGACTTCGAATCCCCACGTATGCAGGTGGACCGCACGCCCCTGGCGGGGCATCGTAAGAGAGTATGGGCTCCTGACCCGGTCCTTGTTGTTGTGTTAAGGCCGCCGTGGTCGTCGGCTTGGGAGGGCGGGATGTACTGTTATGGCCCTGGGTTAAGTACCTATGCCTTCTGCTCTTAAGAGGCCGATCTTTTGGGTAGTATTGGCTAAGTCCATAACATTGATAGATTGTTGAATTTTGATATCTTGCATTGTTGTTTGAAGGATGCAAAGAACCTTTGTGTGAACTCTAGAATTCTGGAAGAATTTTATAAAGATTCATCAGTTTTTTTAAGCCTCTTTTGATCTCAGGAAAGTCTCAGTAAGATCTTATCTTTGGAAAGTCTAATTGTCTAATTTAGGAAAATGTTGCTACTCTAGGAAAGTAAATTTTTGGCAAGTTTCCTGGTTTGTTTTTGCAGCATCAAGAAAGGATACCTGCCAGAATTTTGTTGCGATTTAGATTGGAAACTCTCATTGTATAGACTAATCAATTTAGGAAACAAATCTTGTGGTTGTTGATTTTTAGGACTCCATGGATTTAGCTCATGGAGAAAAATGAGAGAGACACCATTGGGAGAAAAATAGAGGTTATGGACTTGATGCAAACCCTCCCCCATAGGTATATTTATAGATATCAAAACTACCAATATTAAAAGTATACCCTTCACCCTAATAAGAGTGAAGAAGAGACAGAAAATGTAAACTAATTACATCATATATTCCAACAAACCCCCCCCCCCCCCCCCCCCCCCTCCCTCAAGCTGGGAGGTAATGGCAATGATCCCAGCTTGAACCAAATAATATAAATGTAATAATAATCTCCTCCATCACGTTGTCCCAAGGATAAGTACGAAATTGGTCACAAACTCTCAAAAGGTAAAAATGGGTGATAAAACATAAGTCGAAACCAAACTCGAATGATTTCGAACGAATATAGTGACAATAATCACTAAAGTGGGCAATACTTGTCAATCACAAGATGGAGATAAAAGACCCACGAGTACCAATAAAAAGTCTCAATGGACTTAAAACACCCATATAAATAAAAGGGACAACCAAAGCAATGCTTTAAAAAGGGTTGGCCAATAAGGGTAAGTGAGAGTCAAATAAAGGCTGGTAGGAGAAAGACTGCCAAAGGGTAACGGGTAATGGGTAAAGAGAAAATACAATGCTAAAGCCACCATGTGATTTATTTTTCTAAGAAATTCAAATTTTACATCAAAAGAATCAATGCCAACAACAGTCAGCAAATAATGAACGCAAGGCAAGCAACCGAGGAGTTCTTCTTCAAAAATAATGTCTCAATCAAAAAGACACAATAGCAGCAGGAGAAATGGGCCAATGCTCAGATAATATGCTCCATATGTGCAGTTGTATAGTAGCGGATAACCGGTAAATAATAGAGGTCCTTAAGAATAATAAAACACATGAAATAGTCAGCAGCGAGTCCATCAGTAAATAAGGAATTTGTACCAAATTTGGGTAATAATCCACAATAATAATCAATCGGAAACAAAGAACCGAGTTGAACTGAATCAAATGATAGACCAATATAGCCGAGTTGTGGGAGGAATCGGCATAGAACTCGAGACCCAAACACTTATACCGAGACCATTTTTTTTTTCAATTTGACCTTAGATGGATTGACTCAATTCGAGTTGACCCAAGTTAACTCAGCAGAATAAGAGAGTGCTAACCCATCACTGGGTGAACTCGGCCCAATCCAAGATGGCTTGACTTAACTCGGGCCGAGTTGAGCTGGAACAGGCGCTAAACCGACGCTTGATTAAGTCCATTTCCTAAGTATGGAAAATCAAAATTTCCAAAGTTTCTTCTTCTTCCCCGCAACACTGGTTTTCAACTAGTGTAGCAATTAACCAACCAGCTTCAATACCTGTTGTCGATGCCTCGAAAGTGTTTCAAAAACACTGGAACAGTGTCATTTCTCCAAAAATGGCAACAAGACTGATTCTCAGCAGAGGTAGAAATATGGCAGTCGTCGTCCTCGCATCCGAACATAGCGGGATAGCAATGAACCACAACAGAATGGAAATAATCTAGCATATTAATCAGCATGAGAGGAGTTTCCGAAAAATATTCTTGAAGATAGTTAGCAGTAGAAGGAGGATGTTCCAATCGAACCAGTGCATCCTTCTCGACGCCGAAGAGATCGGGAGATCTTAGGCGGCAATCATGATAGGATCTTGGAGAAGCAGTGGATGAAGGATCAATCAGTAGAGGAGTTTCCAAAATTAGCAATGGAGATATCTCCCGGAGAAGCAGTAGCAAGGAAAAAGAATTCCAGAAAAGATGTAGATAAAATCCAGAACGAAAATATTTTATCGGATAGCTGGCTGAACTTTCCAAAAATTCTGGAAGACCAAGGTGTGGCTTGATTCTTTGGTAGATTGAATACGCCTTACTGGATCCTTCAATAAATCACCCATGGAAGATAGAGGCCACGCTACACCATGGAAGATAGAGATGATCCCTCAGGCGATGCCAAAAACCAGAGGATAACAAAATCAATATACTAGAGAATCAATATAACTTCAATGACGTCATGGCAGTAGTATACCAAAGAATGAAGATTAACGACTAGCCAATACGACCAGAGACTCTCATCGTCCAGCCAGAGTCTCAATAGTTTTCAACAAAACCAACATATTTCAGCAACAAACACGTCTTGTACTACTTCTTTTACAGCAGCAATAAACCTTTTTCATTCTGAATTTCATATTTAAAGAACGACAATGGTTGTACGCATATTAAATTTTCAAAAAAATAGAACCTTCCCAAGTTCAGAAAGGCTTTCCTTCTTCATTCTTTCTCAACATTGTTTCCAAATTGGAAACTATTTTGTTAAGCTTTCTTTTGAAGATTGCATGAATGAAACAAGACGTTATAGAGTTGAGTCCCAAAACTTATAGAAATAGGTAGAAGTTCTGGAACAAAAAAAGAACCTTACCAGTAGAGAGTTGAGTTTTTTACTTGTCTTCTTCCCTCCATGGAGAATTCATTTGATCTTCTATAACATACCCAAATAGAGTAATGAGGCACAATCGTAGAGAGAAGCAAACACTAGAGCAACATCGTCTTCTTTTCTTCTGGTAACAAGGGATGTGCTTTACAAACTCAAGCAACACTAAACACACTTGAGAAGAGCCTGATTATGCTTTACCGAGCAGCAAAAATATAAAAAAACTCAGCAACAGAAAGGGCCTTCAGTAATGACGAATAACACAACAGAATATGAGCAAATAAAAAAAAATGGGGTTTTTTTTAATCCTGAAAAACCATAGATGTGAGTCTTGAAAATCAACTTCATGGATTTAAGTCATGGAGAAAAATGAGAGAGACACCATAGGGAGAAAACTGGAGGTTATGGACTTGATCCAAACCCTCCCCCATAAGGTATATTTATAGATATCAAAACTACCAATTTTATAACTATACCCTTCACCCTAATAAGAGTGAAGAAGAAAAAGAAAACGTAAAATAATTACATCAATGCCACCCAAATTACATCATATATTCCAACAGTGGTTAAAGTCACAATTACCAGGCTTTTCTTACTTACTTCACTGCTGCTATTATTGTTTGTTGGAGGACGAAATTCTGGACTTGGTGTTTTGCTATTCACGTGGCCAGCACCAATGTCTTTTTGGTGCTGGAAATTAATCCTTCAGACATCTCTCCTAGCAGCAACCATATGAAATATTTGTGGCTTCATTACTTTGCATTCAACATCATATATCGCTTTTATTAAACATCTACTACTACAACTCTTATATCTTCTTCACAGCAGTATCTACTACGGTAACAAAAAACTATTGTTCAGCAGCTGGTTTATTTTCTTGAGACGTGCTTCTGGTCTCTACTATAGCAGCAATATGTAAATCTCCTCTTGAATTTTGATATTGCACTAGGAATTTAGAGTTAAATATCTCTTAAAACTCATACATGGCTAGTGAGCTAAATACTACTATGGCTGGAAAAAGTGATTTGCTTAAAATTACTATGATTCACCTCTTTTATTTTCTTCAGTCTATTCGAACATTTTGTATCCGGTCAAATGATCATCTTGGTAGAGTTTGTTTCTTCCTTTTCCTTCTTGGCTAGCTATTTGGATATCTAGGCAAACAAACTCTAATAGCTGCTTCTCTTTCCTTGTCACTTGGAAGGTGGTTGTCCAGTTGAACAATCCTCAACAATTTCTTCTTTTCACTTTTGGCATTTATTAGCTTGGTCATTTAGACATCTAAGGTGGACAAATCCAAATAGAGTCTTTGTCTACTTTGTTCGATTGAATGACTATCAAGCGTTGGGGCGATACTTCTTTGATCTTGCAAAATCGTTTTGTCTTTTTCATAGGAGTATCTAGATGGTCTTTGGCATATTGAACAAATGTTCTACCAATTTCATTTATGAGGTTTTTTTTCTATCATTCAAGTTTACTCAAACTCCATGATTAGTTGCTTAAATATTTGTTAACATCAAGATTAACTTAATAAGTATCTTGAGACCAATAGTATGCCCTATGTTCACAATTTGAAGACAAAAAATCCTTGTCTCTATCCATTTAAACTCAACCTACTAGATATACACTTATGGGCATTTTGTTTACATAACAATTAGACTTGCACCTCATAAGAGCGATGGAAGAATGATGGCCATCTCCTTCTTCGACAACCATGTGCTTGTCCTTGGTTATTCTTTTGATAGTTGTGTATTGTCCAATCAACATATACATCTCTTTAAAACCTACACCTATATTTGTCTTTGGTTGAGTAAACCTCTCCTCATGCATGGTGATTCGGTCAAGGTGACATTGATTTTGCTCTACGAGACATTGAGAAGCAAATTTTGGCTTTGGAGTTGGAATAATGATGATTTGCTTGAGGTGGATCCAATTAAAGTACACGGGGCAATGGATAATCAAGTTGGAAACGATATATTTTATGCATAAGCAAAAGATCTAAGTAAGGTATTAATTAATCAAATTACCTTATTGAGAGCTCAAACCACTGAATAAAAGAAAAAAAAACAAATTGATTATGGTTCCAAGTGGATTTTAATTATTAAAAATTTTATTTGACTAAGTCTTTGATGATATTTGTATAAATGAATGGGCAAGTGGTAGTGGGTTATTTTTTATTGCAAGCGCAAAAGGCTACATAAGGACAATTGTAAAAAGTACATGCGAGAGGAGACCACATGTGACTATCCTTCTATTGAATAGAGGGAGGAGGGAGGAGGACACTCCCTTTGTGTTTTTTATTTTTTTCCCGAACAAAGGGATAACACCTTCTCGTTCTCTCCATAGAGAGAAAGAAAAAAGAAGCAAAGCATTCCCTTCTCCTCATGTCTAGCTGGCCAGAGAGGTAAGATGAGGAACTGAAAGCTCAGTAGGGTCAGATGTATAGAATTCATAATTTAATTCAGACGTGAGCATATGGATGTAATTTTGTATTAGCGTGCAGGCCAAAAGGTTAGCATGAGCACATATATGTAATGTTGTGTGAGTGTATGTGATATAATTCTATGTGCGTGATGTCAATTTATTTCCTAAGTTAGCGTGTAAGCCATTGAAGGGCTGGTTCGTAAAAGATGTAAAATGACTCTTTGACCAGTATCGTGAATGGCTTAAGAGGAGTTCAAGAAATGAAAAGGGCAAGAATGATTTTATCCATAGCAGAGTCGGTGTTCTCCTCCTACAAGGAACCCAGGTTTCGGACTCCCTTAGAGCCGAGTTATCCCTCTTTCCCCTTGATTCTCCTTCACGCTCCCTCTCAGTTTCTCGTTCTTCACTCAGAAACCAGGCATCATAGGTCGAGCAGGGGCACCACGTTCCCCTGGTGCTGAACCAGAGCTAGACGAAGACCTCCCCTCCTGTAGAGTTATTCAGTCCATGGTCAGAGCACCTAACACGCTGGTATCAGAGCAGGGGATTATTAGGGAGACTTCAAACCAGGAAGAATTGTTAACAAGATTCATGGAAATGGTTAACGCCAGACAAGAAGAAACAGAGGGTCGATTAGCAGCCCTCATGGACAGTCGAATCTCTCAGACGATCTCTCAACAAGTCGAAGAAATTACAAATCGAGTCTATGATAGACTCTTAGGCCGCACACCCACTCCAAGAGAAGGGGACAAAGCACCTCTAAGTGGGGGATGTTTCAGTCCAAATGGGGGACGTCCAGACACTGGCCAGAGCAATGGCACCATTCCAAGGTACACCAAACTAGATTTTTTGGATTTTAATGGGGCAAACGACCATTTACTGTGGTTATATCGTTGTCAAATTTTTTTTCCAATCAACGAACGGCTCAGCAAGACAAGGTTGGGTTGGTCGCATTCCATATGCTCGATGAAGCGCAAATGTGGTACATCAACTTGAATTGGAACATCTGGGCATAGAGTGAGAAGAATTTAAGGAATTGTGCACCATACGGTTTGGACCACCGGCTCACAATAATCCATTGGATGATTTAATCCTATTACGCCAAACCGGTAGTGTAGCCCAATACCAACAACAATTCCAAGAGAAACTGGCACAACCTAGCAAGGTGGAATGGGTAGACTAGCACGTCAGCTTATTCACAGCCAGCTTCACTGAGTCCCTTCGTCTGGAAGTGGAACTCCTTGGGCCCACAGATCTGTTCCGAGCAATGAATTTGGCACTCGCATTGGAATCCAAACATTGGAATCCAAACAGACATTTCAGAACAGACAGCCAGTCTAGCCAGGGGCAAAGACTAGCTCACCAGTACCTAGCACAACACAGCCATGGAGAACTAATGCTGAGCAGCCATGGAGAACCAATGTTGCTCCCCAGCCCCCTTAGGGTGTTGCTGCCTCTACGTCTACAACCCCTAAATCTGCTCCAGCCACTCCAACCTTTATCCACAAATTAAACCAGTGTGAAATGGAAGCACGAAGGGCGAAAGGATTGTGTTATAACTGCGATGAGCAGTATACATTTGGGTACCAATGCCCTAAATTATTATGGTTAGAACTCGCCACTGCGGAAGAAGAAGCACACTTTGAACTGGAACAACCAGAGGTCGAAGAGCTCACCATTTCCTTGCACACCATCACCGGGCTTCAGTCCACAACCACAATGCAAGTTTCTGCCTTAGTCAATCAGCAACCCTCCTCAGTTTGGTGGACTTCAGCAGAACTCATAATTTTTTGAGTTTCATTGCGGCCAAGTCTTTACAACTCCCAATTCAACCACGACCAATAGCTTCCATATCTGTTGCAAATGGGGAACAAGTGCCCAGCTATGGGGTCAACAAGGTCGTGTTTGTGATTGACAATCAGCACTTCTCCACATAATTTTTTATACTTCCCTTGACAGGGTTCGACATGGTCTTGGGAATTAAGTGGCTCCAAACTTTGGGGCCCATTTTGTGGGACTTTGCAGCCTTGACGATGAGCTTCACCATTGACCAAAAAAATGTCACCTTCCAGGGCCATACATGTGAAGGGTCAGTCCAATTACACGGGTTGTTGCAACATCCAACAACGGACAGCAAGTTCGACAGTTTGCTTGAGCACTTCAAGGACCTCTTTCAGGGACCGGTTTCTGTAGCCCACTGCGTCATTGTGACCATAGGATCAGTTTGAAGGCTGGATGGTTGAACCAATTAATGGACTTTGATTTTAAAGTGGAACATCAAGCGGATACTTTGAACAAAGTCGTTGATGCACTCTCTTGGAGCACGAAAGAACAACTGAAGCTGGCTGCTATCAATCACCCCACTCCGCTTTTACTCAATTCCATCCGGGAGGCTAACCAGCACCAACCAGAATTACAGACGTTGTCCCACCAGATTGCTGCAGGCACCAAATCAGCACAATGGGTGGTTCACGACCACCTTATTCTCTATAAATAGCGTATATACTTGCCCTCCTCTTCTCCATTGATCGTTGTTGTTGTCTCATCTTATCATGACAGCACACACGAGGGACTGCAGAAACCACTTCAGCGCCTTCAAGATGATTTTTATTGGCCAGGGATGAAAACCACCATTGCACAATATGTGGCTCATTGCTTGGTGTCAACGGAACCAAGTTCAGCATTTTCATCCAGCCGGCGCCTTGCACCCGCTCCATCTTCCCACTCAGGTCTGGGCAGACCTTACCATGGATTTTATTGAAGTGCTTCCAAAAGCTTCGAGCAAATCAGTTCTATGGGTGGTGGTAGCCCTTCTCACTAGCGACAAATTGTTGAAAGCTATTGCACACCATCTTCGACCCACTCAAGCCCGCATGAAACACTTATGATCAGGGACATTGCGATGTGCAGTACAGTCCGGATGCCTTAGTATGGCTCCGCCTCCACCCTTACAGCCAAAATTCCATTGCAGAGTCCAAACTCCATAATGTTTTTCAAGTCTCCATACTCAAGCCGCTCAAGTGCCCCACCCCTCCATCTATTCCCGCATTGCCACTGATTGAAGATGGTAAGGTTTCTCTCACAACCTGCTAAAATATTGAGTGCTAGGCAGCATGATGAGCACATAGAGGACCTAGTCCAGTGGACCCACGTAGATGCCACTGCAGCCACTTGGGATGATCTAGATGTTTTTCAGCACGCTTACCCTCCCTTCGAGCTTGAGGACAAACTCTTTCTACCGTAGAGGAGTGATGTTAGGGACACCATAGCAGGACGAGTCATCCAAAGGCGACGCGGGTGAGTTGGAACTGAAAGCTCAGCAGGGTTAGATGTATAGAATCCAGAAGTCTATTTTAATTCAGACGTGAGCATATGGACGTAATTTTGTATTAGTGTGCAGGCCAAAAGGTTAGCGTGAGCACATATATGTATTGTTGTGTGCGTGTATGTGATATAATTTTGTGTACGTGAAGTAAATTTATTTCCTAAGTTAGCATGTAAGCCAATGAAGGGCAGGTTTGTAAAAGATGTAAAATGACTCTTTGACCAGTATCGTGAATGACTTAAAAGGAGTTCAGGAAATGAAAAGGGCAAGAATGATTTTATCTATAGCAGGGTCGGTGTTCTCCTCCTCCAAGGAATCCAGGTTTCGGACACCCTTAGAGCCGAATTATCCCTCTTTCCCCTTGATTCTCCTTCACGCTCCCTCTCAATTTCTCATTCTTCACTCAGAAATAGGGCATCATAGGTCGATCAGGGGCACCACATTCCCCCGGTGCTGAACCAGAGTTGGATGCAGACCTTCCCTCCTGTAGGGTTACTAGGTCCATGGTTAGAGCACCTAACATTTCCCTGTCCACTATTTTATATTTGTAAATTTTAAAAGATTCTAAAGTAATGAAAATGTCAAAATATTTTGTACTATAAAATTTTAATTACTTATTTACCCATAAGTGTATGGAATCAATTGATCGTGTTTAAAATTCAACCCTAAATAGAATTACAACGGCAATTGGAAATGCACAAAGAAGGCCATACTAGAAAATTAGCCAATAAAAGAAATTAAGATAGTATCATGTTCTACTCTCCTTGTATTTTCTGTTCACCAACGTTGCTTAAATACATGGCAGAAGTAGAACACTTCTACGCACATGGTTGTGGCGACCATTAGTGGCCCAAACAGATTGGAACCTCTCGGGCGTTCAAGACAGTGTAGTACTTTCTAGGAGCCAACGTCGCACTCCCTAAGCCTGTGTGGCCGCATCTACCATGAATGCCTATATCTTTACTAAGGCCCTGTTAGTGCGAAGCGTTAGTGAAATGTATTTCACTTACGTTGGGTAAAAGGAGCCAAAAGCCACTAGTGCCCAGTGAAAGTGCAGGGGGAAAGTAAAATACAAATGTATTTCACTTTCCCCCATTTTAGGCATAATGGGAGGGAAAGTGAAATCAGAGGGGTCGAGCTCTGAATTCACTTTCCCTCCCTCAATTACATCGGGCTAGGGCTGTTGGGAAGGAAGGTTGTGTCGAATGAGGGTTTCAGGGAAAAGAAAATTTCTCTCTCGCTCGCGACCGACCTTTGATGATTTCAATTGTCCTTTGTGTGACCTGTCTCCAGTGCTCAACTCCCTTCCTCTTGCCGTCCCCAACACCGACGATCTTCGGCGACATCTCTCCTCTCTCTGCAACCTCTCCGACTCCTCCCTCGCTCGCGACCGTCGGCGATTTCAATCGCCCCCTCTATGACCTCTCCCCAGTGTTTTACTCTCTTCCTCTAGCCGTCCCTAGCACCGACGACCTTCAGTGACTTCTCCCCCATCTATGCAACTTCTTCGGCTCAATTCAGAAGAAAGTTGGGTAAAAATTGCTTCCTGTAAGTCGATGGTTATTTTTTTAATTTTTTATGAGTTTCATGTATTGAATTCCATTTTTTTATTTTCTGTTGTGGTCCTTATCATTTTAGATCTTGTTCTTGTTGATTTTGATTTGTTACTTGGTTGTGATTCTGATCTACTGGACTCGTCTATTTGGGGTTTCTATGGGCTTTTGTTTAACTGTTAAATTTTAGGATCAGAATGTTCTTATTGGGGTTTTCTTATTGTGTGATGTGATTCTAAAATTGAGATTAACGTACTTAAAATAGGTTGAGCATTGACATGGACAATTGCTAGCAACAGATAAGCAAGTGTCTTCCCTGACCCTGTTTCTGCAATGCCAATGAGATCACGACCCTTTAACACCATTGGCCACCCCTGAGCTTGGATTGGATTTGGTTCAACAAAACCAGCATTAATGACTTCTTACATGACATAATCTGAAGAGATAAGCAAGAGATATAAATAATTTTTTTTCTTTTTACTTCTTCACATAAAGATAGGAACAAAGAAAGAAGTCTCCACTTTGTGACAATCAAAACAGTCTCCGCTTTCCATACTCTGAGAATGCTACTTGCATCCACAAAATCTCTTTTTACATAACATACAAAAATGACAAAAACATTTGAGGATCAATGAAAAGTTTTTTGCATCTGAAACTTAACAGAAATGGAAGATATTACAGCTTGATGAGGAAATTTCAGAGTCTATAGCATTCATATTTTTATAAGACAGCACTAACATGGAACATGACTGAACCTTGTTAAGTCCACCTTGGCCTGACTTTAGCTTTATTTTGTCTTTAAGAAACATGAAATATCTTTAGAGATATACCGATTTCTATCTCACAAGACTTCAAAAATCTTTCTAATTTTATTGATGAAATTGTGTATCTGGTCAAGTAAGGGGAAGGGGGGGGGGGGGGGGGGGGGGGGGAGGGGTATTCGCTCTTCATTGTTTTTCTTCTCCCCTCTTCTTTATTTTTTTTTAAGAACAACTTATTTTTTATTCGTTGTCTACTTGTTATGAGTTTTAGATGGATGGAAGGAGGAAAGGTAAAGACAATATGGATGACACTACAAAGAGATCATACGACACATGGACGTGCGATGAAGACAGTAAAATGCTTGATTTGCTCATTGAGCAAGTCAATTTGGGTAACAAATTACCCAATGGAGTTTGGAAACATGAAGTTTTCAATGATTGTGTTTGTATGTTCAATTTGGACACAACAAACCAAAAGACAGTAGAACAATTGAAAAACCGCATGAGGACTTGGAAAGAAATCTATCTGATTGTGAGTACATGCCTCAACACTAGCGGCTTTGGGTGGGATCCAACAACCTAGAAAGTCACTGCAAGTAAGATAGTGTGGCACATAAAGGTTTTTAAATGTAACATAGAATGTTATGTTTCTTGCTTTATTAATCAGGAATTTTAGTAATTTAAATGATAACTTTTCATGTAGGCGCATAGAGAAGCTGATAAGTATAGGCCGAAAGGTTATCCACTATATGAAAAATTAGCTATTGTGGTTGGAAATTTTATTGCCGCGGGGACAACGAGTCACACAAACAATGAGTTAGAATATAACATTTCAAATACTGTAGAAGGGTTAATGATTGAGGACATTGACGAAGGTGATGCAATTAGGGAGATCCTAGCACCCAACAATATAGAGTCTCCAAGTGAGGCTCCTCTGAAAAGCAAAGCATCAAGAAATGATGGGGATAGAACTTCTAATACTCGGCGTAGGAAGAGATCCGAACTATTAGTTGAAAATACTAGAAAATACTAACAAAGTCGTTGAGGCTATTAACAATATGTCATCAACCTTTTTGCAAATCTTTCGTCTTGTAAAACTTCCATGGTTTGAAGCTATCGAGGCATTACCTAACTTGCCCAGGGAAGTCAAAGTTTGTGCCCCAGAGTTATTCGACACCAAAGATAAGAAGAATATGTTTGTCAAGATGAAACAAGAAGATCAGTATGACTGGTTGATGGCTAAATTCAATGCAATGTAATAGACTTACTGTTATGCCTGGGATCTAACACAAGGAGGAAGAAGATGAAGGTGAAGAATCATTGGGAGGTTTTGAGCCTTCGAAGGGAGCTCAACCCTGGACCTCAGAGAGGGAGAATCCAACCTTGGACCTCAGAGAGGGAGAATCCGACCTTGGACCTCGAAAGGGAGAATCCGACCTTGCTAACTACTAATTGGATTAATGCTTGCTCTCTTACTCAACCTGACCTCCCTATAAAAGGATTAGGGAATGCATACACACAGAGGCCTAAACCGAAGGCCACAAGTCTTAAGGAAATTACATAAAAAACCTTCTAATACATAAACTGGAAAATGCATTAATTAAACCCTGCTATGGGGTCCATAACATCACTCCCCTCCTGGAGAACGAGTTTGCCCTCAAGCTCGAAGGTAGGTCTGTTTGCTCGTGCTGCCATCTCCATCCATGCACAAGCGTCAACCATAGTATCAGCGTCAGCCCACCGAACTACAAAAGTAGAGCAACCAAGCAGAGGAGAAAAATAATTTTTTTAACTGTAGAAAAGCATGCCGAATGTCACTACATCTCGCCCAACAGCAACGCGGCCCTCCCTAAGTCCTAGACTAGAGTGAAAGAGCCCCTCACCCCCCCTCACCTCCTCTTCTTTGGATTCAGACGAACTATCCTCTAAGTTGCTTGTCTCTTGCTTCTTTTTAGGCACAACTTCAAAAATAGGTTTGCCTTTCTTGCTACCCTTCTGCACCTCATTTCTGCGTTTTGGCAGTAACCTGTTTCTCAAGTGCTGCCTTTGCTTCCCTCTTACTCTTCTTTGCAGATATTGCTGGAGAAACTTCCATGGGAGTTGCATCAACATTTGCAAAAGAACCCTGCAGACTTTTCTCCTTCCTTGCCCGTGCAGGAATTCTTCCAAGCTCACCCCCCCGACATGCCATTTCTAGCAATAACATTTGGGGCCTCGAAAACAAAATCATATTTTCCATACGCAGGTCCATACTGGGAGCCAAAAAAATTTCCATTGAAGAATGCATGCAAGACATGTCCACTGGAGGTCACCCTTAGTGTCACTTCGTTGTTGAAGATTGGATTGCTCTTTTCAATCCGCACAGGAGTCATGTACCACAAGTAGTCACTGACATCTCCGGTGACTGTGATTTGGTCAATAAGACGAGATGCGGTCAGCCCAGCCTTTAAGAACCTCAGCAAGACGTTCAGGTCTCCACACCCACCTCAATTGCTCAGGCTGATCCGCAGCCATGTTAGGCTGCTTGACCTTCACTGAAGTCTGAGTGCTTACCTTTGTTGTGTTGTATACTTTTGCAAAGCAATCGGGCAAAATGCAAACAGACCATGCAGGTACCAAGTATTGGTTTCCATGGAAAGTGATGGTGGCATCAGTTGTGGTGTTCACATTGCACAAGAAAGGCGCACAAGAACCTTCTTCCGTGGACACAGTGACAACAACTCCATTGCCCCTGTCAGTGGTTACATTATCAACGTGAGTGAGAACTCTCTCCCTGGACGTGAGGATTGCATGAAGTTGCTTCATGTGACCCCATTTAGGCTGATTCAAGTGACCGTATTCATCAAGGGGTGCATCATAGTCATAGGATGTGGAGATATATGGACCTCCTGTTGTTCGCCCAAAGTTTGTGCCACCATGGTACATGTAATAGTTTTGGAAGACTCCACCAGTCTAGAAGAACCTTGCCACAGCGAGGGCTACATCTGTCGCCCTCATGTGTGGGTCATTCTCTCCCCAAGCCTTGAACCAGCCAGTCCAATTCTCAGTACTCATCTTCAGAGTGTTGGGATTGGTCGGAGTGAAGTTGTCACAATACCATCCATTGCAAGTGTTGATCATTGGAACAGGAGAATCTGCCTGCTGGCACATAATCCATGGGATGACTATATCGAATGAATCAACCATGGATGCACACCACTGAAGATACTTCGTCCCAACTTGTCTGTAGTATTTCTGAATATTTCTGTAGTCGTTCTCAATCTGAGCGAGAATGATGGGACCTCCTTGTGAAGTGAACAACTGTTCTTGCTTCGTTATGTCCACTATCAAAGTGGTGAAGTTTTGCATTTCGCTCTTGAACAGCTCATTGTCTGTTCTAAGCAACATACCAGGCATTTGATGCAGCCAAGAATTAAGCCCAACATTGTCAAGTAGATCCAGAACAAACTCACTACTGTTGGTCCCATCAATAGAAAAACAATTCATCCACAAAATTATCTCAACCCTACTCTGGATACCCAACATAAAGTTCATCACCAACAGGCACTGGTTGAATAATTTTGACTAACAGTGGACGATCATCATACAATTCATCCAAAAAAATGAACATAACTGTTTTAAAGGTACTATTATTGTTGGAACAATGACCAGAAACAACCACACTAATGCAGTGTTCATCCACAACTAAATAATTCGTCCCAGCAAAATGGATATAGTTCCTCCACAAACAAAATGTCAGCACCCCGTTGTTAAATTAACTACCCAAAAGAATTCTATCTCCCTTCAACAAAGAATATGAAAAAGGTCTTGCATCCCTGCATGCAGCAGAAATTGAAAGAGGTGCAAGGCTACTGGTCTCAGCAGTATAGAAAGACAACAACCTCCAAAAAAAAAATTCGTGGTTGAACAGCATACACGAGATCCAGAAAATTAAACCCCACAACGTCAATTGGACAACTCACATTTGCACAAATATGGTGCTCCTCCACAAAAATACAAAGCCGCTCAAAAAAAAAATTCCGAGACGCTTTATCAAATAACTTCACAAAATTTTATAACTTTCCAAAATTTTCCACGCAAATTTGAGGTTGCCGATACTTACCCCTCCCCTAATTTGGAACTTGGGTTCTCTCTGGTCTGCCGAGAAGTGGATTGCGAGTGGGAGGTGGTGGTCGGGAGTCACATCCCACCGGACTTGGTTCCGATGGCGCCGGCGGAACCTCCTCCATGTTCAGTGGCGAAGGGCAGCCCATTGGGGCTTCATCCCTTGGGGATTTTCAAAGACAGAGGGCTCAGAATACCCTTCTGATGTCCCAAATTTGGAGTTCCCGTCGTCTGATTTCGGAAGAGTGGAGGCCGATTTCGGATTTGAGAACGACTGTGATTTCTGATGTGCAAGGTATTACTCATCTGATATCCATGAGCCGGAAATCAATTTGGTCTGGTCTGTCGCTAGAGTTCCCTGCTCAGCATACCCCTCCGATTTCCTCAAATCGTCGTTGTCGTTCGACTTCAGATTTCCATGTACATAAATCTTGATTTTTTGTGAAGCATGGTCCAAATCTTAGTCACCGCGGTTCGGCCTTGGAATTCCTTGCGTGAAAATCTTGGATTTTTCTAAAGCAAGGCCTCGGTATCCGTTCGGATTTGAGGTCGCACCCAAATCATCTAGTGCCAACGATTTCGGAATTTCTCCTGTTTGGATTTGTATTACATCCCATGAGAAAAGGTTTTTCGAACTTGAATGCAAAGCAAAATTTTTCGAAGAAGGGTGTGCTGAATACCATTCCTTTTTTGGAATTTCTGAATTCCCAACTTCGTATGTCGCCGCCACTGGAGATACAGAATGCTTGCTGATTTTTTGCGTCACCCGCCCATCCAAGACAGAGCCAGAACAAATTTGTTGGAGAGACAGAGCCAGTTGCTTCCTTGCCCAAATTTTTTTTATGTAAGCGGCACGCCATTCCCACATTCTTTCCCCTCCATTGAAGAGAGGTGTCCTCACTGTCACTCTTGCCATTTCTAAGGACATCGACCTCCATTCTTCTGGGGATACTTCTCTGCGCAACTCCATCCATTCTTCGTGGCTCATTGTGTTCTTGCTCTGATACCAGTTGTTATGCCCGGGATCTATCACAGGGAGGAAGAAGATGAAGGTGAATAATTGTTGGGTGGTTTTGAGCCTTCGAAGGGAGCTCAACCCTGGACCTCAAAGAGGGAGAATCCGACCTTGCTAAAAACTAATTGGATTAATGCTTGCTCTCTTACTCAACCTGATCTCCCTATAAAAGGATTAGGGAATGCATACACACAGAGGCCTAAATCGAAGGCCACAAGTCTCAAGGAAATTACATAAAAACCCTTCTAATACATAAACTGAAAAATGCATTAACTAAACCCTGCTATGGGGTCCATAACACTTACACATATGTTGATAGTTTTAACCTATATTTATGAGACACATTTGATTTTGTATGAATGATGTTGATTATTGAGTATTTATGGTAAACAGTGAATGTGTATTATTGTTTGTGTTCAATACGTAAATATTGAGAATTCTTTAATGGTGCAGGTTGTGTTAACATGTTCAGACATAAATAATTGAATGTGTTTGAACCATGTTTTTATTATTGAATGTCTAGTATTGCAGGTACCCATGGATAATCTACTAGATAGGGAGAAAATATGTATTTATATTGCAGCTTACACAGTTGTACTTGTCTTTGTCAATTCATACTTAAATGATTGTAATAGGCAAGTACAACATTCTTATCATATGGGTGGTCCATGATATTTAAAGAAAGCATTAGAAAAATCGCCTATTAAATTTCGAAAAGTGTATATGATGAATCAAACTATTTTTCTCAAGTTGGTTGAAATCTTGAAAAGTAGAGGACTTTTATTTGATATAAGGACAATATCTGTGGGAGAACAACTTGCACATTTTTGTATCATTGTTGGTCAACAACAAGCTTACAGTGTCACCTCAATAGATGCTTGAAAGATCAAATTGGACAATTAGTAAGTATTTTAACAAGGTGTTAAATGCTATTATCAAACTACAATCTGATTACATCAAGCAACCTTCAAGACGTACTCATTCAAAGATCTTGAACAATGATATCTATTATCCATATATTTAAGGTAAATATAGAGTCGTTTGATGAATAATTTTTAGTTACTATAAAAATATATATTTGTATTAATGATTTTTTTATTAGGATTGTATTGGTGCCATCGATGGTACTCATATTAAAGCACATATCCCATTTGATCAACAAACAAAATTCTGGAACAGGATGGGTTTCCTCTCACAAAACATAATGACAACATGTACATTTGACATGCAATTCACATATATACTTGCTGGATGAGAGAGATCAACAGTCGATTCACGTATATTGGCTCCCTATTAAGGTACTCGTTATCACTTGCAAGAATTTGGAAATAATACTCCTACGGATGAAAGATAATTATTTAACCGAAGACACTCATCTTTACAGAACACTATTGAACGTACATTTGGGGCTTTAAAACTCGTTTCAAGATATTAAAAGATGTTCCTCCTTTTGATTTTGATGTCCAGGTAAAAATTGTGATTGCTTGTTGTATATTATATAATTATATACGCATGTAAGATTACATGGATTTATTTGAAGATGAAGAAAATGATTCAAGTGATGATTCTGGTGGAGAACATTGTGAAGATAACAATGAAAGTGAAAAATGAAGACAATGATAGTAGAGATGATGTTGAAGATGATGTGAACACTCAAAGAGGTACTTAAAGGGACTCCGTAGCATAATTTGCAAGAGCATCATATTATCGAGATGTTTTAGTAATTCAGATGTCGCAAAATTATTGACTATTATGTTTTAATGCCACTAAATATTTTTTGTATTGTATTTTTGTATGTACAGATGTAATTTTTATATTAAAAAGGTGATTGAGTTATATTTGTATTATTTTTATTTTTATTATTATAATGTTTGTGTAGTACGCTATGTAGTACTATATTTGTATAATTATTTTATATTTAGATATTACAAAATTAAACTTTAATTACAATTTTAATAATATAAAAGTAAATATTTATTTAATTATTATATTTAATATATTTTATTTATTAACTAATATTAATTTAATTTTCTAAAAGTGAGATATATCAAAATATTTTATTTAATAAATAATCTATATACACTTTACACCACATTTTCTATTGTGCACACTAACATAAACAAATAGTTACTTTCCTGCTCGCTTTCCCACGGAGATTACTTCACTTCGCTTCCACTTTGCCCCTCCACTTTACAATGTGCACCAAACCCCCTAATATCTCAAACATATTATAAAAGCTCCAAGGCGGGTTATACAATTCTTGACAGCCCCCTCTCAAAATCTCTTTTTGTTTTTTTTTTAATTCCAACTCGTCGGCCCCAAGTATTCCAAGTTTCTTCGTTGTTCTCCTCATTTCTCTTCCGGTGGTCGGAGGCCGATATCAATCTGAACTTGAGTTCCGTCCACGGAGGTACGATTCTCACTATCAAAGTATTCCCCATACTCATCGTGCTCCTATGGTTTCTAAGTCGGTTTGGTTCTGAGAAGTAGCTCGGAATGCAAGTTTTACAGCTTTCCAAGTTTGTCGATAGAATTTTTTATTTTCTTAAGTGCTGTTTTCTCTTGTGCTTGGTTTCTTTTCTTCTTAAGAGAAGGATTCCCTTGTCGGTCTCTTATTTATTTAATTTTCCCAATTAGTGGCGTATTTGTATACTTTTGGGTTAGTTAAAGGAATTATCTCTTCTGTCTCTTCCAGTCTACTTGAAGTGAGTTTTGGTTTGCTTACGAAATGGCTAATAGCTTTGTTCTTTTCTTTAAGATCGGGGTTGTTAATGAAGATGCTCTTAGTTGTTTATCAGCGAGGAGGTTTAACCAACAAAAGATGGCGTGAAAGTTTTTTTGCTTATAACTAATCACGCAGGATCAGAACGTGAGATAGTAGTAACCTAGTCTTGTCTTGTAAGTTTTCCAGAAGAAAGACGATTTCCCCCCTTTTTAGTGGGGAGTGAGAGAATGGCGAATATTTTATTTTTTATTTTTTTATCTTTCGTTGATATATTGTAACAGCCATCACACCTGCGGTGATCAGTTCTCATGGAGTCCTTACCCTTTCTATTAGACAGATCCCAGAGGGGTAAGAGCACACCTCAAAAAGTTTAAATGTTGGATGTCCAAATGTAGGATGCTAGAAATAATCATCATTATCTACCAGTGGGGAAGATTCTTCTTTACAAGTTATCGTGTTGTAGATGTTATTATTCTTTCCACTTGGAATAAGTTCCTCAAAAAAAAAAAAAAAAAAGGAGCTGCTTTTGGTTCTTGAGAACCTAATTTTCCTACTGCAGTCAAAGATATTGAAGTAGGGGGTCTTGTTGGTATTAACTTATGTTTGCCTAACCTTCAGTTTTTTAGGTTCTAAGAGCTTGGACTAAAACACATAATGTCCAACAAAATGCACTTTTAGTGCTTATCATGTTGGTATAAACCCTTTTAAGTGGACATATCTACACAATTCAGAAGATTTAAATATCTTAAGCCCCTTAATTAATCCTAACATATCATAACAGTACTTGGGATAGAGATACCAAAGGCACGTGCACATATATTCTTCTGTAAACATATGTTAAGATATGATTTTTTTGTATAATTAAGGTTATCGATTCTTTTTAAATGGGAGAAGTATAATCTATGACTTGTTTATTTATCACCAGGAAACTCTTAGAGCATATTGTTCTAGTTTGTAAATGTATTCATGCAGCATTTGTGTATGCAGTTGCTTTAGTGGCAATAACGCTTTTTCACATTTATACAATGATAAAAAGTTGTGCTTTCCATTTAATGGGTGGTTGAGTTGTCAAATTGTTGAGTTGTCCATTATTTTCCAAGTTGTTAGGTACTTCTGTAACTCATCTGGTACTTCTATGGCTTCAGAATTCTTTATATTGTCTGGTGTACAAGTTCTGTAGTGATTCTCATATTGGGAAGGAATTCAGAGAGAACGTAAAGAGTATTAGTGTAATGGGTTACTTCAATATTAGAGGAGAGTTTAGGGAGATGCTCCCCTCTTTGTAATTTCTGTTTTTCTTGTTAATATATACACACATATTTTTCAAAAAAAAATATTAGAGGAGAGTTTCAACACATTCATGGGTCCCGCGATGATTGCATTTGGAGGAGGTGGATTTGGTTCATGGTCTGGACCCATTTAACAGATATTAGGTTACAGTTGCAGTTGGTCTGGCTACCAATGGATCACTTGATGGCCTCTGAAGGGTAGATGCCCATTTTAAGCAAGTAAGTCATAAGTAATAAAGACAAAGTTCCTATACCTAAATAAGCATGTGAAATCAAAATTTAGACGTTGAATGAACATAGAAAGCAAGTTGACAAATTTGATAAGATTATAAGCTGCGGTAGAAATTGTCTTTCTGGTGGGCTTAACAACTATTCTCAGTATGAGGAAATAACCAGTTAAAATCTGACAGTTAAGATGTCTATTTAATTCGTGGCTCTTTGTCTTAAAGCTTTAGAATATGATCTTGTATTGATGTCATGGGATGGGATTGGCTGATAGAGTCTGATGATTGACAGTGAAATTTTTTAATGGAAAGTATCGGGGAAAGGAGACAAGCACAAGTGATTGTTGATTTTTTTTTCCTTGATCTTTTCTTAAATGAAAAAAGACAATAACTACTGCTTGGAAACATATTATTTCTTTGAACTTTGCTGGGGGACATTTTAGTTTGGTTACCTCCTTTCTTGCATTTAATTTCATGTGCTGCAATAAGTCATTTGGAAGTTGGTGATTTTTCTCCTCTTTTATACATGCTAATAATGCATGAATGCATTTATTTTTAGTAGTTTCTGTAGGAGATTCCTCTTTGTCTACTCGGTGACTGCTCAAGCTATCTCGTGTCAATACTGGGCTAAGTAATTTATAACATTTGCAAAATCATGCCGTTGATGTTGCCTGAGACTCCCTACTGTTTGATGCTTTTGTCATGATGGACAAATTGAAAGCAAATCATGTTATATGCAAAACCACTTGATTAATAATTTTAGGACTTGTTTTGTGGAATGATTATACCTCTTACAATGTGAACCAGATAAGATATAAGCTGTGTATTCTGTTTGTTTACTGGATTGACACAGTATTGGACCGTAATTGAAGCTTCTTTAATTAACCATCAAAATCTGGGCTGTATTAAAGAATTTCTTTGGTTAGCATAAAACTGCTGAGATTGACTGAATTTCCTATTCGGTGCAATTTATTAGTTCAATTAGCAAAGATTGTTCTCTTTTAGTTTTTTGAATGATTAGATTATTCTATTAGTAGCCAGTCTGAAGTCAGAAAAAAGAAGGAATGTTTTTCTTTTATCACCAGACAAAATGGTTCCTTGGATATCATATTTATGCTCCTGTGTTGGTGTTGTAAATTATCTGATTATTAATTTTTAAATTATTTGATAAATAAGTGTTTTTCTTCTTGTTCTTCGAAAACCACACAATTGACAGAAGTGGATGAATACATCGAGTATGTTTGGCTCAAAAAGTCTTCATAGTTTTATTTGTGTAAATCTTTTTAAGAGGTCTCTTTTTTCATATTCTTCCTAAGAAATCTTCTTCTTGAAATTATGCATTTTCCCTTATTTATCTTTTAGTGTTTGTGTTCCTCAGGATCATGGCTGAGGAATGTTCTATGGAAGCTTCTAGCTCAAGCCAGGTCAATGGGGAGGAGCCTGAGGTGGAAATCAATATAAAGACTCTGGATTCTCAAATCTACTCCTTCCGGGTGAAAAAGAATGTAATGAGATTTTGAAAATGACTTTGAGTAGACTGTTTCTTTTAATATCTGGGGTTTGTTTGTGTTCATTTTAGCTGATATTTAAATATTTAGGGTATAGTATCATTTAGATACATATAAGTAATGTTCTTCTACAGATTACAGAAATCTGGATATCTTGCCATCCAATTTTTTTTTCTGTGTATGATGTGTTCATGAGATAAGAACTCACTTTGTTTTAAACTTCGGTCTGTCTATCTTTATAAACTGTCTTAGTTTTCTTTGACAAACTTTCAGATGCGGGTATCTTTGTTTAAGGAGAAAGTAGCAAGTACAATTGGAGTTCCAGTAGGACAGCAGCGGCTTATTTTTAGGGGGAAAGTCTTAAAGGATGATCATCTCCTTTCTGAATATCGTATCCTTCCATATCAATCTGTTATTGCTTGTTTGTCTTATTTTAAGTCACTTATTCAACAGTAATTTCTTTTATTTATTTATTCCTGTTTTAAATTTTGTTTCCCTTGCAACTCCTACGGATTTTGTGTTCCAAGACTGAAAATCATAGATATTGAAGACAGGCATACCCTCCATTTAGTTGAGAGACAGCCAGTTCAAGTGCAGAATCAACCAGGGACAAATTCTACAGAGCATAATGGAGATAATGATACTCAAGGTTTTGATTCCTTTATTTTTGAACCAAGTTCTTTCTGCATGGTTTTCAGATAGTTTTCCTGTTTTTCTAGGGCTTACATATCTGGATATTGATCTTCTTCTTAGAATAATTTGGATAGTAATCTCTAGTTGATGCTGTATTTATTTTGGAAAATTTGCATCAGTACTAGTTACAAAAACCTGCTTTCCATTCAATATGCATAGAATTTTGAAGCATTTACATTTTACTAGCTTGGATAATGCCATTTTGATGCTGCTTCTTCTTCAAACAAATTTTCACGCTTTTTAATTTTCTTTTCCCTTTTCAATGTCTTAGTTATTAGACTACCATATTGATTGTTCTTGTGCTTTCCCTTATTGCCATGAAAAATGAAACTTAAGAGTTTGGGAATACTTGCTGTTTGTGCTCCTTTGGTTGTATTATTTTTGGTTTGAAGGGCAACATGTCACTTGACTAATTGGTTAGTTTTATAGGCTCACAAGTTAGAAAATCTTTGGATAACACTGCTAACTATCATGCTTCCATCACCAATTGACTAGCCACTGAGGAGGCCTATGGCTTAATCTTATAGCTCAATATAATTTCTTGACACTTTTCAGTATGGGACTTTTTTCCACTCCACACTCTCACTCACGTCCAGGCTTACACATAATGGGCCTGGAATGTGGGCACAAACTACCAAGGGAGCCCACAACATACAAACTCTCACCCAATAGTGCACACAACACACAAACTCCCATGGAGCACAAACTGTGCCTCGGTAGATCGGCACATCCTATTCTGATAACACTGTTGGATTGAACTTGGATTTATCCCAAACTGACTGACCACTTGGGAGGCCTATTGCTCAACCCTATAATCCTATACCATTTCTTAACACTTATAATGTGGGCGGCTTTTTCCCACTCACTAAAGTTACATAAGCAACCAACCAAATCTATCGGAAAGTATAGCAACAACCATATCTTTTATTTTTGATCTATTAATTGAAGCTTCCTGTTTGCCAGATACGCAGTACTACTTGGAAATCACAGGTTTCGTATCAAAGATCCCAATTATCCCACTTTTATTACAATATAATAATTGTGGAGTCAAGACAACATTTAGTCTCATTGAAACCTTATCAAATTGTGTGCAAAGAATAATCAGCCTTCTCGAGCCATAGCTCTCACTACTACAGATTCTTCTTACTTGTGGCATCTACGCTTGGGACAACGTCACCAGCTAAGTGGCGTCAGTCTTTTCCTTCTTTGCTAGCCGGTATTTCATTTGATTGCGAATCCTGTCAGCTGGAAAAGCATCGTCGCTCTAGTTTTCCAGTTAGTTATAGTCAAAGCACCAAGTTGTTTGAATTAGTTCACTCTGATGTATAGGGTCCATGTCAGGTTCCTAGCCCATTTGGTTTAAAGTATTTTGTGTCTTTCATTGATGATTACAGTAGAGTCACTCGGGTGTATCTCCTACGGGAGAAGTCCGAAGTATTTGATATATTCCTCAAATTTTTAAATGAAATAAAAAATCAATTTGGTGCATGTGTTCATGTACTTCGTACTGACAATGGTTTGAAATATCTTAACCATAAATTTTCAGTATTTTGTGATTCTCATGGTATTACCCATCAAACATCCTGCCCTTATACACCACAACAAAATGGGGTGGCTGAAAGTAAAAATAGACATCTCCTTGAGGTTACAAGGACACTTTTATTGCATATGAATGTTACTAAATCTTTTTGGGGAGATGCAGTTTTAACTTCGTGCTACTTGGGCGTATGCCCTCAACTGTTTTGAGTGGTCAAGTTCCACTTCAGGTTTTAAGACCCAATTGTAAATTGTTTGGTGTGGTTCTTTTGGATGTATTTGTTTTGTTCATATGCTTGAAACTTCGGTCAATAAGTTGTCACCTCGGTCTGTCAAATGTGTGTTTTTGGGATATTCTTGTCAACAAAAAGGGTACAAATGTTATGATCCTATTCGACGGAAAACATGTGTCAACCAATGTGACCTTTTTTGAACATACTCCATATTTTTTATCATCTACTAAGCTTCCTGTATCACCTGAATCTCCTTCAGATTGTCCTGTTCCTATTGTAGTTTTGGATGTACCAGCGTCATCGAGTTCTTCATTGCCTCTTCGTGTTTACAACCGTCGCTCTCGTACTCCTGCAGTGCCTCCAATAGATACCTCTACAAAGCTCTCTTCTCATGATCAACCAACTTCCTCATTGCCTGCAGATCCTGTTGTCTCTGATTTGGATCTGCCTATTAGTCTACGAAAAGGTAAACGGTCTTGTACTTCTCATCCGATATCTAAATATGTGTCACTTGATTTTTGTCCCCATCCTTCAAGTCCTTTGTTATGTCATTGTCTACTTCCCATGTACCTCGTTTAGTGCAGGAAGCCTTGTGCTCTCTAGAATGGAAACAAACTATGGATGATGAGATGAGTGCTTTGGTGTCTCGGGGACCATGGAATCTATGTGATCTACTTGCAGGAGTAGCTATTGTGGGGGTGTCGTTGGGTTTATACTATCAAATATAACGTTGATGGCTCTATTGAATGGTACAAAGCTCGGTTGGTAGCAAAAGGGTATATGCAAACTTTTGGAGTTGATGTCTTTGAGACATTCTCTCCTGTGGCCCGACTTACTTCAGTATGTATCTTAATTTCTGTGGTTGTTAATAAGGGTTGGCTTCTCTTTCAACTCGATGTGAAGAATGCCTTTTTATATGGTGATCTACATGAGGAAGTGTATATGGAGCAACCTCCTGCTCAAGGGGAGATAAAAATGGTGTGTAAGCTACAAAAGGTTATTTATGGACTTAAACAGAGTCCATGGGCCTGGTTTGAAAAGTTTAGTGATGTGGTACTACAATTTAGGTTCTATAAGAGTCATTGTGATCATTCTATGTTCCTACTTAAAAGGAAGACTGGTGTGGTGATTTTGGTTGTCTATGTGGATGACATTGTGTTATCTGGTAATGATCTTGATGGTATTACAGAAGTTAAACAATATATGGCCACACATTTTCTGACAAAAGATTTGGGCTCTCTGAAGTACTTCCTTGGCATTGAAGTTGCTCGTATCAAGCGAGGTATTGCTCTTTTTCAGAGAAAATATATATTGGATATGTTACAGGAGTATGGTTTATTAGGTGCTAAACCTATAGACACCCCCATGGAAGTTAATCATAATCTACATGACACCCAGGGTCCTACACTCAAGGATAAAACTCAATACCGACGGTTAGTAGGTAAACTGATCTATGCTACAGTTACCAGGCTGGATATTTCATTTGTTGTGGGAGTTGTGAGCCAGTTCATGGAAAATCCTCAAAAAGTCCATTTAGAAGCTGCTCATAGGATTTTGAAGTATTTGAAGGGTGCACCTAGAAAGTCTTTTGTATACTCATAATAGGAAAATTGATGTACTTGGGTATTCTCATGCTGATTATGTTGGGTGTAAGATGGATAGACGTTCTACATCAGGCTACTGTTGTTTTGTTGGAGGCAACTTGATAAGTTGGAAAAGTAAGAACCAAACAGTAGTGGCTAGGTCCAGTGCAGAGGCCGAGTATCGAGCAATGAGTTAGTGAGCTTATGTGGATTAAGTCTGTGCTTCTTGAGTTTGGTTTTATGTTACCTAACCCTATGGTTATGAATTGTGATAACCAGGCAACCGTTTTTATTGCCAACAACCCTGTATTCCATGAGAGAACGAAACATATAGAGGTTGACTGCCACTTAATTAGAGATGCAGTTATGCAGGGGAAGGTGGTAACTCGTTATGTAAAGTCTTCAGACCAGTTGGGAGATATATTTACCAAGCCTTTGGGGAGACGTGAACATGTATCCTTTAGTGACAAGCTGGGATTATTTGATATCTACTCTTCAGCTTGAGGGGGAGTGTTAAAATACAAGTTCAGGGGTTATGGAGAATTTGCAAAACCTTACCAATCTACAAGAACTGTGGCTAGTGCAGAACCATATTCGGGCTGTGAACTTATGGGGCTGAGGTGCATTAAGAAATTAAGCTTACAGAGCAACCGTTTAACATCTACGATTGGACTCCAAGATTGTGTTGTTTTGGAAGAACTCTATCTGAGCCATAATGGCATAATGACAATGGAAGGTATATCCACCTTAGTGAATCTTCGCGTCTTGGATATTTCTTCTAATAAGCTGACCGCGGTGAATGATATAGAAAAACTGACAAAATTGGAGGATTTATGGCTCAATGACAACCAAATAGCTTCATTAGAAGGCTTTGATATTGCTGTTGCTGGTTCTAGGGAGAAGCTCACAACCATCTACCTAGAGCGTAACCCATGTGCAAAGACACGAAGTTACTCTGTCACTCTTAAACAAATCTTTCCAAATATTCAGCAGATAGATTCTGAAGTATTCTGATAGAGCTACAGACACAAACTACTTGCATTCTTCAGAAAATCTTTCCCAACATCAACAGATTACTTTGAAGCTCTCTTCATTAGAGCTACATTCAGAATACCAAGTTTTCTCTACTGCAAATTGCAATCATTTTGTTCGGTATTACATCCTTTCTCTACTTGGTTCATATGCATATTAATAATGATATGCGCATGTTGATTTTCTTTAAAAAGCTTAAGCTTGTCAATCAAATTCTCTAATCTCAAGTGACAGGACCCACATGCACCTCCTGCTTGAGGTGTTGATTGCTCATTCACCAAAGTGGTGGGCCACAATGTCAGTTGTCGGAATCAGCTTGTTGACTCATAGGTACTCATATGTGGGCATGTACCTAAACTATCTACTTGTAGAGCCACAAAAAGATGACCTACACCTAAACTTTCCACTTGTAGAGCCACAAAAAGGGCCTACACCTAAACTGCCTACTCCTAAATTATCCACTTGTAGAGCCACAAAAAGAGGGTCTACACGTGAGGGGGAGTGTTAAGGAATAGTCCCACATGGATTAGTGAGTACAAGGATCTTGAGTTTGTTAGTTGGGAAAGAGGTTTCCTAAGTTGGTTAGTCATTTTGGGATGGGCCTTGGACCCAACTTAACAGTTTCTATGGCACAAAATATAGCTATAGCTTTCATACCTTGCAGTTTTTCTAGTGATTCGATTGTAGATGTGCTAAGATGGCTAGTGCAGATGGTGTCTTCTGTCTTTTGATCACTTTGGGACAAATTTATGAAGAGAGAGAGAGGGAGAGGAACTAAAGAGGGGTCTTAGAGCAGATGGTGTCTTAGAGCTTGAAGCTCGATCATGGTTGACTCCATCATGCCAAGAGGGTAACATTGGAGGCAAGAACAGTGCCAGAAGAGTCACAAGAAACACCTTGGGTTCTCTAGAGAAAAAGCATCAATGATGCCTTTAGAGGGGGTAGAGAGGAGGAAAGGGGGCATTCTAGCAAGGTAGCTGGCTTTGAATGGGAATGACCGACCAGCTAGTTCTTAAAGAATTGCCATTGATGTTGTTGAAGGCGTCAAGCGTGGGAAGCCAAGAGTTGATACTCTCTCGAACTCTATCAATAGTAACAGACCAAGATGTGGAGGTATTGATGAAGATTCTTTGGTTCTTCTTAGACTAGATGTGCCATGTGATGAAAACAATGCACGATCTTATCATGGTCTTCCCGAGATAGGGAAGAGGGGACTGAGGTATCCACGAGACTCGAGGAGAAGGTAGGGATGCAAATAGGCATCTCGAACAACTTGAGGAAGTGAATCCAGATGAGCCAGGAGTACATGCAAAGGATGAATAAGTGATCAATGTTCTCGTTTGAAGCACCACATAGAGCACAACACAAAGAAGATAGATTGGTCCCTGTCTCATTAGGTTATTCTTTGTTAAGATTTTGCTATGAAGTGCTCCAAAGGTGGAACTTCATCTTCACCGGTCTAGAAGTCAACCAGGCTCTTCTCTCCATATTAGTATTAGGCTCGATGATAGAAGATTCAGAGGTAGAAAGGATCCAATAGTAGGAGAAGACTAAGAAGAATCTATCAATTTTGGGGCACCAAATGAGTTCGTTAGGGTGACCAAACCTGAGGTAGGTTTGCTCAATCTCTTGGAGGAGGTTGTGGACTTCAATAGCTTCAAGGTCATTGAGTGGCTTTCTAAAAAGCTTGGTTCAATCCACACTTGAGAGGTTGTTGTCTCCAATAACATTTGCAAGGGAGGCTTCCTGGTTGGTTGCTAGACGGAATAGTTGAGGGAAGAGGGTTCAGAGAGGCGAATTATTAGCCCAGAGATTGCTTCAGAAAAGGATTTAATGACCGTTCCAAGCAACAATGCGTATGTGAGCTTGAAGTGCTGCTGAAATGAATGGGCTATCTGACGCCAAATTGGAGATAGCCAATGAGTACTCCTGATGCTACTCCACCAAAAACCACTGTGAACTCCTAACTTCTTAGAAACGATGTTCATCAAAGGAAGGTTGAGGCGGGTGTTAAGGTGCCATTTCCAAGCAATGCGATGTTGGTCAATTTGATCAGCTAAACGCCCATACCTCCCATGGATTGTGGTTTGCAAACATCGCTCCATCTAATGAGGAGGTGCTTGAAGCTCTTTGCAGAACCTTTCCGTAAAAAATTTCTCATCAGCTTCTCAATTCGGTTTGCTATGCTGACATGAGCTCAAATATATGAAGGGCCTTGATCCAAACTTCCTTCACCAAAGATCACATTGTCATCGACAAATTGCACTAAGGGGGAGGGCAAGCGGTCATCATCAAAGAGCATTTAGCCATCTGACGTTCTCAGCAAGTTTGAAGAGGCTGGAGAGACTATTGACGACGATGTTGAAAAGATGTGGGGATAGTGGATTGCCTTGCCTGAGGCCTTTTGAGGCAGAAAAGTAGCTACTAGACCCTCTGATGATATGTACCGAGACCCAGGTAGATGATAGATAACTGATAATCCAAAGTCTCCATCGAAAAAAAATTTGGGAAGCCTGTGTGGGTAAATGCTATTACACATAAAGGTACAACTCTAGGGTCTGAAACTACAATCCCACTTGGTGCTCTAGATGAATTACAAAAAATGATCCAACAACAACAACAAATCTCACTGCAATAGCAATGAATTTCCCAATGTATGACACAACTATCTATTTCCTCTACATCCTTGGCACATAAAACTTTTGCAAGTATATCTGCATTCTCAGTGTCTCATTCCCCATCTTGGGTTCTTGATTCCAGTGCCACAAAATACATGTCATGTATGTTTTCACTATTTTTTGATTTAAAAGAGTGTTCTCATTAAACTTGTTAATCTTGCTGATGGGTCAATTTCACCTGTACAAGCAGTGGGAAATATTACTCCTTGTACCTTTTCTTTCTTATCCATTTGCATTATTAGTTCCAAAATTTCCTTTAAATCTATCGTCTGTCAGTCAAGTGGCTAAGTCTATGAGTACTCACTTTTTGCCCTCATTGTGTCTTCTAGGATCTTGTGACGAGGAAGATCGGTTCCACTTGTGAGAGAGGGAGATTACACTATCTGGAAAACCAGTACTTTACACGCACTACACACAACTGATTCACCTCTTCAGTGGCATCTCAGACTTGATCATCCATCTCCAGTAAAATTAATTCAAGTAGTTCCTAATCTTCCTTCTAGTATTACTATTCAATGCTAGTAGGGGTGGCATCGAGCTGACCTGAGCCCAAACCTGCCTATGTTCGAGCCGAGCTTCGTCTCGAGCCTAAAATTGTTATCGAGCTCGAGCCCAAAAATTTTAACCGAGTTTGAGCCGAGCTCGAGCTTCAACATACATTTAAAACTTTTCAAAAAATATATATTAAATAAATTATATATAAAATTATGCATACATTTTACATAAAATTGGGCATGACCTCTACATAAAATTGGGCATAACCTATATATAAAATTGGGCATAACCTATATATATATAATACATGTATAAGATTGGGCTCTCATGGAGACAACTTGCAGCTGACATTCATGTTGATGGATATATGCAGGATGTCTGGGATTCTAAAACTCCATAGAATCTGAGATTGCTGATCTTTTATCTGGCGTGAAATTATTTGGCTGCAGATATTCTGAGGCAAGCCTTTAACATTCAGCAAATCTGTGAAAGAAACTCAATAAAATTGCATAGGAACAGAGATTGCAAACATTACCCAGTTTCCCTACTGATTTGAGTTAGCTTGGCCAATATACTCTCAACTCGATGTAACTGATTCTTCGATGTACTTTTCTCCACATCTTACAGTTATAAGCTTTGTGCTGGTAATACACTTCATATCTTACAGTCCAATCTCACATCATATAACTGCAGAAACGTATCCAGAGCATTTTACACCCTAATTCTCTTTTGCAGAGTTCAAAAATGAAAAGGCGTCGATCCAGCATAAATACTAAAGCTTTATTACATGAATTCTGTGGGGCACTAACATTCTGCAGTTCAAGTTCACAAGAAACAGACTGGTCCTTGACCTTTGATCAAAAGAATCAACTAAATCACTTCTTCTCTTTCAGCCTCCTCGTATAACCAAAATTTGAAATTAATGTTCTGTAATGATGAAAACAAAACAAGTGCATAGGCTGCATGAAAGAATTAATATGCAAAACCAGCGTCCCTAGTCAAAACACTATCTTAAAATAAAAATAAGAAGCTAAATTTTGGAAAAAGAGAAACTAACAAAGAATTTCAGTTCAAAGTGCATTAGAATTGAATCAAGCCAGTGGAGTAAATAACAAAGGAGAGAGGTAAGACATCTCTCAAATAATAGATTAAAATATTACACACGAAGATAACAAAAAATATCAAAGCGCTACACTAAGATTCAGGAGGCACAGATGCAGCCGTTCTAGTCAGTAGAAGTAGCCTAAACATGGATTCAAGTGCACTAGTTACAGTGTTTAAAACCTTTGTATTTTGTATATATTTTGTTCTTTAGTGTCCCTCCAAGATTAGTGCTGCAAAATTGAATTTGTGCCAGTAAATCTACGGGGTAACTCATGAGCAAACTTAATTATAAAACGTGAAATTCTGGAGGACTCCGTACTTCCTAGATAACTTTAAATATATGTGTCCTAAGCGAGACTTGAGCAGAATTGTCCCCAGGACTACTCTAAGAAATACTGCAGCCTGTCAAGACCAAATTCCAGAAGAATGAGAAACTTTTTGAAGCCATACTCACTATTCGGACGAACGGAACATGCGGAACAAGGAGGTCCCCAGACTTCTGATATTTTTGTATTTCATGGAGAGCAACAGTTCCTGACCTGAAACGGCGTGGTTTCGAAGCCCAATTGTAGACGAAAAAATCGAAGTCTTTGACAAAGATTGAGGAATCGAAGAAACAGAGGGAGAACGAGGGATTTGAAGACCAAAATACCCCATTTCCCATGAATACCCGCCGACGGATAGCGATTCCCGTGAGAAAATCATGTTGAAACGGCATGGAAATGGCAAAGAAGCATGGGTTTCGCAGGCGGCAAGACGGAATGGAAGAGATGGGACTCTCTTTCCTGAAAATTTTCCAAATCCCCCCATTCTCGAATCTTCGCTCGTTAAATTAACAAGTCAGCTCGCGAGCCGGCGAGTCGAACCTGGCTCTGCTTGAGCTCGGCTCAAGCTCGAGATATAACGAATCGAACAGAGCTGGCACCGAGCCGAACTCAAGCCGCTCGCGAGCCGGCTCGGTTTGAAGCCACCCCTAAATGCGAGTCATGTCAACTGGGCAAGCATCACCGAAGCTCTTTTCCTGTTTCATCTCATAAGTTAAGTAAACTTTTTGAACTTGTCCACTCATATGCCTAGTGTCCTTGTCCTATGACTAGTCAGTTTGGTTAGAAGTATTTTATTTCCTTTATTGATGATTTCAGTAAATGTACTTGGATTTATGTCATGAAGATTTTGATGTATTTCAGCTATTTTATAAAGAAACAAAGAATCAATTTGCAACTTCCATCCGTATCTTGTTATTAGACAACGGTCTTGAGTTTATGAATTGTAAATTTGACTATTTCTGTCAGTCACAAGGAATCATTCATCAGACATTTTGTGTGTTCACTCTACAACAAAATGGATTTGCTGAGCGCAAGAATCGTCTTTTGTTTGAGGTAGCTCGCACTATGCTGATTCACATGAATGTACTAAAGACTTATTGGGGTGATGCTGTTCTTACTGCATGCTTTCTGATATATAGAATGCTGCCTTCTGCTCTTGATGGCAAGATTCCTATTCAAGTTGTTTTACCTACTGCACCTTTATTTCTAGTGTCACCTCGGGTCTTTGGGTGTGTATGTTTTCCACATGTATTTGATCAGTCAAAGGATAACTTGTCTCTACGGTCTATCAAGTGTCTTTCTAGGGTATTCTTGAACACAGAAAGGGTACAAATGTTACTATCTATGAGAAAATATTTGTTTTTGCTGATGTTACGTTCTTTGAGGATGTTTCGTTTTTGAATTTTCTAAATCTGAGTTGATTCCACCTGAACCCTCTGTACTTAGTCTGGTTATTCCTCTTCTAGTTGATGAATGTGCTCTAGCCTCACGAGATGCTCCTATTGAAAAACCACTGCAAGTATATTAGCGTCAACAACAACCATCTAATTTTGATCCAGACCCCCTCCTCACATCCACAATCTATCAAGTGTCTTTTTGGGGTATTCTCAAACAAAAAAAGGTACAAATATTACTGTCCATCTATGAGAAAAACATTTATTTCTGCTGATGTTACGTTCTTTGGGGATGTTTCTTTTTAATCTTCTAAATCTGAGTCGGTTCCACTTGAATCCTTTGTACCTAGTCTAGTTATTCCTCTTCCAATTGATGAATGTGTTCCAGCCGCACCAGATACTCATATTGAAAAACCACTACAGGTATACTAGCGCCGACAACAACCATCTCATTTTGATCTAGACCTCTTCCTCACATCCAATCATGATTCTTCATCGTCTTCTGAACCTGAGGTAAGTGATCTGCCCCTTCCTATTGCCCTTCGGAAAGGCGAACGTTCATAAAGGGTACCTGCCATCCTTTATCTCATTTTGTCTCCTTTGATTCCTTGTTTGATAACTATCGTAAGTTTACTTTGTCCTTCTCCATTTACACTATTATTTCTTCAGTGTAGGAGGCCTTGTTGCAATCTCATTAGAAGAATGCCATGGATGTTAAGATGGAAGCATTAATTGATAGAGGGACTTGGGAGTTACGTGATTTACCTCTAGGTGTTGTTGTAGTTGGGTGTTAGTGGGTCTATACTATTAATTATAATTCAGATGAATCAGTTGAATGGTATAAGGCTCGTCTTGTTGCCAAAGGATATACACAAACATTTGGGGTGGATGTTTTTGAGACTTTTTCTCCGGTTGCTTGCTTGTCCTTTGTTCATATACTTATTTCTGTTTCAGTCCATCAAAGTTGATCTCTATTCCAGCTAGATATTAAGTATGCCTTCTTATATGGTGACCTTGAAGAAGAAATCTATATGGAGCAAACTCTAGGGTATGTTGCTCAGGCGGAGACACATAAGGTATGTCGACTAAAGAATACTCTTTATGGCTTAAAACATAGTCGAGCACGGTTTGAAAAATTTAGTCAAGTGGTTATATGCATGGGATTTCGTAGAAACCATTGTGATCACTCATTATTTATTTTGAAACGACCATCTAAAATTCCTATCTTACTGGTATATGTAGGTGATATCATCTTATTTTGGAGTGATAGATTAGGTATTGAAACAGTTAAATCCCATTTGGCGAATCACTTTAGGACTAAGGATCTGGGTCAGTTAAAATATTTTCTAGGTATTAAGGTAGCGAGAAGCAAGGAAAGAACAACACTAACTCAGAGGAAATATGTTACTGATATGCTTCAAGAATATGGTCTTCTGGGGACTAAACCTGTGGATACACCTATGGAGGTAGGACGATCTTCATGATGATCAAAGTCTAGAACTGAAAAATAAAACAATATCAAATGCTAGTAGGCAAACTTATCTATGATATGGTTACTAGACCAGATATTTTATTTGCAGTGATTGTAGTGAGCCAATTCATGGAGCATCCACATAAGATTCACCTAGAGGTTGCACAAAGAATCTTGAGATATGTAAAGGGAGCACCAGGAAAAGGTCTCCTTTTCAAACCTAATAATCACTTGAGGATTTAAGCTTTCTTTGATGTTGACTATGCAGGCTCCAAGTTTGACAGAAAATCAACCATTGAATATTGTGTATTTCTAGGAGTAAATCTAGTCAGCTAGAAAAGTACAAAGCAAAATGTTGTTGCTCGGTCTAGTGCAAAAGTTGAATATAGAACAATGGCCTACACTGTCAGTAAGCTAATGTAGATAAAATCTATTGTCCATGAATTTGGCCTCGATCAGAAGGATCCTATGATTATGTATTGTGATAACCAAGCGGCAATCCTCATTGCAAACAATCCAGTCTTTCATAAAAGAACAAAACATATAGATGTAGATTGTCACTTCATCCGAGATGTAGTAACGAGGAAAGAAGTAACTACTCCCTATGTTCGGTCTGGTGATCGACTCAGTGATATCCTAACTAAAGCACTGGGAAAGCGTGGATTCCTGAACTTCTATGACAAGTTGGGATTGTTCGACATATACTCTCCAGCTTAAGGGGAAGAGTTGAAAAACAAGAACAAGGGTATTTTGGTTATTTTATTGTGTCATTATTATATTTCTTGATGTAATCTTATTCTATGTGTCAAACTATGTCTATAGACTAAATTTCATGTAAAAGGGACACGTAGAATAAGAGATATAGAGAATTACGTTTTTCACTTAAAGTAGGGCAATATTGTAAATTGTACTCAACCCACTCAACCCTAAGCTATAAATAGAAGCTGGGGGATGTGCAGGTCCCCCCATCTCAGTTTCTTTGTCAATGTGCTCTTCTCTACTTTCTTTTCCTCTCATTCTCTTTCTTCAACCTTCTTTTTTCTTACTTTTCACATTTGCATATAAATAATAAATACAATCTTGGTTAAAATATTGCTTATAAATAATATACTAGGTAAATAGTTAGAGAACTTGGCAAATCACCTCATGACTCGGCTGAGACAACTCAAGGATTGAAACCTATCCGAGTTTCAGTAAAGATTGTCTTGTTTACCAATCGTGCTGGTCGGGTTTTATGTGACTTGGCTGTCAATCTAGGTGAAGTCCATAGGACCACAAGTCTTGCTGTCGTATGATGTGAAACTTCAAGCACCCTCTTCTAATAATTCCAACTTGGGATGTCTATTCCACATAATGCATACTAGTTGAGTTGTAAAGAGAGAGGGTTGCAAACTTTGAGCTTTAGCTAGATTCATGGTAAAAACTATGTTTCCCTTATGAAATGCAATCACCAAATTTATTGGGTGAAAAGCAAACTTATGTAAACTAACTACAACAATGGTTGGGGTATAAGTGTGCTTATATTATTGATAAAAATTCAAAGCAATATTTTTTATAAACGGACTCTTGGTTTGACATTTTATTTATCTTTGTACCTTGTTATTCATTTTTCTTTTTTGATATCATTCTTTTAAGTGTCAAATGCCACTTATTATTATTTTTTTAGTTGTGCTTGGGCCTTTGGATCGATGGTCACATAGGGAAGTTTCTAGTGTGAAGTCTTGGGTTCAAGTCTCACGGACCGGGGGGGAGGGGGGGTATCATGCTTGTCATACACAAAATATAATATTTATTTTGTTAGTCCAAAAAAAAAAAATGTTAAACACCCCAAAAATAAAAAATGCAACAAAACATTCCATAAAATTTATAGTTATCCAGCAAACTAGATTCGGTTTTATATTTTTGATAATGTTGGCTATTTTAATATCATATAATATCTTCTTACATAGCAGGTAAATTACTGGAATATTTCATCTTGGACGAGTCTTGTTTGCTTTCTCTCTCTTTCCGTCTTTCCATTTATCCGTCCAACCATATAAACACAGATACACATATACACACACAAAACTGAATCAGAAACTTTCCTTGACACTGTGAGTCATTAGTTTTAAATTGCAATCTGATCCAAATTTCTAATGTTTTCAATTAGAGAGTTGCAATACTTGCTTCAATTTTTTTTCCTTACTATTTTTTATTGTAAGATTTGTTTTATTATACAGCATTGTAAGTCATTTCATGGTTTTTCTGGTACTGTCGGAGCTGATCATGATAGTTTACTGTATGTTGATTTATTGTATTTTGACAGGAAATGACTCTACTGCTACTGGGCCCCGAGGCAGGATTGGACAAGTTTCTCACAGTGTAGTTCTTGGGACATTCAATGTCGGGGGAGACCAAGGAGGAGTTGTACCTGATCTTAGTCGGGTAAGTTTGTCAGCATGTTTTGTAGTTGAATTTGTTTGGACTTGATTGTATTTATGTTATTGTAATGTTATATGTCCATCAGATCATTGGGGCAGTTCTAAATTCTGTTGGAATAGGGAACCCAACAGCAACTGGCGGTACCAACAACATGTCTTCTGTCACTTCTGTGAGTATTCCATTTTATTCCTGGAATAACTTCATAGAAATTTCTGTGTAGTTTTATAGTTTGAGAGTATTCTTTCTCAGTCCAATTCGGCAGTTCAGACTACCCAAAGTGCTGAAGCAGCAGAACTGCATGGAGGGAATGGTGTCCGAGATCAGAATGGGAATCAGGGGCAATCTGGTCAGGGCTTTATGGCTCCTCCATTTCAATCTCTGTATCAGTCTCTACAGTTACCATTGACCGGAGGAGCAGTAGCTTTTCCACCGCAAAATATGGTTGCTATTCTGTTTTTTTTTTGTCTCTTTTGCTGATGATGATGTTCTTTTCTATATTTCTTATATTTTCCTTTGATATTCCTCTCTTCTCTGATATTCTTTGGCCTCCCCTTCCACCTGAATTGATCTATTCCATTTACATCCTTATTCAGGTCATTCCAGATGCTTTGACTACACTGACTCAGTTCATAAATCGAATGCAAGTGGTATTATCAGGTAATGGTAATAAATTGGTTGCATTTCTTCTGTTATTTGGTACAAGAAGCAACTTGAACTTTTGTAATTTGGTCAGTTTATGTATATTTTTTTTGCTTGGTTCTCAATGTCCCTGCCTGGTGATCCAGCAAGATCAGATACTTGACATAACTTCAGCTTTCATAACTTTATCTTTATTTTGGTGATTGACTCTTACAGGATCTCAATCATCTCTGCCTGCTGATGGTCAAGCACGACCAGATACTGCATCGCCCAATACAAGGGGACTGCCAACAGCTGAAGCATTAGGAACCGTGGTGCGTCGAGCACAGCAACTCCTTAGTGAGCATGCTGGAGCTGCACTTTCTGTAAGTCTTCTGCTTGACATTTTAATGAATATTGAAAGTTTGGTTCTTTCTTGTTTTATCTATGTATCAATATCATATAAAAGAAAATCTATGTATCATTTAGAGCTTCCCCTTGAACTCAAAAGAGTGTTACATGGAGAAAGTGCTTCATATTAGGCTCAAAAGTCCTAAAGTAAGCCCAAATTCCAATCCTTAACATTTTGAATTCTTCATGATGTAAACTGGGAACTTCCACTAGTTTCTACCATTGTTATGAAACTGAACTGGTCATCGGACTGGAGAATTCTCTTATTTTAGTTAGATTGGTTTTATCGGTGGTTTAATTGGTATCTCATTGTAAAATATAAACATATTTTAATATAAGATTATTTATCTATCATTATATTTTACATATACTGAATGTATAACAATATGTCTGGACTTGTACTAAAATTATTATACCTAATTTAATTTCAGGTTATAATGTATAATTACATGTTGTAAAGTTGGTTCCAAGGACCCCCCCTCTTCACCCATGTGTAGGCCCTCTTTTGTGGTACTACAAGTAGATAATTTAGGTGTAGGCTCTCTTTTGTGCCTCTACAAGTGGATAGTTCTAGGTATAGACCCTCTTTTATGGCTCTACAAGTGGATAGTTTTAGGTGTAGGCCCTATTTTGTGGATCGACAAATGGATAGTTTAGGTGTAGGTCCTCTTTTGTGGCTTTATAAGTGGATAGTTTTAGGTGTAGGCCCTCTTTTGTGGCTCTACAAGTGAATAGTTTTGGTGTAGACCCACATATGAGTACCTGGTTTGATGCCATGTAAAGTCGGGTCCAAGGCCCATCCCAAAATGACTAGCTAACTTAGGAAACCTCTTTTCCAACTAATAAACTCAAGATCTTTGTACTCACTAATTCATGTGGGACTATTCCTTAACACATGTATTACTGTATATTTAATATGTAACATTGTAAGTTGCATATACATGCATATTATAGTATATGTAAGATGTTTATTGGAGCAAACTTACAATATCTTGTTGTTAGGAATTTGTTCCTATAACTTCTGTATTTTTCTTGTTTTTATATAGATATACATCTTTATCAAAAAAAATAAAAAATGTAAGATGTTTATTATAGAAAACAAATGAATCTAATATTGTAAAAAATAAATATGTTTTTTTTAAAGAACTTATTTATAATATTATATTTATACTTATATTTATACTATAAAGAAAGTAAAGGACAGGGATTCAGCAGAGCGGGTGGGGTAGCCAGAAAACAGAGGACTGAACCATCCTCTGCCCTCTGCTGTTTACTGAAAGAGAGAAAAGAGGGAGGGTGGTGCTGCCTCACCACTCTGCTTTTCTGATGAGAAGTATGGTGGAGGGGGTGCCTGTCCTCCCCTCTTTTCTCCAGTGCATCGAGGAAAGGATCTCCCCCTTCCATTGAATGCAAACTTGGACGAGGAAAACTGTCCAGATGTTTGGTCGGTTTTGGTAGTTGTAATCGAACAGACTAGGTCGGCTTGGTCATCTGGGTATTCTCCCTCCCCTGGTTTTTGTGATTTCAGATCTGGACTGCGTCCAATTCTGGTTAAACCAGGTTCAACTGGCTGATGCATTCTGGTTGTGATAACTTTGGTACCAACTTTTACTATTATTTTTGAATTCCAGAGATGAGTAGAGGTACAAAAACTCTTAAATTTCCAACTTTTTGGGGGTTAACATGTCGAAAACTGAAGTCTTTTAAGTGTCTTCTGATCATTAAAATAAGCAAAGTCCAGTTATGGAGTTCTGATCTTTATGCACAGAATTGTCTGCTGTTGCTTTATTATAATGTTCTGCAACTTCTATAGAATATTGCAGGGCGCTTGGAAACAGAGGGATTTAGTACGGATGCAAGGGTTCGAGCCCAAATTCAAGCTGAAGCATTGCAAGTGGGAGTAGCCATGCAACACTTAGGCGCCCTACTGTTGGAGCTGGGTCGCACGATTATGACCCTCCGGATGGGGCAGTCTCCAGTAGGCCTTTTGTTTCCACTTTCTTTCACATCGTCTGAAATTTCAGAAGTTTAGATCAGTATTTATTGGAAATGTCTGGCTAAATGTAGGCTGAATCTGTTGTGAATGCTGGACCAGCCGTTTACATATCTCCATCAGGGCCAAATCCTATAATGGTGCAGGTTATTGTTAACAAATTCATATATAAATAATCTCATTACCTTTGTTTGATGGCAAATTTTCCCATATAGATGTTTTTATCTTTGTGCAGCCATTTCCTTTTCAAATGAGCTCCCTCTTTGGGGTCCCATCTGCTGGTCCTGTGGCAAATACCGGGATTTTAAGTCCTGTTGGCATGGGAGATGTGCATCGCAACATTAACATTCACATACATGCTGGTGAGTTTCTCAACCTCTTGGATCTCTCTTCTCAATCCAGATTCTCCATTCTGACTTCACATGATCATCAGGGTCCTCGGTTTCTTCTGCCTTATCTTCAGTGGGCTCTAGGACAAATAATGGGGAAACAAATCAAGCACAGTCAAGTGGAATTGGAACTGGGCTTCCACATGAGCTGCCTGCAAGAAACATTGTTGCAGCTATTCCAGCACGTTCCCCTGTGGATGCATCTGGCCATGTTCTCAATGTAATATACCCTGTCCATGCCAGGTCTCGTCCAACTAACTTGAACTCCAGCCCACAAACTTCTTTGCAGGGAGCTAGTCCAACAGTACCCATTGGGGCTCAACCCAACATGGGGAATAATGTGCAATTAGCTCCTCAGTCTGTTTCAACCTCTTCAACTGTGACCCATCTGAGTGAGCCTGTGAGCAGTGATAGTAACATCCATGGTAAGGTGGCCTGCAGTACAACTGTTCCAGATTCCAAGGGTCATTAGTGGTTATTAGTTCACTCTAGTTGAGGCAAATATCATAATGTTGACTAATTTTGTTATCCTTTCACTCTTCTTCTTTTGAGCTTCAGCTCATCAGGACTCTTCAAGATCTAGTGAGAGGTCTGATGAGGAGAATCAAAACTCCATCCATTTGGCAGTTGATGGAGACGGCGGGGCTGGGGCTCTCAGGCCTTCTGTTTCCCCTCATGTTTTGGAACCCCAGAATCGCCAACTTGGTAATGACAAAGGAAGAACTTTGGGGCTGACACAAGGACACTCTGTTGAATCAGAAGTACAGCATTTGGAGAGCAGGGGTGATAATGTTACACCTCCAGGTTCTCCAGGTTCCAGCAAAGATAGACATCCTGGAGCAGGTGATAAAAGTACTCCATTGGGACTAGGATCTGGAGGTTTGCAGCTGAAGGTAATTTCTTGAGTTCGAGTCAAGTGTCTTACTTATTGTTGTTTTACCTGGTCTTTCTCACGGTATGTCCTTATCATATGGTGCCAGAGGAGAAGCATGCAGCCGAAGTCACAGGAACAAGTTTCAGGGACTGATTCCTCCTCATCTGCTAACCAGACTGAACAGTCAATTGCTCAAGGTCAACAAGTTTTGCAGTCTCTTATATCTAGGGGAGCTTCTAACCAAAACAGGTCTAGTGGCAGTCAGTCTGCAGTCCAACCTCCCATCTCAGATCAATTTCGAGAGAGTTTACCTTCAGATGCAGAGGGTGGTGATCGTGGATGCAAAAAAATTGATGCTGCAAGCTTGATGTCGCAAGTTCTTGCAAGTCCTGCAATAGACAATCTCCTTTCAGGGGTGTCACAACAGGCAGGGTTTATTCCAACCGGTGGCCTAAGAGGCATGCTGGAACAGATTACTGAAAGCCCTTCAATGAGGAATGCAATTAATCAATTTGCGGAGCAGGTTGATGGCAACATGGTTCCAGGTTTTGAAAGTGGGCAACATGGGCCTGTTGATATGTCTAGAATGTTTCAACAGCTGATGCCTGTCTTGTCAGAAGCTCTTGGTGGGATGTTGAATGGTCCTGCGCCTACATCAGCACCTACACTATGTGAAGAGCCTAGAGATGATAGAGATGACAAAGAGGATGACAAGAGCCATGAGGTGCTTTTCAACTTCTTTATAGACTTTCAACTAACGAGATTGTTTTCAACTTTTTGAAGCTTTCAACTACGTAGTGTTTTTCAACTTCTCTCTTCCAACCATCTCTCAGAAAACCAGGAATACAAATTAGAGCATTAATATTTTTATCTCCTCTTCAAATACAACATGGAAGCCATGTTCATAATGATAGTGTTGTTTAACTAGGCTGTTACATATTTGTTTATGGTATTGGTGCGCTGGTGATTAACATGCATCTATGAGGCAGTTGTTTCCGCAATGATACGAAAAGCCACTTTTTCAAGCAATAATTTTGGTAGAATATACATTAAGGAAGATGATATTATTTGCATTTAATATGTTCTGGTTGAAATGTGGTTTATCTTTTCAGATTGACCTACGACAAGCTGTACAAAGCATTGAGCATGGGGACCCACCTGCAAATGTTCTTCGCAGTGTGGCTGAGAGTGCCAATCATCTATATGGTGAAGGGAACATTGCTGAACGTCTGATTGATGAAATATGCAGTGACGGACTAGAGAAGGTTTGCATCTCTGATTTTCCATATCGTATTTTCTTCCAAATGAGTTTTTTTTTTCTCTCTGATTTGTCTTCTTCATCTGTGGCAGGAGTACATGGAAATGCTGCGCCGTGATATAGCTTCTCGCTTCCAGTTTGAATCTGAATCCTCTACTGGTGGTTCCTAGCCTGCTAAGAAAACACGAATGCTGCATATTTTAGTATCGAATGGACGTGTTTGCTATGTACTATTTTCTCTTTATTTTCTTTACATTTTTGTAATACTTTTACATCATTCTGTACAAGTTCAACCGGAGGCTAGTCAGCCCTTTCCTTTGTTTTTTGTAAGATTATTACAACTTTAGGTGCCAGTTGGGCTGCTTGAGCTTCAGCGCTGTCCTTGGAACCGACTCCCAAAATGTCTCAGGCTTTGACAGATGGGTAGGTAGTAATGACTTTGTCGAGTATTCTTTTTAAAACATTTCGTCAAAATTTATGACACTAAACATTGTATAATTTAACGTGGATGGAGTTGTTAATTTTTGGTCCGGTACGGAGCCGGGGTGAGTCGTTTGTCTTAGATCCCTTCGGTATAAAAGTGTCGGAATGGACCCGGAGGTTGTTTTTGCATAGGAACCCCTCCCAACGCGTTTTGAATCATAGGGAGATGTTGTCGAAATTTTTGTAACTGTTAGAGTTTTACAGATCTGGGTGAGGAGATTAGTTGTAAATGAAGATGTTATGGGTGAATGAATTGTAATTTCAGTGAATTCTATGTTAAATATTATCATGTTTGAATGTGCACTATGGTGCTGCATTTATAATTGTTCTATATTAGTTCCCATTTGTCGAAAGAATGAATCCTCAATTGACACATTGCTGCGGGAAGTGCCTTGCATGGATTAATGAATTTTGATTTATGGTGATACCAATGGTGTTTGTGTAGTGTGGTTGGATTGATCATGGCATCGAATGAGTATATTGCCGATTTTGAAGGCATTGGACACTAGGGGTGCCATTGAACCAAGCAGGTTCGCGAGCGGTTTGAATTCAAGCTCGGGTCGGTTCAATTTGTTTCACCTCAATTTTGAATCAAATTCAAGATCGAGATCAGGATTGCGCTCATTTAAGTTAACGAGTCGAGTTCGAGCTAACCATGGTTTGGTTCAGAAGCTCGCAACCTGGCTCGTTAACTTAATGAAAGCCCGAGCGAGTAGCAATAGAGCGAGTGATGTTTCATTCTTTGGATTAATCGGGATTCAGCAGTGTAATAGCAAGTTCGTGAGAGGAAAGGAGGATTTGGGGCTCAGGAAGATCGAACGAAAATTGACTACTGTCCAGAAAAATTGGAGTGCAATCTGCTCCTTTAGGTAAATTTTGGTTGTTCCTCTCAGATTTCTTCCTCTCTGATCTTCTTCCTCCCTGACAGAAGTGACAAAACAGAGGTAAGATTTTTTTATACTTTATCTTCTATTTTTTTTTTTTTTTTGTTGCCAATGGAACAATGATTTTTTGCTTTTTTATCTATTCTAGATGTACTGTATTCAATTATTTTTCTTCGATCTCACATTAAAATTGCTATGGATGAACGCTTCGTGCTGTGTCAGGAGTTTTTTCCTACTCATTTTTCAAAGGTAATGGATCTTACTGTTATGTTGCTTTTTCTATTTTTCAGCTCTAATACTTAACTCCCATCCATAGTTGATACTATTTGGAGTGGCTCAGATATCCAGTTTATACTGTTGAATAACAAGCCCTCCATTAGATTATTTTCAATAATCACAGTGAATTTTCTAATGGAAGAGCTTGTTATTCATTAGTGAATTTTCACAGTACTTAATTCATGGGTTGCCCTATGATTTTAATATTTCCATTGTATCATTTTGTTTGTGAATACTCGCTTTTCATAGTACTTAATCCATGGGTTGCCCTATGATTTTAATATTTCCATTGTATTCTTTTGTTTGTGTATACGTGCTTTTCATAGTACTTCGATCCCTATGATTTTTAATATTTCCATTGTATTGTTTTTTTTTTTTTTTTTGTGTATACGCACTGTTCTCCCAAAATGGATGGGTTGGTTATTCTATTTTCATCATGGAATGATTATTTGATTCTTTTGACTCTTTGGATAATAATAAAATAAATAAAAAACTCGTCAAGTTAGATCTGAATTTGTAGGAAAAATTCTTTGATTCCTTAACTTCGATAAAATGAAGAGTAAGAGTTCTATTCATTGGTATACCACATTGGACTGAAATCCAATTTGATTCCAATATTTCCTATCTATCCCCAATGCATAGAATTCGTTGGACTATATAAAGACATGAAAATTCACTATACTTGTGCCTTGTGCCTTGTTATAAATTTTTACAGTGCTGGTATGAATTTTGTTAGAAGATGGGCTCAAGCCCACACCTCCAAGGAAGAAAGCCCATACATCCAAGAGCTGGCATATTGGTAAAATAAGAAAACTTCTCATAAATAAGGTATGAAATTGTAATTACTTGTCTATTTATGTCTCTTCTCTTGTAATATTGTAGCCTAAAGGGGATTGTAAATACTATAAATAAAGGCCATTGGCTAAGAGGCAGAGCATCAAGTTCTCTCCTCTCTTCTCAAATTCGTCCAAGCTCTCTCCCTTTTTGGTAGTCGAGCTTGACCTCAAGCTCGGAAGTAGTGTTTGTATGCCGACGTCTCCACCTGTGCCCGAGTAGCATCCACGGACCAAAAGGGATGTAGGTTGTGCTCCGGAATGTGGCTTCAAGAGAGAGACATGAAACACATCATGAATTTTGGCCGTCCGGTAATTTGAGCTGATAGGCGACTGGTCCCACGCGTCGAAGAATGGAAAATGGCCCGAAAAATCTGGGAGAGAGCTTATGACGTGGAGGTCCCACAAGAGACTGCTGACGGTAGGGCTGAAGCCGTAGCCACACATACTCCCCAACCTCAAAAGAGACCTCACAGTGGCCTTTGTCGTAGACCTCCTGCATCCGAGCTTGGGCGTGTCATAGCCGTTCTGTGATATTCTGTAGCAGTAGATCCCGGTCTATGAATGCCTGATTAATCACATCCACGCGGGTGGACCCTGGGTTGTACGAGAGAAGGTGAGGTGGATCCCGACCATATATAACCCGGAAAGGAGTGGATTGCAAGGCAGAGTGGAACGAAGTGTTGTAATAGTATTCGGCCCATGGAAGCCATTGAACCCATTGCCGCGGACGATCCCCCACCAAGCACTATAGATACATCTCGATGGTGCGGTAAGACAGAGGAGCTAACATTAATGGAAGACCCGTAACCCGTGGTAGATCCTAGATCCTCCCAAAGAATCTTTGTGTCAGATTCGAAACTGTAACAACTGGTATCAGAGCGGGAACACAATGGGTTATTCTATATCCCAAGAAAGATGGATTGCTATGGGTAAGGAATTGGAAGAAATACGAGTACGGTTAGATGCTTCCTTTGAATGTTATGCAAGGGAGGAACTCGTTGTTGCAGCAAAACAGGTCACACGACCTCAAATCTCCGACCACATATGCGCACAAGAGGTAGCAGAAGCTATCTCGGACGGGGCAATAGGCCAAGGGCTGGACAAATCAAAATTTTCGTCCCGTTTACTAGCCGAAGCACCTGCAAAAGGTTTGGGGGCAACCCCAAACCCCTTATCATGGGAAACCAGAATTCCACAGGTGATGGCAATAAAATCGGCCAGCGGAGAAGCCCCTAAGGGGTGTTGTTCACCGTCGGAGAAAGTTCTGCGTGCACCCAACCGCAACACCTTTCTGCCGGGGTTCGTTGATCTGGTAGCCAGCATGGCGCGGAGCACATGGGGGGAGAAAGGGCAATGGGAAAAGGGGCTCCAGAATGCCTCTCGAACCAGGCAACGGAAAATCCTTCAGCAGGGACACCTTGATGTTCTCCTGTGGGCCACCGGAGGAAGAGGTGGCGCCGTAGGCAAAATTTCTGCCAGGGGTCTTTGTTCCGGTGGGCTGAGAAACAGAGATTCACACGTCCGAGAGCCCTTTGTTTTGGCAACTCTCCCAGCGGTGAAGCCCCAACGGGCTGCTCTTCACCACCGGAGAAGCAGGAGATTCCGTCGGCAATATTTTAGCAGAAGACCCATCGACGACAATTCAGCAGAAGACCCGTCGACGACATTCCAACAGAAGAACCGTTGGCGTGCAGAAGACTGTCGGCGACATTCCAGCAGAAGACCCATCGGCGACATTCCAGCAGACAACCAATCGGCGATGCTTCTGCAATTACCACCTCCCGCCCTGTTCGGGATCTGCTACAGGAGAAAGAAGGGGTCCGATTAAATTTTTCCAACTTAGGAAAATTTAATCGGCATGGTCCGCTGAGTCTCATGCGGGATCGGGCTGACTGCACTGAGTTAACTCAGGCCAACTCGGTCCGAGCCAATTTAAAAAAGAAAAAGAAAAAAAAAACACCTTAGAGGGCATGCTCCAGTTTTTGGGCGTCCAGCTGGCGAACATAGCGATCGCGGATGCTACTCGGGCACAGGTGGAGATGTTGGCATACAGACACTACTTCTGAGCTTGAGGTCAAGCTTGTCTTCCAAGGGGGTGTAATGTTATGCACGCAATAACATTAGTATTTTAGTTTTTTTCTTTAATTTACTTTATTTATTTCAGTTTTAGGCCATAGGGGTATTTTTGGAATATTTTATTTATAGGGATATTTTTATAATATTTTATCTTAAACCCTAACAGGGTGAACCCTATTTAAGGGGTATGAGTAATGAGAAAGGGAAGCATTGAAGTATTGAGAATTAGGTTAAATCTAGTGTAAAGAGGCTCGGGATTCGAGGTTAGGGTTTTCCTAAAAAACCCACGTATTCTCTCATCCTCCATTGATCTTCGTCTTCTCCATGTCTTCCTACTATCCCTAAGGTAATGCTTGGAAGACTCGTAACTCGTGGCAGATCCCAGATCCTCCCAAATAATCTTTGTGTCAGATCCGGGACCGTAACAACAGAATGGGCCCCAACGTTTGTAACCATTTAATGCCTAATACCATATCAAATCCCGCCAGGGGAATAACAAAAAATTCAGCATTAAACGAAGTAGAGCCAATGGAAAATTTACCATCTTACTAATCCCATAGCTAGGGACCTTCTCGCCATTGGCCACTGAGACGATGGCTGTAGGATGAGTGTGTATCTGGAGCTGGAGATGCTGTGCGGATGTCAAACTCAAAAAATTGTGTGTACTTCCAGAGTCGACTAGTTCCACCAGTTATCTGTCGATGACATGAGCTCGGACTTGCATTGTAGTAGGTGATTTCTTCCTAGTAATAGCATGAAAGGATATCTCTGGTGGTTCCTCCTCGATAATATCCTCTGGCTCCTCTAGATCCTCTGAATCCTCTACCTCGAGCCAAAACAATCGTTTACATTGGTGTCCTACCCGATACTGCTCATCATAGTTATAACATAAATTTTTGGACCGCCTTTCTACTATCTCCGCACTCGTCAATTTTTTTATAAAGCTCGGTAGGGAATTACCAGGGCAGGGATCGGCTACCCGAGTCGTAGTCGGAGTGTGTTTGGATGGTGCTGCTAGAGATGCTCCCTGCGATGAATTATAGCGGTGCCCTTGCCACGTGGAGGAAGTGTTCCTCTCACCCGACCAACCAGGCTTACGTTGCTGCAACTCTTGTCGTTGTTCCATTGCTCAGGCCATATTCATGGCATGAGCTAAATCCGTGGGCATAAGGAGTTCTACCTTTAGCCATAAATACTCATTGAGACTTGCTGTGAATAAGGAGATCTGTTGGTCAACCAATACCCTCTCACCAGCACGAACCAACTTTTCCTGGAATAGTTTTTGATATTGTTCCACCGAACCAGTTTGTCTCAATAGGACTAACTCTCCCAGGGGGTTGCTGTTGGCGGGAGGCCCAAATCTAACTGTGCATAGATTTTAAAATTCTTCCCAAGTCATTCCCGGTCTATCTTTCTCTACTTGAGTAACCCATAACATGGCTTCATCTGTCATATGGTAAGAGGCTAGTTGCACCTTACCCCATTCAGTAGTCCCTTGGTTCAAATTTTTTTTTCACATCTACGCAACCAAATTAAGGGATCAACAGAACCATTGAAAGAGGGAAACTCTAACTTGGTGTACCTTGGAACTGTGCCTCCATGCTGAGGTCCTTGGAAAACAGTGCGCCCAGGCCACTACTCCCCTCGTCTATGATATGGTTGAGCAATCTCTCTCACCTCTGGACTTTGATGTGTCTCTGTCCTCAACTCCTGTAGCATGCTGATGACTTGACTCATCTTTTCTTCCAAACCACAAACCTTCCCCAACACTGGTTGTGCTGTTTCAAGGCTATCTTCTATCTTTTGTATCCTGATTTGGATTTCTTCATTGCTGATATTATCCCCCATGTTACCCTGCTCTGATACCAAGTGTTAAGAACCTAGTCAATACTACCCAAAAGACCGACTTGTTAGGAGCGGAAGACATAGGTACTTGTTGGAAGATGGGCTCAAGCCCACGAGCTCAAGACAAGAAGCCCACACGTCAAAGGAGTGACATATGTGTAAAATATGGTACTTTCCATAAAGATGGCATAAAAGTGTAAATGTGTGTTCCTTTTATGTCTTTTGTTTTATCAAGTTGTAGCCCTAAGGGTATCGTAAAACTATAAATAAAGGCATTGGCTAAGAGGTAGGGCATTGAAGCACTCTCCTCTCTTTCCACAAATTCGTCCAACCCTCATTTTTTTTTGACGCAACCCTCTTCTCCCTTAATCCAAACTCTCTTCTTGCACGTTCTTCTTCTTCTTCTCTTCTCCTTCTCTCTTTTTCTTCTTCTTCTTTCTTGTTGATCTAAAGTTCCTTTCATGAGATCCTAAATTCTACATGGTATCAGAGCAAGGAGTTTAGGATCTCTTCATGGAGTTATTATGAAATCTGTTCAAGAAGTTGTAAAAGGAGTTCAATCATAAAGAGATAAGTTCATCATCTTCTTATTTTCATTTTTTTGTTTCCTTTTCTTATTTACATACTCCTTTTTACTTTTTTTCTTTACTTCTTGAATTTTGAGTCACATCAAGTCAAGATAAATCTTTAAATGTTGTAAAGATTTATTTTATGACTAAATTGATGTTATAATCTTGACTCCTTGTAAATCAATTACAAGAGTGATCAAGACCATTTGCTGTTTGCATCTTATTAAGATTTATGTGTGAAATTCAATTACCTTTATGTAATTTGGATCCATCTCATTTGAGGTAGAATTCCAGCACATGTTGTTGTATCTTCTCCTACTTTAGGTTGCTCATGGGTTTGTGTTATGTTGTTGGATGCCCATTATATGTTTGATGAAATGCCAACAACCATTTACCCTTTGTAGTTCCCTTTTTTTAACTTCAACAATTGAATTTTTTCTTACGTTGGAGTCTCCCATGAGCTGAAGATAAATCTCTTCCAAGTGTCTTGGTTTGTCGTTAAATCTTCTCTAAATTTTTGTCTATTGCTTGTTTGTGTTGGAGTTTGGATTAAGGCCTAATCGGTTGCATCTACTTTCTTCTCTTTGTTCTTATGAATACAAGAGAAGTTGAGTGATAGTTGGATGTTATTATCACTTTCTAAAGGCACAAATTTGTTGATAATTTGGTGCTTGCCCTTGTGAAAGAAATTGGTTCTTGTTCTCTTTTGTTGGTGATTGATTTGGTCTATGGGTTCTTCAAATTACATAGAGTAATTGTTCTTTGAAGAAGGCCTTTTCCCTTGACCTCCATATTTTACTTGCCTCATCATAGAGATTGGATACAATAGTAATAAGAGTGATATACTCCGTATTACTACAATTTCACTTAGAGGTCTCTCCAATTACATGAGCTGGTCACAATCGGTTCGGAGAGTTCTTATTACTTGTGACCTCTTGAGCCACGTTGTTAACTTTCCTCCTCCGATTGATGAAGAAGATGCGTCCTACCACAAGTGGGTTAAGGATGATAACATGGTGATAAGTTGGCTCATTAATAGCATGGAAGAGCAGGTGGCCAACAATGTGGTCCACTTGGAAACCCCCAAGAACATATGGGACACTTGTGCCAAGCTTTACTCAAGCACTGCTTCATTACAAAAAATATATGATGTCTTACAAAACATGCTGCATACGAAACATGGAGATAATATTCATGAATTTTTGGCACGGTTTCGCGGTCTTCTTCAAGAATGGAAACTAGCTCAGCCCTATTCCACTGATATTGCCATTCAAGAACGACAAAGAGAAGCTTTGGCAGCAGCCATTTGCTTATCGAATATTAAACCATACCTTGAGGTGGCCAAAACTCAACTTCTAAGTTCTTCTGCTCTTCCATCCTTCGATGATATTAGTGCTACATTACTTAGGATACCGGATCCATCCCCTCCTTCTCTTATTGATGCTCCATCGGCGATGTTCTCTGGCAATCGGGGAACATCTTCCTCATCCCGAGGACGGGGCAGAAATATGAGAGGGGGTCGAACTATGAGAGGGGCTGAAAATAGAGGTGGTAGAATGGGTCAGAACTCTTTCCGTACTGAGCCACAACTTTGAACTTATTGTGGCCGTCAGAACCACCTTGTGGCATCATGCTGGAAACTTCATGGCAAGCCTGATTGGGCCACAGCTAACCCAGTCTTAGTTAACATTGAGAAAAATGAAGATAAGGTTGAATCATCATCCGAAAATGTGACTCTTACAGCTGAGGACTATGCTGCATTTCAGAAAATGAAGTCCTTCATGGAATCATCTATTCTTTCATCATCTACTGCTGCCACTACTATTGCCTCAGGTATGCTTTCTTCCTCTTCCTCTTGGATCATTGACTCCGGGGCCTCCGAACATCTATCAGGTAACAAACACTTGTTGCAGTCCTTATCTCCTTGTTATCCTCATAAATTCGTTACTATTGCTGATGGTACCCAAACCAAGGTCCTTGGCAAAGGTTCTTCCTCTCTTACTTCATCTATTCCCCTTCAAGATGTTTTGTTTGTTCCTCAATTTCCTGTAAATTTGCTCTCGGTTAGCCAATTGACCAAACAATTAAATTGCTCTATCACCTTCTCACCGTCTTCTTGTGTCTTTTAGGATCTCACTACGAAGCGGGTGATTGGTGGCGGCCATGAAAAGGGGGGTTGTACTACTTCAATCTTCCACCATTAGCTGCATTATCGTCCACTATATCTGAGGCCCAACTTTGGCACAACCGACTTGGTCATCCGTCTACCCCTTCACTTCGTTCTTTGGTTCCATCTTTAAAAGGGCTTTCTAATAACAGTTGTGAGGTTTGTCAATTAAGTAAATATTTCAGGACTATATATTCTCCTCGTCTTACAACTACAAGTACAACTCCTTTTGAGCTAATACATTCTGATGTATGGGGCCCGTTATGTGTCTCAAATATTTCCCAAGTTAAATATTTTGTCATTTTTGTTGATGATTTTACTCGAGTGACTTGGTTATATCTATTTAAAGAGCGTTTCGAAATTCTTCCTTTGTTTAAAAATTTTCATGCTATGGTCTTGACACAATTTGGGAAGAATACATGTCTCATGACTTCAAATCATTTTGTGAGAGTAATGGGCTTATTCATCAAACATCATGTGCCTATACTCCTCAACAAAATGGTGTTGCTGAAAGGAAGAATCGTCATCTTCTTGAAGTTGCTCGGGGACTCCTCTACTCCATGAAGGTACCCTATTTCTATTGGCCTCATGCTATACTTATAATATGCTTTCTCATTAATAGGTTACCTTCATCAGTCCTTCATCATAAAACTCCTTACTCTGTGTTATTTAATTGTGAAGATCCTTTTTCTCTTCCTTTGAAAGTGTTTGGATGTACGTGTTTTGTTCATGTTACATCTCCACATAAAAATAAACTTGATCCTCGGTCTATGAAGTGAATTTTTTTGGGATACTCTCGCACCCAGAAAGGTTATGTCTGTTACAATCCTACCCTTCAGAGGATGTTTATCTCTAGGGATGTGACTTTCTTTGAGGACACTCCCTTCTACTCCTCCCATGATGCTCCTCCAGGATGGACTTGTCCTTCTACTACTCCTTGTCCGCTTGTGCCGTTCAATCTTGAAGTGGATCCATCCCCTGATGCACCGGCCATACCTTCACCTGTGGAGTTGTCGGATCCACCCGAGGTAAGTCCTTCTCCTCCTATGTATGGGCCTGAATTTGATACTCGGCCTATTGCTTTAAGAAAAGAACGTCGCTCCTGTACTACTTCGCATCCTATCTAAAATTTTATGTCTCACCATCGCTTATCTTCCGAGTGTTTTCAGTTTCTTGCGTCCCTTTCTTCTTGTTCCGTTCCACAGTCGTATCAGGAGGCCCTGAGACATCCAGGATGGAAGGCGGCTATGGATGAAGAAATGCATGCCTTATTCGAAAACCAAACTTGGTACTTAACATCACTCCCGAAAGGTAAAAGACCGGTTGGTTGTTGATGGGTTTTTTCGGTGAAACATAATCCGGATGGATCGGTTGCTCGTCTTAAAGCTCGACTGGTTGCTAAGGGCTATACGCAGTGCTATGGGATAGATTATGAGGAGACCTTCTCTCCTGTTACAAAATTGAATTCGGTACGCATCATCTTATCTATTGCTGCTAACTCCTCATGGCCCGTCTATCAATTGGATGTTAAAAATGCTTTTTTAAATGGTGATATTAGTGAGGAAATTTATATGGTTCAACCACCTGGATACAAATGTAAAATTATGTGCCACAAATGAAGAAGATATTGATGTTGGCAAATATCAAAGACTCGTGGGAAAACTGATTTATCTCACGGTAACTAGGCCAGACATATCATATGCTGTAAGTTTTGTGAGTCAATTCATGCACAAACCAAAAATTACCCACTGGCAGGCTTTAGAGAGAATGTTACATTATCTAAAAGGAGCCCCAGGAAGAGGATTGTTGTATAAAAAACATGGGCATTTCAACATAGAAGGCTTCTCAGATGCAGATTGGGCTGGATCTCCTGATTATAGAAAATCTACATCAGGATATTGAGCTCTGGTTGGGGGAAACTTGGTTACATGGAAAAGTAAGAAGCAAAATGTGGTTGCAAGATCTAGTGCCGAAGAAGAATACACAGCTATGGCCCATACCGTTAGTGAACTTTTATGGATTAGGACCCTTCTTACAGAACTAGGTTTTTATAAAAAGGGGTCCATGAATCTGCATTGTGATAATCAAGCAGCCATTCATATCACTTCAAATCTAGTTTTTCATGAAAGAAATAAGCATATTGAGGTGGATTGTCATTTTATACGGGAGAAGTTTCAAGTAGGAATAATCTCTCTCAAACATGTGTCATCTCAAGAGCAAGTAGCTGATAGTCTCACTAAACCCGTTACATAAATATGACATAGAAGTGTAAATATGTGTTCCTTTTATGTCTTTTGTTTTATCAAGTTGTAGCCCTAAAGGTATTGTAAAACTATAAATAAAGGCATTGACTAAGAGGTAGAGCATTGAAGCACTCTCCTCTCTTTCCACAAATTCGTCCAGCCCTCATTTTTCTTTTTGACGCAACCCTCTTCTCCTTTAATCCAAACTCTCTTCTTCCATGTTCTTCTTCTTCTCTTCTCCTTCTCTCTTCTTCTTCTTCTTCTTTCTTGTTGATCTAAAATTCCTTTCATGAGATCCTAAATTCTACAGTACTTAACCCAGGACTAGGGGTCAATGTGGGCCATAACACCACATCCCTCCTTCGCGAACCGTCGACCACGACGGTTTAACACGTAGTGACGGGTGCCGATGGCGACCACGTCCAGGACCTGCGGAATGCCTGCGTCCATTGGGAATCAAACTCGCGACCTAGCCAAAGCTCTGATACCAAGTTGTTATGGTTCCGGGTCATGGATAGAGTAACACGGCGTGGGAGTTGTGAATCCAGCACTGGTATTGAGTTGCTGGACTCGGTAAGGAGGGTTAAAGATCCCTTCTTTGGGTACTCTTCCACCAGTGATCAGTCTCCCTTTTTATGATCTCATTCTAGTGCTACAGTTATAGCTAGAATGAAAGTAATTCAGGTGGAGAGATAATGGAGGAATACCTGTTCTTGCTCACGTTAATCAGGGTTTTAACTCTAATTTGATGTAGCTCGTTCTAGGACTTGAAGGCCTAGCTTAGGGGGGGCAGTCTTGGCTCATGTTGATGGCTGGCCTTGCTCTGTTTCCATGATGAATTCCCAGCAAGAAGAGTTGTTCTAACCCTTCACGTGAAAGAACCAGAATTCTTCCTCTTTTGATGCTCATCAAGAGGGAATTGAACCCTACTTGTTGTTGACGCTGATGATGAGGGAAGACCCTCTCTTTGGGCTCAGAAAAGGGGCAAGAAGCTCCTCTTCTTAGTATGGATGATGAGGGATGAATTTGGGTGAAGATGGATGGCAATGGAGGGTGAAGGATAGGTTGGATTTTTGGAGTAAACCCTAAACTCGAGATCAAGAGGTGATCTCAACCTGTTTAGACTAGTTATTCTAAAATCTGAAAGCTAACCTATTTCATTCATTCCTTTCCCTTAAATAGGTCACGTCATGGAGTTTTAGGGTTAGGGTTACAATAATTCCCCATAATGCCCTTACATATAAAGTAATTAGAAATAACTCCTACTTAAAACAATATAAGAAATAAATACTACTCAAAGTAATATAAGAAATAAATCCTATTGAGTGAGTTGTTGTTGCCTCCTTCGTTGTGTGACTCGGTGTGCTATTGAGTCCACAACATCCTCTCTCTCTTCTCCTTCTTCTTCTTACTTTGGTTGAAGTTATTATCATGGAATCGTAAATTCTACATGGTATTAGAGCTTGAGTTTAGGATCCCCCATGTTAAGGTATACGAAAAAAAAGGATTATGAAGATCTCATACAAGTTACTCGTGAAGGAAGGAATCCCATCATGAAGAGATAAATTATTTCTGGTTATTATTTACATATTTTTTTTGCTATATGTCGAGCCTTTGATCTCTAGATTACATCAAGAAAAGATGACCTTCATATGAGAAGTTGTGAAAGTTAATTCTTTGTGTTAAGAAGTGTTGAATTTTTGGAAAAGAGAAATACTTCAATGACTTCATTAACTTATTATAATCAAGTACATGAACCTCTATTTATAATAGAGGAAGGTAGTAGAGTCTAATTATAATAAAACTACCTTGGCCCAATTACACCCAAACTCTAACACTTATAAGTCCTAGCATAATTAAATAACTCAATATTGATAAAAGACAAACATAACTCAAAACTAGAACTCTTCTAGGATGTGACTATAAGATAGAGATGCTTTTGTGAGTCCTTCTTGATCTTCCAACTTATGTGATATGGATGCTAGCTCGTGGTAATCATGGTGGGCCCTACTTTTTATGTGCTTGGGTCGATCTTGTAGGCCTTCCTTGGTTGTGTGGCCCATCTTATAATACTCTTAGATATGTGGGCCTTCCTTGGTCATGTGGGCTTGGGCCTATCTTCCAACCCCTCCCCCCCCCCCCCCCCCCACCCCACCCAGCTGGGGGTTACACATCTTCCAATATGCCTTTATCTTCTAACACTCCCCCTCACGTTGTTGCATCCTTCAATGAGGCCCTAGTGGCATAATATAAGTGAGAGTAAAAATCACTCTAAGCTGGTAAGACATTGCTCCATACTCCAGGTCCTAATGGTGGATGTAGGGCACACTCTGCCTTCTGTAGGTAGTGTGTCTATTGGCATTGCTCTGAAGTGTCCACCACTGTGTCACTCCACAGGACAACGACTCTCAAGTGGTAAGAGTAATAAAAACCATTAGGGGGGGGGGGGGGGGGGGGGTAGTGTGTTTATTTAAAATGGTGTCCCAATCTGGATGCCGACTCTCATGGTATCCCAACCGTGATATTTTTTAGAGTTAAATGTATCATGGTGCCCAATCCGGGCACCGACTCTCATGGTGTCCTAATCGTGATATTTTTGAGAGTCAAATAAATTATGGTATGAGAAAAGGTACTGAGGCCGCCTCTTCTTCAATAATAATGTCCCCAAAGAGACATAATAACTTCAACTGAATATAACACGACCATCTTCAAACTTATATAACATGAACCAAAATAATAAACCTTGTATAAGGACCCATGAAATAATCATAATCCGATATAAATAATTTTTTTAGATGCAGAAGCTTCATCTTTGTGCATCCCCTTTCTTGAACATTTTGGTCACATAAAATTATTCACAACATATTGAATACAATAAGTCTTTCTTATACTTCTTCTACTTCTCCCCCTCAAGCTGGGAAATAATGGCAGAGATCCCAGCTTGAACCATATATCATAGATGTAGCCATAAGCCCAAATAACAAAGATGTATAGATAAACCCTCAAACCAAGGAGAAGTGAGATATTTTCCTGATATATCAACTAAAAAAGTGACACAAAACAATGGGCTTAAATTCGGATTTTTCAATGCAACATAATACCAGCATGACCTTTGATTCTTCCAATGCAAATATATCTTTACATATAGATCACATTGACATGAAATTTTCTTTGTATGAAACCAGACTTAAATAGATTTCATCCAAGTATAACTTCTCTTCATAAAATATAATTATCAGAAGATAAATAATCTGATAGATTTAGGTCTCTGTCATCTGGCCGAACTAAGTACTGTTTCTCCTTTTTTTTCTAGAATGACCATGGACTCTTCCAAGATCAATATCTCCTTATATAAAAATCATACAGAGAATTTTTTGAATAGGTAAGAAAATGGACTTATATATATTTCTTTTGATATATATTATTTTCCATATAAAGTCTCTTTATTGATAGCATAAAATACCTCAGAACTTGAAGCTTTCTGCTGCTACTTGAACCTCTTTTGCAATCTGACCTTTGCTACTTCAAATATCAATTTATCTTTGTATAAAACTCAGATAAAAAATTGGTTGAATAGGTAAAATAATAGACTTACAAATATTTTTTTGGATATATATTTCTCCATATAAAGTCTAGTTCTTGATAGCATAAAATACCTCAGAAACAGAAGCATGCTGCTACTGCTAGAACCTAGACTTAGGGTTTAGGGTTTAGAGAAAATGATCTCATTATCTCTATGGGTTGACCAAGTCAAATCACAGAACCTGCTCTGATACCATGTTGAATTTGTGGAAAATATAAATACTTCATTGACTTCATTAACTTATTATAATCAGAGTACATGAACCTCTATTTATAATAGAGGAAGGTAGTAGAGTCCAATTACAATAAAACTACTTTTGTCCCAATTAAAACCAAACTCTAACACTTAAAGATAAATCCTAACATAATTAAATAACTCAATATAGATAAAAGACATGACCATAAGATAAAGATGCCTTTGTGAGTTCTTCTTGATCTTCCAACTTATGTCATAAGGATGACAGTTTGTGGTAATAATGTGGGTCCTACTTCTTATGTGCTTGGGCCCATCTTGTGGGCCTTCCTTGGTCGTGTGGTCCATTTTATAATACTCTTAGATATGTGGGCCTTCCTTGGTCATGTGGGCTTGGGACTATCTTCCAACAAGAAGATGTTATAATCTTGGTCTTCTAGTAGCTAAATTAAAAGTTTGATCAAGATCGGTTGTTACAAGTTTTTGTTATCAAGATTGATTATTTAAGAAGAGGATGTTTATGTGATGGATATGATTTGAGTTTCAATTACTTACATGAGAGATGTCTCAATTTCTTAATGTTCAAGATCCTTTCTTTGGTAACTTGGATTCAAGACAAGTTTTTTATACTCGGATTAGTTTACAAAGCATGAGAGAAGTTCTCCCTTTGAATTTTTTCGAGTTAAAGTGATTGATAATATGCTATTTGAAAGTTGGGGTTTGCCCCTATGACATGAGATTTATAAGAGACCTTATTTGCTAAAAAGGATCTCAAAGAAGTCCAAAAATAGTGGTTCTTAAGTGCTTGGCCATGATTTTGGAATTTTGGGCTAAGGCATAATTTTTCACTCTATCATCTTGAGTTTTTTTTTGCTTTAAGGGTATAAGAGGATTTGATTCATTACTGGATGGTGATTACACTTGACATAGGTACGAATTTTTGGATGATTTAGTGCCTGATTTTGTGGATAAGATACTATATTTCAATTTGAATGGCTGATTTGGTACAAAGATTCATTAGTGGATAATTTTTTGAGTTGATTTGGTACAAGATTATCTCCTCATTTTTGGGCAAGATATATTTTTCAAGTTTGAAATCTTGAAGTATTTTGAAAGTGGATTTTAGTTGACTGAAATTCCAAATTTGAATTTAAACATTCGAATTGATATTCAAATTTGGAATACATGGGAAATGGTATCTTCCCCTATTTGGCCTATTTTGGAAATTCGAATTGACTTATTTGGCTGCCTATGCATGACTTTAAGTGACTTCCCACCTTGGTTTTACTCTCTTAAATTTGAAAATTGTATAATTGGATCTTGAGTGTACTTTAGTACCTTATCCTCTTCTTATTTGTGCCTTATTAAGCATTTGTTTGATTCAAGATGGATGAAGAAATACAAGTAGTAAGAGTGACATACACAAAATTATTATTATTCCCTTAAGGAGACTATCAAATTATCTTAGTTGGTCTCAATCGGTAAGAAAGGTTCTTATTACTTGAGACTTTCTCGGTCACTTAACCAAGCCTTCTCCACCGATTGATAAAGAAAGTCAATCCTATCTCAAGTGGGTTAAAGATGATAATTTAGTAATTATTTGGCTTATTAATAGTATAGAAGAACATGTAGCCAAGAATGTTGTCCACTTACAATCAACCAAACAGATTTGGGACAATTGTACTAAGTTAGATTCTAGTACGGCTTCTTTACAAAAGTTATTTACTGTATTGCAAAACATGCTCAATACTAAGCAAGGAGACAATATTCATGAATTTTTGGCTCGGTTTTGGGGTCTACTTCAATAGTGGAAGATTACTCAACCATGCTCCACTGATCTTTCAGTTCTAGAGAGGCAAAGGGAAGCTTTAGCGGCAACAATTTGTTTGACAAATATCAAGCTATACCTTGAAGTTGCTAAAACTCAAATTCTTAGCTCCTCCGCACTACCGATCTTTGATGAAATAAGTGCCACATTGATGCAAATCCCTGATCCATTTTTTAACTCAAATAATGATGCTCCATCTACTATGTATTCAGGTAATAGAGGTACATCATCCTCTAACCAAGGCTGCTACAGAAATTCTAGAGGAGGCCGACAAGAGATGGTAGAACTTGTCCTAGCTACTCTCGCATAGAGCCTCGCATATGCACTTATTGTGGTGGTCAAAAAAATCTTGTGGAAAGTTGTTGGAAGCTTCATGGAAAACCGAAATGGGCAATGGCTACTCTAGCCTCCGTTACCAATGATAAACAGGAAGAAAAGGCTGAATCACAAACCGGGAAGATGACTCTCACTCATGAAGACATTTTAGAAAATGAAGTCATTCATGGGGTCATCCCTTACATCTTTACCTATGGCTACTACCGCTATTGCTTCAGGTATGTTTTCTTCCTCTCCCTTCTCTTCATCTTGGATAATAGACTCTGGGGCCTCCAAACATCTCCCAGGTAATAAAATATGCTAAATTGTTTATCTCCACGCATTCCAAATAAGTTTGTTACTATAGCTAATGGTACCCAAACCAAATTACTTGGCAAGAGATCATCTTTTGTTACATCTTCTATCCCACTTTGAGATGTCTTATTTGTTCCTCAATTTCCATTAAACTTACTCTCGGTAACTCAACTCACAAAATATCAAAATTGCTTTGTCACCTTCTCACCCTCTTCTTGTGTATTTCAGGATCTATCAACGAAGCGGGTGATTGGTGGAGGCCATAAAAGGGCGGTTTTTATTACTTCAACTTGCCTCCTTTAGCTGCACTTTCATCCTCTACATTTGAGGCGCAACTTTGGCACAACCGGCTTGGCCATCCGTCTACATTTTCTCTTCGACATTTATTTCCTTCTTTAAAGTCTTTGCCTACTTTAAATTGTGAGGTTTGTTAGTTAATCAAACACCAGAGGAGAACATATTCTCCTCACCCTACCAATAAAAGTGTCGTTCCCTTTTCTCTACTATATTATGATGTATGACGCTTGAGTGTCTCTAATATTTTTCAAGTTAAATACTTTGTTACTTTTGTTGATGATTTTACCCGGGTTACTTGGTTATATTTATTTAAAGAAATATTTGACATATTTACTATCTTTAAGGCCTTTCATGCTATGGTATCAACCCAATATGGCAAGAAAATTCTATTTAGGTCTGATAATGCTAAAGATTACTTGTTTAGTGAATTTCAGTCCTTCTGTTAAGGTAATGGCCTTATCCATCAAACAACTTATGGTGTTACAGAAAGAAAGATTCGTCATCTTCTTGAGGTTGCCTGGGGCCTCCTCTACTCCATGAAGGTACACTACTTTTATTGGCCTCATGCCATACTTATGACATGTTTCCTTATCAATCGATTACCTTCATTTGTACTTGGTCATAAGACTCCATTTTATGTATTAGTGTCAATTGAAGACCAATTTTCTCTTCCCGTAAAGGTTTTTGGATGTGCTTGTTTTGTCCATATCACATCTATTCAGAAAAGTAAACTTGCTCCTTGCTTTATGAAGTGCATTTTCTGGGGTTACTCTCGCACGCAAAAAGGTTATGTCTATTACAATCTTACCCTTCAGCAGTTACTTGTGTCTAGGGATGTGACCTTTTTTTAGGACATGTCATTCTATTCCTTGAATGATGCTCCTCCGGGTTTGTCATTCCCTCCTACCACTCCTCATCCATTTATGCCCTTTAAACCCGATGTCATTCCGCCCCCTCGAAGCATCGGGCGACACCACACCTGTGGAGTTCTCTGATCCTACCGAGGTCAGTCCTTCTTCCTCTATTCCATTTGGTCCACAGTTTGATAATCAACCCACAACTCTAAGAAAGGAACCTCGTACTTGTACTACTTCTCATCCTATATCCAACTTTTTGTCTCACCATCACTTGTCTTCCTCATGTTATCAGTTCCTAGCATCTCTTTCTTCCATCTCTATTCCACAGTCCTATCAGGAGGCCCTGAAACATCTAGGATGGAAGGTGGTTGTGGATGAGAAAATGCAAGACTTATATGAAAATCAGACATGGAACTTAGCACCTAAATGGGTTTTTACCCTCAAACATAATCCGGATGGGTCCATTGCTCGCCTTAAGGCCCGCCTCATCTCTAAAGGGTACACTTAATGTTATGGAGTAGATTATGAGGATACCTTCTCTCCTATTGCCAAGTTAAATTTGGTACATATCTTATTATCGCTTGCCGCTTCATGGCCCGTCAATCAAATCGATGTAAAAAATGTTTTCTTAAATGATGATATACACAAGGAAATTTATATGATTCAACCACTTAGTAGTGTGGTTGAGGGGGAGTCCATATGTGGCTTAAAGAAGCCCTTATATGGGCTTAAACAATCTTCTCGAGCCTGGTTTGATAAATTTAGCCAAGCACTACTACGGTTTGGATTTCGTCGCTGTTCGGTAGATCATTCGGTATTTATTAAAGATACCTCAAAAGGAAAGATATTATTGGCTATGTATGTTGTTGTTGTTGATATTGTCTTAACTGGCAATGATGTGCATCGCATACAAGAAGTAAAAAATATGATATGTCATGCATTTAAAACTAAATTGGACTTTTAAATTATTTTTTGGGCATAGAAGTTCTTCAGTCCAAGTATGGGTTAATATTATCTAAGAGGAAGTATGTCTTGAACCTCCTCGAAGAAATGAGAATGATGGGGTGCTGCCTAGTTGACACACCTATGGATGCGAATATTAAATTATGTGAAAGTTCTGGAGAAGATATTGATGTCAACAAATATCAAAGACTTGTGGGCAAACTCATCTACCTCACAAAAACTAGACCATACATATCAGATGACGTAAGTGTGGTGAGTCAATACATGCATAAACCACAACTTACCCATTGGCATGCCTTGGAAAGGATATTACGATACTTAAAAAGAGCCCCATGAAGAGGATTGCTTTATAAGAAAAATGGTTGCTTCAACATAGAAGGTTTATCAGACATAGATTGGGTTGGGTCACTTGATGACAAAAAGTCCACTTCTGGATATTGCACTCTTGTTGGAGGGAACCTAGTTACATGGAGAAGCAAAAGACAAAATGTGGTTGCAAGATCTAGTGCAGAAGCATAATATAGGGCTATGGCTCTCATAGTCAGTGAACTCCTATGAATCAGGTCCCTTCTTACCGAATTAGGATTTTATAGAGGTTCTATGGGTCTATATTGTGATAACCAAGCAGCGATTCATATCACTTTGAAAGGACTAAACACATTGAGGTGGACTGCCACTTTATACGGGAGAAATTTCAAGCGGGTATAATCTCCCTCAAACATGTTTCATCACAGGAGCAAGTTGCAGATATTCTTACTAAACCGGTTACATCTAAGATCCTGTCTTTTATATGTGGCAAGTTGGGTATTTATGATGTTTTTCTTCCTCCATCTTGAGGGGGAGTGTTAGGAGATGGGCTCAAGCCCACACGTCTAAGGAATAAAGCCTACACATCCAAGAGGTGGCATATTGGTAAATATGAAGACTACTCATAAAGATGGCATGAAGTTGTAATTACTTGTATATTTATGTCTCTTCTCTTGTAATGTTGTAGCCCTAAGGGCATTGTAAAAACTATAAATAGAGGCCCTTGGCTAAGAAGTAGAACATCAAGTTCTGTTCTCTCTTCTCAAATTCGTCCAAGCTCTCTCCCTCTTTGGTAGTCGAGCTCTCCTCTCTTTCTTCTTTCTTCTTCTTACTTTGGTTGAAGTTCTTATCATGGGATCCTAAATTCTAAAAAATTTCAAAATACTTGTGCCCTGTGCCTTTGTTACGGTCCCTGGTCATGGATCTTGTAACATAGCTTGGGGAAGATGAATCCAAAGCTGAGTGGAAGAAATCAGCACAGTTGCGCTTGGCTTGCGCTGGAATGTTTAATCCAAAAACCAGTGCATGAGTCCAGCACTACTGGGCTAGGCTTGGTTTTGGTAAATGGAAAAGAAAAAGGAGAAAAGAGTGTAAGAAAATAGAAAAATAAGAGCTTGTTGAGGAGAAGTCCAAACCCTAGAGTTCGTTGAGGAGAATTCCAAACCCTAAAGCTCGTTGAGGAGAACTCCAAACCCTGTTTAGGATAAAATCAGACTTGTCCCTTCATATTCCACCTTCCCCCCTACATAAGGTTGGTGCCAACACAAGTTCAAGCTAGAAAATTATAGAAATGCCCCTACGACATATTTTCTAATTAACTAAATTAAAAATGCATTAAAATTAAATTAAAAGAAAGGTAATTAACTTAATACTAGTTGACTCAGCCACGACGCCTCTGGGTGACTCAGCCTGCTATTGAGTTCATAACAACCTTTTTATGAATTTTCACAATAATTGTGCCCTATGCCATGTTATGAATTTTCATAGTACTTGTTCCTTGTGCCATGTTATGAATTTTCATAGTACTAGTATGAATTTCAGAGTACTTGACCCCTATGCCTTGCTATGAATTTTCACAGTACTTGTGCCATGTGCCTTGTTATGAATTTTCACAGTACTGGTATGAATTTTCACAACTCTGGTATGAATTTTCACAATACTTGTGCCATGTGCCATGTTTTGACTTATTGGAAAAATATTGAATAACAAGCCCTTCCATTAGATTATCTATATATCCATGTAGAGAGACGTGAAAGCACGTTCTTTCAGTTTTGACCCCATTTTTGAAAATTGGAACTTTTTATTTCATGGAGTAAATGAAAGCAAAATTATGTCATTGTTTATTAACTATTTCTGAATATCCAGGAAACGTAACGGATTTTTTGTTTTGGTGGTGGTCTTTTAGCCTAGTAGATATCGGGGCAGAGGTGGCGGAAGGTGGAAGTTTTAGTTTGCTTGAATATGCTGGTTGAAGCTTCAAAGCTAAATTACTACTCACTTGAAGGTATTGATTAACTTTTTAAAAGTATCCTCATTTTAGTGATCACGAATCAAGATTTATGATAGAATGCACTTAGGAATTTAAACTAGGAAGAATTACTAGCAGTTTTTAGTACTGATTGGTTTTTTTGTTTGTATCTGGTTCAACTGGGGCTTAAATCTAGTCTACATGGAACTACTAATGTTGTAGAAGTAAGAATGTCAACACTTCCAGCTCAATTGACATCAGTAGTTAACACTAGTTTTAGTGTGGCCATAGATAATGACTCAACTCCGCTAGAGTCATATCCCTCTAGATGTACAAAAATAACATAAATGAGCCTAGATGAAGGTACCCTAAATGAGGAAAAAGGTGACTCTATCCATAGTTCAAAAAGGCAAAAAAGGTCTCATGTTTGGTTGGAATTTAAAGAAGTCTCACTTATAGATGGTACAAAAAAGCTCAATGTATTCATTGTAAAACCAATTTGAGTATTATTAGTAGTGGAGTGACCACACATATGACTCGACATTTGAAACATTGCCCTAGTTCAAAAATGGTAGTGAGAAAACAAAAACCCACAAACTTTCAACTAGTGGGGTCTAATGTTGATTAGAGTCTAACTTGTCTTCCTTTTATAGATTTTGGAGGCAAATATGATCAAGCTAGAATGAGAGTACTCATTTCTCATTGGATTCTTATGCATGAGCATCCATTCATGACAGTAGAAGAGGAGGGATTTAATTTTATAATGAAGATGGCAAATGTGAATTATGAAAAAATATCCTGTAAGACCATTAAGGAGGAGTGTATGGCGGTGTCTGAGGCAGATAAAAAGAAATTTAAAATTTTATTAAAAGAGATTAACAAAATTAGTCTTACCAGGGACCTTTGGAAGTCTCAAAATCAAAAGATCGAATACATAGTTATTACTGGGCATTTTATTTATAGTAATTGGAAGCTAAAAAAATGAGTCTTGAGTTTTGTGCATGTTCCTCCTCCTCGTTGTGGTGTTAACATAGCAGATGCTATTTACAAGAGTTTGAAAGATTGGAAAATCAAAAATAAAATATTTTTTATCTCAGTTGATAATGTGGAATATAATGATGTTTGTTTGAGAATATTTGAAATATGATTTTTCAAGGAATAGGAAATTGGTTTGTGGTAGGAAGTTATTTCATGTGCGTTGTTGTGATCACAGTCTAAACTTATTAGTCCAAGATTGTCTACCTCAAATTAAAGATATCATTGAGAATGTACGTGAGTGTCAAATTCGTGAATTTGTCTAAGGCTAGACTCTACACTTTTTTTTGAAATTGCTCAACAACTATAACTAGGTGAAAAAAGGTTGGTTAGTGATTGTCCAACTCGTTGGAACTTCACTTATGACATGTTGTGTTCAGCATTAAAATTGAAAGATGCAATTCCTAGATTTCATGATAGAGAACCAACTTATGACTGTTTGCCAAGTCTTGATGAATCGGAAAAGGTTGAAATGGTGTCTGGGATTGTAGAAGTTTTTAGTGCAGTCACTAAAATAATTTCTAGGAATGACTACCTTACTTCTATTTGTACCTTAGTGAGGTATATAGGGTAAATGAAGTTCTGAATTTTCATTCTACAAATGAAAATGTTTTCATTAGGACAATGGTTAGTAGAATGAAAAAGAAATTTGAGAAGTACTGGGGTGAATGCTATTTGTTGATGGATGTTGCTTCAGTTTTGGATCTGAGAGTCAAATTAAGATTGATAGAAATATGTTTTCCAGAGATATATTATGAGGAGGAAGCTACAATGAATATAAATTTAGTTCGGCGGACCTTATGTAAGATTTATGATGAATATGTATCCATATATAATGCGGAGATTAGTAATGAAGGGATATCATCAAGTACTAGCTCTACGGGTGTTTCCACAAGTTGTAGGTCACAATATTCATTAAGTTCAAGTTGTTCAAAGTTAATAACTTATGTCAAACAAGTGGAAGTAGTGAATTCATCTAGGTTAGAATTAGAAAATTATCTTGAAGAAGGTGTGTATTTTTGTAAAGAAACTTCACAATATGATTTCGATTTAGAATGGTGGAAAGTGAATAATTTAAAATTTTGGGTATTATCTAAGATAACAGCATACATCCTTATAATTCTCATATCCACATTAGCTTTAGATTCTACCTTTAGTGCTGGTGGTAGAGTAATAGACCCATATCGTTCTTCCTTGGCACCCAATATAGTTGAAGCTTTGATTTGTGGCAATGATTGTTTGGGATCTCCATGGTGTCTAGACAAATCAAAAGGTAAACTACTTTTGAATAATTATTTATTATGATTTTTTGAGTAAATTTTTTAGTTTTATTTATTAAATTTTTATTTGATGATTATAGCCTAAGAAGAAGATTGTGGAGATAATGCTACCAGTTACTTGATTATTCATCTTTTTCTCATCTTGGTAATTTAAATATTTTTTACTACATTAAGTAATTAGTAGTGGAAGAGTATTTTTTTCAGACAATAATAAGTTTTATTCTTCTATTTTTGTCATAGGTCGAGAATTTGCTCATGCTAACGGGGACTTTGTATATTATTTTCTAGCATGAAGAGAAACAAATAGAGTTTATAAATTTCAACTGGATGTATATGTTTTTACTTGGGTAATTGTAATTTGATAGTGATATTTCATTGATGTTTTTGTGTCTGATTATTAAATAAACTTTATGAATAATGTTATGAAGTGTTTATGATCAATTTTATGCAAACTGTATAAACAATTTTATGCAGGGTTAATGTACAGAGGTTATGCCCAATTTTAGGTAGAGGTCACACCCAATTTTACGTAGACGTCATGCCATATTTTAGGTAAAATGTATGCATAGTTTTATATACAATTTATTTGACATGTATTTTATAAAAAGTTTTAAATGTAGGTTGGATCTCAAACTCGATTAAAATTATTGGCCTTGCGCTCGATTACAATTTTAGGCTTGAAGCTGGGCTCGGCTTGAGCTCAAGTTCAAATATTTGAATCAAACCTAGTTCGAACATAAGTAGGTTCAAGCTCGGCTCGATTCAATGCTAGCCCTAACACCTATGCCTAAGTTGACGCAATTGTTTGAGGGCAAAAGCATGAGAGAAGTTGAGGTGAAGAATGGTTCCTATTTAGGAAGAGTTCCTCTACGAGCCTCTTTGAATACAAAAGATAAAAATGTTAAGTGATTAAGGAAGATATGTAAAAAAGGAAATTTGTCCATGGTATAAATGTCCACATGGGGCACATTATTTAATGATTTGAACCATGGGCCATTTTTTGATTTAGTTGGCTTACCCTCTAGACAGGTCAGGAGTGGCCATTTAAACCCATCGTTAGGTTAATTAATGCCGAGGGGGTGAAAGGCCGACGATGCATCATTCCTAATGCTCGAGAGGAACACAAGTATTGTATATATGAGGAGGCCTTTGAGTCAAGAATGTAGTTCGATTGATCCCGATTCACCAATGTGGAGACTGGATTGCGTATTTAACTATTTTAACTATAATATTTTAATTTGTTTTTGAATGGTTGTTTCAAACTCAAACTATAATTTACGAAATTATGTTTGTAATTTCACCTCATTACTCTAGATGATGAACTTTTATGATTTTTATTGGTAGTCATGTTATGAAACCTTAGATTAAAAAATGTGTTACTCTGTGAAAAATTTGCATATGGAATTTATAGTTTGTTTATTTTTTAATAATCTTCCTAAAACAATGTGTAACTATTTGTGGAAAAGTGACGCTTGGAGGAACCAATAGGTTAAAGTAATAAGATTTGGTTATAACAAACTTAATTGACCAATATGTTGACCTTGGCTGACTCTCATCCACATTTTGATTATAATAAACTTAATTGAGCTAATGATTGTAAATTAAACAATTCATAGGATGCCTTCAAGAGATATAATTTCAACGATCATTGCAAAGTTATCGACAAATTCATCTCAAGACCACTAACTCAAAGAGTGTTAAGTCTTGAAGAAACACCTACAAGAAGTTTTAAGACTTGAAGATTAGAGTCAAGTCAAGAGGAAACATCTCAAGAACTCTAGCAAAGTATAAGAATAGGTAGCCAACCTTCAATCCAAAGGTATACAAGAAGTTTTGGAAAATCTTTCAAAATCATGTTTAACCGATGCATACTAATTATTAAAACTTGTTAGAATAGCTTAGAATAAATTTTATTATGCTTAGAAGCCTTTTTAGAATATTGGAAGTTTGTACTTGTCATGATAAATCATCTTAGTACAGTCTAGAAAGACAATATAAAGCATGATCAATACCTAACTGGCTTGATCAATTATCCAGTATCCTGCCAGAATGAGCTATAAAGCATGATCGATCATTTGGATTAGAATTGGTTGATCATACTATCCATCCATAATGAATTATAAGCTCGATCGATTAACAAAAGTATACCATAAAGGCATAATCATACTTGACATGATCAATCATACTGACTTCTGCATGGCCAAGATTACAAAGCATGATCGATCAATTAGATAAAATTGATCTAACCATGATTTTTTGAAAGGCATAAAAACTTGTTGATCAATGTCTTGATCGATCAACAAGCCAAAAGAGTCATAAAAATATAGTTGTTATGCATGATTGATTGATCATAGCTTTCCAATGATCGATCAATATGTTTATTATCTTTTTACAAATAACTAAATAACAACTTGTTTGCTTGGGAAACTTGTAAATAGTCCACCATACATCTCTTACATCATTGATTGGGCATTTACTTGCAAAATAAAAAACATTCAAGAATCCCACTTGTTGAATTTATGGAAAAGAGAAATACTTCATTGATTTCATTAACTTATTATAATCAGAGTACATGAACCTCTATTTATAATAGAGGAAGGTAGTAGAGTCCAATTATAATAAAACTACCTTTGTCCCAATTACATCCAAACTCTAACACTTAAGGATAAGCCTTAGCATAATTAAATAACTCAATATAAATAGAAGACAAACATAACTCAAACTAGAACTCTTATTTGGTTTGACCATAAGATAAAGATGCCAGCTCATGGTTATCTTTGTGAGTCTTTCTTGATCTTCCAATCAACTTGTGGTTATCTTTGTGAGTCCTTCATGATCTTCCAACTTATGTGATAAGGATGCCATCTCGTAGTAATCATGGTGGGTCCTACTTCTTATGTGCTTGGGCCCATCTTGAGGGCTTTCCTTGGTCATGTGGCCCATCTTATAATACTCTTAGAAATGTGGACCTTCCTTGGTCATGTGGGCTAGAGCCCATCTTCCAACACTCCCCCTCAAGGTGGGGGTGAGAGAACATCATGAACTCCCAGCTGGCCAATTCAAGGGGGAATAACATAGATATAATAATATGTTCCTCCGTCATGGTTTCCCAACTGTGATATTTTTTGAAAGGGTATCATCCGTCAAATTTTCTAACCATGATATGTATATTTTACAAGGCTCATCATGGTTTCCTAATAGTGATATTTTTTGACGGGGTCAAACAAATGATGATATGAGAAAGGATATTGAGGCCACCTCTTCTTCAATAAAAATGTCCCCAAAGAGACATAATAGCTGCAACTGAAATATAACACGACCATCTTCCAACACATATAACAACTAATAATAAACCTTGTAGAACGACCCATGAAATAATCATAATCCGATATAAATATTTTTTTCTTAGATGCATAAGCTTCATCTTTTGTGCTCCCCCTTTCTTGAATATTTTGGTCACATAAACTTATCCACAACATATGGAATAATATACCTCTTTCTTATACTTTTTCTACTTCTCACCCTCAAGCTAGGATGTAATGGCAGTGATCCAAACTTAAACCAAATATCATAGATGTAGCAATAAGTAAAAATAATAGAGATGTATAAATAATCCCTCAAACCATGGAGAAGTGAGATATTTTTTTGATATATCAACTCAAAAAGTGACACAAAACAATGGGCTTAAATTCGGATTTTTCAATGCAACAGAATACCAACATGACCTTTGATTCTTCCAATGCGAATATATCTTTAAATATGATAAGATTGACATGAAATTTTCTCCTTCTGAAACTAGACTTAAATACATTTCATCCAAGTATAACTTCTCTTCATAAAATATAATTTTGAAAAGATAAATAATCTGATAGATTTCGATCTCTTGGGCCGAACTAAGCACTGTTTATCCTCTTTTTTCAGCATGACCATTTTCTCTTCCAAGATCAATATCTCCTTATAAAAAACTTAGATCGAGAATTGGTTGAATAGGTAATAAAATATACTTATAGATATTTCTTTTGATATATATATATATATATCTTCATATAAACTCTCATTTTTTATAGCATAAAATACCTCGGAAGTTGAGGCTTTTTGCTGCTGCTCGAACATTTTTTTTTTAAATCTAACCTTCGCTTATTCAAATATTGATTTCTCTTTGTAGATAACTCCGATTGGGAAAAAAATATTTTTTCCTTCGAAATTAGAGTCAAATATCATTCCATATATATACATTTTGTAAAATTAAAATTTCAGTATAGAGTTGAAAATTTTAAAGCAAACTAAGAGTTTAAGAACAAAAAAAAAAACTACGAACCTAGACCTTGGGTTTAGGATTTAGAGAAAAGGATCTCATTATCTCTGTGGGTTGACCAAGTCAACTCACAGAACTTGCTCTGATACCATGTTGAATTTATGGAAAAGATAAATACTTCATTGACTTCATTAACTTATTATAATTAGAGTACATGAACCTCTATTTATAATAGAGGAAGGTAGTAGAGTCCAATTACAATAAAACTACCTTTGTCCCAATTACACCCAAACTCTAATACTTAAGGATAAACCTTAGCATAATTAAATAATTCAATATAAATAGAAGACAGACATAACTCAAACTAGAACTATTCTATGATGTGATCATAAGATAAAGATGCCAACTCATGGTTATCTTTATGAGTCCTTCTTGATCTTCCAACCAGCTTGTGGTTATTTTTGTGGGTCCTTGATCTTCCTACTTATGTGATAAGGATACCAGGTCAAGGTAATTATGGTGGGTCCTAATTCTTATGTGCTTGGGCCCATATTTTGGACCTTCGTTGGTCGTGTGACCCATCTTATAATAATCTTAGATATGTGGGCCTTCCTAGGTCGTGTGGGTTGAAGCCCATCTTCCAATACCACTCAAACCCAGTTTTAAGAGAAAAGAGCATGATTTTGCAATTCCATTTCAATTCTGTCTAGAATTCTTTGCATCTTAGTTTGCTCAATCTCTATCACATTCTACTTATACTCTAAAGGATTGGAGATTTGGATATCACTAGGAGAAGGCTGATTCTCCCAACTCAAAGGAATAACTTTTTATTTTGTTTTGTACTTGGCTTTGAATTTCTTTTAGAGGTTTTCTAGAACTTCGAATCTAGAAAGAGAAGGCCTACTAAAGCTAAATCTAATTGTATAACTCTTTGGGAGATCTTATAATAGTATAATTGGGTATTAAACTTGGCTTAGAAAGAGCTAGAATCTCTTTGAAGTTGTAATTTCCAGATTTACATGGGTTGCAGATTTTGCGATTGTAGATGATTATTCCAGATTTACATGGGTAGATTTCCTGAAGAACAAGGATGATGCATTTCTCACCTTTTTAAAATTATGTGCAAATTTTTAAAAAAATAAAGTTGTAAAATTATTAGAATTAGGAGTGACCATGGAGGAGAATTTGAAAAAACATGGTATAGAGCATGCCTTTTTCAGCTACTCAAACTTCTCAACAAAATGGTGCTATTGAGAGGAAAAAAATCAAATTAATTAAAATGGCAAGTGCTATGCTTCATGCATATAGTTTGCCCCATAGACTATGGGTCAAAATTGTAAATACAACTTGCCATACTATAAACCGTGTAAGTGTTAGGCCCTCCTCAACAAAACTCTATATGAGTTATATCGAGCAGCCTTCCCAACATAACTTTAAAACCTTTGGATGCATAATATTTATACTCAATGAACCAAACGAGAAATTAGGGAAGTTTGACACGAGGAGGACTGAGATAGGAATGTGTTTAGGTTATCCACCTTAGAGCAAAATGTATAGTTTACAACAAGACTTCTATGAGACTCAAAGAGTCAATACATATTGAATTTGATGAACCTGATTCATCAAATGTAACCCCAACTTTAATTTTTGTTGATAAAGTAAAACGTCACTTTGATTCATCCATAGGTTCCCCACCTTTAGACCAAAACCTTGATGAGAACCCAAAAGATACAAATAACTAAGAAGAAACTCCTCTTGATCCAAAAAACTATAGGTTTGTGGAAATCATCCCTTAGCCCAAATAATTGGTGAACCTCAGAGGAAAATTGAAATTGGAAGAACAACTCATGAAGTTATTGTAAATAGTGTCTTCTCAACTAGAGCCGAAAAGCTTGCTAAAGCTAAAAAAAGATGATTTTTGAATGATGACAATGCAAGAGGAATTAAACATATTTGAAAGAAATCAAGTTTGGTCTCTAGTACTGTTGAATTTCTGGAAAAATGAAAAACGTCACTAACTTTTTGTAATCTAAATACATGACCCCCTATTTATAATACAGGAAAGTAATAGAGTCCAATTACAATTAAACTACCCTTGTCTCAATTACACCAAAAGTCTAACACTTAAAGCTAAGTCCTAGCATAATTAAAGAATTGAACATAAATAGAAGACTAACATAACTAAAACACCTTTTAACTGAACCTCTTCTGTGGAACCTACTTCCATAATAATTCTGACTCTGTAATACTTCTTATTGTGAGAGTCATGAAAGACTTTCTATATCTACTCTTCAACAAGTACCTTGACCCCCAAACCAACAAGTAATAGGAACTAAATGGGTTTTTAGGAACAAAGCCAATGAAGAAAGTCATATTATTTGAAACAAAGCTACATTAGCTGCCAAAATGAAAGGACCAAGAAGAAAGAATAGGTTATGAAGGGACTTCGGCACCCATTAAAAGATTAGAGGCAATTAGGATCTTATCTGCCGATGCTTGTCACAAGAAATTCAAAATGTACCAAATGGATGTGAAAAGTGCATTCTTAAATAAATACATTCAAAAGGAAGTTTATGTGGAACAAATGAAATGATTTGAAGATATGAACAAGCTAGGCCATGTATACAAATTTCATAAAGCCTAATATGGGTTACAGTTAGCTATGAGAGTGTGGTATAAAAGACTTAGTAAATTCTTGCAGAAAAATAGATTTAAAAGAGGTAGTGTGGACAAGACCTTACTTGCCAAAAACCATGATCAAAATCTGATTATTGTCCAAATCTTTGTGGACAATATTATTTTTGGTTCTACCAAACCTTATATTGTGAAGGATTCAGTAAAGTAATAAAGAATGAATTTAAAATGAGTTTGATGGGTGAACTCACATTCTTCCTTGGACTTCAAGTTATACAAACTAAAAATAAAACTTTCATAAATCAAAGTACACAAAAGGATTGATAAAGAAATTTAACATTGAAAAACTCAATTCAATTAGCACACCCATGAGTTCATCGTTAAAACTAGATTTAGAAAACTTAGGTAGTCCCGTAGATAAGAAATTGTATAAAATTATTTTGGTGTCCTTACTTTATTTATCAGCTAGAAGACCACATATTATGTTCTCAATATATATCTATGTGCTAGTTTTCAATCCGATCTTAGAGAATTCCACTTAATGGTCATGATAAGAATTTTACAATATCTACTTGGAACACCAACCTTAGGACTTTGGTACTCAAACTCCTCTACCATAGATCTTATAGGGTACTTCTTCACAGATTTTTCCAGATACAAAATTGATAGGAAGAGTATAAGTTGTAGCTGCCAATAAGGAAATATGCTTGTTTTTTGGTTTTCTAAGAAGCAATATTCATTTGTTTTATCTACCACCAAAGCTAAGTGCATAGCTTTTGAAAGTTGTACACAACTTCAATAGATGAGACAACAGCTTGAGGATTATGGTTTGTAGCAAAAACGAAATGCTAGTCTACTGTGACAACATGAGTGCTACAAACCTAAGTAAGAACCTAGTTCACCATTCTCGGTCAAAACACGTTGAAATCAGACCATTTCATATGAGACATCGTTCAAACCAAAGAAATTAAAGTGGGATTTTTTCCTACTGAAAATTAACTTGAATATATTTTTACCAAGCCTTTAGGATTTGACTGGTTCTCTAAGCTAAGAGGAGAAGTAGGCATGTGCAACCCTCCTTTGTCTTGATAGCCTTGTTAGGAATTAGATGCCCTAATTCCAAACTAATGAGAGCATAATAATAATCATGGAAGAAAGGAAAAGCAAGCATAAAAATACGACAATTTTTATACAAGTTCACGTCAATGTGATACTACGTCATGTCTTTCGCCATTGCAGTAGTCCACTCTGAAGATGAAATAGTTTATAAAGAGAAATCGCACTTATAGGCGTTTTTCTCTAGCCTCTCTCGGGTTGCAACTCAAAGTCCTTCTCCGTGATGAAAAACCCTAACGAAGGTGCTCCCAAATATAAGGAGAAAATTAAGGTTGACCCACGTACCGACTCAGCATAAGGCGTTAATTAGGCTCCACAACTTTACTAGACTGATTTCCCATATAATTCATGCTAAAAGAGTGAAATTGAAATGAAATCACTTTTGTTCACTCTACTTATGACATGATCGATCAATCTTGAAAGTGTTTAATTTATGGAAAAGTAAAATACTTTATTGACATCAATAACTTGTTGTAATCAAAGTACATGAACCTCTATTTATAATAGAGGAAGGTAGTAGAGTCCAATTACAATAAAACTACCCTTGTCCCAATTACACCCAAACTCTAACGCTTAAGGTAAGTCCTAACATAATTAGGTAACTCAATATTGATAAAAGACAAATATAACTTAAACTAAAACTCTTCTTGGTCGTGGCCCTAAGATAAAGATACTTTTGTGAGTCCTTCTTGATCTTCCAACTAATGTGATAAGGATGCCAGCTCTTGGTAATCATTGTGGGTCCTACTTCTTATGGGCTTGGGCCCATCTTGTGGGCCTTCCTTGGTCATGTGGCCCATCTTATAATAATCTTACATATGTGGGCCTTCCTTGGTCGTTTGAGCTTGATCTTATCTTCCAACTCTCCCCCTCAAGCTGGGGGTGAGAGAACAACATGAACTCCTAGCTTGCTGCAAATGATGTATAAAATATTTTTGTATAAAATGGCACATCTTCTAATATGCCTTAATCTTCCAACATTCCCCCTCACGCTGTTGCGTCCTTCCATGACGCCCTGTGGCATTATAAGTGAGAGTAAAAATCACTCCTAGCTGGTAAGCCATTGCTTCATACTCTAGTCTTAATGCTGGATATAGGGTACACTCCACTGCTATCGGTATTGAGTCTATCGGCATTGCTCTGAAGTGTCCACCACCGAGTCCCTCGACAGGACAATGACTCTCAAGTGGTAGGAGACATAAAAGGCATTACGGGGGGGGAGGGGAGGATAACATAGATGTAATCATAAGTTCCTCCGTCATGGACTTCCAACCACAAATAATTTTCATCTTTTTTACAGGGATGAAGTTCCTCCGTTGTGGACTCCCAACCACAAACAATTTTGATCTTTTTGACAGGGTAAAATAAATGATGACATGAGACCACCTCTTATTCAATAAAAATGTCCCCAAAGAGACATAACAACTGCAGCTGAATATAACACGACCATCTTCCAACACATATAACACGAACCAAATAGTAAACTTTGTCAAAGAACCCATGAAATAATCCGATATAAAAATTTCTTCTTTGATGCACAAGCTTCATCTTTTGTGCTCCCCCTTTCTTGAATATTTTGGTCACATAAACGTATCCACAACATAAGGAATAAAATATCTCTTTCTTGTTCTTCTTCTACTTCTCCCCCTCAAGCTGGGAGGTAATGGCTGTGATCCTAGCTTGAACCGAATATCATAGAAGTAGCAATAATCCAAAATAACAGAGATTTTTAAATAAGCCCTCAAACCAAGGAGAAGTGAGATATTTTCCTGATATATCAACTCAAACGGTGACGCAAAACAATCGGCATAAATTCGGATTTTTCAATACAACAGGATACCAGCATGACCTTTGATTCTTCCAATTCAAATATATCTTTCAATATAGATCAGATTGACATGAATTTTTTCCCTTATGAAACTAGAATTAAATACCTCTCATCCAAATATGATATAACTTAATTAAATATAATTATCATAAGATAAATAATCTGATAGTTTTTGGTCTCTGTCATCTGACTGAACTTAGTTCTGTTTCTCCTATTTTTCATGAACGACCATTGACTCTTCCAAGATCAATATCTCCTTATAAAAAACTTATACCGAGAATTGGTAAAATAGGTTATAAAATATACTTACTTATATTTCGTTTGATATATAATTCTCCGTATAAAGTATCGTTTTTGATAGCATAAAATACCTCGAAAATTGATGCTTTCTACTGCCGCTTGAACCTCCTTTTCGATTTGACCTTTCTTGCTTCAAATATCGATTTATCTTTGTAGATAACTCAGATAAAAAATTGGTTGAATAGGTAAAAGAATAGACTTACAAATATTTTTTTTGATATATATATTTCTGCATATAAAGTCTTGTTCTTGATAGCAAAAAATACCTTGGACTCTGAAGATTGTTGCTGCAACTCGAACCTTTTTGCAATCTGACCTTCGCTCATTCAAATATTGATAATTCTCTGTATATAACTCAGATTGGAACAAATAGTAAACTACGGGTGTTTGGACTGAAAAAAAAATAACTACAAACCTAGACCTAGGGTTTAGGGTTTAGAGAAAAGGATCATATTACCTCCGTGAGTCGACCAAGTCAACTCAAAGAACCTGTTCTGATACCATGTTGAATTTATGGATAAGTAAAATACTTCATTGACATCAATAACTTGTTGTAATCAGAGTATATGAACCTCTATTTATAATAGAGGAACTTATGATTACATAGATGTAATCATAAGTTCCTCCGTCATGGACTTCCAACCACAAATAATTTTCATCTTTTTGATGGGGATGAAGTTCCTCCGTCGTGGACTCTCAACCACAAATAATTTTCATCTTTTTTACAGGGATGAAGTTCCTCCGTTGTGGACTCCCAACCACAAACAATTTTGATCTTAAATGGTTAGATTGATCAATGCAGAGCACACGATCGATCAACTTAAACTAATTGATCAATCAACAAATTTTGATTGATTGCTCAACCCCACAAAAAAATGATTTTAAATAGGGTTTAAACATAATTCCAATCACTTCAAATATTTTTTCAAAACCCTCATCACCAGAGCTTCGAAATCCACCTCCTTTGACTCCCTATTCGATTTAGCATAATTTTCATTATATTTCACCAGATTCCTTGCTCCCTCAACCCTAAACCCCCCCAAAATTCATAGTTTTGCTCACAAACACACTCCTTGATCTCCTCCATCTTGTTTTTAGGAAAACCCATCCTAAAAATAACAATGGATTGAACTAAGAGAAATGCTAGGAAGGATCATGCTCCTCGAGAAGAAGAGTACTTCATCGAAATGCCCCATTGGCCTGACCACTTTCGGTCTAAAGGTGACAAAAACCAATATATCAAGAAATTCTCTACTCGAAGTATGGTGGAGTCTTCCTGGCTCCACTTCAGCTTTTGTGGGAGAGGGACAAAAGGCTTCTAGGAAGCATTTGGGTCATACATTTCTATCTTGGAAGGTAATAAGCCCATTTATCATACCTTGGTCAAAGTCTTTTATAGTAATCTTGAAGTGGAAGATAGAGAATGACCACTTGAAGATGACCTCCCATGTAAAGAAGACCCCCATTACTCTAAACGATGGAGCAAAAAATTATCGTGGGTACCCCAATTCCAAGGGCCCAAGTGTTAAATCAAAGAGAGTTGTCCAAGTGACCTATGTGAGAAGCATCCACAATCAATTCAAGATGCCATCTCACTTTTATTTGGTCAAGCGGTTGGTAGCTCTTACGAGATCAAAATTAAAGACTTGAGAATAGAGGTATAATTTTTTATAGAGATTGTGACCCACATCCTCAATTTGAGTAAAAGAATTTTTTCCCATCTCACTACAACAAACATCTTTTGGCTCTAGGCATTAACTTAGCACGTTGACCTTGACTTTGCCCACTTCATGGTCCTATGGATGGCGGATGTATCCAATAACACTCGTGTTGGCCAAGTTGGCATTTCAAGAGGGGGGTGAATTGAGGATATCAAATTAGAAACAAGTTGTGCATGTAACTAAGAAATCGTGAATAAAAGAAATTTAAGATAAAATGTAATATGTACACACCATAGGGACAAATATTTTTTGTTATCAATGTTCCCCTAGTGGTAGTCACCGCCCAAGAACCCTTGCTTTAGAAAAATCAACTATTTTCAAAAGCTCCAATAGCTGGAATTAAAAAAGAGATTCTGGCTTACTTTGGCCACGTGTTGCTCAACACATGATTTTTAGAACACCAATTTCCCCAAGATATTGCAGCTAGATTCCAGCTCTAACAAGGCCTTTCTATCTATATTTTATAGGTTCTAGTTGAACCTTTCACAAATTCAAGTAAAAAAAAGGTAAAAATACACATTTACTTCAAGAGATACTTCTCCTCGAGAGATTCAAGTTTCCTCTTCTTTTTTAGCACAATGTAAAATAATGAAGGAGCTTGGACAATATGAATGCAAGGATTGATGAAAGAGAAATGAGATATTTCAAAGGTGTGAGGCTCTCTCTGTTGAATTTAGGACCCCATGACTGAAATCTCGAGCAGGGTGAGAGAGGGAGAAAAAGAGAAGGAGAGAGAGAGAGAGAGAGAGAGAGAGAGAGAGAAGATAAAAAAAGGGAAAAAAGAGTTTAGGCTAGAGAGAGATACTTCACGAGTTGAGAAGTCGAAAAATACTTGACTTGATTATAATTCGAACACATGAACCTCTATTTATAGTAGAGGAAAGTGGTATAGTTCAAATACAATTAAACTACCCATGTCCCATTTACACCCAAACTTTAACGCTTAAAGATAAGTTTTACCATAATTAAATAACTCAACATAACTAGAAGACTAACATAACTAGAACTGAAATTTTTCTATGAAGCACGTGATCATGTGATAAGGATGCCAACTCGTGGTTATCATGGTGGGTCTCACATGATCTTCCAACTCATGATATAAAGATACTAGCTCTTGGTTATCATGGTGGGTCCCACCAGCACGTGTAACCATGGTGGGTCCCACTTTGTAACCCTCACCCTCAAGTTGGGGGTGAGAAAATATCGTGAACACCCAGCCTGTTGTAGATGGTTGACAAGATCTTATGAGTGACTGGTTTGGTGAGAATGTCTGCAACTTAATATATGTTTAAGAGATAATATGCCGGTTTGAAATTTCTCTTATATGAAATGGCAGTCTTCTTCAATGTACTTTTTTCTCTCGTGGAATACCGGGTTTGATGTGATATGTATTGCTGCCTAATTATCGTAATGTAGATCCATAGGGGCTTCTTTATAGAATCCCAGTTCAGTGAGAAGGGATCTGATCCATAGAAGCTCACTAACTGTGTGTGTCATGGCTCTGTATTCTGCTTCTGCACTAGACCTTGCAACTACATTTTGCTTCTTGCTTCTCCATGTAACCAACTTCCCTCCAACCATTTTACAACATTCTGAAGTAGATTTTCTATCATTCGGGGATCCAGCCCAATCTACATATGAGAATCCTTCTATGTTGAAGTGACCATGGTTCTTATAGAGAAACCCTCTTCCTGGAGCTCCTTTCTAATATCGCAATATTCTTTTTAGTGCTTGCCAGTGACTGAGTTGTGGTTTGTGCATGTATTAACTCACCACACTTACTGCATGTAATATTTCTGGTCTTGTCACACAAAGATAAATGAGTTTCCCTACAAGTCTTTGATATTTTCCATTATCCACATCTTCTCCAGCACCTGCAGATAATTTTGTATTCAAATCCATCGGGATTTCTACTGGTCTACACCACATCATTCCTATCTCATCCAGTAGATCAAGGACATACTTCCTTTGAGATAGTACAATCCCATGTTTGGACTATTGTACTTCAATACCCAAAAAATATTTTCCTTGGTTTCTAGAATGCCCTCGAGATCACTATTGGTTAAAAAAATATCATCAACATATATGGCCAAAATTACTTTGCCTTTAGATGTGTCTTTAAGAAATACAGAGTGTTCTACAGAACATCTGTGAAATCCGGCCCATATGAGTGTTTGGCTAAATTTATCAAACCATGCACGAGGAGACTATTTCAGACAATAAAGGTATTTCTTCAATCGACATATCGACTCCCTCTCAACCACAAAGCCAGGTGGTTTTTGCATATAAATTTCTTCCTTGTTATCCCTATTGAGAAAAAAAAATTTCACATCAAGCTGGTAGACATGCCTGGAAGAATTAGTAGCAAGAGATAATAAAATACATACCAAGTGTATTTTTGCCACCAGAGGGAATGTTTCCTAATAATCGATCCCATAACACTGTGTATAGCCTTTGGCAATGAGGCAAGCCTTAAAGCGAGCAACTAACCAATCCAGATTGTGTTTCATAGTAAAAACCCACTTACAACCGACAAGTTTCTTATCTGATGGAAGAGGAACTAGAGCCCATGTCTAATTCTCATAGAGTGCCTACATTTCTTCATCCATTTCCGCCTTCCACCTTGGATGTTTCAGGGCCTCCTCATAGGATTGTGGGACTGAGATGGAGAAAATAGATGAAATAAATTGACAACATAAAGGGGATAAATGATAGTGAGATACAAAATTGGATATGGGGTGAGAAGTAGAGGGCATAGTGCAAGTTCTAGGTTCTTTTCTTAAGGTAATGGAACGAGTATCTTATTGTGGGCCAAAAATAATAGGAGAAGATGGACTTACCTCATTGGGATCCATAAACTCTGCAGGTGTGGTGTCAGCCAGTGTGTCTTGAACAATTTCCATAGTATAGGGCACAACTGGTCGAGGAGACTCTAGTACTGAAGAGAGACCTAGAGGAACATTGTCAGAGTAGAATGAAAAGTCTTCAAAAAAAGTTACATCCCTAAACACAAGTAACCTTTGGAGAGTGGGATTATAGCAAATATAACCTTTCTGTGTGCGAGAGTATCCTAAGAAGATACATTTGACAGATTTTGGATCAAGTTTACTGTGTTGTGGGGAGGTAATTTGAACAAAGCATGTACACTCGAAGACTTTCAAGGGAAGTGAAAAAGGATCATCATATGGCAACAATAAGGAGTACCGGGAATTATGACCCAGAATGGAAGAGGGTAGCCTATTTATAAGAAAGCATGCAATAAGGATGACATGCGGCCAATAAAAGTATGTGACTTTCATTGCATACAGTAAAATGTGAGCTACCTCAAGAAGGTGACAGTTCTTCCATTTTGCAACACCATTTTGTTGAGGGGTGTAGACACACGATGTTTGATGGATAATGCCATTCTCTTGACAAAATAAGTCAAGGTCTCTAGAAGTATATTTTTTGGCATTGTTAGACCGAATTACTTTGATTTTCTGACCAAATTGAGTAAACACCATAGCATGAAAGGATTTAAATATGGATGGTATTTTAGAACATTTTTAAAAAATAAATAGCCATGTGGTACGAGTAAAATTATCAATAAATGTAATAAATTACTTGACTCAGGAAATATTTGAGACGTTCAAGGGTCCCCATATATCTGTGTGGATTAATGAAAATGGAGCAACGCTTTTAAGTTTTGGACGAGGTGAGTAAGTAGTCCACTGGTGTTTGCTCAGTCAACAGACTTCACAATTTAAACTCACCTATCTTTAAAAGTAGGGAAAAGACGATGAAGAGGTTGTGTGGATATATGTCCCAACTGATTGTGCCATAGACTTATCTCAGTTTCATTGGTCGAAATGGTATTTATTTTAGGCACGTCCAGGTAGTAGAGTCCCCCTTGTTCACGACTTCCACCAGTCACCTGCTTTGTTATAAGATCCTAAAACACACAAGAAGTGGGTGAGAAGGTGATGGAGCAATTAAAATATTTTGTTAGTTGACTAATAGATAAAAGATTCAAGGGAAAAGTAGGAACAAAAAGAATATATGTGAGTGGAAGTGATGGTATAAGAGAGGTGGATCCTTTCTCGAGAACTTTCGTTTGAGAGTCATCAGCTATGGTAACAAATTTATTCGAGAGACAAGGAGAAACTGAGTGGAGTAGATTTTTGTTACTTGTGAGATGCTCGGAGACCTCTGAGTCAATTATCCAGGATGAAGAGGAGGCAGAGAGCATACTTGAAGCGGTGGTGGCAACAGCAGTTGAGAAGGAACTTGGAGGAGAGACCGTCAATGTTTTCATTTTCTGGAATAAGTCTTGTTCCCAAAAAATTATAACCTTTTAGGCAGAAAATCTCAACATAACCAGATTTTAAGTCAAAAACATGCAAACTGACAAACTGCCTTGGTAAACTTCTTCTAAGCCGAGATGCATAAATCTCAATAATCTCATAAGATGAAGACAACCATAAAATCATCTCAAAACCATCTTCTAAGTCTGGAAACCAATAGCATGAAGTAATAATATCAAGGGTAAAAAATATTTATCTCACAAGCTTCAATCTTGCTTCACAAAGAGCCTTCTATGAGTAGCTTTGATCATAACTTCTTAGAGCATTCTTTTGACGTGGGGATCCTAAATTTGATGCTCTTATACCATGTTGAATTTAGTACCCCATGACTGAAATCTTGATCAAGGTGAGAGAGGGAGAAAAAGAGAAGGAGAGAGAGAGCTCTCACGTAGAGAGGAGAGAAGAGAAAAAAAGGGAAAAAAGAGTTTAGGCTAGAGAGAGATACTTCACGAGTTGAGAAGTGGAAAACTACTTGACTTGATTATAATTTGAGTACACGAACCGCTATTTATAGTAGAGAAAGGTGGTAGAATTCAAATTCAATTAAACTACCCTTGTCTCAATTACACCCAAACTCTAACACTTAAAGATAAGTTCTAGCATTATTAAATAACTCCACATAAGTAGAAGACTAACATAACTAGAATTGAAACTCTTCTATGAAGCACGTGATCATGTGATAAGGATGTCAGCTTATGGTTATCATTGTGGGTCCCACTTGATCTTCCAACTCATGTGATAAGGATCCCAGCTCGTAGTTATCATGGTGGGTTCCACTTGATCTTCAAATCTTCTAACTCATGCCAGTTCATGTGATGATCCATCATGCCATCTCACATTAACATGGTGGGTCCCACTTTGTAACACTCTCTTTCACTCTAAAACACTTTCAAAGGAATTTTTCAAGATAGAGAATAATGGCTTGAGTATTTGCCAATAATGCTCATTAACTTCTATATACATGGTTTAGTGGGGTATTTGCAGCTTCCCCTAGTCAAACTAGCCATCCCATTTGTGAAGTTAGTATTTTGATTGATTGATCACTAAAAAGTGATTGATGAATTAATCCATCATAACGGCTATTTTTCTATCAGACTATGACTTATTGATCAATGGACTGATCGATCAATATGTTACCATTGGTCCAAAAAAGTTAAGTTGATCGATCATTACCAATGGAAGATCGATCAATCAAAATTCCCTCTGGTTGTACAATACAAGAATGATCGATCAGTGTATTCCCTATGATCGATCATGTTTTATGTTCCTTATTAGAAAGTTTATGTCTGATCGATCAATCAGATGGGATGATCGAACATTCCCAGTGAAATTTGCTTGCCTTGGTAGAAATGATCAATCAATCCAAGTGGGATAATCAATCATGCTTTATAGCTCTTAAAACTTAGGATTCGATGATTTATGATCACAATAGAAGAGGATTAAGGGGTGAGAAGAAGAAGAAGAGTTTTTAAGAGAAGGTTTAAGGAGGAAAAGAGGAAGTGTGACGAATTTGGAGAAACGGACTTGTCCAAATCCTCCCCCTTCAGTTGTATTTATAGATATCAAAAGTACTAATATTACTAGAATACCTTTCATCCTTGTAAGAGTGAATAATAAACATAAATCATAAACTAATTACATCAGTGCAATCATTATGAGATGACTCTTTATTTGCCATCATGCCACCATTGTGTGGGCCTGTGGGCCTTCTCCTTGGTCTATGGGTTTGAACCCATCTTTTACACACTTGGACGTGTGGGACTTCCTTGGTCATGTGTGTTTGGGCCCATCTTCCAACACTTCCTGGTGGGGGTTAGAGAATATCATAAATGGCCAACTTGCTGTAAATGGTGTATAGGATCTTCCCATATAAAATGGCAGTCCACCATATTTTCCAACACTCCCCCTCAAGCTGGTGGTCTCTTTGTTTCCAAAAGACTCAACTGGCATTATATAAGAGAGAGTAAAATCACTCCTAGCTATAAGATATCACTCCATAGTCCAGTCAAATGGTCATAGTAAAAAATACTTTCCGCTCAATTTCACAGGCAAAATAGTAGCCCTATTATGGGGCACATAGTCTACCCACTTTCTCAGGGAAGCTAAAAAAACACCTCTTGGGTGAATAATAGACTTGACTTACGCTGGAAGTTGGGCACACTCCTATCCTCTGTAGGTAATGGGTCTATAGGCATTGGTCAGAAGTAATAAACTCCTCCATCCTAGTGTCCCTCCACATGGCACTGACTCTCAAATGGTAGGAATAAAAATCCCAAATAAGGGGGGTAAATGGTAATCACCATATGATAATATTTTGGGGCCACCATGTGCTTTCTTCTTCATTAGAATAATCAATGTTGACAACAATCAGCAATCAAGAAGTCCTTCTTCAATAATAATGTCTCAATCAAAGAGACACAATAGCAACTTCTGAAATGGACCTGGGCCCAAATAACACGTACCAAATAGGCAGTTAGCAATAGATAACCTGTAGGTAGTAAAAGTATTTAAGAGTAATAAGGACAAAAGATAATCTACAACAAGTCCATCCATGAATAAGGAAGTTATGCACCAAGTAACAAGTTGAGGATAATCCAAGGTAATAATCCAAGGTAGTAATCAAGCCTACGTCAAGCCAGTAGTAGATAGCAGATAGTAGGCCTGAGCAGATTACCTGACGTTATTCAAATGAAGATGAGATCATCTTGGACTAAGGGCTTAATCAAATAAATTAAGTAATGCGGGAGTAATTCATGTCTGATTCATTTTGGACTAACCCCCCCTAAGTAACTTCATAGTGTTGCTTATTGGTTTTCTTGGAATCCTCTTAATGTTTCTTCAGAAAAAATAGCACCCACAATTTTTTTCTCATGGCCAAAGATTACTTTACACAATTTTTGGAGAGTTCATTTTTAAGAATTACCACCATTCCACTTAAGGGACAATCCAACTACTTGAGTTTGACAACTTTAGTCAAGTAATGATTCGATTTGGGTTCACAAGGTGCTCTGTGGACCATTCTGTATTTGTCAAGCATACAGAGAAAGGAGTCCTACTGCTTGTTGTATATGTTAAACACCTAGCCAATACTACCCAAAAGACAGGCCTGGTAGGTAGCAAAAAGTCAAGTACTTAACCCAGGACTATAACATCACATCCCACCTTCACGAGCCGACGACCACGGCGGCGTACTCAAGCGACGGGCCACTTTAGTGACGGCCTACTCTAGCGATGGCCCACTCTAGCGACACCACTAGGTCGCCCCCTCCGAGAGGTCACCCCCTCTGCTAGGTCGCCCCCTCCAGGATTCGAACTCGGGACATGGGTGCCTGCTCTAATACCAAATGTTAAGTACCTAGCCAATACTACCCAAAACACCGGCCTGATAGGTAGCGGAAAGCGAAGTACTTAACAGTATACTTAGATGATATTATCTTGATGGGTAGTGATACTGATAATATCAGTCAAGTAAAAAATAAGATATGCAATGAATTCAAGACGAAAGATTTGGGACTCCTTAAGTATTTTCTCTATATTGTGGTTCTTCAGTCCAAGCATGGTATTATCTTATCACAAAGGAAATATGTTCTTGACTTGTTTGAAGAAACATGAATGATGGGGTGTCATCCTATTGACACTCCTATGGAGACAAATACAAAATTATGTGTTGGCTCAAGAGAAGAAGTTGATATTAGCAAGTATCAGAGGCTAGTTGGCAACCTTATTTATCTCATTGTGACTAGACCATATATTTCTTTTTCAGTCAGCGTTGTCAGCCAATACATGCATAAACCTTAGATGTCTCATTGGCAGACATTGGAGAGGATTTTTAGGCACTGGAAATGGCACCAGGACAAGGGCTCTTATATAAGTGTCATGATCATCTTAATATTGAAAGCTTTGCCAATGCTTATTGGGCTAGATCACCAGATGAAAGAAAATCTACTTCATGATTTTTTACTCTAGTGGGAGGCAACCTTTTTACATGCAGGAGTAAAAAAAATGTGGTTGCAAGGTCCAATGTAGAAGCAGAATACAGAGTCATGGTGCACGCGGTAAGTGAGCTTCTATGGATTAAATCTCTTCTAGTTGAATTGGGATTCCACAAAGAAGGCCCTATCTATTATGATAATCAATCAACAATCCACATTGTCTCCCACCTAGTTTTCCATGAGAGAACTAAGCATATCAAGATGGATTGTCACTTTATGAGAGAAAAGTTGCAAGCAAGAATCATATGTCTTAAACATGTCACAAATCATAGACAACTTGTTGATATGTTCACGAAGTTAGTCAACTCCAAAACTCTCTCCACTGCATGTACCAAGCTGGGGATATACAATGTTTTTTCACCACCACCTAAAATATAATACTTAAACTCCAAATTAGATAAAAAAAAAGGATTACTACACAAATAAGTAATTTTATGTATAATTAAAATATATTAATATATTAATTAATTAAATTAGATATTATATTATTTAATGATCTCAGTGCAGTGAAGTGAATATACCAACTCAGTATAACGATAGAGGGGGAGGAAGATGATAATTATGCCCATTTAACTGAAAAAATGAGTAGGATATATGAGACTGCACCAAGACAACTCACAATTATTGACAAGGTACACAAGATATCAGTTCATCATTTACCTTTTTGTTTCTTTTTTGTCATGCTTCTCAATGATTGCATTTTATTTTCTGGAATAGGGAAGAATAAATTCAGTTACAGAGGGAAGAATTGGGTTAGACGAATTATACATTTTCAGCCCTGGATCCAGCTATGAGTGGTATGAAAAATATGCTTACATATGTGTAGGGCCATCACCTGTATTAAAACCAGTAGTGTTGGGTCCTGAAGCTATTTGGAGGTCTGCTCAATATCTTCATAACCCAAACCTCTAAATACTATTACAAATTTATACTTTCTAGAACATGCAGAAGTAGAGACATCATTACTAACACATGAGGCTCTTTAAAGATAGCAGAGTATTTATTCAAAACTAAAATTACATGATACAAATGGGCTCAATTTACAAACCAAATTGCTACAAAAACCAATTTCAAAATCAGAAAGAGTGTTTTATGTAGGAACCAGATTAAAGGCTTCGTCACCATTGTCTGGCCACATTGCTGACAAGACAACAACAGGAAGAATTACAGAAAGCCCCATAACCAGAGTAACAACAGACTTCTTCAAACTTCTCCTTGTTGAGCTAACAATAGTTTGGATCTTATTCCTCTCCTTCTGACCCATTTCAGAGCGCACTTCACAGTTATTAGCTTCCGTGGGACAATTGCTTGTAGATAGAACAGATTCAAAGCTCTCATCCTTTGAACTCATTCTGCCTTCAATCTTGTTGTCTGTTGGAATATGCGAAGGCCCCTCAATTCTTTCTCTTGTCAAGTTCTATTATGGACTCGATAGTCGAACGAGTCATCCCAAGGCAATGCGGGTGAGTTGGTGACTCAGAGGATCATTCAAGTAACTTAGGATTTATATATTTACTTTAATTCAGTATGTGGTAGCATGTAAGCCAGCAATGACAGTATTTTAAAAACACTAAATGGGGAATATTGAACGTGATTAGCCTTTAAGAGGGCTGACGAAAGGGAAGAAGGCAAGTCGAATTTTACCCAAAATCAGGATCAGCGTTCTCCTCTAATGAACCTAGGATCGGCGTTCTCCTTGACGAACCCAAGGTTCAGATCTCCCTTCGACCAGCCTGACTTCTTCTCTCCACGAATTCCTTCATTCTATCCGTTCTCGGCAATATAGGTCGACCAGGCAAGTCTGTTCACCCTGGTTCATCCCCTGTTCTCCTTGACGATCCTTCACTTCGTCGAGTGACGAGGTCTATGGTCAAGGACCGTAACACATTGGTATCAGACCAGGTAAGTATGGGGGAGTCTTCAAGCCATGAGGAATTTTTGGCAAGGTTCACGGAAATGGCTAACGCCAGACAGGAAGAGATTGAAGGCCGATTAGCAGCACTATTGGATAGCCGAGTCTCTCAAGCGGTATTTCAACAAGTAGAAGCGGTCACTAATCGGGTATATGAGATGATTTTAGGAAGGACACCAACCCCGAGACAGGGAGAAAGGGCACTTTCGAATGGACAAGGCGCACATCAGGCTGGACACACAGACCACACTGGATATGGGGAAATTTTAGTCTAGGCAGTGGGGTGGTCCCCAAGTACATTAAACTAGACTTACCTGTCTTTAATGGGTCGAAGGACCCTTTAATTTGGTTGTATCGTTGTGAAAAATAAATTCGAATCAAAGAACGGCTGAAATAGACAAAGTTGGGTTGGCTGCCTTCCACATGCTTGATGAAGCGCACCTATGGGGCCATCAACTCGAATTGGAACATCCTGGTCTAGGTTGGGAGGAATTTAAGGAATTGTGCACCATTCAGTTTGGACCGCCCACTCAAAGCAACCCTTTGGGAGATTTAGTACTCTTAAGACAAACTAGAAGTGTAGCACAGTACCAAAAAAAATTCAAGAAAAATTAGTGCGAGCCAGCAAGATGGTATGAGTTGACTAGCATGTCAGTTTGTTCATGGCAGGCTTAATTGAGCCACTACGATTAGAGGTGGAACTCCTTGCACCTTCGGATTTGGCCAGAGCCATGAATTTAGCAAGAGCATTGGAGGCCAAACAAAAATTTCAAACATGAAGACCAATGTGGCAAGGGGGAAAAAACAGCTCGAGAGTGTCCTCTACAGCACCACCGTGGAGAAGTAGTGCTGCTGCCCCTAATCCTCCAACCTGTTATGGGCTCTGACCATGGACCGAGTAACCTGACAGAAGGCGAGGTTTTCATTCAGCTCAGGTTCAGCACCTGGGTGTTGCGGTCGCTCTGGTTTGCCTATGTTTCTGAGTTATGGGTGAATGACGATAGGAGAGAAGGAAGAGAGAGTGGTCATAAATGGACTGAAGTGGAGGGGATAACCCAGCTCTAAGGGAGACCTTAACCTATGGCTCTTGGAGGGAGTCTGCAACCTAGGTTCTTCGGAGGAGAACCTTGACCCTGTTTTTTTTTTAAATTCAACTTGCCGCATTTTCATTTCTTCCATCCTCTTATGCTACATGCTGAGGACCAATTACAGTTTTACAGAAATGTCATTATGGCTTACACGCTCTATGAGCTGAATTAACTCAAAACATAAGTCCTAAGTAATTGAGTGATCTGCTCTGAAGCCCCACTCAAACGTCGCCTTTGGATGACTCGTTCGGCTATCGAGTCCATAACATCACTCCCCCCTTGGGCAAAGATCTTGCCCCCAAGATTGAAGGAAGTATAGATGTGATGGAACACCTGTAGTTCTTCCCAAGTGGCGTTGGTAGGATTAGTATGTGACCACTGAACCAAAATTTGGGTGTTTCAGCAAACTGCCGAGTCTTTAGAATTTTGAGTGGAGTGAGAGAGACCTTACCGTCCTCTATCAGTGGCAGTGCAAGGATGGACTGAGGTGCTGGTCCTTTGAGAGGCTTGAGCAGGGACACATGGAAAATATCACGGAGTTGGGACTCTGGTGGCAGTTGGAGCTAATAGGCAACGTGTCTCACTCGCTGCAGAATTCGAAAGGGCCCAAAATACTTGGGTGAAAGCTTGTGGCACGTATCGGCAATGGAGTGTTGGCAGTATGGCTGGAGACGGAGCCAAACAAAGTCGTCTGGAAGGTACTGCACATCCCGGTGGAGCTGATCATACTGGAGTTTCATGCGGGCCTGATCTTTCCGAAGGCGTTCGAGTGCATTTGCTAACAACTGGTCTCTACTGTGTAGGACGTGATCAATTGCTTCCATTCGAGTAGATCCTTTGGTATATGAGAGCAAACGGGGTGGGTCCCTAGCATAGAGATTTTTGAAGGGTGTTTCCTATAAGCCTGTATGAAATGATGTGTTGTGTCAATACTCGGCGCAGCTAACCCATTGAACCCATTTCTTGGGGTTGTTCCCCACAAGGCACCGTAAGTACATCTTAATGGTTATGTTCACTACTTTAGTCTGACCATCTGTTTGAGGGTGATATGCCGAAGAATATTTGAGTTTCGTGCCTCATAATCTGAAGAGGTCCTTCCAAAAGTTACTGGTAAAGATCACATCCCGATCACTGACGATGGACTCAGGAATGCCATGGAGATGCACAATATTGTCAAAAAAAAACATGGGCGATGGTGGCTGCTATATACGGATGGGCTATGGAAATGAAGTGGGCATACTTGGAAAGGCAGTCAACCACGAAAAAAGTATGGATTTCCCCGTTGCTCTTAGAAGGCCTTCAATAAAATCCATAGAGAGGTCGAACACTACCTGAGTAGGAAGGTCGAGGGGCTGGAGCACCCCAGCCGGAGATAAATGCTGAGCCTTGTTGTGCTGGCACACCAAGCACGCAGCAACATATTCTGCTACGTGAGATTTCAATCCAGCCCAATAAAAATCTCCCCATATCCTCTGTAAAGTTTTCTGGAGTCCCTCATGCGTGTTGTCATGATAAGCTGATAAGATACTCAACACCAAGGGAGAAGAATGCACTAGGTAGATGCGCCATTTGTAAAGGATGAGATTCTCATGGAGGGACCAGTGAGACGCCATCTGGCCTGTTGTAATTCTCTGAGACAGCTGTTGTATGTTATGGTCCTGGGTTAAGTACCTATGTCTTCCGCTCCTAACAGGCTGGTCATTTGGTAGTATTGGCTAGGTGCTTAACATTTGGTATCAGAGCTAGCGCTCAATCGCGAGTTCGAATCCCGGCAACGGCGCAGAGGCTGGATTTAAATACTGGTAGGTCACACCGCTTTTGCGATGCTGCGGTTGGGCCAGTGCCGCTGTGTTGCGCGCAAAGGCTGGATTAAAATATTGGTAGGTCACGCCGCTGTTGCGATGCTGCGGTTGGGCCAGTGTCGTTGCGCCACCGTGGTCGTCGGCTCATGAAGGTGGGGTGTGAAGTTATGGTCCTGGGTTAAGTACCTAGCCAATACTACCCAAAAGACCGGCCTGTTAGGAGCGAAAGACATAGGTACTTAACCCAGGACCATAACATCACACCCCACCTTCACGAGCCGACGACCACGACGACGCAACGACACTGGCCCAACCGCAGCATCGCAATAGCGGCGCGACCTACCAGTATTTTAATCCAGCCTTTGCGCGCAATGCAGCGGCACTGGCCCAACCGCAGCATCGCAACAGTGGCACAACCTACCAGTATTTAAATCCAGCCTTTGCGCCGTTGCCGGGATTCAAACTCGTGACCGAGCGCTAGCTCTGATACCAAATGTTAAGCACCTAGCCAATACTACCCAAAAGACCTGCCTGTTAGGAGCGGAAGACATAGGTACTTAACCTAGGACCATAACATTGTAATTTTGGTGTGGTCTGCTGCTCCTTACAGATGGACTCTAGCAGCAGAGGTGTGGGCTGGCTGATGGGTAGGTGAAAGAGAGCTTTAAACTCGTCCAACAATGAATCCAAAGTGTTTGTTGTGTGCTGCGGGTGTTGCATGCTATTGAATTGTGCGGAACCCTCTGTCTGATGGCCCTGTAGTGTGATTTGGTGGTTGTGCAATTCAAAGCTCATTGTAAGTGCTGCGAAATCCTACAAGATCGGTCCTAATGTCTGGAGCCACTTAATGCCAAAAATTAAATCAAAGCCAGTTAGGGGGATGATAAATAAATCTGCTGAGAATGTATGACCAGCAATGGAAAATAGGACAGCCTTGCTGACCCCATCACTGGGCACTTTTTCACCATTGGCAACGGAGACGGAAGCGGATGGCTGAGCTTGAACCGGAAGTTGCAAATACTTTGCTGTTGTGATGCTGATAATATTGTGCGTGCTGCCGGAGTCCACTAGACCTACTAGTGGCTGGTTGCCAACCAAAGCACAGACCTGCATTGTTGTGGTGGTCTGAATGCCTGTGATGGCGTGTAAAGGTATAGCAGGTTCCTCCGTATCAATGTGTTCAACCGGTTGTTCTTCCTATTCTTCCTCTTCCATTTCTACCCAAAAGAGTTTCTTGTAGTGGTGCCCGAATGTATAGTGTTTCATCACAATTAAAGCATAACCCTTTTTTTTTCGGGCTTCCATTTCCGCTCCAGTTAATTTTTTTATGAATGGTGGGTTTGTGGGAGAGGGTTTTTGGGTGGAAGGAGGAGGCGTGTAAGCACCGCTGCGCCATTGGGAGGTTGTGGAGGACCCTCCCGAGTTGGGTTGCCTGGTTGGCCACATTGGCTTTCTGTTTTGAAACTTGTTTTTGGCCTCCAAGGCTCGAGCTAAATTCATAGCTCATGTCAAATCTGAGGGGGCAAGGAGTTCTACTTCCAACCTTGGGGCCGCATTTAACCCAGTTGTGAAGAAGCTAACATGCCGATCCACTCAGATGATTTTGCTAGCTCGGGCTAACCTCTCCTGAAATAATTTCTGGTATTCGATGACACTGCCAGTATGTTTTAAGAGAACTAGATCGCCCAGCGGATTGGTGTGGGTGGGTGGCCCACACCGAATGGTGCACAATTCCTTAAAGTCTTCCCAACCAATGCCCGAATGTTCCATTTCGAGTTGGTGGCCCCACAATTGCTCTTCGTCGAGCATGTCGAAGGCGGTCAAACCAACTCTGTCTAATGCAGCAGTACATTGGTGGTAAAAAACATTTCGCATCCGTACAACCAACATAAAGGGTCCTCTGACCCATCAAAGACTGGAAAATCCATTTTAGTGTATCTGTGAATGGTGCCATTGCTCGGGCCAGTATGCTCTGGACGTCCTCCATTCAGACTGAAATGTCCCCCCTGTCCATTGTGTTTTGTGCGTCCCTCATTCGAAGGAGTCATCCTTGCTGAGAGTATCTCATAGACTCTATTTGTGATCTCTTCAGTGTGTTGAGAGACCGATCGAGAAATTCTACTGTCTATTAGGGTTGCCAGACGACCCTCTGTTTCGTCCTACCTCGCGTTGACCTCTTAAATGACCTTTGCAATCAATTCTTCCTGGCTTGACGTCTCCCCCATATTTACCTAGTCCGATACCAATGTGTTATGGGCTCTGACCATGGACCGAGTAACCCGACGAAAGGGGAGGTTTTCATTCAACTCAGGTTTAGCACCAGGGTGCTGTGGTCGCCCTGGTCTGCCTATGTTTCTGAGTTCTGGGTGAATGACAATAGGAGAGAAGGAAGAAAGAGTGGTCGAAAATGGACTGAAGTGGAGGGGATAACCCGGCTCTGGGGGAGACCGTAACCTATGGCTCTTGGAGGGAGTCCGTAACCTAGCTTCGTCGGAGGAGAACCTTGACCCTGTTTTGTTTCAAATTCAACTTGCCGCATTTTCATTTCTTCCATCCTCTTAAGCTACACGCTGAGGACCAATTACAGTTTTACAGATATGCCATTATGGCTTACACGCTTTGTGAGCTGAATTAACTCAAAACATAAGTCCTAAGTAATTGAGTGATCTTCTCTGAGTCCCCACTCAACCACATCGCCTTTGGATGACTCCTTCGGCTATCGAGTCCATAACACAACCCCTAAAAATCCTCCAACCACTCCAACATTCATTCGAAAATTAAACAGAGCTAAAATGGAAGAACGTAGAGCCAAGGGGTTATGCTACAATTGTGATGAACAATACACATTTGGGCATCAATGTAAGAAACTCTTCTAGTTAGAAATTAAATATGAGGAACCTGAAGAACCAAAAATAGAACATCTAGACATTGAAGAGCCTGCTATTTCATTACACGCAATCACTAGACTCCAGACCACCAAAACAATACAAGTTTGTGCCTTAGGCGGTGATCATCCACTCTTAAGTCTTGTGGACTCAGGAAGCACTCATAATTTTTTGAGCTTCACAGCAGCCAAGTATTTACAACTTCCAATTCAATCTCGGCTAGTGATGTAGATTTTAGTTACATCGGCTTTAATACCTCGCAAGTGTACGAATTGTTCATGTAATCTAGCGGGAAACGAGGGTCATATCCACAGGGAGGACTAAATTTTGTGCATTCTTAAGTCAACTAGCCTAACCAAATATGATGAATTAATCTAAAATAAACACTAATTATATCCTAAATTATCAAGCCATCATCTGGTTAACTACTTCCACAACAGGAAACGTCAACTCTGGATTTTACCGTGATACGTGCCTCTCTCGAGCTCCACGTAACCACGAATCCGGATTCTCAATCCTAGCGTCTAGCCCCTCTCGGGCACCTAGAGCTAATGACAGAGATCAGATTACAATAGAATGCAGATAATCAATTTCCTATTATGATGATACTAAAATTATCAACTCTGGTTTTTACTGTGATTCGTGCCTCTCTCGAGCGCCACATAACCACGGATCCGATTTCTCAATCCTTGCGTCTAGCCCCTCTCGGGCGCATAGAGTGAAAGACGGAAATCGGATTAAAATACCAAAATCCAACCTAAATTATAATCCTACCCTAACTATTTAATTTAATCAAATATCGGGAAAACAAATATTCAATAAACATTAATTATCCAATCACATTTAATAAACATTCAAAACCTAAGTTTAAACTATAGAAAAAATTAAATTCGAAAATGATGAATTACTCCCCTTCTCCTTCCTCTCGCTTGGGCAGCAACTCGTTCTCACGGGTGCTGCAATTTCCCGAAATCAATGGCTTTGGGTTGGCAAGAGTGAGTGGCCGGAGGTAAAAACGACGCTGGCGACGATGGTTGGAAGCCGACGGACGGTGGTAACGTCCGGAAAAGAACGAAACAGAGCTGACGTTCTCTAACAGGCTCTCTCGAGTCTCGTTCGGAGTCGGAATAGCTCTAAGAATGGTTGGAAATATGTGATAGACGCCGGAGGATGGTCGAAAAGCGGAATTGGCACCAGAGAAGCCCTCTCGGATCCCCTCTCGGCCTGGCGAGTGACGACTGTCGAACTCACCTCGACGGAGACTCTCTCGAGCTCTCCTCGGGTTTGTTCTCAGTTTCTGGATGGCGGTGGATGACGGTGGCGCGGCGAAAGGCAGTGGCCCAGCGAACGACGGTGGGGAACTCCTCTCGGATCCTCCCCTGTTTCCGGTCCAAGATCCTCTGTTTTGGTCTCTATTTTCTCTTGACACTCCTCTCTCGGGTCTCCCCCTTTTCCCGTTCAACGCTCCTCTCTCGGCCTTTAATACCATCTTATTTATTTTAAAACGATTTGACCTAAAAATCACCTCCATTTCACTAAGGGCATTTTTGTAAATATCTCCTTCTCCACCAAAATTCTCCTGAAATTCCATAATTAAATCTATAAAAAGTATTTCAGGAAGAAATAAACCTTAAAAACAATGAAATATAATTCAGGAGAGAAAAATATGCAATATCGACAGTGATTAATGCCAAATTCAATAAATGCTCATTTCATTTGAAAACCGATAAATAACCACCTATAACACAATTATAAAGGTTATTCTATTATAATAAACTTAGTTCTCATGTCAGAATATGGCAGCTTTCACACCCCCAAACCTAAATCTTTGCTAGTCCCTAGCAAAACAACAATCGAACCAAAATTAAGCGTAGGAAAACAAAATGCCACTTTCGTAGGGAGCACGATTGCATTTAGCGCATGCAACAAGCCGTTAAACCCCTACTCTGTAGTAGTGGACGAGTTATGTCTCGTGAGGGTTTGCATGGAATTTACCCACAAAATTCATCTAAATCAATAATATAAAAAGAAAAACTGAAGAAAATTTACTCCTCATTAGCATATGACTAATACTTAGTATCGTAAAATATCTGAAAATCATGTGAGATCTTGCGAAATTTGAAAACCTGTGTAAAATATAGCCTATTACCAATCCAAATACACTCATTTTTACTCCACCTGAACCAATGTGACCCATAAGCAATTAGTTCAACAGAACAAAGAGGCAACAAATAACAATAAAATCCTGGTCACATCACAATTAAGAGAAAATAGTAGAGTAAGCCTGTTGTCTGACAATCTCACAAAAGAAATATACCAATTTCAATCTTGACTTGCAACTTCTTTCAAATTAAAATTCATCATCAAAGTTAAGAAACTCATTGCTTCCAGATTTAAAACCATTTTACGCTATTACCAGCGCACTTTTGCTATTAGCAGCGTAATTTTTGTTTCACTTAATACTTTTGGTATTACCACCATTTTGTATTCGTCTTCACTGCACATGCACTTATTTTTAAGTAACCGACTGTTCTGGTGCATGTCCCTGGGTTTGCCTAGGCTGTTTCTGAAGTTATCTGTCTTTTGCAAGCAAGAGCATTTCCATTTGCATTCATACGTTACAACAAGGAATTTCACTGAGGTATAAGAAAGATTGAGTTCAAACAGGCATACAAGACTATTCAGACTAACATAGATCAACACTAGATTTACATGTTCTCATTTGCAACTAAGTTCCAAGTCTAATGCAATAGTAAGCTATCCCACTGAATTCTCATGAATCACAACAAATGATATCAGATTTCTAATAGGCATATTCTACACAGTTTTACGAAAAGTTTTGAAACACATTTGAGCAACTTATTTTAACTCTACTAACGTTAACCACATACTAAGAGGAGTAATTTGAAAACCACGAAAAAAAAATCAAAAGAAAATCATTGTTAAGATATAAAAGAGTTGTTTCCAATCTCCCCTCCCCCCCCCCCCCCCCCCCCCCCCCCCCCCCCCCAAACCTAAACCTGACATTGTCCTCAATGGGGAAAAGTTAAAACACTAGCACGAGTACAAAAAGAAAGGGTTAAGCTCCCTCAGGGCTCCTAAATCCATAGGTGGGACCATATGTGTTTGGTCATCAATAATAATACTGAAGAGTCAATAAAGACCCCCAGAAATGATACATAGTCTCCCTCGAAGAAGGTTTACTCGTATCAATCGTACCCATAGGTAATCATCCGTAGATGAAACCGCTATCCCACATCACACTTTGAAGAAATCTCCGTGTGACTGGCCACTGAAGGTAGCAGGAATCACACGCTGAACACAAGTCCTTGAGTTACTCACCATAAGGTTTTCATTCAATACTTCTAGATCGAACTGGTCAATCCAGAACGGTTGTTTGAGTACAGACCTCTCAAACTAGGGACCAAAAGTCTGGTCATCGACTACCGGAGTCATTTATGCTCTCAGCCGACAAGAGAGTACCCTGAGTCCATGACGGGGCCGGCTTCACTGGGGGACCTCCAATCAATCAAGACCAGAGTACACCAAAGGTTATCCCAATAAGAATGAATAAACAAAAAATAAAAACTGTAATGTACAAAAGGATAGAAACATGGGGATTGCCCACAATGTGCTAAGTTTATAGTCGTAAGCAAGACTCTGACGCAGTCAAGATGAATGGACAGGTGCCTCCAGGAAAATCACCATCACCTCCTTCAGTGTGGGAACATTCTCAAGATACGGTTTGAGCCTCTGACAGTTAACTTTGAAGGCAGACCCATCTCCGTGATTGCGGATCTCAACAGCGCCATGAGGAAACACCTGTGTAACCTCAAATGGACTGGACCACCTAGATCTTAGCTTCCCTGGAAACAAATGCAATCATGAGTTATAAAGTAAAACATTCTGCCCAACAGTAAAAGACTTGCAAAAAAAAGATTTATCATGTAAAAGCTTTGTTCGCTCCTTGTACAATTTAGCATTCTCATAAGCATCATGACATATCTCCTCCAACTCATTCAATTGCAATTTCCTCTCCTCACCTGTTTGAGCCAAATCAATATTCAAAGCCTTAATGGCCCAATAAGCTCTATGCTCAAGCTCAACAGGTAGATGACATGCTTTGCCGAACACTAGGCGAAATGGAGACATCCCAATAGGAGTCTTAAGCACGTTTTTTTATTTTTATTTATTTATTTATTTATTTATTTATTTATTTATTTATTATTATTATTATTATTATTATTATTATTATTATTATTATTATTATTTATCCTAACCTAAGACCATGGAGAACAAAGAAATAATAATTTAGGATATTATTATTATTATTATTAATACGTGCCTCCCCGGCAACGGCGCCAAAAACTTGATGTAGATTTTAGTTACATCGGCTTTAATACCTCGCAAGCGTACGAATTGTTCATGTAATCTAGCGGGAAGCGAGGGTCATATCCACAGGGAGGACTGAATTTTGTGTATTCTTCAGTCAACTAGCCTAACCAAATATGATGAATTAATCTAAACTAAACACTAATTATATCCTAAATTATCAAGCCATCATCTGGTTAACTACATCCACAACAGGAAACGTCAACTCTGGATTTTACCGTGATACATGCCTCTCTCGAGCGCCACGTAACCACGAATCCGGATTCTCAATCTTGGCGTCTAGCCCCTCTCGGACGCCTAGAGTTAATGACAGAGATCGGATTACAATAGAATATAGATAATCAATTTCCTATTATGATGATACTAAAATTATCAACTCTGGATTTTACTATGATTCGTGCCTCTCTCGAGCGCCACGTAACCACGGATCCGATTTTTCAATCCTTGCGTCTAGCCCCTCTCGGGCCCATAGAGTGAAAGACAAAAATTGGATTAAAATACCAAAATCCAACCTAAATTATAATCCTACCCTAACTATTTAATTTAATCAAATATCGGGAAAACAAATATTCAATAAACATTAATTATCCAATCACATTTAATAAACATTCAAAACCTAAGTTCAAACTATAGAAAAAATTAAATTCAAAAATGACAAATTACTCCCCTTCTCCTTCCTCTCGCTCGGGCAGCAACTCGTTCTCACGGGTGCTGCAATTTCCCGAAATCAATGGCTTCGGGTTGGCAAGAGTGAGTGGTCGGAGGTAGAAACGACGCTGGCGACGAAGGTTGGAAGCCGACAGACGGAGGTAACGTCCGGCGAAGAACGAAACAGAGTTGACGTTCTCTAACCGGCTCTCTCGAGTCTCGGTCGGAGTCGGAATAGCTCCGGGAATGGTCGGAAATATGTGATAGACGCTGGAGGATGGTCGGAAAGCGGAATTGGCACCGGAGAAGCCCTCTCGGATCCCCTCTCGGCCTGGCTAGCGACGACTGTCGAACTCACCTCGATGGAGACTCTCTCGAGCTCTCCTCGAGTTTGTTCTCGGTTTCTGGACGGCGGTGGACGACGGTGGTGCGACGAAAGGCAGTGGCCCGGCGAACGACGGTGGGGAACTCCTCTCGGATCCTCCCCTGTTTCCGGTCCAAGGTCCTCTATTTTGGTCTCTGTTTTCTCTTGACCCTCCTTACTCAGGTCTCCCCCTTTTCCCGTTCGATGCTCCCCTCTCGGCCTTTAATACCATCTTATTTATTTTAAAACGATTTGACCTAAAAATCACCTCCATTTCACTAAGGGCATTTTGGTAAATATCTCCTTCTCTACCAAAATTCTCCTGAAATTCCATAATTAAATCTATAAAAAGCATTTCAGGAAGAAATAAACCTTAGAAACAATGAAATATAATTCAGGAGAGAAAAATATGCAATATCAACAGTGATTAATGCCAAATTCAATAAATACTCATTTCATTTGAAAACCGATAAATAACCACCTATAACACAATTATAAAGGTTATTCTATTATAATTAACTTAGTTCTCATGTCAGAATATGGCTTCTATCAGCTAGTCACTTCAGGCTCGTTTGCCAATGGGGAAAAGGTTCCTAGTTACGGAGTCAGCAAGGCCGTCATGTTTACTATTGCTGGTCACAAATTTTTGGAGGAATTTTTTATCATTCCACTAGTAGGATTTGATATGGTTTTGGGCATCAAGTGGCTCCAGATGTTGGGCCAAATATTGTGGGATTTCGCAAATTTGCCATGAGCTTTGAATTTGCAAACGAAAAGATTACATTACAAGGCCGTCAAACTGAGGTTACAGCCCAATTACATGGACTGCAGCAACAACACCCCCTCGGAGAGCAATTTAGATATCTTGTTGGATGAGTTTACAGACCTCTTTCAGGAACCTATCACTCTACCACCATTGTGACACTGTGACCATCGAATTCGTTTGAAGGCTGGCTCCGAAGTGGTGGTTGTGAGACCATATAGATCCCCCACCTTCAAAAGGATGAAATTGAACATCAATGCACACTGATGTTAGAACAGGGCCTCATCATACCGAGTACGTCCCCTTTCTCCTTTCCAGTTCTAGTGGTGAAAAAACATGACAATACTTGGAGATTTTGCGTGGACTACTAGGAAATAAATGTCAAGACCATTAAGGACAAGTTCCCTATATCAGTTGTGGATGAGTTATTAGATGAACTGCAAGGGGCAAAAATTTTCACAAAGTTGGACTTGCGCTCGGGGTATCATCAAGTCCGAATGTACCCTCCTGATATAGAGAAGACCGCTTTCCATACTCACCATGGTCACTTTGAGTTCATCGTCATGCCCTTCGGTCTCTCCAACACCCCTTCAACATTTCAGGCATTAATGAATGAGGTATTTCGTGCCTATCTCAAAAAATTTGTTTTATTTTTCTTTGATGATATTTTGATCTTCGGCAAGTCCTGGACTCAGCACTTAAAAGACCTGCGTCTGGTATTCCAACTTATTCGGACTCATCATCTATACTTAAATCGTTCAAAGTGCTTATTTGGTCGAAGTCAGGTGGCCTATCTGGGTCACGTTATTACAGCAATTGAGGTCACAGTGGACCCGGGAAAAATTGAAGCTATCCTTCATTGGCCACCACCAAGAAACATTTCAGTATTAAGGGGATTTTTGGGCTTAGCGGGTTACTATAGAAAGTTCATCCACAATTATGCGCCACTAGCAGCTCCTTTATCCAACCTGCTCTGCCGAAATGCCTTCCCATGGAATGAAGTCACTGAACAATCATTCCAGACTCTCAAGCAAACTTTGGCCTCTACACCGATACTTTAGTTACCCAATTTTGAAGTTGTATTTGTGGTAGAATGTGATGCATCTGGAGGCGGTATTGGGGCGGTGCTCCAACAATCTTAGCACCCAATAGCCTATTTCAGCTGTCAACTAGCGCTCCACCATCATAAGTTACCAGCCTATGAATGAGAACTCATTGGCTTAGCGAAGACCGTCCGCCATTGGAGACCTTACTTGTGGGGCAGATTTTTTATCATCCGCACGGACCACTACAATTTGAAGTTTTCGTTGGACCAACACATATCAACTTCTCCCCAACAGCACTAGATTAGCAAATTAATGGGGTTCAATTTTACAATGGAACACAAGCCCGATCCATTGAACAGAGTTACTGATACACTCTCACATCATTCAGAAGAACAACTGCAAGTTGCTGCCATTAGTCAGCCAACACCTCTCTTACTTGATTCCATCCGAAAGGAAATCAGAGCACACCCGAACTAAAGGAGCTGTCCCAACAGATTGCAGAGGGCAAGCTAGCGTCCACATGGTCACTTCATGACAACATTCTTCTATATAAAAAGTGTATATATTTATCTCACACTTCTCCCTTGGTGGTTGTTGCATTATTAGCTTATCATGACAGCACTCATGAAGGCCTACACAAAACATTACAGTGAATCCGAGGGGATTTTTATTGGGCAGGTATGAAATCCACAGTTGCAACGTATGTGGCTGCTTGTCAGGTGTGTCAACGAAACAAGGCTGACCATTTAACTCCAGCCGGGGTACTACAACCACTCGATCTTCCCACCCAGGTATGGTCAGACATCTATATGGATTTCATTGAGGACCTCGATATGGCATCCGGCAAGTCTACTCTTTTTGTGGTGGTTGACAGATTTTCAAAGTATGCACACTTCATTCCTTTGGCGCATCCTTATACCGCAGCAACCCTAACCCAAGTGTTCTTTGAGAATATTGTTCGTCTCCACGACATTCCGGAATCAATAGTCAGCGATCGAGATATAGTCTTTACAAGTGACTATTGGAAAGACCTATTCAGATTATGTGGTATGAAACTCAAATATTCCTCCGCGTATCACCCTCAAACCGATGGCCAAAATGAGGTGGTGAACCGCACCATTGAGATGTATTTAAGTGTTTTGTGGGGGACAACCTTAAAAGGTGGGTGCAATGCATTACATGGGTGGAGTATTGCTACAATACATCGTTCCACACGGCTTTACAGGAGACACCATTCAAAATACTATATGGCCAGGATCCCCCTCGGTTGCTTTCGTATGCTAAGGGGTCCACCAGAGTGGATGCAATTGACCAAGCTCTTATGGGTCGAGATCAATTGTTGGAATATGTTGTCCAACGCCTTAGAAAAGCTCAAGCAAGAATGAAGGACTATTATGATCAGGGTCACCGCGATGTTCAGTACACTCCAGGGGAATTCGTATGGTACCATCTCTAAGCTTACCGTCAAAATTCCATTGAAAGCAATCGGCACAAGCTTTCTCTAAAGTATTTTGGACCCTTTAAAATTAGCCAGCGGGTGAGGCAAGTCGCCTATAAGCTCCAACTTCCTCCAAAGTCCAAGCTTCACGATGTTTTTCTTGTCTCTCTGCTCAAGCCCTTCAAAGGATCAATACCAACTTCCATTCCTTCCTTACCACCAATTGAAGACGGTAAAGTTTCTCTCACTCCCATAAAAAATTTGAATGCTCGCCAGAATGCAGAAAGGAAAGAAGTACTAGTTAAGTGGTCACACACAGATGCCACAGAAACCACGTGGGAAGACCTACAAGTATTCCAGCACGTCCACCCTACCTTCGAGCTTGCGGACAAGCTCTTTGCCCAAGGGGAGAGTGATGTTATAGACTCGATAGCCGAACGAGTCATCCAAAGGCGATGCAGATGAGTTGGTGACTCAGAGAATCATTCAAGTAACTTAGGATTTATATGTTTACTTTAATTCAGCATGTGGTAGGATGTAAGCCAGCAATGGCAGTATTGTAAAAACACTAAATCAGGTCCTTGGCATGATTAGCCTTTAAGAGGGTTGACAGAAGGGAAGAAGGCAAGTCGAATTTTACCCAAAATCAGGATCAGCGTTCTCCTCTAGTGAACCTAGGATCGGCGTTCTTCTTGACGAACCCAAGGTTCAGGTCTCCCTTCGACAAGCCTGACTTCTTCTCTCCACGAATTCCTTCATTCTATCCATTCTCGGCAATATAGGTCGACCAGGCAAGTCTGTTCGCCCTAGTTTGTCCCCTGCTCCCCTTGATGATCCTTCACTTCATCGAGTGATGAGGTCTATGGTCAAGGACCGTAACAAGTTCTGTCCAACCCTTGAATTTGGAATTCAATACTTCTTGGATTGTTTTTAGAGGATATAGACATAACAGATTCAGAGTTCTCTTCCTTTGAGCTCATTCTACCTTCAATCTTGTTGTCTGCCAGATTATGCGAAGGCCCCTCAATTCTTTCTCTTGTCAAGTTCCGTCCAACCCTTGAATTTGGACTTCAATACTTCCTGGATTACTTTTCAGAGGATGCAGAGCACTCATCACGATTTTGAAGAGAGTAGATAAGCTTCCTGGGAGTAGTGTACAACCAAATATAATCGATGTTATGCTGCAAAGAAGGCTTGAAAATACCAAACGTGATCAACAATAAAGTGTCAGGAGAGTATAAGGGTACATCTAAGAAAGTTGATGGAACATAGCCTAGAGATGGTCCTCACGGAAAACTTTTTATCAAACAACCATTGCCCGTCACAGAAACACAAACCACAAAAAATAAAATACCATGTGGTGGATATTAATAACACCCTAATTTCCTCACCACATGGCAAAATCATTGCTTAGCACTTCAAAAATTTTCAACAACGTTCTAAAATATTTCAAAATTAATCAACTATTTCCATTGCAGATGCACTAAACAATGCAAAAACACACACATCAAGTCCAAATTCACGAAACACCCCTAGTAGAACCCCATATGACTTCACGACGCTTGTGTAGGCGACTCAACCTTGTTTGAACTGGACTAAACACCGTAAACTCTAAACGCTAATCGAGAACATTAAAAAAAACTAATAAACCCTAAACTCTAAACCCTAGACCCCCTAGACCTCCTTAACCCTAAACCCTAATTCCAAAACTTAAACAAAACACCCTAGACCTTGAAAACTCTAAAAGCCCCAAATCCTAAACCCTAAACCCTATCACCCAATAAACCTAAACTGAAAAAGAAAATTGAAAACAAAAAACTAAACCCTAATTCCTGAACCTAAACCCTATCAATACCATAAATCATTAACCCTAAACACTTAATCCTTAAATACAAAGCACCAAACCCTAAAAACACTAAACCTTAACCCTAATCATGAATTTAGACCCTAAATCCCACAATTATATACAAATAACCCCAAATTAGGCATTGATACTAAAATTAAATCAAATACAACACTAATTTAATCGGAAAAAAAATTAGGCTTTAGTCATACTTCTGAAATTTGGGGAAAACCGAAGCCAAATGCGGAAATTGATGTCGAATCGAAGTAGAAATTAAGAAATCGAAGCCCAAATGTCAAAATCGAAGAAAATCGAAACCGAAGTAGGGGAAATCGAACGAAATTGGAAGGTATTTTGGGGAAAAGGAGAATAGCGAGAGGGAGAAGGGAGTGAGAGGCCTAAAAGGAAAAGAGAGGGAGAAGAGAGAGAGAGAGAGAGAGAGAGAGAGAGAGAGAGAGAGAAGAGAGGGAGACCGAGAGGGATAAGAGAGGGGGAGAAGCGAGCGGGAGGTTTAGAGGGAGAGCGAGTTCGAGATGGAGAGAAGGATGCCGAAAGGACGTTCGCAGTGAGGGATGGAGACTGTAGAGAGACGGAGACTGGAGAGATGGAGACCGTAGAGAGACGGAGATCGTAGAGAGACAGAGATAGAGCAGAGAGATCTGGGGCCGCAGGGAGACGAGAGGGGGTGCGGGAGATACGGCGAAACAAACACGAAATGAAGAGAGCGAGAGGAGGGGAAAAAATCATCCAGGGTTCGAACCCCGGCGATCGCTTCATCCGGATGAAGGGCAAATATGGGCAGAAACCAAATTCCGTGGCTTAAGCCGTGGAGATGATTTTTGAAATCATCTTAGTCATCTAGATGACTTGAATTCTGGTTAGTCAACAAACATAAAATTTAAAGTTCATCTTCATCTTCATCTTCATCTCATGCATCTACATGATCTTCATCTTTGAAATGGGTGTTAGTGTGGACAAGTTCATGTCCTCTGGAAAACAATTTCCAATGTTAGTGCCCCCAAATAAGGAAAAAGCAGAAAATAAGAGAATTAGTAACTTGTAAAGTATACTTCATTAAAATATAATACTTAAACATTAAATTAGGTAAAATAAACATTATTACTACAAGAATAACTAATTTAATGTATAACTAAATATATTAATGTACTAATTAATTTAATTATATATTATATTAGTTAAAGATTTCTATTAACTGTTTAACTATTTTTCAATTGACAAATTGACAAATGGATGAGTTTCATTCAGAGTAAAGCTATCAACCAAATTCAGTTTCACCAACCAAGTAAAAGGGGATGATTTTTTTATTTTTTTCTTTTCCCTGTAATTCACAATTTACATCAACATTGGCATTAGCCTGCTATCACAATTTTCCTGAATCTTGAAAAATGGAACAATAAGCATAAACAAAGAAATTTGCAGCAAACCAACAAATCTCTTAAGAGAAGTTCGCATGCAAAATAGACCATTTTGGAATTAAACTGAAGATGCCTCCAACACCCACCACTTTGCCAATTTGTCATTCATCTAGCCGTTTATTGTTTGAACAAGATGTGCCTTTGGGGCTAACAACAAAGCCAATATGTTGTACTCAAATCAAAACGAGAGTTTACATGGTCCAAAAAAAAAAACTGAGAAGAAAACTATTGAAGGATCATGTTATCAATTAAGTGAACTTTACTAATCCACACCTCAAAAAATATGTTGTCCGTCTTTCTTCCATAGGAATGTTAGACCACACTTTTCACTGTTCAACGAAAAGGAAACAACAATTGTCACACTATCATTAAGCATCAACAACGGGGTCTTAATGTGGTGACCAAGACGGAACTTATACATAGTGGCAGAGATCCCCTTCCTCATGGTGTTGAAGCAACTTGTCTCAGTTTGGTCTGAAGGACGACACCGGCTTCATCTGCCATGTTTTTCTTCTTTGAGGCAGTCTGCATTTTACATTATTAAGTGTTTTGCTTTGCAAAAAAAAAAAAAAAAAAAGTGAGCTGCTTAAATATGAAAAGATGATCGAGCTCAAAAGAAATAATACCCTAAATAAATTCTAACAAAGGATTTTAAATTTTCAAATTAGAAGTTGGAGGTCACTGGAACATCTCTTCCTGAGAAGGACAAGGGGATGTCATGGTCAGTAGCACATTCTCTTCAACCGAAGGGTTTGTAGATCAGCCTTCAGTGACATGTATGAAAAGCCCCAGGGTCAAACCAGGGAACTGTTCCGGCCTTAACCGAAGTCCGAGTTGCATCATTGTTAGGTTTCTACCCCAAGTTTTGATGCTCCAAAAAAGTACTATCAGTTCTACTTCCATCCACTACATTTATACTGACCATGAATGTTACTAAGCAAGTTCACCAATCCAAACATATATGCCAAGGCGATTTCCAGCTGAACAAACAACTAAATTATATAAGCTATGAGAACTCACTCTTGTTTCCTTCCTCCACCAAATAAGATAAACTCGAAATGGTCTACAGAGTGCATTCGTTAACTTGAAAAAATTAACATTTTCCAGTTAAAGTCCAGAATAAATACATGGAGAATTTTCAACATAATCTATTCCTTTAGGTGCTAGGTAAAAATCTAATCCAAAGTGAAAATAATTTTAACTAATGCCAGCAGTTGTTTCTTTTAATAAAGTTATCAATCAGTAAGCAAACAACTCAAGATAATTAAATCATCACAAAAATGCCAATGCATAGCAAGAAGTTTGACAAACATATTTATTTAACAGAATAAATAACAAAAAAAAGGTCAGCTTCAAGGAATGAAGACAAAATGGTCCACAAAATGACATCAAATTCTTGGCTCATAAATTGTAAATGTGTTGTATACCTTTTGAAAATTGGGGAAACCGAAGCTAAAGGGTGAAATCAAAGCCGAATGGGGAAATCAATGCCTAATCGAAGTAGAAATTAAGTAATCGATGGCCAAATGTCAAAATTGAAGAAAATCAAAATTGAAATATGGAAATTGAACGAAATCGGAAGGTATTTTGGGGAAAAGAGAATAGCGAGAGAGAGAAGGGAGTGGGAGGCTGAAAGGGAGAAGAGAGGGAGAAGAGAGAGAAGAAAGGGAGGTCGAGAGGGATAAGAGAGAGGGAGAAATGAGAGAAAAAAACGGAGAGTGAGTCCGAGAGAAGAGAGGGAGGCACAGAGACGAGAGAGGGGGTGCGGGAGAGAGGGCGAGTCCAAGAGAAGAGAGGGAAGCACAGAGACGAGAGATGGGGTGCGGGAGAGAGGACGAATCCGAGAGAAGACCGAGAGACGAAGGCCAGAGAAGAGAGAGAGCAAAGACGGAGGCCGGAGAGGAGAGTTCGAGAGAAGAGAGAGAGCAGAGACGTCAGGGGCGCACGGAGGCGAGAGAGGGGGTGCGGGAGAGAGGGAGAAAAAAATGAAAATGAAAAGAGAGCAAGAGAGGGGGGTGGGGGGAGAGCGAGGGGAAAAAAAATAAACGTCAAGGGTTTGAACCCCTGCGTTTCCTTCATCCGGATGATTGGCAAAAAGGGTCGGAAACCAGTTTCCATTTCTTATAACGTGGAGATGATGTTCCGCTTCATCTCCATCATCCAGATGACATGAAGTTTGGTGCTCCACTAACAACGTAAACTGATGAAGGGCGTACTGCAGCTAATCTTCATCTTCGGCTTTAAGTTGACTAACTCGGCCTCCCCCTCCACCTCCACCCACCCACTAACTAAACCCCCGTTAACTAAAAAAAAAATTGAACCGATTGAATCTTGAAACATTGAAAGATTAGGGAACTGCACCGCAGTTCGCCGATAAAGTTTGAACTTGTTGCGTAATAGGAATTTTGCGTTAACTGCTTCAATTAGTGTGGTTCCTCCTGCTTCAATTAACTGGAGCTTAACAAGTCGGCACCTGATTCTGTAAACCCTACCCTGCACTCTGCAGGCTCCGGGTATTAACGTAGGCCAACTCATAAAATGGCGTCGCGGGTGGAGGCCAAGATGCCCGGTAGTCGGCAGTGTTGTATCTGCAGTTCGAGGAGAGCAGTTCTTAAGAGACCCAAAACCCTACAGCAAGTACGTTAGCTCGAACTGCTTCATATGTGTTTATATTTCATCGCTAATTCTATGTTTCGTCCGTTTTTTGTCTCTTTCCCATCTATGATCACTGTCTTGCTTTTTCTTTGAGTAATCTCTGTTTCTAGTTGACGAAGGAAATAACGCATGGGCAGAAGGGCTTTTGAGGGATAAGGAGCCACTAACCAGTCAATTTTTTAAAATTCTTTAGCTTGATATATAACTAGGTTATGAGCAACCATTTATAATTTTCAGTGGCTTCTTGTAAAGGAAAATAATTTCATACTTTGAAGTTGAAGTTGTTTAGCTCTGAAGATTTGCAGGGAATGTTTTTTCTGCGCCTTTGAGAATGAAATACACCACGTTATTGTTGACAATCAGCTATTCAAACCTGGGGAGCGTGTTGCTATTGGAGCTTCGGGTGGAAAAGGTGAAATTCTCATGAAACGGATAATTATTTTCCTCTCATGGCTTATGTATTAATGAACTGAATATGAAACCGATCCTTTTGGTTAAACAATGATATACGTTGCTGGCTTGGATATAAACAGGATAGGCAACACCGGTTCTATGGTGCTTTTTCTTCATACTTTTCTTTTCTACGGAAACTTTTCTAGGTTTAGTAAACCTTGTACAAACACCTAAGCAACTCAAAGTGTGGAGAATAGTAAAGCCATCAAATCTGTGGTAGCTTAGCTAGAGAAAGTATGTATTTTTTATGATGTGGCGTGTTGCTGTGATCCAATATTTGAGAAATGCAAAGTATGAGCCTGTCATTTCCGAGTCAAAATCACTATTAGAGTAGTTATTTTATGGGCTAGATATGCTTATGAGCTTTTTTTCTTTCAAAAAAAGGTGATGAACTGTGTTATTCCTTTTCTCAGATTCAACTGTCCTCGCTTATGTTCTGTCTGAGCTGAACCGCCGCCACAATTATGGTCTTGATCTCTACCTATTATCTGTTGATGAAGGGATAACTGGTTACAGGGATGATTCCCTTGAAACTGTCAAGAGAAATGAAGTTCAGGTGCAATAGCTTTGTATTTCATAAAAATAAAACAAAGCTTGATGTCATATTTACTAAGTTGTTTAAACAGTACTTGTTTCTGGTTTCCACCTAAAATGATGTGGTTCCAATTTTATCTAGAAATTAACCTCTCATTTTTATTTTATTCTGGCCTTTTATTTTTTAGCAAAATACTTTTGTGTATTAGGGGTCTTGAGTTGAGAAAAAAAGCAATTGCTTAATTTGTAGGATAACCAATAGAGTTAAGAAGTTCACATCTTTATTTTTAAAATATCTGTAAAAATTACTAGGCTTACATGATCCATAAAGTTATGAGGTATACCTATTTTCGGTCACCTTTTTTATCTTTCAAGATGATCTGTTAAGCTGCTTTAGAACTTACAGTGCTTAACTGAACACTGTCTTTTCTACATCTTGCAGTTTCTTTCCTGTTTTTTTAACAACTCAAGTTGGCTTGATATTTTCAGTATGGCCTGCCACTGAAGATTGTGTCTTACAAGTCCTTATATGGTTGGACAATGGATGAAATTGTAAAGGCAATAGGCTTGAAAAATAACTGCACTTTCTGTGGTGTTTTCCGTCGTCAGGTATGAGGTTCCTTTTTTATGCTACATTTTTGCAATGTACTTACTCAGTTGTTTAGCTATTCTTTATTTTGCATAGGCCCTGGATCGAGGTGCTACATTGTTGAATACTGAGAAACTTGTTACTGGACATAATGCGGATGATATGGCTGAAACAGTTCTGTTAAACATATTAAGAGGGGACATTGCAAGGTAACAGCAATCTACATGATTTATTTTTTATCCCCATGTGTACCACACTTATGCCTCCTGTTTTCTTTGTAGACTGAGTAGATGTACTCTTATTACTACGGGGGAAGATGGCCCTATTCCAAGATGCAAGCCTTTTAAATATACCTATGAGAAGGAGATTGTCATATATCCTCCCCTCTCGGAAATCTTTTTTAGTTAATATCGCAGTATCTCATTTTTGCTTTTATATAATATTTTTGGCCTTGACTTCATGTTACGTATGCATATTTCAAAAAACTGGATTACTTCTCCACAGAATGTAAGGCTCCTGTTATTTTCTTTTTGGTTGTTTCTGTTCGTCATCTGCTTCTTTCCAGTTTTTATATGGGTGGAAGGTGGTTGTAGTTTGTATCGTCTATCTCATTGGGCTTGGGGTGTAATGTGCGTGTTTCAGTATCTTATCAATGAATTACACAATTACTATATCTTACTTGATTTTGTAGGCATTTATTCACCTAATGCCTACCGTGGCTTTGCACGTGAATTTATTAAGGACTTGGAAAGAATCAGGTAGCAACCTTGTTGACAATGTTTTTTTTTTTTTTTTTCATTATACAACTTTCCCAAATGTGTTTGGAGGTTGAACTGGATGCATGTCGTGCACCTTGATTTCTAGACTCACCAGTGAAGGGTTTCATCATGGATGCACCATGATTCCAATATTTCAATTTGGGCAGTCTGCTTTCTTCAATAGGTGGCAAATATATTATTATCATTATATTGCCAAAACCTGGGGCCCTCTGGTTGGGTACTTCAATTGCAGTGAAAATTTTGTATGATGGCCTACTATGTTGGCACTCTTCAACTGGTGCTCCTGAGTCACTACACACATGCAATATGTTTCTGCTTAGCATAAGAATCACTCTACATAAGAAGAAAGCTTGATGGTCCTTTACAAAGAATCTCTTATTCAGTCCGTCTTGTTTTTCTTCTAAAACAAAAGTTGGTTATCAATATACCCTCTCTCCCCTTAACAATTTTTTTTTCAAGAATATTGAACTAAAGGCAGCAACTTGATTGTTCTGTGTGTCCAGACCCAGAGCCATACTTGACATTATTAGGTCAGGAGAGAATTTCAGGATATCCACTTCTACAAAGATGCCAGAGCAAGGAACATGTGAACGATGTGGTTACATTTCTAGCCAGGTAGGAAAAGCGTGATCTATGTCTATTTATCTCTGAAATTGATACGTCTTCTACTGTTATGTATCTTACTTAATTCTTTCTGCTTCACCCTTTATCCACTTCCTGGAAAAACGTAATCTCATGTGAAGCATTTTGCTTCTTCCAACATATGGTTTCTCATTGATCCAGAGATCCCAGGTTTCGCAGATTTGGTATAGAAAATGTGGATGTGTAGGATCTATTTTTGTTTGTTTTTACATTCTTGTGAGCTATTCCACTTGTTTATCTGGTATCTTGTCTTGGTTGCTGGTTGGGGCAACTCATAAGCTGTAAATGCCTTGTAATTCTTGGAGCTATTAGTCATATTAGCTACTGCACTTTAGAGCCTGTTTATTTTTATTTTCTGATTGCTTAGAAATATTCATTCTTTGTTTGATATCTGTAAGTGAAGGCTTCTGATGGTCATCTCTTCTTCAAGTCACATGCTTTCTGACTTGGTGATATTTCAACAGTTCAGGGGTCAGATCTCCCCGTTATTGTCATTTTTTTTGCGGCAGAACGGAGATTCATTAAGAATGCTCAACCAAACCATTGATAACACATTGGTCTCATCGTTACTAACCGGATTTTTTCCCTCCATCAACTTCCTAAACTGTGTTCAATAAGAGAGTATTATCTAGTTATATGTATACTATGTTCCAACACTTGTTTTTAACTTTTTCAATTGAAAATGCAGAAATGGTGTAAAGCATGCGTGTTATTGGATGGACTTAATAGGGGCTTGCCTCGACAAGGAATTGGACGAACTCGAGGCCCTAATAGTGCAAAAAGGGACGGGGAGAAGATACAGCAAGAGTTAGAAACGGAATCTGTTGTTCAGAGTAAACCATGTGATACCCTTGAGTTTTAATAGTTTTAATGGAAGGCCAAGAGGTGAAGATACTTGGTCATAATTTTTTTGTTGAAGGTCTACCCTTGGTGTTGTAATCCTGAAGACATGAAAGTCTACTGAGTAAATCTTCTACCTAGTAAGTGTAATCCATGACTTTTTTTTATTTCTTTATATGGAAACTGTCTTAGATTATTGTAGTAGTAAATGCAAATGGATAGGAGAAGGAAGAGAAGGAGAAGAGAGGAGAGAGGATGGAGAAGTTGAAAAGCAGCGTGTAGGCTGCTGCACGATGGGGGCTAGCTCCACTCCTGATTAGGTTTTATTACCCAAGTGAGAGAGGGACTAAAAAGACAAAAATGCCCCTGAAACAGTACATCAAACACTGGAAGTAAATCAGAAAAAGACTAGATATTAAGACAGCCATGTAGACCAACTCCTTACAAGGTACCTAGCCAGTAAGAGAGACTATTACATAGGTAAAATTACTAATATTTTTGTGTACTATATTTTCTAATACTCCCTTTCAAGATGGAGTATAAATATTTAAAAATTCCAATTTATTGTAAAATATCGTTTATATTTTCTATGTGGTTTAGTAATGATGTCACTGAGCTGTTTAGAAAAGGAGGAGCAATCTTTTCTTACATGATAATATTTTGAATAAATTGATAATCTATTTCAATATATTTTATCTCCTCATGAATATCGAATTATTTGTAATAAATATAGTAGTCTAATTGTCACTTTTTATAACCGTAGGTTTATTGACCTAGATCCTTACTTCTACTAGAAGTAATTTTACCCACATGAGTTTAATAATCGCAAGTATTATAGTTCTATACTTAACTTGTGCACTTGAACTAGTCACTAAATTTTGTTTCTTATATTTTCAACTCACTATATTTTCTCCCACACAACAATAATATCCAGTTTTAAATCTTCTATATGATTTTGACCTAATATAGTCAGCATCAAAATATCCCATAACACAAAACTCAACTTATAGTATATATCGCTATCCTGTTCTAGTAGTTTATTTTAGATATTTCAAAATTTTGTGTACTACTAAATGTACATGACATGGGGATTTCATAAATTGGCTAACCGCTCCTACAACAAAGGAAATGTCTAGTCTTGTAACTATAGTGTATAGTACCTTCTCAACTATATGTCTATATTGTGTTTCTTCCCAAAGTTTAGGACTCATGCATCATGAAGAGCATGATTACTTTCTATAGTGTCTCTACAAGACGTGCACCTAATAATCCGTACTCTTCTAATATATCCATCACGTACTTCCTCTGAGATAAAATAATCCATTTCTAATTTCGGGCTACTTCAATACCAAGAGTATATTTCAACTTCCCCAAATTTTTCATCGTCAAGATATTCTTTAACCTCCTATATTTCCTCAAATAAAACACTATCATCACCAAATTGTATTCGTAACTCAAACATAGAGTGATCACAATAGCTCCTACTCAATCCAAACTCCATAACTACTTTGCTAAAAAAATTAAACCACACCATGGGACTCTATTTAAGACCATAAATGGTTTTATTCAACCGACATAGCTTTCTTATTTTCATCTAAACAACATATCTAGGAGGGTGCTTCATGTATACTTCTTCTTTGAAATCTCCATATAGAAACACATTTTTAATGTCAAGTTGAAATAAAGGCTACCCTTTATTCAAAGCTATAGAGATCAAAATCTGAATAGAAGTAAGTCTAGCAACCGAAGAAAAAGTTTCTTAGAGATGTATTCTAAAATCTTGAGTGTACTCTTTTGCAACCCATCAAGCTTTGTATTCAATACTTCCATCAACATTATACTTAATGGTTTATACCCAACGACAACCCACAATAATTACTCCAACAGGAAGGTCACAAAGAGTCCATGTCCCCCTGGATACCAAAGCATCTATCTCCTCATCCATAGTTTGCTTCTATTGAGGCAAAACTAGAACATCTTGTACTAAATGGTTATAGAAGACAAAGACAAAGACATAACAAATGATCTGTAAGAAGGCTACAAAGAATCAAAAGATACATACTTTGATATGAGATGAGAAATACCTAACCTTTTAGCTTTTCAGAGAGCAATAGGAAGATCTAAACAGAAAGTCAGAGGATCTGGAGGCAAGGAAGATGATGGTTGGTCTAGAGAAAGGGGCTCTTAAATATTAATATGTGGTAGTGCACATGGGCGTCGACTGTACACTTGAAGTGGCTTGGGGACAAGTCTGCAACACCTGAAATAGGAGCATCTATTATAGCTATAGGAAGCAGACTATTAAAAAATATATGTCTTTTGATGAAGTGGATCTTAGCATTTATATCCATTTTCATGATGAGAATATCCTAGGGAAATACATTTGTCAAAATGAATAATATATCAGTGGAAGGATGAAACAAGTGAACAAAAACAAGTACAACCAAACAACTTAGGTTGGACAAAAAAAATTTCAATGAGGTTTCAACTCTTGCATAGGAACATTTCCATGTAAGACCGATGATTGCATTTGAGTTATCACAAACATGATGTTAACACTGCATCACCTCAAAATGATTTAGGAACATTTAAATTGAGAAACAATTATATGCGGGCAACTTCCAACAAGTGTCTTTATTTATTTTGTTGAGGGGTATAGATACATGATGTTTGGTGCGTAATACCTTGACATTCACAAAATGAAGTAAACTTTTGATTCAAAAATTTGAGGCCATGATTTGTATGGAAAATATGAATAAAAGCACAAAACTGATTTTTTTATTTTATAAAAAAACTTTAAGAATATATCAAATACTTTTGACTTTTCCTTCAAAAGTTGCAACCAAGTAACCCTACTAAAGTCATCAATAAATAAGACAAAATAGACTAGGAACCTAACAAGGACCCCATACATTATAATAAATTAACTAAAGACTCGAGAACTCTGAATTAGACATGTTGGAAACTAGTTTGATGGTTCTTTCCTAGTTGACATGATTCACACTTGAAAAAGAGATAAACTAGCGAAGAAGGAAAATATTGATGAAGCTTGTCTAGTGATGGATGTCCCAAAAACAAATGTCGCATGTATAGAGAGGTGGTAGTGGCAAGTGCCAATGCTTTTGTAATATATACATCATCCAAAAAGTAGAACCTACCTTTTTCATACCTAGAACCAATCGACTATTTTTCATCTGCAAATCTTGAAAAACATGTGAGGTATGGAAAAAGTTTACAGAGTAATTCAAATATTTACCAATATTACTCATAGAAAAAAGATTGACTAGGAAATGGGCAACAAATAAAACAAATTGCATGGACATAAGGGGTAGGATGAATAATGTCCTCCCCCTTAATTGGAGAGGTGGAACCAGAGGCCAGTGTAACAATACAATAAGATTGAGAGGGATTCATAGATTGAAAACATATAAGCATACTTGACATATAAGTGGATGATTCTAAATCAATGATCCATGTTGATTTTAGGACCCCATGAATAATAACTCGAGCAAGGGGAGAGAGAAGAGAAAAAGATAAAAGGGAAAGAGAGCTCTCGGGTAAAGAGAGGAGAAGAAGAAAAAACTAAAGAGAAGAGAAGAGCTTCTTTCACGTGAATGAGAAAAGAGGAGAGAACTTCTTGCTTTGATTGATTTTTCTTGAATACAAGCTCCTCTATTTATAGTGGAGGAGTGATATAATTTATGTACATTTTCCAACTATAATTCAACTCAATTTAGATCTTACTCAAATTCTAACTCACCCAAATTCTAACTTACACAAAAACTGACTTTCCCAATTCCTTCTTCACGAGCTGGCTAGGCTGAGGATGCCAGCTCGTGCAATATTCTTGTGGGTCCCATTAGACCTTCTAGCTCATGGGACAAAGATGCCAGCTCGTGGTATCCACTAAATCTTCAATTTTGCTAACTTATTCCAGCTCATCATCCAACTCATGCCAGCTTGTATGTTGACTCATCTTGGCTTCTCACATCCTCATGGTGGGTCTCACATTGTAACACTCCCCTTCAAGCTAGGGTGATAAAACATCGTAAATGCCTAGCTTGCAGTAGATGGTGGACAAAATTTTCTGGGTGACCGGTTTGGTGAGAATGTCTGCAACTTGGCTTTGTTTAGATATATTAGAACTCTTCTCGTATGAAGTGGCAGTCTATTTCAATGTGTTTTGTCCTCTCATGAAAGACTGGATTGGATGTGATATGTATGGCTGCCTGTTTATCGCAATATAGGTCCATAGGAGTGTCATTGTAGAATCCCAGTTCAATAAGAAGAGATCTGATCCATAGAAGTTCACTAACCGTGTGTGCCATAGCTCTGTATTTTGCTTTTGCACTGGACCGTGTAACTATATTATGTTTCTTGTTTCTCCATCTAACCAAGTTCCCTCCAACCATTGTACAATATCCTAAAGTAAAATTTCTGTCATTCGGGAATCCAGCCTAGTTCGCATCTGAGAATCCTTCGATGTTGAAGTGACCATGATTTTTATAGAGGAGCTCTCTTCCTGGTGCTCCCTTCAGATATCGCAATATACTTTCTAGTGCTTGCCAATGACTAAGTTGTGGGGTGTGCATATAATTACTTACCACGCTGATTGCATATGAAATATTTGGCCTCGTTACGCAGAGGTAAATAATTTTTCCCACCAATCTTTGATATTTTTCCAACATCTACCTCTTCTCCAGTACATGCACATAATTTTGTATTTGAGTCCATAGGAGTTTTTGTTGGTTTGCATCCCATCATTCTGATGTCCTCCAGTAGGTCAAGGACATAACTTCTTTTGAGATAATATAATTCCATGTCTGGATTGTAGTACTTCAATGCCTAGAAAATATTTGAGCAATCTGAGATTCTTTGTGTTGAATTCAGCACATATCCTTTCTTTTGGTGGTAGGATGCCCTCGGAATCACTACCGGTTATAATGATATCATCAACATATACTGCCAAAACAACCTTACCCTTCAGTGTGTCTTTAATAAATAAGGAAGGATCTCCAGAGCATCTATGAAATCCGGCACGTATGAGTGCTTGGCTAAATTATTCAAACCATGCACGAGGTGGTTGCTGCATATAAATTTCCTCTTTGATATCCCCGTTCTGAAAGGCATTCTTGGCATCAAGTTGACATACCTGCCAGGAAGAGTTAGCTACCAAAGATAATAACACACGTACCGAGTTCATTTTTGCCACTGGAGAGATGATTTCCTCATAATCAATGCCATAACACTGTGTATAGCCTTTAGCAATGAGGCGAGCCTTCAGCCGAGCCACGGACCCATCCGGATTGTGTTTCATAGTAAACACCCATTTGCAATTGACGGGTTTCTTCTTTGATGGAAGTGGAACTAGTGCCCATGTCTGATTTTCATAAAGTTCCTACATTTCTTCATCCATTGACACCTTCCACTCTGGATGTTTGAGAGCCTCCTGATAGGACTCTGGTACAGACATGGAGGAAATAGCCAAGAGAAATTGATAGCATATAGGGAACAGACAGTGATGAGACACAAAATTTGTAATGGGATCAGAAGTAGAGGGCATGATGCATGATCGGGGTTCTTTTCAAAGGGCAATAGGACGAGTATCATATTGTGGGCCAAAAATAACTGGATAAGATGGACTTACCTCGAGGGGATCTGTAAACTCAACAGGTGAGGTGTCAACGAGTGTTTCTGGGGGCTGAGTCATTTCTGTAGCACGGGGCACAACCAGTTGAGAGGAACTTGGTATTGAAGATAGACCTGGAGGAGCATTGTCAGAATAATATGGAGAGTCTTCAAAAAATGTGACATCCCGGGACACAAGTAAACGTTGAAGAGTGGGATTGTAGCAAACATAACCCTTTTGGGTGTGAGTATCCTAGAAAGATACACTTGATAGCTTTTGGATCAAGTTTACTATGTGTTGGGAAGGAAACATGAACAAAACATTGACACCCAAATACTTTCAATGGAAGTGAAAAAGGATCATCATGAGGTAATAGTAGAGTGTAAGGGGATTTGTTACCAATAACGGAAGATGGTAACCGGTTTATAAGAAAGCATGCGACCAATAAAAGTATGGAACTTCCATGGCATATAGCAAACCGCGAGCTACCTCAAGAATATGATGATCCTTTCGTTCGACTACACCATTTTGTTGAGTGGTTTAGGCACATGAGGTTTGATGAATAATGTCATTTTCTTAACAAAAAGAGTCAAGGTTTTTGGAGATGTATTCTTTGGCATTGTTCAAACATAGTAT